>NC_135030.1:302500-1502500 GCF_051020955.1 Megalopta genalis
TGATTAATTCGAACGGGATTTGTCAATTTTGCACGGTCAATTTCAGAATCGATCGATTTATACTGAAATCTAATATCCACAATTATCCTCTCTGAATGATACACATGATTTAAAGCTCTCGATACATTGCTGTAGCCATTACATGGATTTTTGGAATTCACGATGATACAATATAAAAGTAAATATAAGTGCTAAAATTTATTCAGATTTATTTTCATACCTCAAATTAATTAATTGTAATTGTACGTCAATGTAACAGTATTAGAGTTCGTTAACAGTTAACAATGAATCAGCGAAGAAGATCTTTGACGTTCGTGTACAATCCGAGCGTCACTTAGGGAGAATTGAGCCGTTTATTTCGAAAGTGGCATAAGTCACTTTGTTTTTAAGTCGTTTAACACGTTTAACCCTTTCGCTCCGAACGACGGATATATCCGTCATCCATATGAACACTCGCGGAGCCGAACGCCGGATATATCCGACATCCACATGATCGCCCTCTGGGGACGAACGCCGGATATATCCGACATGCTGGTAAAATCGCGACCTAATTTTTGGACTGCACCGCCTCTTGTTACTATTGCGTGAATCTTTTGGCGAAACAAACAAACGACAGTCCGAAATAAACGACACACCATTCAAGTTATATTTGTTCTACCTGCATTTCCCATTATTATTGTGTTACATGTCATAAAGGGATAGAAAATCGAAAGTACTAACTTTAGGACTAATTATTATGTATTATGTTTTGTATTATGAATATTATGTTTTATTTTATTACTGTATATTATATATTATTTCTTCACTTTTTCCATTGTTAATGAAACTTTTTTTACCTATTAAATAACTTTATACCTTACGCAGAAATTATAACTATATTGTTTTGAAGAAAAATCCCTTTTCTTCCCAAATACACTATCCACGCGCAATGTGCACAATTTCGGCGGGTGGTTCCGTTCAGGAGGGGCGCTACGGCGGACTGAACCGCCGTAGCGAAAGGGTTAAAAATATGGATGCTAACTTTCGAGAAGATTTACTTGTATTTGTTATCTCAGGATACTGATATTTTCCTCAGCATAAATAACTTCGTATAAACATTAAAAAATCACCGCTTTCCATTACGGTAAAGTGACTTACGCCACTATCAAAATAAACGGCTCAATTTACTGTACTTTTTCCATTTCCGGTCTTGCGTGACCTCGAAATTGAAGATCGCCTTCATTTCTAAGAAGAAAAAATTCATTCTTTTCCAACGTTTACTCGTTGCAATGAAAAACGCTGCATAGTTTCGGCGTGTACACTCGGACACTGCAATACCTCTGTTGATAATGTTTTCTTTTTTCGAAAATAATAGAGAAATTCGATATATATCTCTCGCGTGTCTATATCGGTCGCAAACATTTTTGGCGTTCACGTGCGCACAGGCACGTCTTTCAGGTTCGTTGTTGCGTATTCAAGAGAATCAAATCGATTTTCATTTACATGAGTGTCCTGTTGCTTTGTACAAAGACACTGTGTCTCGGAACTCAACAAAAAGCTGAAAGGGGTACGAAAGAACGGCTTCCAGGAATGTTTCCGCTAGACGGTTGTCAAAAGGGCGCAGCTTCAGAGGGAAACTATTTAGCAGGAGACACAGTATAAATGCAATAGACCTTTTTTAACCTAGTACAAAGCGCCTTTGTCGGCTCGATTCAGCGGATCCTGAGATTGTAATCGTTCCGACCATTAATTGATAAAAGGCGATCATCAGAAACGGGAATCTATCGGAGCTGTTCAGATAAAGGGAAGTATGGATACGTTGTTACGTGTATACGTGGCGTTGCATGAAATTCTTCTCGCGATATTCATTGCCCCCGCGACCCTACGTTACATACCAACGCGTGAACTGTTAAACCAACAGTCACAAAAACTCCATGAAATCCGTTGAAATCCTTTTAACTTGTTGTCCTTGTAACCTGCGTATGCACACCGTAAATACAAACTTCCGCGTTTTCCAGTCTCGGAATATTGCAAAATGTTTCACTTTGTCCGATCCTCTCGCAACATGTAATGTAACTTCAACGAATGAAAAAGATAATTTAATAATCTAAGATGAAAATGCGATTGCAAACGTAACATGTAGCATGCATTTAAACTAACAAATTTAAACTTTCGTACAGATTTGTAATAACCAGTGGCGATACTTGTGGATTTTCTCTGGAAGCAGAATTGCTCTAATACCCTCGGCTTTCCGAAGAGCATGAAATTTTGTGAAATAATTCCACTTTGGATGAAAAGTGGCATCGCGTGAAAGATAGAGGAGAGTCTCCCGAATATACCAGTATGCTAAGTTTTTCATTCATCGTATTTCAAGTGGTTCTAAATATCCATCGAAGTTCGAAAATGGTCGCAGCGCGCATTTTTACTCTCACATTTTCGTAATTTTACGAGAAGTTCTTCGTCCGGCACGAATTTACCACGTGGCATCGGATTCTATGGACAATTTTTTAAGAGAAAACCTTATGATAGCCGGGTCGCAGCGATGTTCGATTCAGATAAATCGAAAAAATATCCAGCGATGACACGTACACTATGTCTTGCCGCCACATGCGGCCATTGTTCGCTTGCCTCGTCTGGGCAGAGCCATAGGCTACGCGGAACCGAAACCTACAGTGCAATTTTTAGTTAAGTTTAAAATATCTCAAAAAATATTATAAAAAGGGTGACAGCTGTTTTGATCAGAATTCAGCGAAGTATTTTTATTCACAGAACGTAAACACAGAATTTTTTTAAATGGTTTCGTTGAAATTTAATAACTAGGTTCCGAATAAACTAGCCGAGAGACACGCGATTAATAAACAATAAGTAACTATATACAGGGTGTTACCGGACGGGTTGTAACTAATAATAAAAGTATTATCTCGCAAATTTCTTTTACCATATGCTGAATAGTGCCGCCCGTCCGGTAGCACTCTGTATATTCACACGTTTAGTATAATATATTATAGTATAATATATATAGTATAGTATAGTTATAGTATAGTTATAGTATAGTATATATAGTATAGTTATAGTATAGTATAATATATATAGTATATTATAGTATAGTATAGTTATAGTATAGTATAATATATATAGTATAGTATAGTTATAGTATAGTATATATAGTATAGTTATAGTATAGTATAATATATATAGTATATTATAGTATAGTATAGTTATAGTATAGTATAATATATATATAGTATATTATAGTATAATATATTATAATATAATATATATTATTAAAATTTAATATTATTAAAATTATAATATTATTAAAAAATATTTTGAACACTTGACTGACAATATTTAGCTTAACATTACTTGTGGAGAAATCTCGTTTTCGGATTCGTGTTTGGGAAGTGATGCTCTATAACGATCACCCAGTGGATATTACAAAAACGTGGATATTTCAAAATCGAACAAATTGTCGATTGTTGATTTACAATTTTAAAAACATATCGAAGTGCATACAGTGCTAAGATAAGATAAGTAAGACGGTACGTAATACTGCGTTCGGTAATACATACCTCGTGCTGAATAAATCCTTCAAGTAGCGCGATCTGCAGTGGACAACCACGAGGGTCTATACATATCCTGCGAATCCGGCAGAATTCAGCCCCTATCTTACGTCCGCTAATAACGAAGCACCGGTTACGATATCTACATACATACGTATATTCACCTGAGACGGACCTAGCAGGTTTGGCAATGTACAGGGTGACTTTATAACTTTCCACCACAAATAATTTTTGAAAATTCTTAGATACAATAATTGCAGAGTTTGAAGGAGGAGAGGTGACGACGGATTCACTTTTTCTTTTTAAATAGTATAATTTTCGAAATTTCAAAATTCACTTTCTTTTTTTTAAATAGCAAAAGTATGTTTTGCTCATTGTATATCGAAAGAGTATAAAATCTGAAACAGAGAAGCATAGAGCTGCGTTTATCCTAAAGTTCATAATTAATAAGATTTTGGCCGGTGAACAACTCCTCTGACTTATCTTGAAATCTCGTTAACCTTTAGGTTCGAGCTCATCATAGGTTTATATCTTTCTACGTGAAACTGAGTATACTTTCGAAATTTGGAAAACTACCCTATGAATAAAAAAGAATTGATGTCTTTTCCTTAAAACTCTACAACTGTTATATTTAACAATTTTTCATTAGATGCATAATTTAAAAGTTATTTCAGGTTGGCGAGTTGTACGACTCACCCTGTATACACACGTACACGAACACACACACACATACACATCGGGTGCATGCGGTAACGAACAATGTCTCCAAGGGCCACGTCGTCTCATTAATCAGGGCAATCTCCCAGCACAATATTGAAAATTCCATTGTACAGCCGTGCAGAGGCCGCGCGTTCTCGGTCGACGACGCGACGAGATTTCAAGTATTTGCAAAAGGAGCAACCGGACATCCTTCGTCTCCAGTCCTCCGTACCGCCGTGCGACGCGTACACACGTACTTACGTAGAGGGTGTTCCATTAATCGTAATGAGACGCGCGCGGGGGATCAATTCTTCAGTCAAAAGCATGCCAAAGATATTGTAGAACGAGGAACCTGAGGGAGCGTTGTTGTCGAAGCTGCGATAAAAGCTGTAAGAGCAGTAGCTAGAGTAGTTTTACACACCAAATGCATCTTTCTGCAGGTGATATTCCATCCTTTTGTAAATTAATACCATTTCGGTCAGCTCACATTCACCTTTTTCAAGATCAGATATACTCTTCTGCAAATTGAATTCATTCTGTGTCTCGGAAGCACGATGTAAAAAGGAAAGATGGACCGCTTACAGTTACCCCCACTACAAAATTTCTGTGACTCTAAATGTTTACTTTTATTAGTTCCCACTTGAGGTGCTAATCGCACATCGGTGATCATCGATACATTATTTTCTTAAATTAAATTTGTTAAATTATATTTGTATCAATGTGATACTACTAGTATATAGTACTACGACAGTACCAGTAGTGCTACTGTAGTGGGAACCGCACACACGCATACACACAATAGAAACTGCATAGTGTAAAAGTTTCACTAGAGCACCTAGCGGAGTATGACAGAAGTGAGCCTTCAACCTTTTAGGTACGGCTGAATTCTGCGCGAGGCTATTTCTCTGGACGGCAGAGATAATCGTCTGCATATGCATTGTTTCACGCTTCTTTTGTCTTCGCATCGATTTACAACAGTCTACAGAGTGTCCCAAAAATGTCTCTCAATCCGAAAGTGGCGGGTTCCTCGGGCCATTTGAAGCAACTTTTTCCTTTACAAAAATGTTCTCCGAGGCACCGTTAACGAGTTATCAACGAAAAACAGTGACCAATGAGAGGCGAGCTCGGCTGGCGCGAGGCGATCGAGCCAATGAGCGGAACTGGGCTTCGCGCGCTGGTTGGCTGGGCCGCCTCGCGTCAGCCGTACTCGATTCTTATTGGCCACTGTTTTTCGTTGATAACTCGTTAACGGTGCCTCGGAGAACATTTTTGTAAAGGAAGAAGTTGCTTCGAATGATCCGAGGAACCCGCCATTTCCGGATTGCGAGACATTTTTGGGAAATCCTGTAGAAATAATACTAGCAATGACAATAATAATAAATAATGGTAGCAAAGATATAATAATAATATTTATAATGATAATAATAAACCTAATTACAATTAAAAGACGTGAAGAGGCAGATAAGATATAACAGCATCAATATATACAAATTTCGTGCAAGGGCTAATTTTGTCATAGCCCAGAGTGTTCCCTTTTCGATTGCACTGTGCTTTTACATCGCTACGTATGCGATAAATATCAATGACCGCGTTCGGTCTTTTTCTTCGTGCCCTTTCTCTGTCGTTCTTCACGTGCCATCATTTGCGTCTGAGAATGCAGAATAAGCCGTCTCCGCTTGCCGCTTTTTACCCGCTCATAATGACCCACTTAAACCAACTTAATTGCTCTCAATTTCTATCGAAAATGTAGAACACGAAGCGAATGCAGGCGCGGCCCCGCCTGATAGCCGCTAAACGCTTAACTTAAAGATCGATTAGAGCCTGGCTCGGTCTGTCGTTTCGTTCTTGGATACTGGTGTGCAGGCTCTTGTACCGCGATTTATCAATGACACGGATGAGAGGATGACGATTAATAGCGCTTTAATGTGGCTCGGCTAAGGTGGAATTAATGGCCGTTGTATATGTACGGGGGATTCGTTTTCGGAAGTCGTTTCGAGGTCTCGCGTAAGGCGGCTCCGAAGAAACGGAATACCTCCTAAAGTGTAATTTACAGGTGTTGGATTAAAGTTTTATCGCCGTATTAGGTGCCGCGCGACGTTCGCCTAGGCGAACCTAGAGTCATAATGGAGCCGTTTTAACCAGCCTTGCTTATCGTTGAACGTCATCTCAGATGTACCGCAGTTTAAGCGTTTCATGCATTTATAATAGGCACGATTCATTATCGAAGATTTCTTTTTAATCCCGCCCATCGATTCAGCTTGTTTTCCGAGTCACCTTATAAATAATTAGCTCTCGAACAAGAGCAGTGCAGAATTTCTGCATTTATGAATCATGCAGATCCAGGGGATAATAAAAGTATATAGATGTTACATGTAATTCTTTAAATCGCACACAATTTGTATTCGCAGCATTTTCGCATGTTGTTTGAAATAAAAAGATTTTCCCGACCGGCGAACTTGAGTGGTTTCCTTGAATTAAACAAGATTTCGAAGTGTATTATTAATAACGGTTATGGATTCGATCTTTCGAATGCTACTAGAGATTATAAATTTAGTCGGAAAAAGTGGGTTTCGTCGCATGCATGCAATATTTGTTCTCTTTCCATTTGTGCTGTATGTATATTAAATATACCGGGTAGGGCGTTTGAAACAGGATACCTCGCTGCTTCGGGAACAACTCGCTTGTTTTTGACAGTAGAAAGAAAGCGTCGGACGAAAGTTGTTTGATTTCGAGAGGCACGTGGTATGATGTCAATAGTTTTTTTTTATAGGTGGCGGTATAGTCGAAGGTCAAACTTATATTTTTAAATGAAATGACCTAATTTTTTTTTAATCACATTCTGATGTAGATTTTCGAGATGAACACAGTGATCCATAAATAAAGTCATTCAAGGTCACAACATATGAACCACTATGAAATAAAAATTCTTCGTGTAAAAAAAAACTGAAAAAACTATGAAAACTTCTAATAAATCGTATCTTTTCATACCACAATAACACAAATACATTATAATATAATAAATTTATAATATATAATAATATATAATGATATAATATAATATAATAATATATATAATATAATATAATATAATAATATATATAATATAATATAATATAATAATATATATAATATAATATAATATAATAATATATATAATATAATAATGATAATTTGTTAACTGCAAACGAATAATGTGAAGTAAGTACTTGCGACAAGGTCCAAAAATTAAGAACTATAGAAATTTTTGATCGGCTAGAAAGTTCGTGTCGGTCTTAATGAGTAAACACAGAGCTTTTTTATATAAAAAAAGGCTTCGTTAAATTACTGTTACATACGACTTCCCTCCGATTTTTACATAATTCCATAATCCCCTACTTAAAAAACTCCCCTCCCTTCATCAAACGATGTCACCCAGTTTTTGAAGTGACTTCTGGAGGTTTTCTGCTTTGAATATTCTTCCAGATGATCCACTTTTCATCTCCAGTCGTCATCGGTTTGAAAAACGGATATTCTACCTCACGTTTCTTGGGAAAATCACAAATGGAGATCGATGGAATTTACTTCGCTAAATTGGTGCGGAACACAGACATTAAGCCGGCTAACATAACCTAGTTGATGCTTTTACTGTTGTTCTCGATATTTGATGCTCCTGTGCATTGTCTTGTGCTGTGCAAGAAGGATCGTTATCAAGATGAATGGAGGAATGTTGTCAAGACATTTTATTTGATAATTGTTCATTTTTTGCGCCCTATCGCAGAGTTCTGAATCTTAAAGCGAGTAATCCACGGAACGAAATCTCTCGCGTGTCTCACTTTTGATACAGACGTTCTATTATTACATTCTTCCTGTAGACTGTACAGGAAAAAAAGTACAGAAATACACTGTACTTCTTACACGTTTCTGCCTTTTCTAAAATAATTTCAGGTTAAGTGTTATCTGCCAAACTACTGTATGCTTTGGACGAACAAGCTGAAATTAGTTAAATTTTTGAATGCTTGAATTCGCGAATCGTCGAAATCCGCACGAATTTTCTGGCCAATCTAATACGGTAAATTTTCCCGAATTGTTCCTCAGTTTTGAAACAAAGATTTCGGAAGAGGAGATACGATTATTCGAGCCTCGTGGCTCGTTTTTTACAGTTGTTGATCATCGATGACTATCATAAGACCAGGAGCAAGGCTCGAATAATTGTTAATCTCCTCTTCTGAATTCTTTGTTTGAAAACAGAGGGACAATTCGGGAAAATTTACTGCATTAGATTGGCCAGAAAATTCCTGCGGATTTCGACGATCCTCGAATTCAAGCATTCAAAAACTGTCCAAAGTTGTCTACTTTTGTTCACTGTGTATGAGCCGTTCATTTTGAAAGTGGCATAAGCCACTTTGTGTTTAAGTCGATATATATTTAACCCGAGAAAGATAACCTACGTCGCAGAGGCGCCTGCGAAATAAACAACTGACTGCACCGTTTTCATAGAGGTCTAGTGATTTAAGTTTAAAATTACTTAAAATATAAAAAAATATAATATAAATGCATTTTATTTTTACAATAATGCCGAACCTTTAAAATGACTAGATTAACTTAAATAAATATCCATTGTTAGTACAAAATTGACGCCTTAGAAAAGCATGCGCCTCTGAAGCGTATGGTTATCTTTTACGTACGTTGTCATATGGTTATCTTTCTAGGGTTAAGGGTTTGCGTTTCAATATGTTTTTGTATATATTTGTTGTTGTAATATATTTGTTACCTCAGGATACTGATACTTTTCTCCGTATAAATAATGTCGCATAAACATGAAAAAAATCACCGCTTTCAAAAATCACCGACTCGTGCCACTTTTCAAAATAAACGGCTCATATAAGAGAATTCACTGTATATATGACGAAAGGATCGACAAGAATCTCATCGGCAGCGTGCAATTTTCATCGGATCCGGTCTGAGAACATTTAACGAGGGAGCGCTGCGTCAAAATGCATGATCAATCGACGAAAAATTACGTTCGCTCTCGTATAATCAGAATCCAGCCAGCCGGTCGTGTTTCAGGCGAAGAAGCGCGGATATTAATCACGAACTGGCGGGCTCGAAATGAAAAACATTTCACCTTCCTTTGACCAGCACATGGGCCCAGACAGAAACGTACATCGCCCGTAATTCCACGATCCGACGAACACACATACCCACACACACACATACACACACATATATCCATATATATATATATATACATTCCTCGCGGTGGTAATATTTCCGCTGCGCGGAAACATTAAACGCGTGTTATGCAAATTTTTCAACCCATTAGACGTCCGTTCCTCTGTCGCCAACGCCGGCGCTCCCATTTTGGATCTGTGCATTAGTTACCCGGACGAATGGCGCTCATCGCGAGCACGTTCGATAACGCCGCCATTACGTCCCCATAATATTTCGTCACGTCCCTTTTCGCGTTCCCGTTCCCGTCCCCCTTTCGCGTCCCAATGATTACCGGCCACGACTACGATATTATTTCCCGCGTTTCGGGAAACGGGGCTATCATTCGCGCGACCCAGATTACGACTCCATGATAACACCAATTTGAAAGAACCCAGCGTTCTTCGCGTAGCGATTCTCGTTATGCAACAAGTACATTCCGTAACAAAAATACAGCACGCTGCAGGGACATTGTGTCTTCGACACTCCTCATCGGGTATGCGGTGATTGTTGCGAGTTGTCTGAACATCGTGTTTCTGTTTGGCTTTTTAGCAAAAGTTTAGTAAAAGTTTTTCATTCTTTTGCCCGTGTTTTTATTATTTTATGCATCCGCTGAGAAGAATTACGATGGACGATTTACCAACGATAGAAGTAACACATCTTTTCGCAGTTTGTTCGGAGTTTGTCGTGAGCTCGACATAATAATATTTGTGAAATATTATTATTAACACGTTCCGTGCCACGTGTACCATCGATGGTACACGCTTGCATGTTTACTCAGTGAACTGAACAAATTGTTTACAAGAAATTTAGAACCGAAGAATCAATTTCCACCGCAAGAATGGGCGTTGATAAGTTTTTGTTACGTTGTTATGTGTACGAGAATTAATAATATTGCACGTAATACATCAAGTTTTAGTCAAATATCAAAGTGTGAAGATTCGAGTAAAAAAAGCTCGGCACGGAACGTGTTAATAATATTAATTAATAATGTTATTATTATTTGTCAAGGTTGAACCATGCAAGTAAGACGTTGCACTGGTTTAGCATGGTGCAACCGGCAGGATAATGATTCTACACGCAAAAATAAATCGAGAAAGAGCGTCACATTTTTTCGTTTATGTCTTCGTTCTCGAGAAAAATAAGTTATGAAGATCCGCCAGATTTGCATGGCTCGTAGTACGAAGATGAGTGCAATCGGTACGTCATTGCCAGACGCGGCACTTGATTCCTATTCAATAGTATCATTTGTTCAATCTAATTTTTTTGAAAGCGGAACCTTAAATGAAAAAATGTTATTCTTCTTCTCGACTTATTTTCAAATGTAAAATCCCCCCCTGCCCAATTGTCCTATGGTTTTTGATAGGTCTACGGTTGTTATTCTGAATGAGAATAACAAATTATTTCAAATTATTTTGTTTGTACAATGGCAGAACCTAAATTTCAGCTATTCAACGTCAAAGTTATTCTTTTTTTTGGAAATGTATACGTAGCCGATGATTTCAAAGTTACCACAATACAAATTTACGCTCCTTTATTCAGAATATTATTGCATTAAAAATATTGTTACTAATTAGGGAGAATTTACTCTATTCAGATTTTGCGTATTTCAATATCTGGATATTCCTAAGACAAGCACCGATTTCGTGAACTTTTCAAAATGAAGACAAAACTAACAATAAAACAGGATTACAGTATTTATGACAACAATCAACTGAATTACTAATTTCACGCATTTCAATTGGCAGGTGACTTTAAAATAATCAGAGCTCCATGTGCATTTCCAGAAAAAGAATTTCGCGTTAACAATCTCAAAAAGTATCAACCGTCCGCTTTCCAAAAAGTGGTAACAGTTAACTTCGGTATTTGAAGCTCCACCGTCGTCCAAAGGCTGATCACAAAGTCAAAGTTAAACCTATGTGGCCTCTACCTGTAACGTGAAAATATAAAATGCTTTGGCAAACATGTTTACTCGCAGTTCGTACCAACACAAACACAGAGAGCTCTTGTCGGCAATAGAAACGCGGCTTCGAATAAGAACGTCGCCCGTTATTTTTGAGCTCTCCGGTATTATTTCTTGCAGCAGACGCGTCCGTCCAATTTGCACACAGCGGAGGAAAGAAATAATTATCATCCTCCGACCGTTCCCCGTTCTCTTTTTCTCATCGGTCTTTCCGCCCTTTGAAGCAGGACAAACCGCCGGTAGCCCGCCGCAGGATCGTTCTCTTGAAACAATTGAACCTCTCTTAATTTATCACCCAGCCAGAATGCAACGAATTTCATGGGAAATAAATTATTGTAGGTGGCCTGGGTCGGGCCGGGCTGGGCCGGGCCACGCCGCGGCGTTCCGGGTCGGGTCGGGAATTCGGGAAGGCAAGTAATTCACGAACGAATTTGTTCTGGCTCCACCCCGCCCCCCGGTGGGAGAGAGGCTAGGTGCTCGAAGAAAGTAACGTGACTCACGTTAAGTCGGAGATTTATGTCGCTACCGAACCCTTTTCGCCCCTGTGTTTAGAGCGTCCGGTTCCGGCGCGGTGCAGTGCGGTGCGGTCCGAAGTGACGCGCACCGTCGCATCGGCCACGAATCGAGGCCCCGTTGCTTCCACGGGGGTGGGGCGGGGGGGGGGGGGGCAGATTACGGCGATGATCGAGCAGATAAGCGTTACGGTATTGGGATTCCTGGAGCCATCGATCGGCTGCTAATCCAGTTCCGATAATGTCCGTCTCGTTTCGCCGCCCCGCTGAGTCACCAACAGATTATCGCGTAACGTGTAAACGACGAAATTTTACCTCCCTGCTACGCGAACGAGTATCACTCGACCCCCATCGTAAGTACCTTTTGGTTTATTTTCACCCTTCCAATTGACGATCGCGCAATTTCTTACTCCACGGTCGCTGCGGAAAGTGTTGGAATTCTTCTTTAAACGGATTATAAGAAAAGCGATAGCACATGTTTTCTTGAAATAATTGTAATTATTAACGGGATTATTTGTGCAAAACGAAAAATCGAATCGTAGAATGTGGTCTCTAAATTGCCTTCGAGTCGTGGCATGTGGCCTCCGAATTGCCTTTGAATCGTGGCATGTGGCCTCCGAATTGCCTTTGAATCGTGGCATGTGGCCTCCGAATTGCCTTCGAATCGCCTTCGAATCGTGGCATGTGGCCTCCGAATTGCCTTCGAATCGTGGCATGTGGCCTCCGAATTGCCTTCGAATTGCCTTCGAATCGTGGCATGTGGCCTCCGAATTTCCTTCGAATCGTAGTATGTGTGCTCCGAATTGCTTTGGAATAGTGGCATGTGGCCTTCGAATTACCTTCGAATAATGGTATGTGGCCTCTGAATTGCCTTCGAATCGTGGCATGTGGCCTCCAAATTGCCTTCGAGTCGTGGCATGTGGCCTCCGAATTGCCTTCGAATCGCCTTCGAATCGTGGCATGTGGCCTCCGAATTGCCTTCGAATCGTGGCATGTGCCCTCCGAATTGCCTTCGAATCGTGGCATGTGGCCTCCGAATTTCCTTCGAATCGTAGTATGTGTGCTCCGAATTGCTTTGGAATAGTGGCATGTGGCCTCTGAATTACCTTCGAATAATGGTATGTGGCCTCTGAATTGCCTTTGAATCGTGGCATGTGGCCTCCAAATTGCCTTCGAGTCGTGGCATGTGGCCTCCGAATTGTCTTCGAATCGCCTTCGAATCGTGGCATGTGGCCTCCGAATTGCCTTTGAATCGTGGCATGTGCCCTCCGAATTGCCTTCGAATCGATGCATATGATTTCCGAATTTCCGTTGAACGTAGTCCCGAATAGTGTAACTCCCCTGATATTTTCTTTTCTTTGACCTACGTTGCCTTTAATATTTTTCTACTGTTATTTTTTGTTATAATTACAATTTATATAATGAAATAAAATAAGTTAGGTGCTACGTATAATGAATAAATATGATCTAAAGCATGTCGTGTTTGGTCTCATTTTAATTGGACGAATCTAATCGATATATTAAAAAAATATCGTGTAGAAAAATTGAAAATAAAACAGTTAAGACGTATATTTATTCAATTAAGAATAAAACGGTTTTTATTCCAACATTATTGTGAATTTGCACTAATGTACACCGGTATGATGGCCGCTGCTATTTCTTGCCTACTGCTCCGAGTTTCGTTCTCTCTCTCCCTCTCTCTCTTTCTCTCTCTCTCTCTCTCTCTCTCTCTCTCTCTCTCTCTCTCTCTCTCCGAGGTGTCGGCAACTATGAAAACGTCCCATAAGGCTTGAAAAATCGTGTCCGAGTATCCACTTATTACCGTTTTCAATTCCGAACTTCGGGTCTTCTAGGAATAATTTACAGTAATTTCCTAACACTTCGTACAACGGCCGCGTCCTTTCAGCAGGCGCTCGTATTTCAAAACAAAGATAAATTCAGTCGAGAAGATAAGCTGGCGGTAATTATTCGTATAATCTTCAGGGAGGTGCGAAGGCGAATAAACAATGCTGCACAAAATAACCTTGCCGATTTTTGTTCCATCGAGTGCGTTTCGGCTTAACACACTTTTTTGTTCGAGACCCCCCACGGTCCTCTTCGGAGCGAGGAAAATGCACAAAGGAGAGCCTAAGCCTAAACTCGACTGGCTCTTTTATAAGAAGGCGGACAATGCAGCCGGCATTTTTTCCACTTGTACCATGAAGGGAACTAGTTCAAGGAGAAAAGTCAGTCTGAACTGCGCCGTGTGCGATGGAAAAGTTGCCGTGACACTTTACGCTTTATCCTTTGGAAAGGCGATCGTCAAGAATAATACCGTTTCACTTTGACCACTATTTGTTGTTGCTACATAAAAGCTGCCGTTGAAATACTGGCTTCGTTCTATTGTTTTGAGATATTATGCAAAACAAAATATTAAATTATTGCAATTAAATTATTACAATTGTTTATTATTCTTATATATATTGTAATAATTATACAAATTAATATACAAATAATTAATAAATATATATATATATATATATATATATATATATATCATATAATATGTATATATATATAAACATAATACGAATATGATACAATAGGAAAACTAAATATTTGTTCTATATTATACTTTGTGATTTTAATCAGAAAAAGTTAGGGCAGCGAATGATTCAGATTAAGAATAATAAACAGTTGTAATAATTTAATTGCAATAATTTAATATTTTGTTTTAAAATATCTAGTTTTCCTATTGTATCATATTCGTATTATGTTTACATATATGTATATATTATACATATGTCATATAATATGTTATGTTATAATAATTATTTAATATAATTAATACTTAATATATAATATTAATATAATTAATATGTATTTATAGTAATTAATATATATATTATATTAATATATTAATATGTTATATCATATTACTTATGATATATCCCTACTATTAATCATATACAGTGCCCCACAAAAGTGTTCGCACACCTTTTAAAACGCAATAACTATTTTAAAATTATCATATAATTTAACCTTTTAAAACGCAATAACTATTTCAAAATTATTATATAATTTAACCTTTTAAAACGCAATATCTATTTCAAAATTATTATATAATTTAACCTTATAAAACGCAATAACTATTTTAAAATTATTGCATTTTAAAAGGTGTACGAACACTTTTGTGGGCCACTGGAAATACCATCGTTGATTGAAATTTCTATAAACAATACAAATTAAGAGGATTAATTTACGCAATATATACCTCTGATTTATCAGAACCACTTTGAAAATACCACGACAAAGGTATTCTCCGTGCACAATCGCTCGCGTGCTTCAGACTCTCGCGCAACTGCAAATTTTGTTTCTCCTCCTTTAAAACACACCCACACCGTCGAATGTCCTATAAACTCCTGATTCTGTCTCCGCAATCGCGAGAGAGTTGGCAGAGCTTTCCATATTCAGCCGATCCCAACTTCAAGTTTCTAGCTGCATCTCACGATCTCACGGCGTGTAACTATTACTAAAATGCAGGTCATCATCCGTGTTTAATTTATGTAATCCCTCGCAGCGCATAATGAATTCTGCTCAGGAAAATCTCGACGCTCTGGCTGCTGCCGGCACATAATAAACTTCAATATCCCATTTACGACTGTTTACAAGTTCGAGATTCCTTCGTGCCCGCCTCTCCTCCCCCGATGCGAAAGCAGTCGGGCACGCGGAATCGCGCGACGCTTCCGATGTACATATAAACTTTAACGGTATTACAAGATTTTCATTTGCGCGACATCTCATACACGACCAACGCGCGATATTACATATTATCAAAGTTACGAGTAATTTCTTCGCGCGTCACCCCGCCCTCCCCCCTCCGCCCGGCCGTCCCAGTCCCGCCCAATCGCCGCTCTGCAGCTTGCTTATTGAAAAGATAAAATTCTTATATCGCGTCGCGTCGTGATTGCCCAACGTCATTTCGTTTTTCCAATAAACCTTTTACGGCCGCGAGTCTTGGTCTCTATTTCTGTCTCCCTCTCTCTCTCTCTCTCTCTCCTGCGTTCTCGGATGCGTATTGCTCGATTTGCCGCTGTGCATTATGAACGACAGCACAAATAGGGGAAACGCAGTCCGAGCGAGAAAGTGCTGGGTCAAACCTGAAGATCGGACTGAGAAAGAGATCGCGTGAATCAGGGGTGTCGAACTCGCGGCCCGAGATGAACATTTTTGATGTCAGGTATCAGGACGTAAAGAACAATTTTCCACGATTTCCAACTGAATTGCTTCGCGCATTCATCTGCTCTTTTTTTTAATGTGAAACCCATTTTGACTTCCAATCTTTCATCATGTATATTTCAAGTGGTAATAAAACATAAAGATTCATAAAAAAAACACATTTCGTATACACGATTCATTTAGAGGCTTGGTACAATGAACCGTTTGAACTGCACCAAAATCAGAGATTTTCTCCGGATGATGTCACGCGCACAAATGCGAGAGCAATCACCGTGAAATATATCGGTTGGGTCATCTATCAGAGCGAGATAAAGATAACCGAGCAATCCGAGCCACTTGTATCGCAATGGCTTTGACGTCATGTCAAAATTGACTCATGTCATAAGACGAACAACTTATGAAGAATTGTATTTTTTGTATAATTTTAAAGTTTAGAAATTAAGCCTTCCGTGGGCCGTAATCATCTTTTTGCAAGTAAAATTAAATCTTTTAAAGGTATTATCTATTCTCTTGAAAATTGAAATCACGCAGAGTGTAATCGACCAGACGTGTGCGGCACACGATGGCTCTATTAATCAACAATTTTCCACGATCCTGTCGACAGAAGTGACTTGAATTGCAGCTCACTCGATTCACATTAAAATGTACTACAATAAAGTGTATACAGAATTACAGCATCCTATTAGAAAAATTGAACGCGACCTTAAAATCTCCACCATATTTTCGCCAAGAAGAAAACTGTCCGTACCACGTTATGCCCCATTCTATACTAAACAATTTCTGTTGAAACATTTTTTCTGTATCTCTCGTTGTTCCTGAAATATTCCGATTCTGAATATTAATAAATCGATACAATAAATATCCAGAATAATAATATTCTGGATTTCCAGATAAAACGGACACCCTGTAGACCAGGGGTGTCAAACTCGCGGGCCGAGATGAACATTTTTGCGGCCCAGTCAATATATCCGACGCAAAGTAAAAATCAAATAGAAATAGTCTCGGCCAATAAAATTTCTCCCGAAATAGGAGAGATAGTATCAGAGAAGAGATGTCAAGTATCAGGACGTAAACAATAATTTAACTTTATATATGCGTTTATTACAATGTACTAGTCAAAATAAAAATACTTGTTTTTATGAACATTGATTTCTTTTGTTTGCGGCCCACCTAAAGTTAAGCATTATTTATTTGGCCCCAGTTAGCATTTGAGTTCGACACCCCTGGCGTAAATGATAAGCGCACCCTTGATATCCGCAGCCGCTTCACGGTCCTCCCGTACACCCTAACTTTTGCGTTGATCCTATCGTTCAATCTCTTTTCTTTCGAAATAATTTGCACGTAACTCGAATCAGCGTAGAATATGTTATTAAAATCGATATTATTAATATTTTATCTGGAATATCGCTGGTAGTTGATTTTCATCGGAATGCCCTCTTCTTAACGAACCCTCCCCTCAGCCCCGTATAATAACATAAAAGGATGAAGTTTAATGTGTTTTTGGATTGTCGCTCATTGATACCTGACCGGGCTTTTGTTTGGCAAGCCACTGTGTTTACGAGAGTTATTATTCTAGCGACAGTATGAACAGGAGCGTATATTTGGTATTATACCGGGGAGGGAGGGGGGGCGGTAGAAATATAGTAGCGTACTAAATCCCGCAGGACCATACTCTGAAGTTTGTGTCCGGCAGTCAACAAAGGGTATCGCGTCGTCAAGAATGTGATACCTGGGGTTAGTCCCGTGCGAATCGTCCGTGCCAAAATTTCCGTGGCAAACGTTTCCATTTATGTTCCACCAACAAAATGTATTAGGTCTACCGGGAAGTTCTGTCCGTTTAAGAAATGAAAGGGAATAACAGATTTGTCATAAATTTAGTAATATTTATTGTACAATATGATTTCCGTCGTTACTTACGACCTCTTGCCGGCGTGATGGCAATATGTGCATATCTATTGAAATTTGCAATGACATTACCAGACAGAACTTTCCGGTAGACCTAATATTAAGATGGTCATCGAATGAAATTTTTAACAAATTCTTGTGGGCTCCGAATAACTTTCGAATCGTGGCATGTGGGTTTCGAATAATTTTCGAATCGTGGCATGTGGCCTCTGAATTACCTTCGAATCGTGGCATGTGGGTTTGGAATAATTTTCGAATCGTGGCGCGTGGCCTCCGAATTACCTTCGAATCGTGGTATGTGGCCTTCGAATTGCCTTAAAATCGTGGCATGTGGCCTCTGAATTACCTTCGAATCGTGGCATGTGGCCTTCGAATTGCCTTCGAATCGTGGCATGTGTCCTCCGAATTACCTTCGAATCGTGGCATGTGGGCTCCGAATAACTTTCGAATCGTGGCATGTGGCATCCGAATTACCTTCGAATCGTGGCATGTGGGCTCCGAATAACTTTCGAATCGTGGCATGTGGCCTCCGAATTACCTTCGAATCGTGGCATGCGGGTTCCAAATAATTTTCGAATCGTGGCATGTGGCCTCCGAATTACCTTAAAATCGTGGCAAAAATTAGAAATGAAAAAGGTAAGTCATCGTTTCTATTCTAGCATTATTACGATTCATATTAGCATCACCGGCAAGCTGGGCACTGTCTTTTTTGCCGACTGTTCCGAGTTTCTACAAAAACGAGCCGTAAGGCTCGAAGAATCGCGTCAAAGTATTCTTAAATCTACCGGTTTCAATACAGACCTGCGAACATTTCCGAGAGAAATTACCGTATTTAAAACAACGACATGTTCCAGGTGGAAAAAGATCGTAGAACACACTCGTGCATGTTTCTTTTACATCAGCCAACCACTTGTCAGTGAATGAGAAGAAAAAACTCGGAAAGATGAAAGAACGTTTGTCGAACGATCATGCACAATCTCGACCGAACGATATTCGTGTGGCAGAAACAGGATGACCTAAACAACCCCAGATACAAATGTAGCGCAAAGCGTGCGGTTGACGCGAAATACATTTTCCTGGCGTACAGCACGTGTCTCAATGCTCATGAACTATCGCGTGAGAGCCATTTTTTCCCGGCGCGTCGCGAACGATTGAAAAACACGGGAACATGTGTCATCGACATTCAGGAGGACGCGTGAATTCCGTGGGAGAGGAAGTTTCCGATGTCGCTGTAATTGAATGCGATAAGCATGAGCAGCCGTCTACGATATCGTAACAGAGGTAGATATCCGTGTGCGCGCGCGCGCGCGCTCACAGTTGTCACGTATATCGAGCAAACACCTACGTATTTGGGTGCGCAGCTAGATGCACAGTGGTTCGACATCCGCGGGAAGTAATCGATGGCCTACACGGTGCGTGACGATTCAATTACGAACTGACGACGCAGACTTGCCAGAATTAACTGTGGATAAAGCCGAATCGAATTGTCACGATCGAAGCGTCACGAACAGGTTGACGCAAGACCGAGCACACAAAGTCGCTGTACAGGGGGTACCAAAAGTTACTCAAAATTGGGAAGTATGAGGTTCCCGGCGTCGTTTGAAGTAACTTTTTCCTTGGCGCAAATGCAATCTGAGGCTTTGTTTACGAGTTATTAACGAGAAATACTGACCAATAAGAGGCGAGCGCGGCCCAGTCGACGAGTGCACGAAGCCCAGTTCAGCTTATTGGCTCGGCCGCCTCGCGCCAGATGATCTCGCGCCTCATTGGTCAGTGTCTTTTCTGAATAAGTTAATAAACAAAGCGGCGGATTGCATTTGCGCAAAGGAAAAAGTTACTTCGAATAATCTCGCGAACCCCTCCCGATTGTAAGTAACTTTCGGGGCACCCTGTATATTTGGCGTACCGTGTACGAAAATCCAGCGAGCCGTAAATATTCGAGTGGCGAAAGATCGAGAAAATGGCCGACACATTGAATTGCCAGAAGAAAGGCAAATTGAACATTGCCGCATGGCCACATCGCGCCGCCGCGCCGCGCCGCGCCGGCCAGATTTATCGAATATAACTCACAACATCGGGGACAGCGCGCATTTATACTGCGGACCCCTCCCGCGGGATAAGTGCGCTCCAAGATTTATCTCGCGGTGAATCCGATCGTTTTCGAAATTATACGATCGTGAATCGCGACGAAATACGTACCGGATTGGGGAATATATTTACATTCGGGGCGAGGTCACTATGTTCCGTTTCTCGCGCGGCTGACATAGTTCCGCCATGATCCTACGGGGTTTTATATGAGATACGAAGAACGTAATTTAACTCGCTCACAGCCCGTCGATCCTTTCTCAGAAACTTTTCAGCAATTTCTTGCAGACTGTCAATCACAGAAAATAGAGATTCGCTTTTAGACTAACACTAGCTTTTTCTATCTATCTCTGCACTGATTACGTGATTTCAGTGTTCGCAAATAAATAATAAATCCTTCGATCCTCGGTAATTATTAAATATACAAAGTGCCATAATGTAGTCGTTCACGTAAAACAGATTATTCTACGTGCCAAATTCACGTGGTGACACGAAGCGACGTATTTGCGATTTCATCATCGCCGTTACGTTATTAATAATGAAGATACAACAGTGGAACGACGCCTAGAAATTATTTCACGATAAGGTAATCTGCGAGCAGATCATTGTTACGAATGTTCCCGGCTCGTAATGACAGACTGCATTCACTCAACCCTACTGTACACATTCTGTTATGGCTTCTAACTATGCTGCTTCGCGTGACCAACCCTCTCTGAGTCGCGAATTTCCAAGGGGATTCTTGCTCACGAAAGTCCTACTTCGACAAGTATCGTCTGAACTATGTAATTCGGCTGTCCAGCGGTGAAAAGAGAGTAGCGTTGCGACCGAAGGGTCGATGGTACCTTAAAGGTTCTGGTAACTTAGTATTGACAGTGTCCTAGCACTAAGGTCCCTTCTCGTTGAGGCTTCTAACTATCGGATCGATTGGTGCCCCAAAATTATTGCACAAGCGGGAAACGAGGAGTTCCTGAGGTCGTTTAAAGTAACTTTCTCCTTAGTGAAAATGCAATCCGCGGCTTCGTTTGCAAGTTATTAACGAAGAACAGGGACCAATGAGAGGCGAGATTGCCCGGACTTCGCGCCAGGTGACGTCGCATCTTATTATTTGCAATTCGCAATTGCATTTTCGATAAGGAAAAAGTTACTTCAAATGACCTCAAGAAACCCTTATTTCCCGCTTGTGCAATAATTTTGGGACACTCTGTAGAGAACAACCGTACTGCGAAACCTCTACACTTATTAATTGAAAATACGGATCATTGAAACTAGGGGGCTGTTAGCGCTTAACCTTTTAGGTACGGCTGAATTCTGCGCGAGGCTATTTCTCTGAACGGCGGAGTCTGATACTGTATATACAGGATGTCCCAAGAATGTCTCGCAATCCGAAAGTGGCGGGTTCCTCGGGCTATCCGAAGCAACTTTTTCCTTTACAAAAATGTTCTCCGAGGCACCGTTAACGAGTTATCAACGAAAAACAGTGACCAATGAGAGGCGAGCTCGGCTGGCGCGAGGCGATCGAGCCAATGAGCGGAACTGGGCTTCGCGCGCTGGTTGGCTGGGCCGCCTCGCGTCAGCCGTACTCGATTCTTATTGGTCACTGTTTTTCGTTGATAACTCGTTAACGGCGCCTCGGAGAAAATTTTTGTAAAGGAAGAAGTTGCTTCAAATGATCCGAGGAACCCGCCATTTTCGGATTGCGAGACATTTTTGGGACACCCTGTAGACTGTTGTAAATCGATGCGAAGACAAAAGAAGTGTGAAACAATGCATACGAAGACGATTATTTGGTTCAAACGATGAGCGAGTGAGCTACTAGAGCAAGCCACTATAGTGGCGCGTCGGGCCTAAAAGGTTAAGAGTCCCAGTAGTCTAAAATCATCAGGAACCTAGAGTTAAGATTTTGTTGTGTCACGGCTTCCAGTAATAGGAATAAAAAGAGACTAGCATTGAGACTGCGAGCTTGTTAGTACTTAGACGTTCTGGTAACCTAGTTCAGTTACAGTTCCAGAATCGAGGTCTGTCCTTGCTACGGCTTCCAGCAATCGAATGGATTACAAATTGAGAGTACCAGTGGTATAGAGAAGATTCATGCTATGACACCTCAAGACTTAGTAAGTGTGAATCAGTGAAACGAAAGATCTGTTAGCGCTTAGGAGTCCAAACATAGTCCAACATTGACAGGGTCGCAGAGATAAGATTTCTTTGCATTATGGCTTCCGGTAAGCTAACCATAACAGCAGTGAAAACAGACTAACCGCTGTACCGTTGAGACCGAGGAGTTGTTAGCGTGCAGAGGTTTTGATAACCTAATATTGATGGTGTCCTAGGATTTACGGAATCCTAGAATCGGGGTCCCTGCTTATTAAGACTTCTAGCGGTCGAATCGATTGGAAATTGAAGGTACACCGGTGGTACGGAGGTGGTCCGTACCGCGAAACCTCGAAACTTAGTAATGGAAAGTATGGGTCATTCGAACTAGAGGACCTTCAGAGCTTTGGAGTCCCAGTAGTCTAATATTGATAGGCTCCCAGAGTTAAGATCTCTTTGTGGCGTGGCTTCCGGTAAGCTAACAATAATATAGGGGAGGGGGGAAGTTTGGCGACGCAGGCAAGGTCCAGACAATGAAGTCTTGGTGCTCAGTAATTAAGGTGATGGGAGAAGCAGCGTGGCTTAAAGGCCCGGCATGCCCAGGGACGCGGAAAGTTGGTCATTAATCGGATTGTAAAATTAAGTGGAAACGAAATGTATGCGGAATAACGATTCGATAGGATGATCATTTGAATCGAACATCCTGTACAGGTGAAACGACGATGATGGCGATATCAAAATATATGGTATTTCATTCGATATACCGAATCGCGTGTAGATAATAGATCGGAATAATGGGCCAGCATTATATGGAAATGCAGGTCGACATTGTGGGATATAATAAGTTATATTTTAAGCGCATTTGTGTAAACTAGGCGGCGCACGCTGATTCTGTATTTCGAAACCGCAGTACAACCGCTATGTTGTATTAAACGATCTATCGTATTCGGAAATACAATTTTAATCCGTTGAATAATTAGTTCGGCAAAGTTTACAGAAGTTAACAAACATGCTCGAACCGCAACGCCAGTTATTGCCTGTGTCTGACAGGTATATAGTTTCTCGCGCGATTGTTTGAAAAGCGCAGAGGAAATGTGTTATAGTATCCACTTTCTTAATACAGACGAATCGTTATAAACAATATACATTGTAGTAAAGGTTACAGCAACATGTGTATATTCTTCTCCAGTACGACCGTTGCAAAATATGGTAAAGATTGTACCCACGTTAACTGTCAAATTGAAGAAAGAACGGTAATTATCTGAGCCGTTTATTTTGAAAGTGGCCTAAGTCCATTTATTTGAAAATCCAGATATTTAAGGTATTTACGTTTTAATCAATTTAAAAATATTGCTAATTGATAACATGGTGGTATAATGTTATGTGTTCCTAAGGGTCACTGCGTTCTTTCAGCTTTGCTGACATGAAATTATATGTGTATAACGTAGAAATGTGAATATTAAAATAGCTAGCTCGGTGTGTTTTCGAAAAATGACTTAGGCCACTTTCAAAATAAACGGCTCATTTACAACACGCCGGTTCTGAATTTTTGTTATAACTTCTTAATAAAGCTCCATATAATATTGCATAATATAATATAATATAATATAATATAATATAATATAATATAATATAATATAATATAATATAATATAATATAATATAATATAATATAATATAATATAATATAATATAATATAAAATAATATAATATAATATAATATAATATAATATAATATAATATAATATAATATAATATAATATAATATAATATAATATAATATAATATAATATAATATAATATAATATAATATAATATAATATAATATAATATAATATAATATAATATAATATAATATAATATAATATAATATAATATAATATAATATAATATAATATAATATAATATAATATAATATAATATAATATAATATAATATAATATAATATAATATAATATAATATAATATAATATAATATAATTTAATATAATATAATATAATATAATATAATATATAATATTCTGAATTTTTGTTATAACTTCTTAATAAAGCTCCATATGACCTATGTTTACATAACATCTTTTTTCTCACTTCGCGCCATAGAATACACCGACAAAGTTTGAACATTAAAACCTGGGACACCCTGTATAATTCGTTGAATAGCAAGCACCCCCGTGCGTTTCGTACGGAATAGCCGAAGTTTCGCAACGAGCGTTGAATCTCGCCGATTCGCTGATCGCGGAAAGCTGATAAAAAGAAGGGAAGAGGGAGGACACCTTTCGCGCGTATCTTCCGCCGGTATCCTGTTTCGATCGGCATCGGGCGGATGTTCCGTCCCATAATTTCCAATGCATTCCCTAACCTACTTATTAAATGCCGCCGGTGCACGCGCGGACCTGCATTCCCAGCGCCCGTAACTTCTTCCCGTCTGACTTTTATACGCCACCGACCGGAATTCCGCGTGTACTTTTAAATTAGAACGGCTATCTCGTTCTCGAATGAGATTTTCCGGCAACGGACCCGCGGAGCAAATAACGTAACAAACAAAAATAAGGGAGCGCGTTCGTATTAATTGAAAGCGCACCGCGTTCGAAATAATTACTTGATACGGATTTCTAGCGAATCAGTCCCTTCGGGACCGATAAAGAGAATTGGCCGCGCAACCTCCTCCCATTTTTATCATGGCTCGTGCAGGACAACCATAATTTGGGATTACGTATTTTCCGATCGATGGAATTTTCAAAAAGTTTGCTAGGAAGATGGGATAATGTACCGATTATAGCGATATAGTGCATTTTGACCACACTTCAATTACCGACTAAATTTCTATTTTGACTAAATTTTCGCAAAATTAGGCTGTTATTTTTTACCATTCCTCATGTAAAGCTCTCTTTAGACTTTCTTTATTTGTAATATTATGTAATTATATATATAATAATATATAATAATATTAATATATATAATATAATAATAATAATATATATATATATGTAATAATATAATAATATATATATAATATATAATAATATTATGTAATTTTGCATTCCATTTCAATTTCTATTTTGATTAAATTTTCACAAAATTAGGCTGTTATTTTTTACCATTCCTCTTGTAAAGCTCTCTTTAGACTTTCTTTATTTGTAATATTATGTAATTATATATATAATAATATATAATAATATTAATATATATAATATAATAATAATAATAATATATATATGTAATAATATAATAATATATATATAATAATATATATAATATATAATAATATTATGTAATTTTGCATTCCATTTCAATTTCTATTTTGATTAAATTTTCGCAAAATTAGGCTGTTATTTTTTACCATTCCTCTTGTAAAGCTCTCTTTAGACTTTCTTTATTTGTAATATTATGTAATTATATATATAATAATATATAATAATATTAATATATATAATATAATAATAATAATAATATATATATAATATATAATAATATTATGTAATTTTGCATTCCATTTCAATATCACACATGTTCTATCATATTAATATCCGACGATTGGGGAGGTGTTCGATGAACTTTGGGACAAATTATGCAACAATCAATCTCTTGTTGTCGGCGTAAAATTTGAAACTACTTAAAAACCCTATTTTTTCAGCATATTGGTTATTTTTTAATATATTTAAATAGGTCCATTTATACATTATATTATCGATAAACACTGAATTTCCAACACCGGAAGCCGACACGCACCCCGCACCATTCGAGATCCACCGCCACGAACCGCAGGTTGAAGATAAATAACGTTCATTGCTGTATTTGATTTTCCTCCTACCTGAATGAAAAATCTTAAATTTGGATTCTCTCTCTCGTCCGTAAAAATGACGAGTTTCCAAAAAGTAAAATCTTCTTTGATATATTTCCTTGCAAATTCGCATCTCTTCTTTTTATTCTGCAAAATGGCTTCTTCCGTGAAATTCTGCCATGATAAATTTTGTTTTCTTTGTACTTTTCTAATAGTCGTAGATTTTTGAATATCCGATGCCATTTTGGGAGCACTTATCGTCGGATTATCTTCAATTTTTCAAATAATAGCTCATTCGCTACATTCAGTTTCTTATCAGGCCTTTGTCTGACTTTGTTTGATACACGATCCTCCTCTTTGTGTCGTATTATAATACTTTAGATTGTACTTTTACTCCAATTAATAATTTCACCGATTTCATCATAACTTGTTCCATTTTTATAATCGTAATGGCATTTTATTCGCTCCACTACATGCCATGCAGCCCCAAACTAATACAGATCCATCATTATGTTTTATAGTCGGTCGTAGATTTCGCGGTTCTAATTCCGTGAAGAATTATATTATAATTAATTAATAATAAGAAGAATTATATTTCCAAGAAGAAAGCCCCATTTATTAGCAAGAAAAATAAAATTGCACGTTTAAAATTCGCCGACAAATTTATTTATGAAAATAATTCATTCTGGGACAAAGTATTATTCTCCGATGAGAGTACAATAAATTCTCTCCAATTGACGCTCAGTTTGTACACAAAACTGGACAATTTAGGATGTCGAAGTACGATTAATCGAGCCGATCGCGTGAACGTTCTGTTCACATTTCGTTCCAGTTCCCGTTGAACGTAGCATAGTTTCCACATCTTCAGGATATTATTTACAATGTCCTTTTTATATCGCTTCTCCCACAACGCTATAACAACCCAGCCTTGGTTTCGCTTCCTCGGGTAATATAGTTCTCCGTCTCATAATGCCGATCGTGTTTCCAATGATCGTTACGGTGATTATACACGCGACGAAGGATCAAGCGCGCAAGAAGGTGAAATGCGTTCTCGCGATGCAAATGTTATGTCTCCCGCGCCGTGTCGACTGCATTGTTTGGCGCGTGTTCTACCAAATATTGGCGAATCGAATCGCATAACGGATTGTTTATTTCTCGTGTATAGTATGGCCAACATAAACTAGGATTAATAGCCGTCGAGCTGCAGTTATATCCGCAAAGTATTTACTCGTATCGGGCACGGTTACGCGTTCGCGTTAATTGCACGCGGGCCAACATTTATGTATATTAGCCACCTCGATTTCTCTTCGAGAATCGTGTTAATCTTTGTGCGAATGGAAGTTTTGTATCCGCGAGGATCGCGACGAATTCTGTCGTTTGCCGATAGATTAGAAGCGTCAGCATAGTGCGCGCAACGTATCGAGACATGAAATAATTGAATGATGTAATGCAAATGAGATTTCGCGTATACAGGATGAGTTATTTAACGCTTTTATCATAATTTTTCTTGTGAATTGCATGTTTATAGTAATATTATATATTTATAATTATATATATTTATATATTTAATATAATATATTTATAATATATAATATAATAATATAATATAATATTATAATATATAATATAATAATATAATATAATATATAATAATATAATATTATAATATATAATATAATAATATAATATAATATTATAATATATAATATAATAATATAATATAATATATAATATAATAATATAATATAATATATAATAATATAATATTATAATATATAATATAATAATATAATATATATATATATATTAATATATTTATTATATTATTATATATTTATAATCTAATAATCTAATAATAATAATTATTATATATTTATAATATATTTATAATGCTTCACTATTGATTACTATATTTACTATTTACTAATTTGAGAAATATTTTAATGGTAATATCGCGAATTCTTTTATGCGGTTACGCGAAAAGAAAGATTTCTAGCCGCCAGCCGACAAGTATTGAAGATATGAGGGAGAACAGTAATTGAGAAAATAACGCGTTAATGAAACGTACACGTGACCCAAGAGTCGAGGATACTTCGGCACCGATTTACGGTGCACATTAGTATAGTAAGGCCATTGCGCGGCAGATCATTGAATTCGTCTCTTCATCAACTATAACGCTACGTCGTCAGAAGTACACGGTGTCATTTAAGAAAATCGAGGCGACCTTCGTTTTTCATCGAATAAAAGATTTCTCGAAATTTTTATTATTGCAATGTATTTTCTTCGAAGATCAGATTAACTTTTATTCCAAACATTTTTCTGTCAGATTAGCGTAAATGCCTAAAAAAAATCGGTGCGATCGTTACGCTGAACACCCTGTATACAATCCTCCAGGAAGCTTGTAATCGTAAAGCTCTATCAAGTCCCGACTACGAAGCGTTCCCGTTGTTCCGCCGACAAATAACCTGTCGAATAAAATTCAAATATTCAATAAGAGCCACGAGCCGATGGCGCTGCGCAAATAGATAAAAACAGTCGGCAACTCTGACATTTCCAACGCCCGGGGCGCGTGGCGTTTCTCTGTAACGCGGCCGAACGGTTCTACAGAGTGTTCCATCTAACTCGAGCACCATGAATGATCGACTTCGAAGGAGCGAATATTGTGGTAAGCGAGGCAATTTTCTCAAGATTTCACTGGTCGAGGCTTCATGAATGTTTCCTTTTTTTTTCTTTTTCTTTTTAAATGGAACTGCCATCGTGTGATCTTGAACACTGAAGATAAATGTAACTAATAGAATAGAATTAGGAAATAATTGCGATAGAAAATTTGACAGAATAAACTTAATATATATATTCTTGATATTCTTTCATATTCTTGATATATTGATATATTATAATATATATAATTATTATTAATTACATAATAATATATATATATATATATATATATATATATATATATTATTATCAAGAATATGTTAAAATTAATTTATTCTGTCGAATTTTATATAATAATAATAATAATAATAATAATATATATATATATATATATATATAATATAAAATAAACTAATATAAAATTAGTTTATTTTGTCGAATTTTCTATCGCAATTATTTCCTAATGCGATAGAATTAACGAAGAAAATTTATTGCAAAATACGCTCAAAAGAACGCCTATTATTCTTGATATATTGATATATTATAACAAGCTAATAGGCCTTTTTTTAGCACATTTTGCAATAAATTTTCTTCGTTGCATCTATCGCAGTTATTTTTCCATTACATCTATATCAGCATTACATCTATATTACCATACTTTTGCACCTAATTTTCTCGTGATAATCTCGTGTAAATGATTTATTGATCAAATCTGGATTATTTTTAATGCAGCATGAAACACGAAAACAATGTGTTACTGAATAATTTGTGGTAAAAACTTGTGATGTAAAAACGGCATGATGGAATTTAGTCATTTGATTAATTATAGATTTAGGGAGTACTGAGAGCATTTCACGAACACTAAAAGCAAGTATTTTATATTACTTCTTAAAGGCAAGAAACATATTTATTCGAATTTTTGGCAATTTTCGTTGTAATATTTGTCTCACGTAACAGAATCAATTCCTCATAAATGTATAATTACAGTCGTAATAATCGTAAATAATAATAATGAATAAGAACTATACTAATAAACAATGAGTTCGTAAAGTTATCAGAAGTATATTTAACAAGTTGGAAATATACAACGTTCCATGTGTTGAAAGTAAAAAGATGAAATTTCAATAAAATATAGATAATAAATTGATACAGTCGGACATTGAATAGTAATAAAGTGATAACATTCGTCCGTCTGAAATGCAACACACAGAACTGGAACACGTAAACGCGTCCAGCGGAACCCCTTTCCATTTGACGCGCGTTGCTTTAATTAAATTCCCGTCGATCTCGCGCGTTTCTCCTGCGGCCAAGTCGGAATTCTCATTCTCTATGCGCGTGAAAAAAAAAGAAAAGAAAAGGAATAGAATGAACGGTCGAAAGAGACGAGGAGGAAAAGCCACGGAAGCGAAGAATGACGTCTGAGACCCGTCGAAGACGTGGATTCTGCTGAATACAGATAGGAAAAAGAATAAATTGAATTATAATTCAGCCGGTCTCGAATAATGGAACACTTGAAAATATAACAGAATTTCTCCTAGTCATACATTCTGCAAATTCGTAACGGTCTGTGAATTATCCTCGATCGTCAGTTCTCGAAAATAATCCTAAAACAACGTTAACAGAAATCTCGCAAACGAAATATACATGTATAATATATATTAAAGGATAACTGTCAAGAATTAACTGAATTTTATAATATATATATATTTTATAAATTTCAGTTAATTCTTGACAGTTATTCCTGTTATTGTATGATATAGAATAACAAGAATAACTGTGTCAAGAATTTATAATATAAATATAAATTTATAATATATATATTTTATAAATTTCAGTTAATTCTTGACAGTTATTCCTGTTATTGTATAATATAGAATAACAAGAATAACTGTGTCAAGAATTTATAATATAAATATAAATTTATAATATATATATTTTATAAATTTCAGTTAATTCTTGACAGTTATTCTTGTTATTCTATATTATGGAATTATTATTCATTCTATATTATAGAATAACAAGAATAACTGTCAAGAATTTATAATATAAATATAAATTTACAATATATATATTTTACAAATTTCAGTTAATTCTTGACAGTTATTCTTGTTATTCTATATTATGGAATTATTATTCATTCTATATTATAGAATAACAAGAATAACTGTGTCAAGAATTTATAATATAAATATAAATTTATAATATATATATTTTATAAATTTCAGTTAATTCTTGACAGTTATTCTTGTTATTCTATACTATAGAATATATTTATATTTATAATTATAAATAATATAATTACATTTTATATTTATAAAAAAAAATATATATATATTATAAATAAAGAGAGAGAGAGAGAGAGAGAGAGTTGCTTCTTCAATTGTTATCTTCAGTTCTACCTCTGAACCACTGAATAAAGGAAAAGCAAATAACCGTGATTTTATGATTTTACTTCATTATGTTTTAATGAAGTGATAATGAATTCATTATGAAGCACATTATAAAACAAGAATGCTATTTGTTATATGTGCTATATTGAGTAACGTGGGGCTATACAAATTCATTTATTGGCATCTCTGATATTTAAATGCAGAATGGCGTATATAAAGACATTACCAACCAATAATTATGAAATATAACGCGCGTTGACGTACTGTATGTACTCGGCGTATACGGTAGCTATTAAAACGTAATTAAATTGCAATTTTCCAGCAGTTATTAAGATATATGTCTGTATTCGCAAACACGATCTTATCATTACTAACATTCTTAACATAGAATGTTTAAATCAGTTACTTGAGAGAATATCGCATAGATATTAGGATTAATTTAAATCAACACAAAAAAATAGGTAATAGGTAATACTATTCTATTATAATTTAAAAGGACCGTGATCGGGTGATGTATACAAATAAATTCAGGTGAAAAACAATTATTTCTTTCAAAATGTTATTGTTCGTTTAAAATCGTCCTTGTTACACATCAAATTTTCAAGCATCAATGACATTTTCGTTTCGTCGATAATGCAATAAGAAGTAAGAAATAATTAATTACAGTAATGTTTTCATAGTCATAAAAGTAACAGTAACAAGAACAGAACAAAAGTAACTTGGCTCGCGAACCAAATCATTCAATCCGATTATTCCATAATTGGTGAATAGGCAAATGGATGATTTGCCTGCATTCTCCCTCATTTTCGCAGCGATACTTTCGAGAATAATCAGCGCACTGTCAACGAAGTAACTCAGAAGGCAGGAGAGCCTGGACTAGGTCGGAGATGCTCTCAAATATCGCAATATCCGGCCATATCTGACGGAAGTTTCTATTTTCCGAAAGTCGTGTCCCCGTCAAAGTTTCGTCGACCGTATACCATGAACGAAGGGAACGTGGAGGAACGGGAGTTTGTAGGTCACCGGTGTAATAGACTGGACGGGAAGCAGCGCGAGAAAGGATTACAAAGTGGAAAGAAGGCGAATCAATCTGGAGCGTGACTGTAAATTAGAATTCCCGTGACATAAAGCTGGGAATCAAGGGGCTACAGAGTGGCTATGACACCGAAAGGGTTGATACGGAACGCTGGGAAGCGAACCGAATGTCAGCCGACCGTTCGACTCTCTCTCTCTTCCTCTTCTTCCTATTACACACTGCCCAGAATAAGTGGCCAATATTTTGTACACTGATTCAGTACCTAAGGACAATGAAAAAAGTTCGAATAAAAATATGTCCTATTCCGTCTTGTTTATAAGAGACAGTAAATTGTCTGTAATAATCTCTCTAATAATCTAATAATCTCTCTAATAATTCTCTCTAATAAACCAGACACGATTCTTCGAGTCTCTCGGCTCGCTTTTATAGTTGCTGATATCTTGTGAGAGAGAGAGAGAGAGAGAGAGAGAGAGAGCGAAAATCAGGGCACATTAATACAAATACACAATAATGGTAAAATAAAAACGATGCTCCGACTTTTTTATTTCCATCTTTTTATACGACATTTTTTAAATGTATTGTGATTAGATTCTTCCAATTAAAATGAGACCAAATACGACATACTTTGGAGCATATTTATTCATTATACGTAACAAATAACTGATTTTATTTCATTTCACAAATTCTAATTACAACAAAGAAAGCATTAGAAAAATATTAAAGGCAAAGAAAGTATGTATATCGTTCAGAAGAAAATATCAGCGGATATATATAATAATAATAATAATAATATATAATATATATAATAATTATTATATATATAATAGACTAATATATATATATAATATAATATATAATGATAATATATATTATCATTATATATTATCATTGTCAACGAATATATATATATATATATATTTATGTTATTGTATTCACCACACGCTCGACCGAATTAGCATCGGCATAGCAATAAGTCACAGGGCCGTGTCTATAGCACAAGTACAATTCCCGGCATACCGAAATTTGGCATTTCCGAGAGCAAGTACTATATTCTGCTCTACTACAGTTATAAACAATATCTGATACTTTTCGATCTTTTACGAAGCGTTTGAACAAATTCGATAAACACCAAGGTGTATTAAAAATTATATATATATATATATATATATATATATATATATATATAATATATATAATAATAGATATAATATAACCTTGATGAATAGACAGCTCCATGTATGCCTTGAAATGTATGACGATCACTTCAAGCATCTTCTTCGAAGGTAATTAGATGCAAAATGAAAGAAAACAATAATTCGCTAGATCTTATAAACAAAGTATAGTAGGATTATAGAAGCTTTGTTTATTGCCTCCAGGTGTTGAATCGGTGCGCAAGATTATTGTTCGCTTATTCTTGGACACCTTGTATATCTGCTTGATCCCGCAGATTGTTAGTAGACATTCAGAACTTCCCACTCGTGACTATTGCTTTCCCTTCGAAGTTTTCTCGATGTTGTGATGTCACCGCCACCATCTGAATCACATCGAATAGCTAGCACAGCCATCCCCGCGCGGTACGTCGCCATTCCCTTTCTATTCTGCTGGTGTCGCATATATAAAGTTGATCGTGCACGTTCGAGTTTTCATACTTTAACCATTGTACGAAATTGGGAAAGCGTTGGGAATAAGAAAATTTGGGTCGAACTAAACCGGTGTCACATATTTCCGGGGAATAGGTTCAAAGAATAAATAATAGGTTCGTTTAATTCTTACATGTTATTGTTTTAATTACTTAAAATATATATTATATATATATTTAAAAACTAATAATATATATATATATATATATATATATATATATATTATTAGTTTTTATTAGTATTAGTATATATATAGTATTATATATACTATATTATAGTATAATAGTATATATATAATATTAGTAGTTGTTATTACTAATAATATATATATTATTAGTTTTTAATAAATAGATAAAAAATTTTAATAAATAATATAAATATATATATATATACATATATATATATATATATATATATATATATATATATATATATAATATAATATATTAAATATAATTATATATATATTGTTAGACCTCCGCAATATAACTTGAAGACACACTTATAGACAAAAGTTAAGAAAAGTGTTACATAGTCGCGTATTCTTGGCTGTAATAAACTTTAATTGAGCCAAAGAAAAAATATTAATCTAATTATAATCTCGAATAATGTTTTTTTTTCCTTTTCCGAAATATTTCTTGATTTATGTCTATCATAAAAAATGTAACAGTTCCGTTTATTTGTTGTATACACTAAATGAGAAAATATTGCAATATAAAATAAGAAATTTCGATTTTTCAATTTAAAAGACTGAGCTCGCGCGCACGAATTCTTTAAGTGTTTGTCGATCGAACAAACAAGGGTTATCAAACCTCTTATTAATTAATTTAAACTTTACTATTTTATATGTAATATCTCATAGAAATATTCATCGTCAACGTAATTTCCGTTTTATTTTTTGTTTATGTTTATACATTATGTATCGCATCTATTATCGTTATGACAATGAAATAAATATTTTTGTTCCGAATTTAAATAGCATTTACATTTATTACAAATTTGATATCTCAAATTTCCCGCGAAGTGTAAACATCAACTGAAATTCCGACGCGATCGCATTTAATTATAAACAAAAATTCCCGTCTATTATTTAGAACGCTAACACCTCAGCAATCGTTCACCTCATTATCTTTCGTTTCCAGCCGCGTGACAGTAGCCGCGCTGAAATCCCGTCTTTTTTGTTTCTTTCCCCCGTCACAAAATAAAATTAGTCACGATCCCGCCGGTGGCCCGTGAGAAAGTGTGTAATGAAGCGGTTCAGTGAAAATCGGGACCACAGTAGAATCGTCGTGCATCCCGCGCGGAAGGCACGTTCGAGGAAGAGTTAATTCCAGTGTCAATAAAGCAGAATCATCCAATTACAGACGGTGCTCCGTAGTAGCGTCGTCGGGGCGGCGTGGTCGATTTCTAAATCAGAAAGCGGAGATACAGCTACGGCCGGGAGAGGAGGAAAGGAGGCGGAACGGCTGGAAAAAGACGAGAGAGGATCTGGGAAAAGAGTCCAAGGAGCTAATGCTGAAATTAAAGCCAATGAACCGATTTGCAGGGAGAACGAAAACACTTGCGTTCCGTCGTCCTTGAAAAGTTTCAGGCAATCTTTCAATTGCACGGCAGGTTTAATAAGCTGCACGGCTCAGCCGTCGAAACAACTCTCGCAGAAAATGTGATTTTTACATTTTTCCTCGGCGCAGTCGCCGCTACCGATAGCGTTAAGAAACGGTAGATTAGGCGGAGAAGACTGTCGACGTTCATCGAATGTATCGTGGAAATCAGTGAAACGTCTGTCACCCCTGACAATAAATTTTCGACGACGCGCACTGGATAAACAGAATATATATATTATATTATTATATTATTATATTATTATATACTACAGTATATATACTATAATTTAATATTATATATTATAATATTTATACTATAATTTTATATATATACATATAATATTTATACTATAATTTTATATATATACATATAATATATTATATTATTATATTATTATATACTACAGTATATATATATAAAAAGGGCCGAAAATTTTTGGTCGTCTAAAATAAATATACTATAATTTGGTTTAATTTTATTTTAGACGACCAAAAATTTTCGGCCCTTTTTATATATATATACTGTAGTATACAATAATATAATAATATAATATATTATATATATAAAATTATAGTATAAATATTATAATATATAATATTAAATTATAGTATATATACTGTAGTATATAATAATATAATAATATAATATATTATATATATATATATATATATATATATATATATATATATATATATATACACTATAATTTGGTTTAATTTTATTTTAGACGACCAAAAATTTTCGGCCCTTTTTATATAATATCGTAGATGTTGACGAGAAACCAAATAAATTCTAATTCCTGAAACTGTAATGATAAGGGAACGGCAAGACGTAATGCCGAAGAAGTATCAATCACCGCAACTGGAACAGATATTTTTGCGGAAGGGATAAAAATACATAGGATCCCAGAAAGGATTACTGATGTTCGGAAAGTTTAGACAGATCTATTTTGGGTTGTGCCATTTCCTTTAAATATGCAATGCGATCTGTTCCCTTTCTTTCACACAATTGTCTCTCAAACTAATCAGTATCTCAAGCAACAATACTTCGTTTTTCAAGCTGTTCTGCTTCTTAAACATCATTTTTTTTCAAATAAAACTGTAGATTCATGTTTAGTCGGACGTGTGTAGCCTATTTCGAGACGAATTCATTGATGCAGACGTGTATCTAGATACATCTGTTCCCAAACCTAGCTATCGTTGACAGTAATCCACGTAACAATAACAATTACCGTATGCAGCGAACGTACCACACTGTCAAGATATGTTATTGTTTAGACAATAGAACGTGATAACTAGACGCGGCGGAGTTTATGCATTTATGACGAAATTCATCATGTGCAATTCGAAATGGAGCTCATTTGAAAGTTAGAATTATATCAAGATATTGGTTTCGGTCAATTAAAATGCTCGAAGGAAGGAATAACTTTCTATTTGGTTTCAACTTCTTACACAATTTATACTATATTTTTATAATTATATTTTTCTGTTGCACAAAGATTCGCAATCTAGTGATAATACAAACTAATACAGTACACTCGTTACTATGCTCGTCACCATCTTTATGTGTAGATCTTTGAAGATCACTCAAGACCATTCATTGCCATGAAAGAGTTACTCTAATTAACAATCGAAGTGTTATACAAGTTTTTGAGTCAGTTACTCAAGAACAAGCATATATTAAATTGTTGAGTATAATTTTGTTATTGGCAGTGAAAATTGTATAAAACAATTTTTTAGATAGAACAACAAAATTATATTCAACAATGTCAAGATTGATAACAAGGTGATACATTAACAGTCTTTCAAAAATTGTACATTTAGTAATGTATGTTACTTATACGTGCAATTATTGTAAACTTATATTGAATACAAAATATATTATACATTAATTTATTAATATATATTATATATATATATTAATATATATTTATTAATATTAATATATCAATATATTATTATATTATAAGAATACAAAGAAAAAACTTACTTTCGTTGAAAGTTCCCGAAGCTATTTCTAGTTGTTTCTTGATTTCTCTACCTGCAATAATGAAAACGACGGTCTTCAATATCATTGCGATGCTTTATTTTATTTGTAAACGATAATTCCACACTCCAAAAAATTACGCATTCAACGAAGACAATAATTGATATAACTTGAAACCACTGAATATAGAGACACGACCTGAGGTATAAATTAACAGCGAGCTTTAAAAAATTAAATAAAATAAAAAAACATTTATAAATCATCGATACACAATACAGTGGACTATAGAGGGTTTTTTAAGTGACCTTGAGAGACTAACATATTACATCTGAATGAATCTGTTTAGGAATAAGGTACACAGATCACCTTGAAATCGTAAGACGTCCATTATTCCATCACTTTTTAATTTCCAATTTTTTGCCTCGATTCGAAGGCAATTCAGAGGTCACATGTCACGATTCGAAGGCAATTCGAAGGCCACATACCATTATTCGAAGGTAATTCGAAGGCCACATGCCACTATTCGAAGGCAATTCGGAGCACACATACTACGATTCGAAGGCAATTCGGAGGCCACATGCCACGATTCAAAGGCAATTCGGAGGCCACATACCATTATTCGAAGGCAATTCGAAGGCCACATACTATTATTCGAAGGTAATTCGATGGCCACATGCCACTATTCGAAGGCAATTCGGAGCACACATACTACGATTCGATGGAAATTCGGAAGCCACATGCCTCGATTCGAAGGCAATTCGAAGGCCACATACCATTATTCGAAGGCAATTCGGAGGCCACATAACACGTTTTCAAGGCAATTTGGAGGCCACAGAACACGTTTCGAAAGCAATTCAGAAGCTACAAGCCACGATTCGACGGTCACGTACCTAGTACCTACCACATACCTTGCAGCTTCGCGCTTTTCCTTACCTGACTCGCATCCTTGCCTGACTTAGCATCGACGTACCAATAAATTTTACATAGGCGTAGAACTAGCACAGGAGAAATTCACAGCAACCCGAAATTTGGCATTTCCGGGAGAAATTACTGTATCTGGTTGCTTGAACTAGAATTGAGGATTCTCGAAGTTTGCTCACGAAATCATACCAAAGAAAATTTTCAGTATAAAGATGATTAATCTGTTAATTTAGACCGCAAACGATGAACTAAGCAAAAATGTCAAACACCACTAACAAAAAAAGTAACTGTGGCTTGAACGCTTGGGTCCCAACTGACCTGGCACCGTAAATCGAAGGTTAATATGCAGAAAGCATTGATTGGTGTAACGAAATCGCTTCTGCTAACAAGATTCGGCTAACGAGCCACTAAATTTCCGAGGGAGCCCGGCTTTCTGATCCTTGATGAACCATTAAAATGGTCCTCGTATCTCTTAATTGGAAAAGCAGATTTACGTTTTCAAGAAATTATCAATTAAAGTAACTTCACTTATAGCTCCTGCTTCACATTTGGTAAGCCGTTAAATAGGTATAAAAGATTTCGCGTCCATAATGTCGGGCGGAGAGTAGAACAAACCGTTTAAATTGCGCAGGACAAATTGAGATTAGGGAAGTTCTACTATGCATTTCTCCAGTGCTTAAAAGTTTCAAGCAGAGGTGTCGGGGAGCAAAGTACTTTTGAACTTATATTGTAGCGTTAACAGATGTGAATAATTATACGCAAACAGAGAATTGTGCAAAGGTCGAGTGGAAAAGGAAATTCGGATTGCATTCGAAATAAGATCGACTTAATGATCACTAGGCGATCCGACCAATGAACGGACACTTAAACTGCATGTTTGTCAACCCTCTAGTTTATACAATTATCTCAAAATAATTTATGTAACTTAACCTGTTAACCGGGCGAGACGATATCGAGCGTTCTTTTATATCCTTCCGAAGCTTATTATTTATAGAGATCTTATTGGGTTGTCCGGTAAGTTCGTGCCGATTTGTTAGGAAAATTAAAACGCAGCTCATTTAAATATTGGTGCCGAGCTTCACAATATGATCGTGGATGGTTGATCTTGATTTATTTAGCATTCCTGCTAATTGACGTAATGTTGCCTACTTGGGCGTTCTTGATCTTCAAGATCGAAATTTCCAGCTTTAGACCGAGCCAACCACTTCCGCACAGTTCTTTCGGCTACATCGTCCTCGCCATAAACAGCGCATATCTTATTTGCCGCTTGTGTGGCATTTTCGCCCTTTCGGAAAAGGAAAAGCATTAAATGCCTATAATGCACTTTATTCGCCATCATATTCTAAGGCGTACAAAACTGATAAAAATTAACGAATCGTAACCAAACTTTTTTCCAAATATCGCTGAAGTTATCTCTTTTAGACTATGTACACACGTCATTTGTTTTCAATAATTGTGATATATTCGGTCAGGTCTCTCACGCTACCTACCGAAAAAATCGGCACGAACTCTCCGGACAACCCAATATATCCGGACACCGTATTTCATTCGCCTTGAAAATTCAAATAAATAAATCGACGATCGCGTGCAGACTTTCGTACGCGCAGTTTCGCTCTGCCGCGCTCTTAAATAGAAACGTCGGCAGCCAAAGCGATGCAACGGGGGGGAAAAAACGTGAACGATTGTTTGATACAACCGGAACGGATGTAGCAGCAGTATCGAGGATGAGAGAAAAAGCCTCGGAAATTGTACAAGCAAAGCGTAATTGATCACAACGAAAACTGGAAAACGGCGGAACCAATTAAACGTACTCCGGTCAACGATACAGCCGTGAGGCATGCACGCTCGAGAGGTCAAAGATCGCCGCCGCGCCAATCGATTCCAATTAACTCCACGGTGAAAGATTTCTCGAGACTTTCACGGGTTCCCGACGGAGACGGTCGGGTTCGAATGAAGTTCGTTAGCAAAGCATCTCATTATTGCGGATTGGATCGATCTTGGCAGGCGACGGGGGCACGCAGCTGCACATTGGAAGCCCTTCTTTGAGGGATCCTGCGTGCCGCGGCTTCGCGTGGACGAAAAAGAAGACCGGCCGCGGACGGAGGGGACGGAGCCTGGCCAGAGAGAAAATGCCTCGGCACGTTATGCAAATCTTAGAAAAAGGTAGTAAAACGGAAATGTAAAGGCTGGCTGGTCCCTTATTCTTACGCCCGGTAACTCCCATAAATTCGCCCCCTGTCCTCTATCAACGAGAACCCTGTGCCCCCCTCCCCGCGCCGGCTTCGCTTTCCTTTCGTATCTGTTTTACGCGGGCCATTGTCAGACCGGCTGCCGCACAGTCCCCCGGACCTTTCCCTATTTTTTCTCTTATTTTTCTTTCTCCCAGCTCTGGATCTCGTACCTTTCCCTTGATCATCTTGCGCTGTTTCTCGCGAATATCGCGTACGAGTTATCTAAATACGTCCCTCTGGGAAAACAATATGTCAAATGGAAGACACAGAGACTCCCTCATCTGCTTTCATTTCTTTCACGTCGCATCGGCTGTCTAGCCATTAGCGACGACTGGTTCAATATTCGGATAGTCCATCACATAGGGCAATGGACCCGATTACTGTGGTACGATCAATTGCTGCGACTTTGGTTTGTGCCGGGAATAATAAAAAATAATATATGATAATGAGAAAATATAATAATATAAATGTATAATATAACTTATATAATAATACTTATATAATATAATATAGTAATATATAATATTATATAAACATGTAATAATAATAAAATATAACTTTATATTTATCGAATAAAACGTATTTCATATTTTATTCGATTTATTCCTTTTCAGTTTTGAAACTTCTTCATTCTTTCGCTTTGTTTATATTTTTGCAATTTTCTAATTCTTTTCATTTTGGAAACTTCTTCATTCTTTCGCTTTGTTTATATTTTTGCAATTTTCTAATTCTTTTCATTTTGGAAACTTTCTCATTCTTTCGCTTTGTTTATTTTTGCAATATTCTAATTCTTTTCATTTTGTTGATTTTTGCAATCTTTTTTCGTTCGATAAATATAAGGTTCATTGTGCCCAAAAACGACTCAAAGGCAGAACAATTGGTCAACTCACAGTAACCGGTTCCACTATCTTATGTCTGTGGATTTTATAAAGAGAGTTTAACTATTTTGATTTTTTACACTTGTTTTATTGACTTCCATGACACTCGAACGACGGACCTTTGATATTATATTATATTATACTGTATTATTATATGTATTATTATATATATATATATATATAATAATAATATAAATATATATATTTATATATATATATATATATATATATATATATATATATATATATATATATATATATATAAAATATATGTAATATATGTATAATATATTTTACATATATTTATATTATACTGTATTTTTATATAACGAGTATACTTAGGATCATTTTTCATTTTATTTCTGACTACTTTTTTTAACATACTTTTTAAGCTACTCCTTCTTGACATTTACTTTTTTTTCCGGAGACCCTAACAAAACATCTAATAAGACCGACTGTAATCACATAACACCGCGTTTTTATAGTTGTTGGCAATCGACAACTATAAAAGCGGGCCGTAAGGCTTGAATAATCATATCTCCTCTCCTCAAATTGTCCATTTTTGTCTAGAAGCTGAAGGATAATTGGGGAGAATTTACTGTACTTTTATAATAGTAATTATTAGTATAATATCCAACTAGACATAATCGTGTAACGCTTATTATTACAATATAGAAAGTGTCCCATAATTATGTTAACACCCTGAAAGGGGTAATTCCTGAGGTTATTCGAAGTAATTTTTTCCTTGGCGAAAACGCAATCCGCGGCTTTGTTTACGAATTATTAATGAAAAATACAGAACCAATAAGAAGCGAGATCAGCTGGCGCTAGGCAGCCGAGCCAATGAGCGGAACTGGGTTCCATCCACTCGCTGGCTCGACTGCCTCGGGCCAGCTAATCTCGCCTCTTATTGGTGAGCATTTTTCATTAATAACTCGTAAACAAAGCCGTGGATTGAATTTCCGACAAAGAAAAAGTTACTTCAAATAACCTCAGGTATCACCCCTTTCCGGGTGTTCACGTAATTATAGGACATCCTGTATATATGTACATATCTTTATGCAAAATGAAAATGGTTTACTTGAATTAAAAGGGTCGGAGGTTCGTTAAAAATGTGTGATCTTCTATTAATAATTTTAACAAAGCGGGAGCAACGTAACTGTGTTCGTTAATTCTTTCTAATTTACACATTATTTAAAGATTTTTTTTCATAAATGCATAAAATCCGCGGTTTACTTGTTATTACATGTTAGAAAATATTTAAACATAAACAGAGGAACTTTATGCAAAATTAATATGCAGAATAATGCATTTTATTTATTATAATTTGCATTACGATATGTAACCAATAATTTGTCCTAAATGTTTTACGGTAAGTTGACGTCTTTTATCGCTGAAGATTAAGTTGAAAGTTGAAAATGTCCTTCCAACATCACAGAATGTAATTAATGTATGTTTATCATTTCCACTATCTTGCATCAATTACGCCTGGTCTTTCAGTAGTGGTTGTAGACAAAGTTTTTTAGACTGAATTTTGTTAGATTTTCTTGCATTTGCTTCGAACTATGTGAATCTCCGCAAACATCGGGTACCAATTTTAGCTCTTAAGTAATGTAGGTAATTAATTTTACTGATTAATGCAATAATCAGTTCTTTCGTTTCCAATTTTCTGCTGTTTTGTGTGAAAATCATATCATATAATTGTTTTTCACATAGATACGTCAAAAACGTGTAACATGTAAAATATATGCGAGATGGAAAATAAGCAAAATAAGAACTATACTTTCAAAATCCTGCAATGACAAAATAAATATCAATTCAAGTGCCATCAATTTATCTATACTTCAAAAGACTATGCATTTGTATGAAGATCCGTTGTCTATATTTATAAAGTGCCACTATCCTAATCAAAAATAAGCAAAATAAAAACTATACTTTCAAAATCCTGCAATGACAAAATAATTATCAATTCAAGTGCCATCAATGCATCTATACTTCAAAAGACTATGCATTTGTATGAAGATCCGTTGTCTATATTTATAAAGTGTCACTATCCTAATCAAAAATAAGCAAAATAAAAACTATACTTTCAAAATCCTGCAATGACAAAATAATTATCAATTCAAGTGCCATCAATGCATCTACATTTCAAAAGACTATGCATTTGCATGAAGATCCGCTGTCTATTAATAAAGTGTCACTATCCTAATCAAAAATAAGCAAAATAAAAACTATACTTTCAAAATCCTGCAATGACAAAATAATTATCAATTCAAGTGCCATCAATGCATCTATACTTCAAAAGACTATGCATTTGCATGAAGATCCGCTGTCTATATTTATAAAGGCCGCTATCCTAAACGGCATGGTTTTCATACACGCTTCGCGATCTCATATTATGCAATTACACAAATGCATTTGCGGCTCTCCAGAAATATTTTCACGAGTAAATCGTTACCGCGAAGAAAGGAATACCGCAACGAGAGCTTTTCGCTTTACCGTAGTGCGGCTTTAATCCAAAATACCTCAAAGTTATCCCGCGCAAGGTTATTGTTCCGGTGAGAATATGAAGGGATTTAGACTGACGTAGCTCGTAAATCACACAGTTACATCGACATGACACCGTTACTCAAGTATTTCTCTTTTCTCCAACGTCGATATTGCTATAACGTCCAAACCAACGGTTCTTCCGATATTGAATCTACGAGACAGAGAGAGAGAGAGAGAGAGAGAGAGAGAGAGAGTCGCGTTTCGGTGCTTGCAATGCAAACTTATTCGACGCAAACGCGTTGCTCTGTGCAAGAATATCAGTACGTTCGCAACCAGCATTAATTTCGTCGATTATCTTAACTGTTAAAATGTATTATTAAGTGCAACGAACCTCTCTCATAAATCATTGAAACAGTTTAGTAAAGGAAAGTCGCAGACTTTTCGAATATTATGTTATATGCTATAATTAACGTGATTACACATTATTCGAAGGTAATTCGAAGGCCACATGCCAGTATTCCAAGGCAATTCGGAGCTCAGATACTACGATTCGAAGGAAATTCTGAGGCCACATGCCTCGATTCGAAGGCAATTCGGAGGCCACATGCCACGATTCAAAGGCAATTCGAAGGCCACATACCATTATTCGAAGGCAATTCGAAGGCCACATGCCACTATTCGAAGGCAATTCGGAGCACACATACTACGATTCGATGGAAATTCGAAGGCCACATACCATTATTCAAAGGCAATTCGAAGGCCACATACCATTATTCGAAGGCAATTCGAAGGCCACATGCCACTATTCGAAGGCAATTCGGAGCACACATACTACGATTCGATGGAAATTCGGAAGCCACATGCCTCGATTCGAAGGCAATTCGGAGGCCACATTCCACGATTCAAAGGCAATTCGGAGGCCACATACCATTATTCGAAGGCAATTCGAAGGCCATATACCATTATTCGAAGGTAATTCGAAGGCCACATGCCTCGATTCGAAGGCAATTCGGAGGCCACATGCCACGATTCAAAGGCAATTCGAAGGCCACATATCATTATTCGAAGACAATTCGGAGGCTACATAACACGTTTTCAAGGCAATTTGAAAGCCACGCAACACGTTTCGAAAGCATTTCAGAGGCTACATGCCACGATTCATTTAGTAAAGGAAAGTCGCAGACTTTTCGAATATTATGTTATATCCTGTAATTAATGTGATTACACTTGGATTTACGCGTACAGTTATTCACAAAATTGAGTATAATAATAGAATAATAGAATAAATATAATAGAATAAACCTTTTAAAACGTAATAACTTTTTTAAAACTGGTGACTTAAATCTTTTGCACGTACGGTTATTCACAAAATTGAGCGTATACCTTTTAAAACGTAATAACTTTTTTTAAAACTGGACTAAGTGACTTAAATCTTTTTTAGATGATAGAGGGACCAGTCCACTAGACGATGACTAAAATGCCTTCTTTTAATTTTGCTATTACTTGCAATGGCAAACAAAAAAAAATGGGTTTCTCCCTCTCATTAACTCGGCCGCCTTGCACCAGCCGAACTCGACTATCATTGGCCAGTGTTTTCCGATTTCGAATACTTTCGGGACACCATGTACGTTCTATTCTATATTATAGACCAAATTATTGCGCCCACAAAAAACCTGGCCGTGAGGTAGCAAAAACAGGTACAGCGAATTCTCTTCAATTTCCCTCTCAATTTATAAAAATAAATGGGCAATCTTGATACGACCTTTTTTTTTAAAAGCGACTGTATTTGACAGTATATATATGGTGCCACTATCTTCAATTTCTTTTTGTTCCAAAACATTTTAAAACGTCGTTGAAGTACGTACAAATAAACCTTGTCAATTTGACTGCGAAAGGTTTAATAGTTTCTCTGCAAAAAAAATTCCTTTAAAATTAAAAAAAAAACACGTACTTCGCAATATAGACTATGCCCTTAAACGATGATAACTCGAAAGTGAAAAGAGGTGAGGCATCCATAAAATTAGTCGAGAAGAGTAATTAAGCAAAACGGTTCTCCACATATCCGTCCATTCGAAGGACTGCGGTGCAATCAGATAGTTATACATATAGGTACTCATTGAATGCTGGTTGTTTTAGTGTCAAGTTGGCGTCGATTTACACAGTATACCGCCGTGAGGCGTTGCGCGTCGCTCGGCTCCGCGCAACAATAACGGATCAGGGGTTCGTTTCCTGTATTTTCCGACGTGGCCGAAATAATTCCCCGCGCGCCATCCGGAATTTCCATTATTATCATGATTATGCAAACAGATTCTAATTGTCGCTTGTAGCACGCGGCACGGTCGCCGCGCGCCGGCTACACGGCCGGCCCGTGTACGAGCAGCGTCGAATTACCGAAACGTCCAACTTTAAGCACCGCGGCCATTGCTCCGCGCCCCCGTAATAACAGAGCACCCGGAACTTCTCTCCCTTTTCCCCGCGTTGAACACGGAAGGAATTACTGCGCTGCGTGTTACAATTTGAAATGGCCGGAATACGTAAGGCTGTCTTGAGTATGGGGGACAGCGGAGCGCCAGGCTAATTGGCTGCGGAGGTAAATTAGGTCAACGCTTTACGTGTTCCACGCGCCACTTCGTGTCGCGAACTTTCGACCGTCTGATTATTTGTGTCCCGTCGACGAAAACCCGCGGGAAAACAGAGGATCCGCCGGACAGAGAGAGGCCTATCTTCCGTCGGCGATTTCATCTTTTCTTACGTACGGAGATTTCTTCTTAGCCTTCTCCTGGGAGTCCTGGGTGCCCTAGGCAGAGCTTTCCAGGCATGCGTGTGTATATCAACCTTTTAGGTACGGCTGAATTCTGCGCGAGGCTATTTCTCTGGACGGCAAATTCTGATACTGTATATTCTGTCTGTATATGCAGGGTGTCCCAAAAATGTCTCGCAATCCGAAAGCGGCGGGTTCCTCGGGCCATTTGGAGCAACTTTTTCCTTTACAAAAATGTTCTCCGAGGCACCGTTAACGAGTTATTAACGAAAAACAGTGACCAATGAGAGGCGAGCTCGGCTGGCGCGAGGCGATCGAGCCAATGAGCGGAACTGGGCTTCGCGCGCTGGTTGGCTGGGCCGCCTCGCGTCAGCCGTACTCGATTCTTATTGGTCACTGTTTTTCGTTGATAACTCGTTAACGGTGCCTCGGAGAACATTTTTGTAAAGGAAGAAGTTGCTTCGAATGATCCGAGGAACCCGCCATTTCCGGATTGCGAGACATTTTTGGGACACCCTGTAGACTGTCGTAAATCGATGTGAAGACGAAAGAAGTGTGAAACAATGCATATGAAGACGATTATATAGTGGCGTGTCGTTCTGAAAGATGACATCCGCGAAAGCCACTATAGTGGCGCGTCGTGCCTAAAAGATCTCTTGCTATTAGATGCCGGATATTTATGCACAATAAATACGCGATGAACGTATGCATTTATGAAAAAGATAGACTAATCTTTATTTTAAGGGTCCAGAGATTTTTGGCTCTTTTAATGTATATTCTCGTAGATTTTGTTCTAGCAAAAAGAAAAATTCAAGTCCTAAAGTGCGCGAACTATTGATTAAAATATGAACATATTTTCCATTGATATAAATAACAGACACGTTTTCGAGTAGAACTACTTTCTATTCTACTCGAGTAGAATACTTTCTCGGAAGTAAAGTAAAAGAAGCACAGAGTATCTAAAACACGAATGACTGGGCGAGAATACCGGCCACAGAGTTCGACGAAAGTTGTTACGCATTCCGGCAACGAAACGAGAACTTTTAATTCCACGTGATGTACAGCCGAACCGTAGGTACTCTCACTTCGGGGCGACTGATCGATAACGAGAGTGAAATTGAAATTGGCTGGCGTGATATCGGCAGCTGGAAATCCGATGCCGTTGGAAATTACACACAAATCAAAATATGATTTTTCAACTTTGCCCCACGAAACGGAATGAACGTATCGTGTACATTTGCCTATCCCGGGCAATTTATTCGCATAAATATGTGGATAAATATGAAGTGGAAAATATTTCGTCGATGCTACCACGTTGTCGAGTAATTCTACAATTTACTGTGTGGAAGGTGTAACAATTTAATAACAAATTAAGTAAGATAAAGAATCGAAGAAAAATCTAGGAAAATATAGCTGACTAACGTATAATTTCATTTTACTAACATTTATAAATTTATGAATATAAAGGGACGCGTTAGGACTTGGTCAGATGTAATAAAAATTCAGATCTTATCGTTACTATTGTTCATATTATGGCAAATGACAAATGATGTTCAAAATGGAGTAGATTTCAGGAAGACTGTGGATCATTCATTTTCAACTTATTCAAATTCTTATCGCCAGAAATACTTTCTATGATAAATTTAACTATACCTAGATTAACTTCAAGTAAACATTACACGGTATTCCAAAATTATGTTACTTCCAGGAAATGAAGGGTTCCTGAGGCCATTTGAAGCAACTTTTTCCTTAGAGCAAATGCAATCCGCGGCTTTGTTTACGAGTTATTAAACAAAAAACACTGACCAATAAGAGACGAGCTCGGCTGGCGTGAGGCGACTGAGCCAGCGAGCAGGCGAAACCTAGTTCTGCTCATTGGCTCGGTCGCTTCGCGCCCCTCATTGGCCAGTGCTCTTCGTTAATAACTCCTAAACAGAGCCGCGGATTGCATTTGCATGCAAAGCAAAAAGTTATTTCAAATGACTTCAGGAATCCTCGATTTCCCGATGTTGAGTTACTTTTGGAATAGCCTGTATGGTGCGTGTAACTGTACTAATCGTATAATTATCAATGTCAACAAGTTTTACGAACGTTTACATCTTCTCCTCGTACCTCGCCTTTTTCCAAAATTTATTATTATACTATTATGATTAAGTAGTAGTATAGTAGTAGTGAAATAATAGTATTATTATAATCATACTATTATATAATATAAGTAGTAGTATAATAATAGTATTATTATAATCATACTATTACATAATATAAGTAGTAGTATAATAATAGTATTATTATAATCATACTATTATATAATATAAGTAGTAGTATAATAATAGTATTATTATAATCATACTATTATATAATATAAGTAGTAGTATAATAATAGTATTATTATAATCATACTATTATATAATATAAGTAGTAGTATAATAATAGTATTATTATAATCATACTATTACATAATATAAGTAGTAGTATAATAATAGTATTATTATAATCATACTATTATATAATATAAGTAGTAGTATAATAATAGTATGATTATAATCATACTATTATATAATATAAGTAGTAGTATAATAATAGTATTATTATAATCATACTATTATATAATATAAGTAGTAGTATAATAATAGTATTATTATAATCATACTATTATATAATATAAGTAGTAGTATAATAATAGTATTATTATAATCATACTATTACATAATATAAGTAGTAGTATAATAATAGTATTATTATAATCATACTATTATATAATATAAGTAGTAGTATAATAATAGTATTATTATACTATTACAACGTACACAATCTACACAAGTTATAATTAGTACGGGCGTCTATTACTTTGTTATAAGTTCGTTTAGTTTCCGAGCTCTTTCACAGTTATACTTTCAACAGTTTACAAACAAAGAAATATTCCCGAAGACAGAGCTAAGAGGCAACGGCAAATTATTCCCGCGGATAGACAGTTCTGATACGCGAAATACGATACGCCGAGAAGGAAGCAATTCGACGATGCCGCGGTTCCTTTTATATAACCACAATATCAAACAGTCTGCGGAGGGAACGTGTTAATGGAGAGTTTCATTTTCGAAACGGTTGGCAGAAGAGCAGAGGTTCGTTTTATTGTAATTCCAGGTGGTACTTAAGGACAAAGTAAAAATTTCAAGCGTATCTTCATCAAAGAAGAAACGAACCGGCGGCGGGTAGAAGAAGCTAAGAAAATGATGGGAGCAGCGGTAAGTAGAAGAGTCGAGGGGCATCCTGACGTCGAGGAGGGAAGGGGTAAGAATGAAAGGGAGGACTTTGGCATTTATCCCTTATCCCGCGGCTAAAATTGAACGCGAACGAAATTTCTTCCGCGGGATGAGTGCCACGACACCTCGGGGGAAAAGAGGGAAAAAGGAAGGGACAGAGAGAGAGAGAGAGAGAGAGAGAGAGAGAGAGACGAAAGGAAAGAAGGTAATTGGTCTGGATAGGGGCGGCTCTCATTGCCGGTTTTCAAGCAATTCCAGACAAAGGCTTTGGCCGCCCTCGAGCTTGCGTGCCTCTGTAATCCTTACTTCTTAGGACCAGCCATGTCCTTTCGGTTAGCCTGCAGCATCCGGCTCCTGCACGCTTGAAAAATTTTTAGCCAGTCGCCTGCTCTCCTGGTTCCCTAATCCATGGCGGGTATAGGGTATAGCTACTAAGCTTAGTATCTTCTATTCTTTAAAGTGCAACTATAGTCTCTCGTTCTTACAAGCGAATTCGAAACTTGCTTCGATCATTATACAGCTATGTCTTTAGGTAGCAAATGTTTAATGGCACGGGCCTACATAAATTAATAGGCAGATTATCCATAATGATTATCCACTGGAACAATATTCTTCTTCTCTACGATAACAAAAGCATGTAAACAATCAATTCTTGGATAAATTCATCTGTCCATAATAGTACCTTTCATCGAAATGTTAATGGTTTTAAGGCATGTGCGTGATAGAAGTCCATCCTTTCCTTATAGTTTCACTTATTTCGAAAGGGCACTCTAACAATCTTTAAAAAAGGATCAAAGTTAATACCATTTGCTCCTGTTGTGCGTTTTTCTCGAGGAAAATGAGATCTTGTTTGATGTCAATTTCGTTGGACTTATAAATATACGTAAAAGAAAGATGACATTTTTTAATAAAGAAGATATTTTCTAAGAGCCTGGTTTAATTTTCAAAGACACGTATTTAAAAACTGACGACTGTATCAATTGAGAACTGACTATGACTCGGAGATTATGGAAATTCGTTTTCCTTTGACATCGTGAACTTCCTATACGCGTGTATGAAACAGGTTTCAATCTGAAAGATAATTCCACTTTTACCGGAAATTATTAACAGCGGTGTGCCGGTGCTCGGCGAAATTTCGCTTCTTCGCTCTTGTCGAACGTTAAGACAAAATATTATATTACATTTTTGTTTGAAACTGCATTCAAGCCTTGTTAGCGGTTTTGTAAAATTCTGAACGCGCGCAACTAGTTCATAATCTTCCTTTGATAGAAACTCCTAACTCCGCTCGGCGAACGGCGCATATGGGTTAGGGGGTCGAGGACTTTTCGATGAACATTTCGAGGGTGCTCTAAGGTTTTGAAGAAGAGGACAATATCGTCTAACGAACGGCATGGGAGCAAGCCTAAATCCCAGCCCCGGGACGCGCGAGGAAATTCGCGAGATTTTGGCCATGTGGTAGCCAAACTGAATTAACAGTTGAAGTTATGATGAAGCTATTGATTTATCATCGTAATATCCTGTCATCCTAATCGAATCGATTTACGCGAAACGTAGGTTTACAATTACGATTTACAAATTCTTCTGCTAATATTGTATTCAACGTTTGTGTGTCAACATCACCAAATTTCATCATTTTTTAACACTTCATCTGCTTGTACATGGTGTCCCATTTAAAATTTCGCAATCAATTATCTCCTAAACTATAGTTAATTTTTAAAAAAATGTTCAAAAAATAAAACTTATCCTATTTTATAATCGTCACAAATTTTTGCTAGCTAGACGTAATTCCGTGATTTCAGGGTGACCTTGATCTTTTTCACAGAATTATATATTTGTTACCTAAGCGTATAATGCAATTCAAGGTGAATTCTTTAGCCTTCAAAAGCCAAAGTATTTAGGTCAGTGATATAAAAAAAATACGATTGGTTTTAAAAAAAACCAAGGTCACCCTGAAATCTCAGAAGCTGACAAAAATTTGCGACCATCCTAAAGATTAAATATCAAACAGTATAATCTCTTATTTTAATTTCTATTACATTATTTCATTTTATATATTATTATTATTTCACTTATATATCATTTCATTTACACTTAACCCCTTAACGCGCAGAAACGTATTAACACGGGCATGCAAAACCGGCCAAAATGTGCAGACCCGTATATATACGGTCGGCGTCGCAACTTATGTCGCTAAAATGTTCAGATTCGAATATATGAAAAACAGTACGATGGGTACAAAATTCGATCTGCAATGCGATTCAATATTCACTATAATTATTTATCCACTATTTTTATTGAATTTTTAGTAATTTTTGCATTTTTTTTAAATATTTATTGAAATTAAGGTCCAAATATGTATTTTCTTAGATAAAAAAAATTGATTTTTTTTGGTCGGTTTTTTTTTTTAAATTATGCATTAAGGGGTTAATTTACCCAGGTCTGCGCATAACGTTAGTTTCCAATGACGCAAACATTGACGGCTGCGTTTTAAAGCGTTTTAGAAAGAAACTTAATCACGCAGGCATAAACGAAATATCTTAAAATAAGTTATGTGTATTCTGTCGTTAAAATTTCCTAACTCCGCCTAACTACCGTCTACTTACACGCGCGCTTGAAGTCCACCGCGAACAGGGTTCTCTATTAACCTAAGTCTCGCTATACAAGTTCTTGCTGAATGCGCAAGTTGAAACCTAAGATCAAAGCACCGCGACTTCCACGAGCTCCTACACGTCGCGTCGCCACGATTATGGACTATAATACCGTGTCGAGCGATTGATTACAGCCTTAATTGAAGTGCATGGATAACGATCACTTCGTGCGAGCTTGAAACATCGAAATGTACACGCCTGAGAAGATAATTATAGTAAATTCTCCTCGATCATTCGTCAGCTTGTAAACAAAAATGAGCAATTTAGGAGAAGGAGATACGATTATTCGAGCTTCGCGACGCGTTTTTATAGTTGCCGATTGTCGACAACTATAAAAACGAGGCGTAAAGACACCTTCAGCTTCGCTGAAGGACGAAGTCCAGTTCCGCTCGTTGGCTCGGCCGTCTCGCGCCAGCAAATCTCGCCTCTCATTGGTCATTGTTTTTCGTTAATAACTCGTGAACGAAGACGCGGATTGTAAATGACCTCAGGAACCTCTCATTTCCCGGAAGTACTGTAATTTATCCACGAGTGTCGCGGAATCGGAATTGGAAGTATATTTCAAGGGACTGCAAAACACGAATCTTCGAGCTTCGCAGCTCGTTTCTGTAGTTGATGACATCTCGTGTAAGAGAGAGAGAGAGAGAGAGAGAGAGAGAGAGAGAGAGAACGAAATTCAGAGCAGTTGGCAAAAAAGGGCAGCGGCCAGTATATACCAGTGTACATTAATATGAATACATACATTATAGTAGTAGCAGTATAGTAGCAGTATAGTAGTCTTCGGAAAAAAATGGATAGCGAAAAAAACCTCGCATCTCGTCGCTCGAACCAGCGAAGATAAACTTCAATTTTCTTTAACCCGAGAAAGATAACCTACGTCGCAGAGGCGCCTGCGAAGACTGTTGATTTTTGTTAATTTTTCATAGAGGTCTAGTGATTTAAGTTTAAAATTACTTAAAATATAAAAAAATATAATATAAATGCATTTTATTTTTACAATAATGCCAAACCTTTAAAATGACTAGATTAACTTAAATAAATATCCATTGTTAGTATAAAATTGACGCCTTAGAAAAGCATGCGCCTCTGAAGCGTATGGTTATCTTTTACGTACGTTGTCATATGGTTATCTTTCTAGGGTTAAAGAGCGAACGGGATGACCTGTATTTTTTTCTTTTTTTGGATATTAGAGACAATTTTAATTTACTAGGCAATGTCTACAAGTTTCTTATTTAAATTGCAATTGACTGGAACGAACAAGAAAAATATGAAACTCGCGTTTTTAACTCTTTCTCTCAGTCGAATCTATAATAGAAATTTAAAAAACGCATATTGAAAATTCGATCGAAATCGATTAATGTACGATCAAGATACAGGCGCTGAATGATGTCAAGATCTTTAAATTTCAAAGTCGTGAAAAACTGCGATATTTACTATTTTTAAATTGTTTGTAACTCGTGGAAACGTCAACTCTTGTGCAATTCAAAGTGTCATAATAGTTCAAGTTGTTGCAATAAATAAGATTTGAATCACATAAGTAAGCAATTTTTTTATTACTATTATTTTCTTTTCTCACGTAGAATGTACCGTGTATTTTAAATTCCTGGCCATTCCTTTCAGAAAGAGAGGCGAAAAAGCTACGTCACCCTTGTGGCGTTTCATAGCGACTGAATTACGGAGAAGAAAATATAAATCTCCAACATGTTCAACATTCGCCATTAGTGCATGGTGAATGTCAACATTTACCGGTGTAAGTCAGAAATAAGGGTATTTAGCAAATATTTCGGACACACACCAAGCGACTATGCGAATGTTGACATTCACAGGTGAAAGTCGACGTTCTCCAGATTTCGGTGTTTCACTGTAACATATACATAACATAATCAGTATACGAGAGGAGTGGTCAATGATTAGCCCAGCATTAGGAAGGCGGTTATTGGAAACGCGTTGGAAATCCTTTCGGCGGCCAAAGGAATACGGTAGATCGACCGGGAATTATTACCGTAATGACCCTCCGCCAACCGTGAATTTCATCGCGGCTCAACACGCTTCAGAGCTAATGTCTCTCGGGCAACGGTGCCGGAGCGCGGCGCGGCGCTTTGCTCTGCGCTCCGCTCCGCTCAGCTCGGCTCCGTCCAGCTTTGCCTCCGCTCCGCACCGCGACGGAACAAATGAAAACGTTAATTTGAAATCCAACCAAGCGATCGCCACTCCGCGTGCACCGGTGAACACTCGGCGAGTAGGATGAGAACGGTCGGCGCAGCGGTCTCGCTTTGAGCCAGCCGAGTCGCGATAAGGGGCCTCTGCAATGAAATCTAACGAGCGACGGTGAATTTTTCTAATTTACGAGGGCCCCTGTTGCCCGCCGTCCCTACAGGAAAGTTGCTAAACGGCCGCGTTTCGCGAAAGCTCGGCTAGAATTTCGCTCCTTCCTTCGATGGAATTTTTCGGGATGGCGCGCGATAAAGCGTCGGGGCTCCCTGATCATTGTCGCTGGCCCAACCTCCTCGCGAACCGAATTTTTTCCCCCAGGACAAAAACTTTTCTCTTTGGCGGGGCATAATTAGATTCGCGAGGATCCAGGTAAGAGGTTTTCGGCCGCCCCTTTGTCCGTTGGCCCCAGGCAATTAGTTGTTCGCTTTCCTTTGCATCTATTTATCTATTTACTAGATAGATAGATAGTTGGTTGGTTCGAAGTTGGACGTTCGATAATGCAACTAATTTCGGTTCGTTGGCCTGATCGACCAATGATCGAAAAATTTGGCAATCTAGTTCGCGGTCGGCGAATTTAGCGGAAATTGAAAGATGGAGAACGAATAAAAACATTTTCGGCGTATTATGTTATTTCACTTTAAGAGAAGGCGAAAACGCGATATAGAGACATGTGAGAAGACCTCTAAGGTATAGCGGGAGAATGTAATGGAAGAACGCGTGTACCAAAAGAGATTCGCGAGATTTCGTTCCGAGGATTTTTTGCTTCAAGATTCAGACGACTCTTGGAAGACCAGACGAGATAGACGATGACAAAATGAAGTGTCTATTTAATAAGAATCCGTTATTTATTAAGAATCTCGTTACACGACACGAGAACTTGCACAAAAGCTTCAAATATCGAAAACAGCAATAGGAGATCATTTGCATCAACTCGGTTATGTTAGTTGACTTGATATTCGCGGTCCGCACCAATTAAAAGAAGCGAAGCTTATTGAGCGAATCTCCACACGTGATTTTCACTAGAATATATGAAAAAAAGAGATTGGTATATTTGGATTGCACGATGTACACAGGACTGCGCACAAAAATCGACAATTTCGGTAGAGTAGATACGATTATTGGAGCCTCGCGTCTCGTTTTTATGGGTGTTGACCCACCGGTAGGTATGAAAACGAGCCGCAAAGCTCGAATAATCGTATCTCCTCTTCTCAAAGTGTCCTTTTTTTGCGCGCAATCTCTGCGCGAAGTAGAGAGAAATCACTGTAATTTGTAAACGATCTCCACGGTTTAATCAATGCACGAAGTCACGAAGGTGTTTCGAATTTAACCCTAGAAAGATAACCATATGACAACGTACGTAAAAGATAACCATACGCTTCAGAGGCGCATGCTTTTCTAAGGCGTCAATTTTGTACTAACAATGGATATTTATTTAAGTTAATCTAGTCATTTTAAAGGTTTGGCATTATTGTAAAAATAAAATGCATTTATATTATATTTTTTTATATTTTAAGTAATTTTAAACTTAAATCACTAGACCTCTATGAAAAATTAACAAAAATCAACAGTCTTCGCAGGCGCCTCTGCGACGTAGGTTATCTTTCTCGGGTTAAATTGTGTTCGAATTGATTCGCAGATTTCACTGACGTTCGAAGGAGAAGTCATTGATCGAAGTCGATTCGAACCGTGTCGCTTCATAATTTCATCGACATTGGGACAATAAAGATTGCGGCACTCGTTCGTTCCATTCGTCTCCGCCAGAATCTTCATTTCCCTTGGCATCCGGGATAGCATTCGCCTTTTGAGCGTGATTGCTTTAACCGGGAGCTGTCTCGAAATTACTTCGGTAATTACGGGGAAATTGTAGGAAACTACTGGACGTAACGTCTGCGTTAAAAAGCCCCCGTCGCGTTCCGCTGAAAAACTCTTTTACCCGGTTCCCTCTAATTAATCGTTCGCGGTATTATTAATTAAAAAGTCGGAAGCGCGATTATTCGTGCGGCTCTCCTCTCGCGTTGACTTCCTCCCGCCGGCATTTAACACTAAACGTTCCGTGCGATCGTTTCAACGAAGCTCGGTAAACATCGTGAACACGTGATTAATATTCCGTGTTATACGACTCGGTAATTGTAATTATTTATTAACGAGATTGATGCCGCGCCCGTTGCAAAATTACTCCGCGCAGAGACAACCGTCAAATGGGCGACGTGACAATTACAAACGTATTCGCATTATTCCCTTCGAAGAGTATTACGCTCTGCCATATTGTATAATTTCGCAATAATCGCGTTATAATATTCAAACACACGCTGACGAACGTCACAAATGATCCAGCATGAGGCATTAAAACTGAAACACTGCGAGATCGGTTAGAATTCTCATCCGCCATCCGATCAGTATTATTTATTAATCCATGCGAGTCTCCTTCATTGAATTCCCATAATTTTATTAATCCCCGATCATTGAAATTATCGTTGATTGTTGGAACCAATGAGTTCTATCGCTTATTTTTGAACACGTTCCGCGCGTTACGACGGTCATCGGCTCGAAATTAATCTTTCGTGAGTTTCAACAGTTTCATATTCGATAGAACTTCACGTTGCACGCGGAAAATAGAAAATAGGAAAGTCAGAGGATTTTTCGCGTCATTCGTATCTGTGATATCGTGTGAATTTCGATGATATTGCTTATTACTAGAATATACGAGGCGAGTTATTTAACTCTTTCACTTTCATTTTCTTTTTTTTTTTATTGTTGTAAACTGCGTGTTGTGTGCGAAAACGTTTCGAACGAAAGTTGTTCGGTATAAAGAGAAGCATCGATGAAACAAGTAAGTTTTTTACAATTTCTTTTTTTATTAACCCCTTAACGCGCAGAAACGTATTAACACGGGCGTGCAAAACCGGCCAAAATGTGCAGACCCGTATATATACGGTCGGCGTCGCAACTTATGTTATGTTACCTATATTAATTGAAAAACAGTACGATGGATACAAAATTCGATCTGCAATGCGATTCAATATTCACTATAATTATTTATCCACTATTTTTATTGAATTTTTAGTAATTTTTGCATTTTTTTTACATATTTATTGAAATTAAGGTCCAAATATGTATTTTCTTAGATAAAAAAAATTGATTTTTTTTGGTCGGTTTTTTTTTTTTAAATTGTGCATTAAGGGGTTAAGATACGATGGTCGCTTGATAAAACATGAAACACTTACGCATGCGTCACTCGCATTGTTTAATCATTATTCCGTGCTTGCATTGATTGTAATGGACAACACACTTTGAGTTCACAATACTTGTATTAAAAATCAATGAAAAATTGACCCGAGAAACATTAATTTCTGAATCATTGCATCTTAATCATTTTTTATTCTGTATTTAACAGACTTTCAAACGGCACCATTAAATGTTGCACATTATAGGTAAGATACTTAAGGTGACTTTTATATTTTGATAAAGTAGGGAAACAGCAAAAAAATTAATTGTTGTACTGTAAGTCTTATCTTGATACCTAACAACGTTCTGTCGAAATATTTTCTTCTAGAATGTGTCGTTTACAAGAAAAATGAAGGTAAAAGAGTTAAATAACTCACCCTGTATAGAAATAGAAAATTTGGAGGTTAGGAATGTTACACATTCTGATTTAGAAAATTATTTAATAATTACTATCAGAATGCTAAATACAATGGCGATAAAAATCCTGTTATTTACAAGAAGAATATATTACGAAAAACGATTCACATTTTTGCAACGTTTACATATATCTTGGACTCGTAAAAAAAGCAATATTAACGCCAACTGCTGATCGGTTTAAAGCCGTTACTTTTTAGGAGTGACAGTAATGCAGTAAATTCTCTCTAATTCGCGCTCAGATTCCGCACAAAAATGAACAGTTTGCGAAGAGGAGACACGATTGTTCGACCCTTGCAGCTCGCTTTTATAGTTATCTCCTCTTCCCGAATTGTCCATTTTTGTGCGCAATCTGACCGCGAATTAGGAGGAAATTGCCGTATTTATAGACAAGCTAGATTTCAAGCCGAAGGAGTGGGGGTAAGTAAAGTACCCGGCAATATATAGGAGCACTCGTCGCGCCCCTCTCCCACTCTGCTGCAAATCAACGTTCATCGTGTTACCTGTTTTGTCCGTACGTTCGGTTAGTCGCCTAACGTACATGCGCGACCGAACTATTGTACGCTCGATTCGCGCTTCCTACGGCAAATTAATGACGTGGAAGGGTCTCTGGTAGTCTTAGAGAACTTTATTTTTTGTGTTGTACTCTCTGCGAGCGCTGGTGGAAGAATGCTCTTCCAACGCTGGAAAGTCGTGGAAGAGCACCCGTGGATGGAGGTAGATTGTTTATTATTGGTCAAGGCACGAATCACCCCTTGGAGGGGGGTGTCTGCCTTGACCCTTGTTGGGGCCTGAGAGGGTTTCCCCAATGGTGGGACCTTTCTATGGCCCTTGTCTCTGGACGCAACATTACCTACCCTCACCACTTCGGTTTGAGATCTAGCTTATCTTTTTGGCGACCGCGTGCGGAATAATTCTTTCTTTTATCGGAACAATAAATCTCATAGACGACTCGATATGCCGCGCCCGCGATTTCACCGTCGAGAAATCAACGCGGATCCGCGGGAGTTGTTTGGTCTCGCGACCCATAGAGTTGCCCGTTGTTGTTTCAGAACATTCCCGGGATCTGCATGAATAAACCTCGCTTCGGGTGCAATCTCATAAGCCCGAGTTAAATTAATCAGCTGTTCCAGAAAGTTCCCGGACCGCGTCGTATTATTAACGATAGCGTAAAATTAATAGAAACCGTGTCGCCGCCGCCAACGTCTCGAAAATTTGTCAATCGCAAGCACGCGCCCCTGTGTATTGTGTTACGAAATTACGAATATACAGCCAGCTATTTTGCCCGGTAAGACGATACTGTGCTCGGCGTTACCAGTAACCGGAAACTGGATTGGACATGTCGCCCGCGCGTGTTGATGTGCTAGTCATCAACTTTCCCACCGGGCGAGTCACTTTCGATATACCCGACAGCCTTCGATCATTCGTTCGAACATGTTTAATTTTCTCGCGTGTCCCCGGCTTCGTTTCACAAGACGTGCTTTCTTTTCATCTTTGCTTATGATTATGTGGCGGACCAGACATAAAAAGACACGTCCTTCAAAAACGGGGTGTGCATATGCCTTTTTCGCGTTTTCCCGACGCAAGGCGTACACACCGCAATAAAACAATAAAAACGTTGGGACACAGCTTCGGACCATAGGTCCCGGATCACCCCGGTCGGAAAATCTTCGAGAAAGGCCTTCGCCCTTCCCAAGGACTTTCCCTTACCAATTTCAATACGTTCTCCCCAATAAATACGAGGACCTCTCGACCGGGAGACGTCAGTTAGCAAGTTTTCCTCCGACTCTCAACGTGTTCATATTTCTGTCTCATCCGTCACTCGTTTACCTTTACCTTCTACACACTGTACCTCATCGCCTTTTGTTACAAGTTATATTAAAGTTCTCGTTCTATAAAAACCAAAAACTCTCTCGGATTATTTTATATAAACCGTCGCAGTAACCCCTGCGACAAAATTATTTGAGCCGTTTATTTTGAAAGTGGCTTGAGTCACTTTACCGTGATGGAAAGTGGTGATTTTTTAATGTTTATACGAAGTTATTTATACTGTGAAAAATATCAGTATACTGAGATAACAAATACAAGTAAATCTTCTCGAAGGTTAGCATCCATATTTTGAAACGTGTTGAAACGCAAACCCATAAATATATCGACTTGAATACAAAGTACCTTATGCCACTTTCAAAATAAACGGCTCATTTGATCTTTTTTGAAAAATTATATGGTACGCCAAAAATATTGCGACACCTGTCATAACGATGAGAAGAATTGGTGATCTTGTATTTAATTAGAAAACAACGTGTACACTCATTTTTTAGAACTGTCTTGTAAATAATATCTTTGCGATTTGAACGCACGTGGGAGGAAGTGTCAACAGTTCGACAAAAACGGAAGCACGCATTATATTATTTTCTGAATATGTCGCTAATTATTTTAACGATGCCAAAATGTGTATAAATCGTTAGAAGTCCGTATTATGCAAAGTCGTTGAATAAAGTAAAATAATATTAAAGAAATCATTTTATCGAGTTCGGAATAACATCGTGTAGCACCTGTTTGGATTTATCTCAGTGCCCGCTGTTACTTTCTGGAGAAAAAAGTATAGCCTTTCATTGAAGAAAATTAGATCGGCCTTCAGATCTCCTGCACTACTACACCCGCAAGAAAACAATTAATACCGCATGATGTAGTCCGTTCTACTGAACAACTTTTGTAAAAAAAAAACATTTCTTTTGATAACTATAACTCGTTCCAAGATGTCCTGCTGTATTCGCTTAACCCCTTGCCTTACTTTGACGAGTCCGACTCGTCATGAAAATTTCTAATAATAACTTATTGAGTTTATATGTTATTCTGCCCATTAAAATTTGAATAGAATTTTAATCTCTTGTCATCAATATTTAAGCATTCAAGTAAATTTAGGCACACACACATACAATAAGCATCAATTTTCTTTCCCTTCTAAGAAATTATGGTAATCGAAAAATTTCTAATCGCAGTAACTGCGAAGAGAATGGTATGTCAAGGGGTTAAAAAACACACCCTGTATAACGTTGTTTTGAAGAAAGAGTTATTATACAACTTTACTTCGTCTTATCACATAATGCTCCGGTGTTGAGTTGATTAATGGCCTGTGTTCTCTAGAAGTTTAAACTCAATTTGTTTGATACTTTACACTTGTGACGTGACGCCTACAATTCTGCATAGAATAAAGTTTAATGAGATTTCCTTTTTGCTTCGAAGTTGGCGAGGCCCGTAATAAAGTAAACAAATTTTCCTACGAGTCTAGATTTTTTTAAGTTCACGTAATTACGTATATAAGATGATATCGGTGTCTGGTTTCCCTTAAAATCAAACATATTTTGCAAATCAAATATTTTCTATATTTATATTACATTGAATATTCGACTGACACTTCAACCGTCGCGTCACCAATATCCAGGCGACGAAATTACATATTTGATCAGATTCAATGATTTAATTTTACGCTGATCCAGAACATTTTCCTAATTTTATTAGGATTCGGGAACGTAAGAATATTTAAAATGTAATTAGAGCAGCATAGAACTCAACGTTGCCATCTTAAAAAAAGAAATCTGATGAGATAAAATACTTTAATTGTATGAAAGTTACTGACGTGGCAGTCGAAATGTTTATTTTAACACTACGTACTAAACATATCAAGCAACGAAATACATCCAATTTATTAAGATCCGTACCCAATTTTTATTATGGTAGTTGCACAATAATGTGATTATTGGGAGACAGGGTAGGTTCATATATATATATATGATATATTATAATATATGATATATATATGATAAGACGAAGTAAAGTTGTATAATAACTCTTTCTTCAAAACAACGTTATACAGGGTGTGTTTTTTAACCCCTTGACATACCATTCTCTTCGCAGTTACTGCGATTAGAAATTTTTCGATTACCATAATTTCTTAGAAGGGAAAGAAAATTGATGCTTATTGTGTGCCTAAATTTACTTGAATGCTTAAATATTGATGACAAGAGATTAGAATTTTATTCAAATTTTAATGGGCAGAATAACATATAAACTCAATAAGACATTATTAGAAATTTTCATGACGAGTCGGACTCGTCAAAGTATATATATATATTATAAGATTCCACTGAGATTATCCGCGTTACTTGTAACTTTTCGTTTAAATAACCGTAATTCGCGTTCAGATAAATGGATTTCACCAAATAAAGAAAAGAAAACGAACTAAGGTTACGTTTGTTTGCGTTTGCAAGATTAGTAGATTTGGTGTTAATAAAACGATAAGGTACTCGTGAATTGTAAAAATAAAGAGAAGTAAATAATAATACTGTTCATTGTTTCCTAAGATTTCACAGCACGTCTATTCGTTGATGGATGCTAAATAACCGTAATTCGCGTTCAGATAAATGGATTTCACCAAACAAAGAAAAGAAAACGAGCTAAGGTTACATTTGTTTGCGTTTGCAAGATTAGTAATAGATTTGGTGTTAATAAAACGATAAGGTACTCGTGAATTGTAAAAATAAAGAGAAGTAAATAATAATACTGTTCATTGTTTCCTAAGATTTCACAGCACATCTATTCGTTGATGGATGCTTTCTGCGCAACATTTAACCCTTTGCACTCGAGTGGCGACTCTGTGAGGCACCACTAATATTAGTAATATACGAGTTTTTAAGATAATTTTGATATTAACAAAGTTTACAAAAATTGTTCAGAGTGTAACCGTTGCGCGAGTCCCAAGAGTAAAAATTTGCATATACGCATAAAATGCATTTTCTCATATAAAATAGAAATACTGTAAGTTAGAAAAGAATGATTTTATATTTTCAGTTGAAACAGCTTCGAGTGCAAAGGGTTAAGGCTCGCATATTTTCGCGGACTGCTTACCGGGCTTCGTAAAGTGTCTTACAAACTAAAAGCTGTGAAACTGTCGCTCGAAGAACAGAGGGGAAAGAGCAAAATTAGTAGTGACAGTCAACCCCGGCGGTTTTTCAACATCGTTTCGCCCTTAATTGCTGAAAACGCGGACAATCGCTAATTGCGCCTTGGCCGTATACCCCAGGGGGTGTTTCAAAGCAAAAAGGAGCGCCATGAAAAGTGCTGGTTGTCCGTTTTCCAGCGGTCAACAATGCTTGAAGTGTCGAGTCGAGTGGAAGTGTGGTTGTGTGACCGGAGGTTTCATGGTTCAATGGGCTTTCAAAGAACAACCCCGCAGCCTCAAAATAGGTACCTTCGCTGTTCCCCATTGTACATTACGTTTCCAATTATTTTCCACGGTAAAGCGAGCCAGCAAATGTCAATTAAACGTTTACTAATAATGCACGATTTCAATAAACGATAAGTCTTTTTTTCTGAAGCAGTTCCATTATTAATTAAAACATGTACAGCCCGTCCTGTAAGTACTATTCCTAGCCTCATTGCTTATAAAAGGATGTTGAAATCAAGCGATGCATTTAAGATATCGCAATGAATTGTTTATTGCAAATGGATACATATATCAAGTTCATTTATATCGGCATTCAATAAAATTGAATAATGAATCAAGAGAATGTTTAAATTTTAATCTTAGTACTATGTAGTGTCAATCTATAAAAGTATTCATACCACACTTAACAAAGGCAGTTTTGTTCCGTTTATACAGGGTGTTTTACCGGACGGGTAGTAACTAAAAATATTATCTACACATTTTTAAAAAAAAGATTTTCTTGCACGTAGACTTATTTTCGACTTATTTTCGCACGTAGGTTCACCCATTGCTCGATGGTGCCACCCGTCGGATGGTACCGTGTAATTATATATAATATACACGGTTATAATAATAATTATTATTATTATTATATTTATAATAATAATAATAGTTATATAATAATTATTATTATATAACTATTATAACTTTAATAATTCTATTATTATATAACTATTATAACTTTAATAATTCTATTATTATATAACTATTATAACTTTAATAATTATATTATTATATAACTATTATATAATAATTATTACAACACAGTTATAATAATAATAATAATTACATGGTTATATTATATATATAATATAACCGTGTAATTATTTCACGTTAAAAAGGAATTCTATAGCTCATAGTCGATCTGGCGAGTCCAACAATCTATTCTAATTTGAAACTTTGTCCAGATAACATTGATAATTCAAACTAATTCGAAAGAAGTCAGAGAAATAATCGGAGAATAGCTATCGGAAAAATAATCGGTAAAAGTAAATCTATTAATAATATTAATTATTATCAGGAATTAAAAAAATAAATATTCTCATTTTACAGGTCTTAAGAAGATGAACTTTTGATTCGTTTTCGAAAGGTACACATCAGATTTTGTTTAAAAAACTCCATATCTTTACCTTAACACTGTTGCTTTTAAAATATAAGTAAAATCATTGCAAGGACGTAGTTACCTTAGTCGATCTAACGCAGGGGTGTCAAACTCAAAAGCTAACTTGGACCAAATAAACAATGCTTGCAAAACATTAGGTGGGCCGCAAAAAAAAAAGAAATCAATATTCATAGAAACAAATATTTTTGACTAGTACATTGTAATAAACATACATAAAGTCAAATTATTGTTTACGTCCTGACACTTGACATCAAAAATGTTCATCCCGGGCCGCGAGTTTGACACCCCTGGTCTAACGTCTGGTTCTAACCTCGTGTTCCAATTTCTTAAAAATTACGCATTTCGAAAGAGCGTTACCCACTGCGAATAATCCGACTTCTAGTCAATCGAGGAACAACCCCGTATTTCCGTAGCGAGTACGAAGTAACTGTAGAACGGAGCAAGGGAGGAAGTCGCGTCAGAGAACGATCTACTCGTCTCTAAGATGGTCCCACGAATATGCTTCTTCGACAGGAACGTTTCACGGCGCGGTTGTCACAAAATATGTTCTAACAAGTGCCGGATCTTAGAAGTCTGGTTGCGTTTTCCTCGGCAGTTACGAGCACGCGCGCGCGCGCGAGGAAGACGTTACCTGGTGGCAAGAGGGACAAGCGACTACCCGCCGTCTTCTACCAGAGACTTCGGAGACATCGAGTCGTTGCTAGTGAAGAGGAAGTTGTCGTGCTTCTAAGCACTGCCGGATGTCTTCTGTCTGTTGCACTTCCTCCTTCAACTCTGATCATCTAACTTTACTCTTCTTCCTCCCACGATTTTATCATCGTTCCTCCCTTCTATCAGCGCCGCGCCTCCTTTCTCGCTCCTATTCCCGTCCCTCTATCTCTGTTCCTCGATCTCCGTCGCTCCTCGTCGCAATGTTCTCCGCCTTCGTTCCCCAGCTTCTCCCCTCGTCTGTTTATCCCGCTCGCATCCCCCTATCTCTGTTCCGCATTCGACGGAGGCGCCAGGCAAATGACGATCTCTCAAAGTTCGGGGTCTGGCTGTTCTCTCGAAGCCCCCGCACCCTACCCCCGCGCCCCATCGTTCCTCCTTACACTAACCTCCGTGAACTAAAGTACTAGAAACTACAAGTTATAATTACGTCACAAGATAACTCCTACGGTCGACATGTTCGTGTAAGTGGCCCCCGCGTACACGCGAGCGGAAACGTTGTCGCGCCGTGAGGGTGGAGCTGTAAGTCGTTTCGAGGGTGGTACTATTAAAGTTGGATGTTATTGGCGGCAGATAATACCCGCGCAAAACGTAATTGTTCGCATACGTCGCGCAGTTAATATTTAGATACTTTACGACCGGCTGTCTCGCATCGGCTGCTTCTTCTTCGTACTGTAGCGAACGAGTCCCCGACGTCCCTTGCTGTTTCACGGTACGTTTCTCTGACGGACCCACAAACTGAACGACGAACAGTGGTCCGGTTGGGAGAATTCAGTGACAAGTTGGTATAACTTTTGAGCCATTGGAGATATCGGAGATATCTCGATGAAATGTTTGCTAGAAATAATTAAAAAATAGCGATTTTTTGCTACTGAGACGTTAATAGTAATCTTTTGCTACTGATGATTACGTATTTTTTGCACTTGTTAAACGATAAATGAGCCGTTTATTTTGAAAGTGGCATAAGTCACTTTTTCCAAAAAATCGAGTTAATGGTGACACTAATTACAATTGAACGGTATCTTTTCATTAAAAAAAAAAAGTGACTTATGCCACTTTCAAAATAAACGGCTCAAACATCGATATATTTTCATTGCTATTTTCGATTTAGAAAAGGGATTGCTTGAACGTTATTATACAAACTATATTTTACTTTCTAAATGTGTATTTCAGATTTATGTTTCATGTGTATAACGTTTCGTGTAATACGTTTTATGGTTTTAGGGTTTTTATACGTTTTTAAATGTTCATAGCAACTAAAATGTTTATTCAATTTCGTTAATTTCTTCATTTCTGAGGTCCATAGACCTTTGTAATGCAACACAAATTGAATAATTATCACTTTGGAAAAGTTGACCTTTTCATAAAATGTCACTGAATTCTCCAAACCGAAACATAGAAAGGCATTTAGTAACTTCACAGTAACCAGATCCACTTCTCTAATACGAATATGGTATGACGCTATAGAAATATCATAAATGGTGGATATTTTTTCTCTTATACTTTGAAAGTTTAATCAACAATCAAAGAGCTAACTCATTGCATATGAAATAAGACCATAGAGTTTTATAACTCTATATAATAATATATAATATATGATTATAATATATATATAATTATATTATTATAATATATAATATATAATAATATATATAATATATAATGAAACTTAAATTTACGTATTAATTGAATCATAGAATGTACAATTTACCAGGAAAAGATGCATGAAAATAAATTTAATAGATTCAAAAAAATAAAAATATGAATTAAAATTTCATATTATAACTAAAGAATTTAATTAATAAAAGAAAAAATGTATTTCCGTGTTATTTACGATAAAAATTATTGTTTTAATTGAATTTTTATTTAATTTACATCTTTTTAGGCTGCCAATAATGAAAAATCAATAGGAAAGATCTGTAATCAAATTAAAAAATGTCATCATTTGTTTAATTATTGACTCTTTTCTTTTGTTCTAGTATCCAATTCAGATAAACAAAATCGGACGATCGATGCCATCAATTTTAGCTATTCCTTTCAATCTTAACTATTCTCTATTCTCAGATATATGTTAAATGTTATTGAAACATGCGTAAATAAATCTTGCAAATATGTCTACAAAGGATATTATAATTTCTTTGCAAAAGAATCGCAAAGAAAGTTGAACAAAAACGCAATTTACACTAGAATACTCCCTAAATTGTTTTTTGGAAACTAATTCCAACAACCCATAAACGTTTTAATGGCGATTAAAATCAATGTTTTACATCGATCATTTCATCTCGGTACGATAAAGATTGCGACTACTTTTCACTTATGCTTCCTGAACAGTATTTAACGTAAATAATGTTGATACTTACATGAAACGTGCGTACTTTAAGAAAAGTTTCAATCTTGATTCCGATCAATTTTCGGTAACCTGATCCAAAATTATGATTTGCACTGCGAGAATATCCGGACGTGATAGCATAGAAAGTAGTTATAGTCTGTTCGAATCAACCCGTGCCTATTGTGTGCACATAAAGAGATCTATGTCGACGGATTAAGCGATTAAACTCGGCTTATACGTTTTCGGAGAAGTTGGGTCTTACTCACCGCGACGAGGTTATTTTTACGGTGGCTTCGCTCTCGGCAGAAGTCTGTGAACTTCGCAAAAAGAAATACTGTCTCCTTCGTTTACAATTACCGAAGTTAGTCGAGGGCGATTTGTTGTGAGTTCGATCGGACGGAATTTCTCTCTTTAATCCCAGTGGCCAATAAGAAATTCGTTCGGTGCTGCGCGGCTGCAATTCGTTCGAAATCATTTCTAAGTTTATTTGTAGGAATCATTTGAATTGCATCAATTTGTTATTATCGATTCCTTCAATTTTCACGTTCTCGTTATAATAAACGGGTGTACAGTGAATAATTATAGACTCGAAGTAACTTTTACATTTGTTGTGATATTTAAAGGAAAACTTAACAAAACGAAAGCAAAGCAAATAATGTGTAAAAATCGGCACACCGCGATTCCTTATGGAAAAATGATTTTCGACTTAATTTTCGAGAAAATCGAGCTTAAGAACAATGTCAATTCTTCACTCGAATGCTAATGGCGTAAAAAAAGAGCAAAATATAAAGGGATATATATAATATTTCATTAATATAGAATAATATAATAATATATATATATATATATAATATATAATATAATAATATAATAATATATATAATATATAATATAATAATATAATATATATAATATATAATATAATAATATAATATATATATAATATATAATATAATAATATAATATATATAAGTATTTCATTAATGACAAAATTACTAAAACTGTAGCATTCAAATTTCGTGGAGACATTGTTCAACCACTTAAAACCGGTTTACCTCGTTCAAGGAACCATAACTTTCCTGCAACAGCACAAGTACACGGCGCACTTTCAAACTCGATTTTCCCAAAAACTAACAAGGAGAGTTTGCTGTTTACGAATATACAAGGTGTGACATTTGTTGGGCTCATACGTTCTCATACGTAGACATTTCTCAATGGACGTTCTAAATAGTTCTGCCTTGCTGCAACGTGCTAATTATCATGTTCCTCTCACGAGACCTTGTCAGGTAAACGTACCAAAGTAGTTCTACCATGTTCCAAGAAGATTTTTCATTACTTCTCAAGCTCTTCTTATGGGACTTTTCTTGGCGAATATTTTAAAATAGCCCTTGCTCGTCCCAAGGTGCTTTTTTTACTGTTCCTTCTCATGTTCTTTCATGGAGATCTTTCTCAAGATACGTCCTAAAATGTTTCAACCTCGTTTCAACAAGCTTATTAATTATTTCTCATGATCCTTTCATCAGACCTTTCTCAATGAAGCTTCTAAAATAGTTCCGACTTCTCCCAAGAACCTTTTTCATTATAACTCATGGCTCTCCTATCAGATCTTTCTAAGATAGTTCTAACCAGTTTAAAGCTACTTTTTGATTGTTTCTTATGATCCTTTCGTGAGGATATTTTCTCGGCGAATATTTTTAGACAGGTCCAACTTGTTCCAAGGAACTTCTCGATTATTTCTAATGTTCCTCTCACGAGACCGTTCTCGGTCGACGTTCTTTAATAGTTTTACCTTATTCTAAGCTGTTATTTTTACCCCCCCCCCCTCCCCTAATAAGATCTTCCTCAACGAACGTTCTAAAGTTGTTATGACTTGATCCAAAGTGTCTTTTTTATTATTTCAAAGAACTTTCTTAGACAGTTTTAGCTTGTTGTAAGATATCTTTTAATTGTCTCTGGCAACCGCTCTAAAATGAATTTTATTAATGATTATTTCTAATGTTCCTCTCACACGAGACCGTTCTCGGTGAACGTTCTAAAATAGTTCTACTTTATTCTAAGCTGTTTTATTTTTACCCCCTCATAAGACCTTCTTCAACGAACGTTCTAAGATTGTTATGACTTGTTCCAAAGTGTTTTCTTTTTTTATTATTTCTCCTGCTCCTCTCGTTCATTTTCCAAAGAACTTTCTTAGACAGTTTTAACTTGTTGTAAGATATCTTTTAATTGTCTCTGGCAAAACCGCTCTAAAACGAGTTTAAATTCCCAGCGGTTAAATTTGCACAAGCTTGATTCTCGAAGCGGTGAGCTTGAAGTCGAACGTGATCGCCTAATGGATAAACTCTGGACACAAAACCACTGGTATTCGAATACTTATTGCCCGAGCTGTATATTCCTAAATAAATAAATAAATAAATAGAGGAGGTCGATAAGTGTCACCAAACTGATCCTCACCCCTCCAAGATGATACCAAGGCCTTTGCACTATCTAGTAAGTCGAAAATCAACAAATTCCGTGTTCTTCTCTTAATTTTCTATACAGGGTGTCCCAGCTTTTAATGTTCAAACTTAACAAGTTATAACAAAAATTCAGAATAGGAATAGTAACCAACTAAAAAAAAAAATTAAAAATAAAAAGAAATCTTCGATCGATGTCAATCATTGTATTTCAAGCCAATGCTCGCAGTAACAGCAAGTTGATTACTATTCCTATTCTGAATTTTTGTTATAACTTCTCAATAAAGCTCTGTATGACCTATGCTTGCATAACATTTTTTTCTTACTTCGTGCCATAGAATACACCGACAAAGTTGGAACATTAACCCTTTCGCTACGGCGGTTCAGTCCGCCGTAGCGCCCCTCCTGAACGGAACCACCCGCCGAAATTGTGCACATTGCGCGTGGATAGTGTATTTGGGAAGAAAAGGGATTTTTCTTTAAAACAATATAGTTATAATTTCTGCATAAGGTATAAAGTTATTTAATAGGTAAAAAAAGTTTCATTAACAATGGAAAAAGTGAAGAAATAATATATAATATACAGTAATAAAATAAAACATAATATCCATAATACACAAAACATAATACATAATAATTAGTCCTAAAGTTAGTACTTTCGATTTTCTATCCCTTTATGACATGTAACACAATAATAATGGGAAATGCAGGTAGAACAAATATAACTTGAATGGTGTGTCGTTTATTTCGGACTGTCGTTTGTTTGTTTCGTCAAAAGATTCACGCAATAGTAACAAGAGGCGGTGCAGTCCAAAAATTAGGTCGCGATTTTACTAGCATGTCGGATATATCCGGCGTTCGTTCCCAGAGGGCGATCATGTGGATGTCGGATATATCCGGCGTTCGGCTCCGCGAGTGTTCATATGGATGACGGATATATCCGTCGTTCGGAGCGAAAGGGTTAATAAAGCTCTGTATGACCTATGCTTGCATAACATTTTTTTCTTACTTCGTGCCATAGAATGCACCGACAAAGTTGGAACATTAAAACCTGGGACACCCTGTATAAAGAATCACATGGCGTTCCCGTTGGACGCGAACTTCGGCCAGCCGTTGAAAAAACACAGAAGCGTAAATGAAAATATACGGAAAAATTGACTTTTCGGGGTCGTCGGAGTTGAAAAGTTCCGGCGAAAATTGCCTTTGACTCTCCGGTCTTCGTTGGCGGCGTCGTATTTCGGACTGTAATGGAGTCGTCACGCGCTCGACGAAGGTTAGTTCCCGTGACGAACGACCCGTATGGCGCTCGGAAAAATACATGGAAGAAATACGTGGCGGAATGTTCGGTGACGTTCAGGAACCGTTGCCGCTGCGACGTACCCATGACCCATCACCGGTTTCCCTCGAGTTATAAACTTCACGTAGCTTCGCTTAGAAGTCGGCTTGGGTACCGGCGACGAGTAACACAGGCGCAGGGAACGAAGGCAGGCAACGCTTGCCGATCTCTTGAGCACGCTGAAGATTTCACTTACTAGCACGTACCTCGGGTACGTTTACAGTCGATCCGTTTGTCTTGACGTGGCGATATTAAGCTACGACAGATCCTTTACACTAAATCTACCGTGACGTGCCCGTCGCAACGGGTTCACATTTTTTAAAAAATAGGGATGAAAAAATTGAACAGTACAAATGCACACGGAAGTGCAGCACCTACGTTGCATTGCACATTTTTATTGCAAAGTGCTGGAGTTTCATTTCAAAACTGTAGACATACTGATAAAGTCAGTGAAAAAAAGTTCATAAGACGCTTTGTGTAATCGATGATATGGAAATTTAATTGATGTAAAATTTCGTTCAATATTTGTATTCTTGCAATGGTTTACTAACACGAGATTTATGCAGCACTAATAGAAACGTTGCATTATCTTACACACAAATAACGGAAATGTATTTAGATTATTAGTAACTTTTATTATATATAATATTATATATATTCCTTAATTATATATATTATATTTATTATATATTACATATTTATATATATTATATTTATTATATATTACATATTTATATATATTATATTTATTATATATTACATATTTATTATAATATTATGTAGTATATTTTATTATAAATTGCCTATAAATTTATCTCAACGATCTCAATTACAAATTGAAACATTCCCAATTTGTCATTTCGATCGTATACATACATATGCGTACACAAACATACACACGTATTTTCGAGCCTATACGTACTGTCGAACGAGTCCATTAAAAAATGCCATTGCTTAAATTACCCCGTAGCATGCAATAACAACGAATAAGAACGAAACTGGCGCAGAGCCGGGAAATAGGATGGAAAGGCGAATAGTCGGTGGCCGTTGAAAAATTGTGAAATATAGGGAAAACGGCGGCGAAAAATCGTACGTGAAGGCTATCGTTATCGGTAATGTCGGTTAAAAGAAGAAACGTGTTACGGCAGACTCATAATCGGTAAAAATAGCATGATATCCCGAAGGAATGTCAAATATAATCCAGATGGACTGCGCGCTGGCTCGCGTTCGTTCTTCATGCTGTGCTGATAGCATTGGACGCGTCGAACTCGTAATACCGTGAGCATCATGATGAATATCTCGAAGAAAATGCGTCCATTAAAGAAAAAGAGGAGATAGGCATAAAGCATCTTCAGCTCTGTTATAGACTGACGACGGAAATTACTTAACATTGGAGTGTACTCTCTGCAGAATCACGAAATGGAGATTCCACGAGATGGTATCTAATCCGAAAATATTACGGAATTTATTTTTAATAAATCAATAATATCAATAATATTTTAATATCAATAATATCAATAATATTTTAATATCAATAATATCAATAATATTTTAATATCAATAATATCAATAATATCAATAATATTTTAATATCAATAATATCAATAATATCAATAATATCAATAATATTTTAATATCAATAATATCAATAATATCAATAATATCAATAATATTTTAATATCAATAATATCAATAATATTTTAATATCAATAATATTTTGATATCAATAATATCAATAATATTTTAATATCAATAATATCAATAATATTTTGATATCAATAATATCAATAATATTTTAATATCAATAATATCAATAATATTTTAATATCAATAATATCAATAATATTTTAATATCAACAATATCAATAATATTTTAATATCAATAATATCAATAATATTTTAATATCAATAATATCAATAATATTTTAATATCAATAATATCAATAATATTTTAATATCAATAATATCAATAATATTTTAATATCAATAATATCAATAATATTTTAATATTAATAATATTTCAATTATATTTAATTTTTTAATATCAATAAATACAATGCGTGTTTGTTAAGTCTTGGAAATCTTGTTGACGAAAATAAAAACTATGCGAAAGTCTGCTATTTCAATGTAATCTTCTTCTTGTGGAAAGAGATACACAGGTCCGTGCATTTTGTTAAACTTTTGTTCACTTTACGAGACAAGATTCAGAAATGTTTGCTATAATTGCATATGGATTCATAGCCTAATCACGATTCAAAAACACACAGACATTTAAAGAATGCTTTTTCTTACAAATATATGTTTTGTAAGATTCAGCTGATAAATAGATGCATAAATAATCGCAGCAGCTCACAAATAAACGCGGTGTAACTAAAAAATGTTGTCAGTTGAGCAATATTCACGAACAGAACAAATGCAACTCGTCAAACTAATTAAAAGTAATACAAAAATCTCAGATGTACGATATTTATGAATGGAATAAATTGGACTTGTCAAATTAATCGAATGTATCACGGAGCATTTCGATGTACAAGAAAATCGAATAAACGACAAATCAACGACCTCGATGCTTCAGAAAGTGCAATTTCCGAAGGACGATTTTTAATTGAAAAATCTGCGATACTCTGGCATTGAAACAATTCGGAACAAAACAGCTCCAAAATAATCGACCAACGAGTAAGCGAAGCCTCGAGACAAGAAGCTCGTAAAGCGCCAAGAAATGGTCGAACCAAAGACAAAAGTACTCCCCCTCATTGGGAGAGTTACCTTACCCAGAGGAAGCCATTGTTTTAGCATGCAATAACTAAACGCAAACATGCCGTGGCTCCTCCTGCGCTGGATTTATAACTCTGGTCACGAAATAAGTGCCGCTATTTATTCTTCGAGCCCGAGATAAGGAGGAGATTCATATCCTCGAACGGTGTCCGATAATTTATAAATAGAAAAGCACAATGTAAAATATAACTGGTCGTTAATTTAAATTCCGTATAGAACAAGGCCGGGGAGTAACAGGTATCCGTTTTTCTCCGCGAGCATATACGTCTTTGTCCTCGCGGCACAGCAATTAGAATACGAGTGGTGTCACGCAATACCTAAGTGGATCACGAAGAACCATCGCTCTTGTGAACTACCTGACACTCGTCCTCCGCTGCGTCAAACATATCCATCTAACGGTAAGATACGCGCATTCTCTTCGAAACGACCACCGAAATCAACGAAATCAAACCGTCCATACATGTAACAGAACATTCATCCGCTTCGATTACGATTTTTTTTCAACCGAATCGTGGGTTCGTTTGCTTTGTTTACAGTGGGACCATGTGGTTAGTGCTTACGTTACTAGGACCTGTAACGTACGGAGAATCTTCCCACGAATTTTTATACTCCTTTCCGAAGGCGTACGCCAGGCTGGCGCCAGCCAGCCGGGGGTTCATTTGTATATCGCGAGTCGAGTACCTCCAAAGGGGTGCGACGACGAACGTTTCTGGAATCGGACCATATAGGAACACCCCCACTACCATTTTTGCAGAGAAAATCTGGCTATATAAAGGGCCCGAACGCGACCAGAAATCGGGCTAGTTTCGAGTCATTCGTCGACGTGGAAACTCTAGCGAGATCGAGTCTTGATTCTCCTTCGAACAATCTAGTAGGTAATTAGATATCGAATCAGAAGCCCCCGCCGACTCAGTGCGAAAAGCTGAGAGCGCGATAGAGTCCGCGAACACCTACATACATTTGTAAAAACCCGAAACGCGTAATAAATTAGCTTTTACCAGTTTTCTTTGGTTACAAGTTCAATTATTTCCATTTCCTATTTCGAAGCAGTAGTTGGTATAACCCACAAAGATATATCTTTACCGCTCGAGGTATATCTTTGTTTCTCTTTCTTACGAAGTCACGAGGCAGCCTAATACCAATTTCTCCAAATACTATCCTAACCTTAAAGGTAGCCAGCCGTGCCGAAATAAGCATCGCCTGGTCTACGCACCCTATCCTAACCTTAAAGGTAGCCAGCCGTGCCGAAATAAGCATCGCCTGGTCCACGCACCCTATCCTAACCTTAAAGGTAGCCAGCCGTGCCGAAATAAGCATCGTATGCTCTACGCACCCCTATCAAAAATCCCAATTGCATGCAACCTCCGGCCACCCAACCTGCCTGGCCCTCGGCTCGTAACAGACTTGTGACGATCGATCGATCACACAATCACGACGTGACCTACAGTTGATCTCTGTCACCACCTTCAGCCAATAACGTGTCATTACTGGTGGGGAATCCCGCGAGGAGCTAAAGGAGGGGCACCACCGTTGCCCTCGGGAGTGGAGCTTAGAGCGCACCACAATCATTGTTTGCTCTGGGTTGAAAATCGCTGCTCGTACAGGCAGGCCGTTGAACAGCTCTGCCTTAGAGGAAGAGGCATCCTTGAGGCGGTGTAAATGCGGCACCTCTAGTGTCTATCTTGAATTCATTTTCTCATCAGCAATATCCCTACGAAGTTAAAAATATACAGGGTACTATTTAAAATAGTTATAGTGATCTTGGCTTTTAGTAGAGAAACAGTAGTTTTTGAAGTTTGTTACTTTCTAATGTGTAGTCGACTAGATGCCAATTAACTTTCATTAGAAACATCTTTTTGTTGGACCGTCAAAAGTCCTTGGAAAATCCTAGGCGACAGTTATGTGCCACTATACTATAAGTTACTATAATATAAATCGAATTCAATCGGCAAATGTTCAATATTAAATTATAATGAATATCCTAGGCGACGGTTATGTGCCACTATATTATAAGTTACTATAATATAAATCGAATTCAATCGACAAATGTTCAATATTAAATTATAATGAATATCCTAGGCGACAGTTATGTGCCGCTATACTATAAGTTACTATAATATAAATCGAATTCAATCGACAAATGTTCAACATTAAATTATAATGAATATCCTAGGCGACAGTTATGTGCCGCTATACTATAAGTTACTATAATATAAATCGAATTCAATCGACAAATGTTCAACATTAAATTATAATGAATATCCTAGGCGACAGTTATGTGCCGCTATACTATAAGTTACTATAATATAAATCGAATTCAATCGGCAAATGTTCAATATTAAATTATAATGAATATCCTAGGCGACAGTTATGTGCCGCTATACTATAAGTTACTATAATATAAATCGAATTCAATCGGCAAATGTTCAACATTAAATTATAATGAATATCCTAGGCGACAGTTATGTGCCACTATACTATAAGTTACTATAACATAAATCGAATTCAATCGACAAATGTTCAACATTAAATTATAATAAATCGATTGCTTTGGAATACATGGTTCCTTTTGTAACTATGCTCCTTCTCGATGAGGAGAATAGGAGGCAAATATAAAAAACATTTGACTTCGAAAAATATTTTCGAAGTCACTTCTGCCGAAAATCTTTTTTATCACATCTCCATCGATCTGAAGGTGTAGAATACGTCTATAATAGTTATGACATAACCTATTTTTTCACACCCTGTACTTCGGACTCGTATTTATTTATATAAATAAGTTTATTTTATAATAAACAATCTTGAAGCAACAGCGTACGTGTCAAGTAATTTTCTGAACACCCTCATCATTCTACAAAATTACAAAGGAACTCGCTTAATGTTTATTTCTAACCACAAACCATAAATCTTGTTACTCCAATTGCCATTTTATTAAAAATTCGACTCAGCGATATATTATATTTTAGTATATATTATATTTTATATTTTATAAATATATGTTTTTTTAGGGTAAACTTTTAACTTCTGAATCATTTCTTTTCTTGTTTTACGTTAACTTTTATTATGCTTTATTATTATGCTGTATATATTATGTGTTTATATATTATTCTTATATTTATATACTATTATGTGTTTATATATTATATCTTTATATATTATTATGCTTTATTAAGCTTAAATTATGCTTTAATTCGCTAGAACAAAATAAATCGTATTTCGTGAGATTTTGTTAATGTTTCAGAGGTTGGATCGTCGCTAGGAATGAACGAGGAATCGAAATAATAGGGGCCATAGCGGCGCCTGCAGCCGCTGCTCTCTGTTCTTATTGTTTGAATCGTAGAAAAAGGGTCGTTTAAGCGTCGAACCGATGGTACGTGTCGCGCAGGTTTGACGGAACGCGCGCACACAGAGTTCCGCAAACAAACGGCACCAAACCGGAGGAGCGTGTTCCGCCATCGCGCGCCAATTCGCAACTATATATTCTATTTCGTACAGTTTACCTCCTATTTTCGTTTCGTATAACGGGCATTCCGCGCGCGGCGAGGAATATCCAGCTAGGGGCGAACTCAGTATGCAAACTTGAATTTATAATGTACAGCCGACGTGTGTAGGCACTCGCTTCCTCCATTTTTTCCCCTCACCCCTCTCCCCCTATCCGTCCCCCGCTATCCGTCGATATTTCGTATGGATTTTCCGGGGAACCGACAAATTCGCATGCATTTAAATTTTAGATGCTCATATACCGGTCGAGAAAATTTCCTCGATAAATTCGCGGTGGCATTGAATGAACGTCGCTCGAAAAAATATTTCTCGAGCGGCGCGTATTAAAGTCCCGGTATTCCGACCGGCATAAAAAAGAATTATGCATCGTTTCCCGTCTCTTTTCCCTTTTTGTTTTCTCCTACCATCCGTCGTTTCTACGCTCGGACGTTCACCGCTGACGTCAGGCTAGCCCCGCGTGGATCGTTCGATTCCACGAACCGAAGATTCCGCGAGCGATTACGCGGATTTTCGATCAAATACTCTTAGGATTGTAAGATCACGGGTCGACTTGGTCGTAGACCCGTTTCCTTCGAACTGTCAACAAAGCGATATTGAATGACCGAATCGAATTGCGTTCGATCATGTTACCTGAAGAATCAGAGTTCATAGTGAAAAGCAGGGCTTGAATCTGACTGCAAATTAACTTGTAAGTTTTTATAAATGTATGGCTTTTTTTAGAGTGAACTTTTAACTTCTGAATCATTTCTTTTCTTGTTTTAGGTTAACTTTTACGTTATGCTTTAATTCTGTCATCAAAGTTTGATTTGTGCAGTTTTTTTGTATTGTATTTGGTTGATAACAATTCTGAGGGAATGTTTATTTTTTAAAAGATATTTTAAAGTAAAATGTGAAAGCTTTTATATTATATTTTATATTTTATAAATATATGTTTTTTTAGGGTAAACTTTTAACTTCTGAATTATTTCTTTTCTTATTTTAGGGTAACTTTTACGTTACGCTTTAATTCTGCCATAAAAGTTCGATTTGTACAGTTTCTTTGTATTGTATTTGGTTGATACAAATTCTGAAGGAATATTTATTTTTTAAAAGATGGATAAAAGAAGTAAAATGGGAAAGTTTTTATATTATATTTTATATTTTATAAATATATGTTTTTTTAGGGTAAACTTTTAACTTCTGAATCATTTCTTTTCTTGTTTTACGTTAACTTTTATTATGCTTTATTATTATACTTTATATATTATGTGTTTATATATTATTCTTATATTTATATATTATTATGTGTTTATATATTATATCTTTATATATTATTATGCTTTATTAAGCTTAAATTATATGCTTTAATTCTGCCATAAAAGTTCAATTCGTACAGTTTCTTTGTATTATATTTGGTTGATAAAAATTCTGAAGGAATATTTATTTTTTAAAAGATACTTTATAAAGTAAAACGTGAAAGTTTATGCTATTTTTTTAACGTACTTATTATTGTAATAAAAATCGTTAAAGATCCGAATAGATGCGTACCTGTTATTTTTACAATCCAACACGAAACAGCTTCTTTTGCCACTTCTGTCAACTTAATGTAAACACAAACAACGCGCGCGCGTTAATTTTTCTCGGCAATCGTCGAATCGAAATAACATCTCTCTACCGGTCGAAAAAAATAAGCTTGCCCGAGCGAAAAGTCGAATCGTCGAACGCCGCGAACGAAATATGTTTCCGCCGGCCGTCTGCATCTATCGCCGCTGGAAACGGAATCGAAGACACATATCCAAATTTGCATCTGCAAAGGGAGGCGAGAGATTGCCGCGCGTCCATTGAGCTTCTGTTTTCATCGGGCGAGGAATATTGGCCGCCACACCGGTGCGACTCTTTTCCCTTTAGAGCTCTTCTGGCAAAGAGCGCCGAGGGGGCGATATACGATGACAAAGAACGAGAAAAGTTGGCGTAGAAGGGGGAAGGGTGGCCCGAACAGAAGGCTCGAAGTTCGACAGACAGAAACAAACAGTTGCGAGCATGGGGATGACGTAGAGGGTTGGGAAAACTTATACAGGATGTCCCATTTAAGTTGAGATTGTAAAAAATCTCGCAGACATGTGATTTAAAAAAAGAAAAAACAAACAAACTGACACGTGTCCTTTAGTATTTCAAGCGGCGAGTCGCGAATGGCACTACTGGTTTTGCAATGCGTGGGCGTTTTCAAGGTTATTTCAAGGTCAGCGGCTTAGTCTGTAATATGGAATAGCTTACCGAGTCGAATGCTCTTCTTATGAATAATTACATTATTATACAATTAATTTCATGGTATATTTTAAAATTAATTTCATTATTTTGTTATATTGTTATATTATTTGTTATATTATTATTTATATTATTATATTATCTGTTATATTATTATTTATATTATTATATTATATATATATATATATATATGTTATTATATATATTTTATATTACTTATATTGTTATATTATTATGTTATTTTATTATATTGTTAACATTATAATGTTATGTTGATATTATAGAAGTAAACATTACAATTTTAACGTTAGATTATAATGTTATTTTCATATTAATGTGTGAAAAATATGGCAATCCGCGGCAGGGAATATTTGAAATTCCATTTGCAAAAGTATTTCATCGAATAAAAAATTAAAATATGACGAAACGTAACATATTAGTGACGTACACATTGTACGTAACAACAAATTAGCTGAATCTGTTCAAAAAAAGAGCCAAATTCATTTCCAATTCTGAAACTGAAAGTGAAGATAAAGTTTTCCATTATAATAGAGTAAAAAATGTTTTCAATAAACTTTTCGATAATATAAATCTTTCATTTCAATTAATTTGGAATTTCTTTTTGCAAAAGCCTCGATTTTGTTGTATATATATTTTTATATATAATTATATTAATTTTATACATATTTTTGTATATATATTTTATTACGAGCCGAATTGTCTCACTTCAGTAAAAATATATATACAATCAACCCTCGTGAATCTATTGTTAATACAGATCATTCGAACTTCTGGCAAGGTGAACTAACATCAAGCGAAAAAATGATTTCCGTGTGCGAACACGCTGACGCACGATTGCTTCGAGTAACGCGTAACCGAGCAAGACGCGATACATCATTTTAACGATACATTTTGAAACAACTTATTTGAATAATGCCCGAACCTGTACCCATCGCATGCAACCGATCGCCCAGCGCACTCCCATAAAATGTTTAATGTAGAACGGACGAGGCAACCGGCACACGTAGGTGGAATCTCGCGTGGTTTGGAGATTCGCATGAATCCGCGATGTTCTAGACACCGGCGGCTTGTTGCTCGAGGGATCGAAGACGTCCGTGCTGCGTATAAAAAGCGAGAAAACGAGGGAAGAAAGGAGGACGGACGCGAAGGGGGCGGAGGGAGAAAGGAAAAAGGGCGACGCTCGCGGCATACATATTTTATGGGGCAATCACCGGCAACCCTTATCTACGGTTTGCTCAGTTCTGTCTTTCTGTTTAGGACCCCCGCGCACCGCCTCGTTCTCCCCCCCGCTCGCCTTGGTACGGACGGTTGACCCTCGAGAAGCGCTTTCGAAAGATTTGCACGATTACTAATAAACGAGCCGGTTCGCCGAGGGACCTATTTAGTTCGAACGGTTCGGCAAGTTTTTGCTACCCCCACGACCGGCGGAACCTCTGTCTCGAAGAAGTTTACGACGAGATTGGGCTCTTGTATAGGCTTGCATAAATCAATGTTATGGAACAAGGGCCGAAACCTCAATCGCGAGTAGCGAAACAGGAGTTTCTTGTTCTTCGAGCTGTCCTCGTGTTTTTCGATTTGTTTGCCTCCGGCTAACTAATAATTCCTTGTTGATGTCGATTCCTAATGGAATCGTATCGATTCGTTTCGTTTTTTGTAGGACGCGTGTTTATGGCCGAGAATTTGATATTTGATGACACCAGGTGCAGCAATTTTTTGAATTTCAAATTGATCTTGAAAGTTGGTAATATTAAATTTGAGTGGTCGGAGAATTGAAGAAGTGTAATTTCCTTGAGCAATTTTATCTATGTAGTTTCAGTTGAGTGGGTTAATATTGTAGCGGTGTGAATCACATATTCGAAAATTTAAACTTATACCTTGAAATGTAATCTATGACAAGCCTGGACATCGTCGGAATAAATTATTTGAAAAAAATATTCGTTAAGATAATATATAATATATAATGTTATATATTATATTAATATAATTATATTATTATTATATTATTATAATTAATATAATAATAATATAATATATATAATATATAATATTATTTTATTTGGCGACATGTTATTTAAAATAACTATACGTTAGACCATTTGAACGTTCAAATAATTTCTCGAATGATCATTCGTCATTTGGACTTTAAATAAAACAATTTTTTACTTTTTTTATTATTTGATCGAACATTTGTTCAAATATTTCCTCAAACGCTCTCTAATTCAATCGAGTCAACTACGCCGATAATGTATGCGTATATTGAAATCAAACGCGGTCAAATTATAAATATACCATTTCAAATATAATTAGAGTTAATTTGCGTACGATTAAATTTAGTTAAATATAATTAATTTAGTTCAATAATTTTCCGTTAATTTCAAACAATTAATTGAAGAATTCACGTTAATTCTTATTAATTGCAGTTCCAATTAATTCAATAATTCTTAGATCAAATTGTTTGCGATTTTATTTAAATGAATAATTGAAATAAAAAATTATTTGAATTGAAAACAAAATAAAGTTAGTTTTCTATATTACCAATGCATGCGATTTGATTATGTACATATTCATATTGTATTTTGAAATGATTTCTGAACCAAATTACACATCTTCGTGCAAGATCGAGATTTTAAAGACGAGTTAGCAAAAGTAGAAATTATATCCTTGTAGAAAGAAGAATGATAGATCTTTCTTCGAAGTTACAATGCTTCCGACTTCATTCGGTAACATCTGCTACAGCCGCAAGGTCTCGGCGGTTTAATTGTAAACGTAGTAATTATGTTTCTAATTGGATATCTTAATTATTTCTTTTCAATGTTCATCTATAATATGAACGATAAGATCTTGATTATGTTATCAAGTGAGATAGACATAATGTTATTTTACAAAGTATTTGCAGGGGTAACGATTTTGAGAACGTATAACTGCATTGGTGGAGTTGACTGGGCAATTTTTTCATTTTCCCGACGAGTACTGTAAATCCTGAAAATCTTGAACCACTCATTTTTAACACCCTGTACGTAGACTCCTCCCTTGAAGTACCCCATTAAGCATCGACGAGTAATTCCGTAAATTCCAATGCCAACGTTTCCCCTCGTCGTACAATCCGCACTTTATAAATGCAGCTTGCACAGCAGACCAGATATCGGGGCAGTTCTTTCCCCGATATTTGCCCGCTCGATCAGCGCGGTACGGCCACGGTCATTCGCGGGCTGCTACTGTTAACCTTTTAGGCACGACGCGCCACTATAGTGACTTTCGCGGATGTCATCTCTCTGAACGATGCGCCACTATAGTGGCTTGCTCTAGTAGCTCACTCGCTCATCGTTTGAACCAAATAATCGTCTTCGTATGCATTGTTTCACACTTCTTTTGTCTTCGCATCGATTTACAACAGTCTACATGGTGTCCCAAAAATGTCTCGCAATCCGGAAATGGCGGGTTCCTCGGATCATTTGAAGCAACTTCTTCCTTTACAAAAATGTTCTCCGACGCACCGTTAACGAGTTATTAACGAAAAACAGTGACCAATAAGAATCGAGTACGGCTGACGCGCGGCGGCCCAGCCAACCAGCGCGCGAAGCCCAGTTCCGCTCACTGGCTCGATCGCCTCGCGCCAGCCGAGCTCGCCTCTCATTGGTCACTGTTTTTCGTTGATAACTCGTTAACGGTGCCTCGGAGAACATTTTTGTAAAGGAAAAAGTTGTTTCAAATGGCCCGAGGAACCTGCCACTTTCGGATTGCGAGACATTTTTGGGACATCCTGTATATACAGACAGAATATACAGTATCAGACTCTGCCGTCCAGAGAAATAGCCTCGCGCAGAGTTCAGCTGCACCTAAAAGGTTAATTACGCCGAGGTGCAAGTCTATCGTGCTTCCTTCGGCCGGGAGTCGTAGTTTCTCGTAATGATCGTTGCCCGTCCAATTGGCCATGACTAGGGAATCGGTGCACTAAAAGTCTAAAAGATGTTCCTGGCCGTTGATGAGCGGACTCTTTCGAGCCCTGACCATCGTGTTTCCTCGTCGGGTCTTTACACAGCACGGCGCAATGTGCCGGCAGGTGCTGACCATGTAAAATGCATGAAAGTCGTGTATGGCGTGTATACGAGCACTGCCGGCTGGTACCAGGGAACCCTGAATGCGGGAATTAAAACGCAATTTCCCGCACAAAGGGGACAGTTTATGCCAGCCCCTACTCCTCCTCCACCCCTTCCCGGGGACCCTCTCGCTCTCCGCAGTCTTCTTTCCAGCTTCTTTCTCCGCTACACACTCTCTCTCCCTCTCTTTCTCTCCTTTTGATCTCGCCACCCTGCTCGCCACTCTTCATAGCTTACTCAGCCCAACAACGTTTATTTACCATAGCATAGTGCAGCACGGTCCTCCGAACCCACCCCCGTCTTTGTATCCGCCTATAACGCAACCCTCTGGCGTCTGCTTAATGAAGCTTACCCGCGAGAGCTTTCTTATTGCTCAATCGTTCTTAGCTTCGCGTTACAGCGCCGCGTTGTTCCATTGCGGTGGAACTTCTCGCTTCCTCCTCACCCCCCTCCTGGTGTCCCTCAAAGTCACCTTCGTCCTGTATCCTTCTCCCGAACTTCCTCCGTGGCGCTTTCAAACCGCCGCACCGTTTCCACCGAATTCCGATAACTTTCCTAGGCGTTTAGCAACCGGGGTCAGCTCTTTTCTCGCTCGGAGGACTACTTTTTCCTCACCTTTGTGCGTTACGTTTGCTTTACCAAAGACTTTCCCGACGCTTTGAACAGTCCATCAGCTTCGTTCCTCCCCAAGGAACAAGGCGCTTCGCTGTCGATCGCGGGTTAACGGGAAAGGAAGCCCGCTCGATTACGTCGCGCTAACGTGGGAAACGTTGCCGACGCTCGCCGGGCGACTGCATGCGAGCTAATATTGGTTTTCCCGTGGGAGCCACGCACTTGCGATTACCGGCTGCTTCAATTTAATAACGATACTGCTATTGTTACGGCATCGGGCGTAATATTATGCTGAGCTAGAGGTGTGCTTCAGAATATACGGGCTTTATTAAAATCGAGTATTGTGTCTCCATAGGACACGCCGCTTGGAATTCGCAAGGTGATCGTAACAGGTGATAGATGGAAATGGCCGAGTGTGCTACGGTAATCTAATACGGAATAGGGCTGTCTCTAAGAATCCTAAAGGTATCGATTAAAAGAAAATAATAATAAATATTTACTGAATGATATACGGTAAATCCTTCTACGAATGCCAAATTACGGGTTGCTGTGAATTTCCCTGTGCTGGTTCTACGCCTATGTGGCACGTGGACTCCGAATAACTTTCGAATCGTGGCATGTGGCTTCCGAATTACCTTCGAATAGTGGCATATGGCCTCTAAATTGCCTTCGAATAGTGGCATGTAACCACCAAATTACCTTCCAATAGTGGCACGTAGCCTCCGAATTGCCTTCAAATCAGATAACACGAGCAATGGCTAGTGCATATGTAAACGGGGAAATAAAGTTATGACAAATATTTTGAGAATATTTGCTTATATTGATAATAGTTAGTTGACAGATAATTTTTCATGGTTTTGATTTTTTGAAACTTTTGGTTCGAGTACAGTGAATTCTTCCTAATTGACGCTTAGATCGTATACAAAAATGTACAATCTGAGCGTCAATTAGGGAGAATTTACTATATTTATTGTACTTATATATGCAATCAGCTGCTACAAATATAAATTTAAAGAAATAAGTCTTTTATTTGAACACGAAACATCATTTTAGTAGATTACATGAAAAAAGTTTCTAAATGTAACCTAACTTTATTTTTCCTAATTCTTTTATTCTCTCTCTCTCTCTCTCTCTCTCTCTATATATATATATATATATATATATATATATATATATTCTATTTATTCTATATATATTCTCTATTCTATATAATTCTATTCTCCTGAAACTTTCTTTTCTTAATTCTTTATAGGAAGAAGGGAATACAATTTAAGTATTTGACAATATGTATAAATAGTATCGGTAAACATCTTGAGGATTTCCTGGACAATTGAAGCCGCCAAACTTTCTCAGGTGGTCGTAGGGCCCTTGATGGCGTTTAAAGAGTCTCTAAAAATGTTCCAGGCCCCTAGCTACCTGTTCCGAGAACATGTGAGGAGTCTCACGACTGCTGATGGCCTTCCTACAGCCTCTAACTGTGCTTCACAGTACTTGGAAGATCATCAAGGAGAATTATACGAGTTTCTGATGGCTCTTGAAGATTTCTTAAAGAAAGTTTCGAGAGACCCTACCAGCTTTCAACACTGCCAAGTTGCAGCTGATTTGGCAAATCCATACGTTTACCATGCACAGAATTTTTGGAACCGTAACATTTTGAATGTTAAATGTCAGTGATCTAGCAAGAACCTCGGCGATTTGTTAAGGACAGATACAACGATGCGTTTATAATTTTTCCAAATTGTTCCTAACATAGCCCACTTAATTAACCTTTTAGGTACGGCTGAATTCTGCGCGAGACTATTTCCCTGGGCGGCAGATTTTGATATGTACTGTACAGAGTCTGATGCTGTATATTCCGTCTGTATATACGATAGTATATACAATATAGTACAATAGTATATAGTATATAGTATATAGTAATAGTATATAGTAATAGTATATAGTAATAGTATATAGTAATAGTATATAGTAATAGTATATAGTAATAGTATATAGTATATAGTAATAGTATATAGTAATAGTATATAGTAATAGTATATAGTATATACAATATAGTATATACAATGAATTTATGAAGAACAATGTTAAAAAATATGGGTGGAATTTTCACATCTGCTTTCACATGCTCTATCAATATTTTACTGTATTATTTGTGTAAGTGAATTTACGAAGAACAATGTTAAAAAATATGGGTGGAATTTTCACATCTGCTTTCACATGCTCTATCAATATTTTACTGTATTATTTGTGTAAGTGAATTTATGAAGAACAATGTTAAAAAATATGGGTGGAATTTTCACATCTGCTGTCACATGCTCTATCAATATTTTACTGTATTATTTGTGTAAGTGAATTTATGAAGAACAATGTTAAAAAATATTGGTGGAATTTTCACATCTGCTTTCACATGCTCTATCAATATTTTACTGTATTATTTGTGTAAGTGAATTTATGAAGAACAATGTTAAAAAATATGGGTGGAATTTTCACATCTGCTTTCATATGCTCTATCAATATTTTATTGTATTATTTGTGTAAGTGAATTTATGAAGAACAATGTTAAAAAATATGGGTGGAATTTTCACATCTGCTTTCACATGCTCTATCAATATTTTATCGTATTATTTGTGCTGTTGCTTCAAGTCGGGTCACAATTTATTGGCGTTTCACACGAGGTACTTTCACCTTATTCGACGTCGGCTCGAGAATCACCACCGTCCCAACTTTGAGCCATTTTCCCGAAAATAAACACCGCTTATGCGTGCGGTTCTACAAATTCAATTCGATTCGCGGCGAGGCGAGGGCAGGAATGCATGGAGTGCCATCATGGGGCCAACGGTGCTCAAGGAAAATCGAGTGAGAATGGCGTGTGTGAAGCGGCGAGTACGAGCACGGGGGTGCGAGGATGGAAGTAAACTCGGTTAAGGGTTCGTGCGTTTTCTGCAGCTTCTCGAAAAGGGCTACACGGAGATATTGTAGAAGAGCTTCGGGCGACTGATGCAGCAGGTGAATCACAGAGGCCGTGGTTTTAAAATGAATCTGTACGCCCGAGATTGTCTTCGCTTCGAGCGTAAAGTAGATTCACGCAAATATGTTGCAAAATCCTCTTTCGATTCTATTAGAAACGCGCTTCCCTTTGTCATTTACCTTCTGTGTTCGGCAAAGCTCCATCGAAAAAAGTTATCACCTATTCTTTTCAGCAAGCTTCTTCAGTTTCTTTAGAAATTGCTTTTGAGCTTTTTTTCTGTCCCACCGACTAACTTGATTTGTGCGGCATATCTCTTTTTCAACCATTATCCATATTATTACAAATATTATGTTCATATTAAGACAAATTGGCACGATAGAGCGACCAGTCTACAGGATCATAAATAGAATGCTTTTCTTAAATTTTGCTATTGCTTAGCTTTGCTATTGCTTTTTTTCTGTTCCATCGACTAACTTGATTTGTGCGGCATATCTCTTTTTCAACCATTATCCATATTATTACAAATATTATGTTCATATTAAGACAAATTGGCACGATAGAGCGACCAGTCCACAGGATCATAAATAGAATGCTTTTCTTAAATTTTGCTATTGCTTAGAATGACAAAAGAAAATAAAGAACTCTCGCTTTTCTAACTATTTTATCTGAGCCTGCAACGAAAATTTGAAAAATGCGTTTCGTAGATCTCGGTAAGTTAAATGCATGTTAAAAATTTCACCGAAATCGGTTGACCTTGATACGAACTGTAAACAATTAAGCATCGCAAAAATCGCGGCTCTGTCACGATTTTTGACACCTTAGACACAGTAAGTGTGACAAATTTGCAGTTTTTACAATTTGTTAACGTTCGTAACTTGACTTTACGATAACAAATCTCGGTGAAATTTTCAGTATACATATAACATAGCGAAATCTAGAAATCACATTTTTTAAATTTTAGACAGCGAAATTGTAACAAAGTAGCTTAGTCATTGTCTGGTATAAAATTAAGTCGTTTATTCTGGTTTTAAAGAAGTTATTGCGTTTTAAAACATGTCAGAATATCAAGGTGAGTCGCTATATTTTCTTGCAACTGCAGTTACGTTGTATTTTACATTACTTAAGACATATTGATATTTTCATATTCGCGAATCTTCTGAAATTCACAAATCTTCATCGATCGCTCTTTTCAAATTGCCATTATTATCCGAATTCGGTTCATCCTAACCAGATAACTCCGTCGCCTTCCTCGATCGCTTCTTCGAATCTCTCGTTCCTTATAGTCCGACACATTTTTCCCATTTTCCCGACGTTTCACCTCCCTCCAGCCGTTTCATCCCCATCGTCTGCCCAAATCTCTCGTTCCTTCCCGCTGATTACCGTAATTATTTCAACTTTCCTCTATCCCCCCCCCCCGAGCTCTATCTTCTCCGGCGCTCTTTACTACTAATTTTTTTCGGCTCCCTCCTCCAGCCTCCTCCCGTATTTTCTTCCTATCTCCCCGGTTCGCCGCGAAATACGCGCGAGTGTGCGCATGCAACATATCGCTGGCGGGTGCATAACTGCATCGCCGGTGAATAGTGTGCGCTCCGCTGCAGCCACCGCTCGGCTCTGCCACTGGCGGCTCAGCAAGCAAGCGTATCCTCTCACGCGTATCTTGTAAAAGCATAAGGGGACGTAAATCTAGCGTGGACATAAATTCCTTTATCGCGGTCCCGTCTTGCGCTCCGCCCGGCCCGGACCGGCCCGCGGACCGTCGCTTCTTCCTTTTTCCCCCGTAACTTGGAATCCCCATAGATTTCTTGCCGTTTTGACAACGCGCAGTTGACTGCGAAGATTCGCTAATCCGCCGTAGCCCTTCCGCAAAACCCAGTCAACCCATGCTCGACTCAATAAATAACGACGGAGAGAATATTGGGCTGGTCATGTATCAATCGCATACAAGCTGCCCCCCTTAGTTCGTTTATTTAGTCTTGAGCAATGTGTCGAACTCCTCGAAGTAGCTTGATTTCTCGTCTCCGTTGAATGCTGTTTGATTTCTCGTTCTGAATTGAAGGGGAAAAATGCTGGACTGCACGCCGTCAATAATAATAAATGTATTATTTCGTTAAAAGTCATGAAAAAATATCATTTTGTATCTTGAAATGTTAGAGGATGTGACAGTAATAATTTGTTTAGAGGTGGAGGAATTTTTAAGATTTTAGGGTTGGGTTCATTTTTTGAAATGACATGCTATACCTTTCTATACGAAGCAGCGGGTATTTTGTCGGTTGCAAGTATGTAGTACGGTACTTAATTAATTAACAATTTAAGTGCATCACTGAAAGATTGCAAAATACCTAAAATACCAACTTTATTTGGACCATTACGACTCTGTATACATACATCTTAAAATCTTTCGTTCAAATAAAGTGAAATATGCTAATCTTATTAATATTTTTAATAATAATAAAGATAATAATAAACAATTAAATACAAAATTAGTTATCAATATTATTATTTGTAGTTACTTAGATCTATTTTATTATTATTATTATTACTTAGATAGATAGATTTATAGACAGATTTATATATATATATAGTAATAATAATAAAATAATAATAATAATATATGTATATATATATATATTATTATTTTATTATTATTACTATATATATATATAAATCTATCTATAAATCTATTGTTATTATTTTATTATTATTACTTAGATCAAGGTCATGTGATAACAGGCTTAAATAGTAAGACCTTACGTCATAAAAGATGCTGGAAGTGATGTCCATTTGCATCGATGCAACATTGAAGTCGTCGGATTGTCACTTCCGGACTTATCGCAGAACATGCTTCAATTAATCTGTTTTATTTAGTTTAAACCTGTTATCTGTCATTACATAACCTTCTACTATAGGTAATTGAAATCGTGTAAATACACCCGCTACTTGATTAGGAATAGAAAAGCATAGCATGCCGTTTAAAGAAATGAACATAACCCCAAAATCTTCAAAATTCTTTCATCCGCAAAAAAAGTCATTACGGTCACGTTACGACCCCCTTCGAACATACAATGTTTGTTAATAAAGTTTTTCTGTATTTCAAAAAATAACTGAGATATTCGAGATGATCATAATTTATTATTTACGTCGCTGGTAGCGAAAGGGTCATGCAATAGAAGATTATTGTAATCATAATCCGTTTTGATAGTGGAATAGGACAATTGGATCAATTTGATAATGAATTTAATAATTTGATATCCATTAGTTCCCTCTACCATCGCTGTTTTTCTCATTTGTACGACAAGTTGTGACTAAATAAGAATTTATGTTCAATGGAAATAGATTTGTATAGAATGTTCGTGAGGTAAATTGAAAATGAAATGATTGAATTATTGTCGAATATATTGCTGTAGCTGCGAAAATAATTAAGTGTTTACGTATATCGCTGATTGAATAATTATATGACTGTGTTATATATAATTTGACCGTACGTTAAGCTTCTCTTGTAAGTGTATTTGATATAATTTCACTGTATCGTCGATGCATTCATTTTAATCAATTTAGCTGCGTTAATATCATTGATCTGATGAACATAATTGATATCTGCTCGTCTATTATGGACATGAAAATTGAACATGTTTGTGAACATGAAAGGATGAAACTTAATTTATTAATTCCTTGAAAACTATTAATTGCTGGCCATGTGTGTGTTTATTATTTTTATACGCAAAAAAATGCTCCTTCGAACCGTGAAATTAAGAGTCTGTTATTTTATTTCAAATCGTATTGTCAATGTCATGAAACAGAGCAACGAAAAAATGATACACGTGTATATTCCTCGCGCGACAAGATGGCGCCCCTCTAACTAGCTGCGCCATTGTTTTCTGGATGCGTTGTTAAGTTCTCCTATATCTTACAAAAAGTGTTCTAGAACTTCTGTTACACATTTTGATTTTAACCCTTTGCACTCGAGTGGTGACTCTGGGGCACCACTAAAATTTGTTACATCACGTTTTAAAGTCATTTTTATATCAACGAAATTTAGATTTCAAAAATTATTAAGAGTGTAATTGTTGCGTGACTCCCAAGAGACAATTTCATATGCATAAAATGCATTTTGCCATATAAAATAAAAACACTACAAGTTAGAAAAATGATTTTATATTTACAGTGAAAATAGCTTCGAGTGCAAAGGGTTAAATAACTATTTTCTTAGCGAAAATAGTTTCGGTTTCGTTAACGAGTGATTAACGAAAATTAAACGAAAATTAAACCTCGCCCTTTGCTATCGCGCCAGAACGCGTACCGTGTGAATCGGAAGTTTTGGGACACCCTGTATTACTCTACAGTAAGCATCACGCCTTTTATTCAAGCTGAATAAAACGTTGAAATAAAATCGCGCATCGAGTTTTCAGAATCGTTCGAAAGGGAAAATGCTTCAACCTGGAAAATATTTTCGAATGTTTTTAGAAATATTTCAAATTATACCATTTAAAAAAGAAAATCGTGTCCTTTCTCCCACCCACTATATTGTACAGGGTGTCCAAAATTACGTTACTTCTCGTTTTTACAATTGTTGCAAATCGGTAACCATAAAAACGATCCGCGATAATAATCGTTTCTCGAATAATCGTTTCTCCTTTCTCCAAATTGTTCATTTTCGTGCCCAATCCGAGCGCGAATTGGGAAGATATTGCCGTAACATTTACACCCAAGCTTCCAATCCTCAATCACAAATAATCTCTCACACATTTCCCTGTTCGAACAATTGCCGACGAAAGTTTGCAATCTCGCAGGCGCGACGGTCATTCTCAATCGAGCATCGCAGCTGTCGCCGTGTCTCTCCTCGCGGAATCAGGGGGCCGGACGGGAAACTAAATTCCGCAGTGGAAACTTCTACGTTTCCGAGGACCTATCCTCATTTTTCAGCCGGCACCGGAAGGCTACAATTTAACCGAAGACGCTTCAATCGTTGTTAGTAAGTTAATCGATCAAAGGCCCCGCGCAGTTTCCCTCGGAGCTCCTCGCCCGGATTCTCCTCGTTGTTAATCAAGCGCGCGCGCGCGTGCTTCGGCCGTTCTGGCGCAAAGTAAGGAACGAAAGACCGTCGAGAAATAGGGAAAGGATATAGGTGGGACGGAATACGCGCGGTGCCAATTAGCAGTTCGCGGACGTCGCTTCGGCGGCAATCGAGACAACGAGGTAAGAGGAAACCAATTATCCGGCGGAGAGAGTGGTTGTCCGCCGACGCAGTTGTTTCCTAATTGCATCGACGTCCGGACACATTGGCAACGGTCCGTTCCCTCGCGCGCCCTTCACCAAAGTAGTAGCCCCGCCGTCAAAGCGGTTCGAAATTTACAGTGATTTCGCGTTCCCGCAGTTAGCCGCCGTACATACAAAAGTCACGAGGATGGCACTCTCTCACTGGTTTAGGTAGTAATCAGCGGCGCTGGGGATGAAAACGCGATGATCAGCGCTAAGTGGCGCGTAAGAGGCTTTGCAAATTTGTTCGTTTCTTTCTTTTTCAGGTCTTTTAGCCTGTTCTGAAAGGCTAGCACCCGGCTGGCGATTTAAGATTCGCAGGCGAAATTAGCTTTACGCCGAATAAGTAGATTCTGGTGATCGTATAAGCTGAACTTGTTCGCCGCGTCAAAGGCTACGTTTCATCGCTTCGAGATTTCTCGATGAAAATATGTTCTACTGGGAAACGGGCTGGGATGCACGGTGGCGATGTTGATATTCGGATGCATTCTGAATCAGAATTACTTTTTTAAAAGTGGACCAAACGACTGGTATTTCCTCGAGAGAGCGAGTCAGCGAGGCAATGTCGACAAATTTTTTTTTAAGAAGTGCAATTGGTTCGACTGAAAAATCCGGACATATAGTAAATTTTCCCAAATTGTCTCTCAATTTAGAAATAAAAATGGACGATTTGGGAAGAGCAGATACGATTATTCGAGCCTTGTGGCTCGTATCTCCTTTTCTCAAGTTGTTCATTTTTGTTTCCGGGCTGAGGGAAATTTATTGTATTATAGTATTGTATTATAATTTATTGTATTTGTCTATCACACAGAAGCGAAACCAAGAACCGAAAAATGATAGTTATGGAATCACATATCGATTATGAAGAATCGAAACTGAGACCGATATAAGCGACTTTTTTGCTTTCAACCCCTGTTCTAAAATAAGGCAGTAACCTATTAAAGCTCATTTCCACCGGAATATTTGCCTAATGTCATTGCCAATGTTGCACCGGTGTTAATGAAGCTGCAAAGAATGTGAACTTAGTGAACTGAACAAATTGTTTACAAGAAATTTAGAACCGAAGAATCAATTTCCACCGCAAGAATGGGCGTTGATAAGTTTTTGTTACGTTGTTATGTGTACGAGAGTTAATAATTGCACGTAATACATCAAGTTTTAGTCAAATATCAAAGTGTGAAGATTCGAGTAAAAAAAGCTCGGCACGGAACGTGTTAAACGCAGCCTATCGGTAAACAGTAAATTCTCCCAAATTGTCCCTCAGCTCGTAGACAAAACTGGACAATAATATTGTATATGAATTATACAAAATTATAAGAGATGCGGCTCGTTTTCATAGCTGTTGACAATCGGCAACCATAAAGCGAACCGCGAAGCTTGAACAATCGCATCTCCTCTACCCAAATTGGCCATTTTTGTTTAGAAGCTGGAGGAACGATTTGAGAGAATTTACCGTACCACGTTAACAGAATGACTAACATTTCGGTACCATAATTTCTCGATCACGTTTCTGTCCATATCGCGACTTTCTGCGTGCAGAGCAGTGCCTCTATCCGCTCGGGGTTTCATCAATTATGTTGCTTAAATGTTTGCACGGCGAGAATCCCGATAAAAATTACGAAGTGTCGGTCTGGGACCGGGCATAAGTTAGCGAACTCACATTACTGTCGTAAATCAGCATCGGGCAAATTCTGGCAAGCTTAAACTGTCATCGAAGTATGAATTAATTAGCCCGGGCATGCGCGAACTTTGTTGGTTATTCGAATAATGCGATAATTGGACGCCGCATACTTTCGGCGCGTACGATCGTTATCCAACGATATTAGTCCTTCTGTTTGCCGACCGGCGCGTCGGGGATGATCACGCGCCGGCTACAATGCGTTTCGAAAGTGGAAACGGGGTGAAAAGCGACGAAAAAAATATATCGAACGATACAGGCGATAAAGCCGGAGCTCGCATAATTGCTCCACAGGACGAAACGCAAATACCCAGGGTGTCGGTGAAGTTAAACTTCACAACTTTTACACGCTACGCCGACCGTGTCACGGTCTCCGCTTTGTTTCGAGGCGCGTTTCAGAGTTGACATCGAAACAGCCAAAAGAGAGAGAACGAGAGAGAGAGAGAGAGAGAGAGAGAGAGGGCGCGTAAGGGAGTGACGAAGACGCTCCCTAGCTCTCTTTTTAATGTTTCGTATCCAATGAGCGACCGGCGCGTGATGTTCGCATGTTGAGAATAACAACGTTGCCAACTGAATCGGACGAAAAAAGCGGAACGGGTAGCGAAATTAGAGGGGATGTTATTCATCCCTGCAACAAAGGGCTATCTCACTTCGATCGTGTGCCTACGGAACTCGTTGCTCGGTTTTCTGCACTGATAGGACTTTGATCAGTTGACCGAATTTATGACTGCGACGCGATACGCGCTGGTTGGCTCCGTATAAAGTAGGGGACGACGAGACTCGAATGGAATAAAACTCGAATGGAAGACCTACAATTAAGGCCGTCAATTTTTTAGCTTGCACGCTGCCTGCGAATTCGTACAGCATATAGTGAAATAAGTAAATAGTAAAGGTAATATAAGTAAAATATAATAATATAGTAATAATAGTAAATAATAATAATAGTAAATAATAGTAATAATAGTAAATAATAATAATAGTAAATAATAGTAATAATAGTAAAAATAGTATATAATAATAGTAAAATATAATAGTATAGTAAAAAGAAGTAAAAGTAGAGTAAAAACTCTAGAGTAAGATCTCTCTCCCGAATTAGTGTGGATAGTATATACCAGAATTACAGAGAGAAGAGATCGACCTTATTTTTAACACAAAATAGAAATGACAGAGTAAATAAACAGTGTAAATAAACTTACCTATATGTCAATTATTGCTAAGAATATACATTAGTGAAAAAAAAACGTTCATATCCGCCTGAAGCTTTACACGCAATTTGCAAGATTTGGATGCAGTTTCGCGACTGCAATACGTGATCAACAATCAAATTATTAGTGTTTTCCGACTTTTAGCACAAGTCCATACGGCGTCGTCGTTTCGAGATACTTATACGCGATAATATACGTATAATAATATATTATTATTATATTATTATACATATTATTATTATACTTTTATATATATATATATATATATATATATATATATATATATTATACTTATATTATAAAATAACAAACAAATTACCAAAAATAACGGACAACAAGTAAAAGCTGTATTCGCGTTCAGATTTTAAGGCTAGCACGAACGGGATGAGAATCTGTTGCATTTGTTGAAAGTTACTCGAACTAGTTATATCAATTGAAAGTTAAAACGTTTAATTTGATGCAGTTTGAAGTTGTGCATTAAACAATTTGCTATTTCACGGACAGCAACCTAGTAATAGCTTGCAGAACATGTTAAATAAGGGGTGACAAAGGTATTGCGGCAGACTGCACTGGCACGCTTGATAGGAACTACACCATCGGGACCGCTGAACTTCTTCAGGAAATAGGTAGCCCACTAATAAAGAAGTAATAGAATTTCCGAATGCAACACGAAAAGATAAAAGTAATTTAAAAAAACAAGTACTCGCTTTACTTATTCATGCACAATGAACACACGTTAGATACCACTTTGGAGCCATTTTAAAAAACTGAAATAACATTCGCACTATATTTCTTGGGTGTTAAAAGGCAGGGAACTAACTATAACATTGTGCTTATTTAACTAAGAATTAAGTACGAAAATTCTTAGATGACATATCTTAATTTCAGGAATTTATATTATATATATTAAATTATATTAATTATATTAATATATTATATATATTATATTAATATATTATATATATTATATTAATACATTATATATGTTATATTAATATATTATATATATTATATTAATATATTATATATATTATATTAATACATTATATATATTATATTAATATATTATATATATTATATTAATATATTATATATATTATATTAATATATTATATATATTATATTAATACATTATATATATTATATTAATATATTATATATATATTAATTATATTAATTTATATTATATATTAAATTTTCTTTCAAATCTACAATTTCCAAGCTATTATGCCGGCGTCAAACGAAAGAATTATACCTAAGACCTGCGGACGGCATAGAGTTAATATTTCACGATCCACGAAGAAGCGTATCATCTGTTTAAGTATCGAATAAGAGTATCGTTGCGCCGTTTAGCGCCGCCAAATCGAATTCCTTCCTATTTGTACCGGCGGAACAATATCCTCGGGGAGCGTTCGTTCCATGTCGGAGGTATGGCCGCGGAAGATTGGCCCTGTCGAATTGGAATGGAAAAATTCGCCAGCTTAAAAGAGGCTCGCCGGAATCGTCATTTTTCTAGCGGGTAGCGGTGGAACGGGTAACGAAATAATAGCGTTAGATAACGCTTTGCCGGCGCGATTATAAGATGAAGTGGCAGTTTCGGAACGGGCCGGCAGCTATACAAGCGGAAAAGCTACTCGCTTTCGTCGAGTCCCTTCGCTCCATCCGATTTCATTTCAGCCCCTGGGCTGCATGCCTATTTCTCTGGAACAATCTCCACCCTCTACCACCCCCGGACGCGACGGCCCACGCCGCCAACCGCGCCCTCGTCCGTCCCTTGCCTCGCTTCGGACCGAATCCCGGCAGCACGATTCATCACCCATAACAGTTTCACGGCTGGAAAAGAAAGAGAGGTAACGCAGTTCGTGAAAGGCGAATTGCCGTAACGCCTCGCCGGAAAGTTGAAAATAATAAATTGTCTCCATTAGTAGCGGGCCTGGTCTGCTCGACTGTCCGTCGAGCCGTATAACCGGCTGCGAGTTACGTTTTCAACGGGGATCCGTGAAACACCGCGGCGTACGGGACGAGAGACGACGGGGAGGGGGGGAGAGGGTGCTAGAGAGGGTGGCGGAGCACTTTGTGCTCCTCTAACTGCGAATTCCGCGGCTGTCATCGGTGATAATTTTTGTCTCTGCCGCCGCTTAAACTGTCCGACCGGAACACCCATATCTATACGGGACTACAAAACGTGAACTCGCGGCGATATAATCCCATGGAGAACTGAATCGAGGATGTGGATGGGCGATAGGATGTTTCAGCGTGGCCGTAAAATATAATAAATAGGACGCGAAGAACCGTTTTGCCTTCGCGGAACGCTCTCGAAATAGACGCGAGAAATACAGGGTGTCCCGAACATGTCTCGCAATACGGAAATGCGGGGTAGCCGAGGTCATTCTAAGTAACTTTCTCCTTTGCGAAAATGCAATCCGCGGCTTTGTTTACGAGTTATTAAGGAAACACGCTGACCAATGAGGAACGAGTTTGGCTGGCGCGAGGCGGGAGAGCCAATCAGCAGACGAAGCTCAGTTCCACCCGTTGACTCGACCGCCTCGCGACTCCCATTGATCAACTGGTAAACAAAGCCGCGAATTGTCGAATTGTATTTTCGCTAAGAATTACTTCAAATGATCTCGAGAACCCCTCACTTCCGGTAAGTACCATATTTTTGGGACACCCTGTGTAGTAGTAGTTCGTACAAATTCTAAGCGTCAGCCTTTTAAAGCGAGTTTAGAAAATAACAATTTCTTCGCGATTTTTCATACGGCGAAATGAATTTCTTAAGGAATAAAATTCGTACAGTAAACTAAACCTTTCGGATCGTAATAGGAGAAATCAACCCGGTTGAACTTTTCAAGATGACAATCCATGAATGCAGGCTATTTTCGTAAAAAAAGAAGAAACAGTTAAAACCGTAACATATCAAAACAATAGCTCCATATACATATATTACGTCACATTTGGTTTCGAATAAAATGTCTACCGTATATATATATATATAAATTTCTTCACGATTTTTCATACGGCACAATGAATTTCTTAAGGAATAACGTACAATAATGTAATAAACAATAGCTCCATATATATATTACGTCACATTTTATATATATTTACGGTAGACATTATATATATACGGTAGACATTTTATTCGAAACCAAATGTGACGTAACATTCGTACATGGAGCTATTGTTTTGATATGTTACGGTTTTAACTGTTTCCATATATATTTTCTTTACATAATGTTGATATAAAATGTTTCTATATATAATGTTTATTTATATATGTATATATATATAAATTTCTTCACGATTTTTCTCATACGGCACAATGAAAAATTTTCGTAAAAAAAAGAAGAAACAGTTAAAACCGTAACATATCAAAACAATAGCTCCATATAATATATATATTACGTCACATTTGCTTTCGAATAAAATGTCTACCGTCGACGTTGAAAAGTGATTGACTTCGCATGAAATGGCCCCGGGCAGCGTTTCCACCTCTATGCGATGGATTTATGTTTGGATTAGATAGTGTATCTAAACGCAATGAATTCATGCTCGAGATAGATATTATAGTACACGCGTGATTAAAATCAAGCCCAAACCTAAATTCGCCGCGCGAAGGTGAGATAGCAAACGAATCTCTCGCAACGATCAGAGCTGTCCCAGTGAAATGTAAACAAGCGTTGCGTTCGCGTGAAATACCTGGGCATTATCATAAATCGTAGAATTGCGATTTGCCATATTATGAGTCGTATCATGGAAAGGAGTCACGAATCCGGCATATTTAACCCTTTCGCTACGGCGGACTGAACCGCCGTAGCGCCCCTCCTGAACGGAACCACCCGCCGAAATTGTGCACATTGCGCGTGGATAGTGTATTTGGGAAGAAAAGGGATTTTTCTTTAAAACAATATAGTTATAATTTCTGCATAAGGTATAAAGTTATTTAATAGGTAAAAAAAGTTTCATTAACAATGGAAAAAGTGAAGAAATAATATATAATATACAGTAATAAAATAAAACATAATATTCATAATACAAAACATAATACATAATAATTAGTCCTAAAGTTAGTACTTTCGATTTTCTATCCCTTTATGACATGTAACACAATAATAATGGGAAATGCAGGTAGAACAAATATAACTTGAATGGTGTGTCGTTTATTTCGGACTGTCGTTTGTTTGTTTCGCCAAAAGATTCACGCAATAGTAACAAGAGGCGGTGCAGTCCAAAAATTAGGTCGCGATTTTACGAGCATGTCGGATATATCCGGCGTTCGTCCCCAGAGGGCGATCATGTGGATGTCGGATATATCCGGCGTTCGGCTCCGCGAGTGTTCATATGGATGACGGATATATCCGTCGTTCGGAGCGAAAGGGTTAATGCACACGTTGTAACCGGACAAATAAACAACAACCGTGGGGGATGCGTCTCGTACGCGTTACTTGCAAACACACGTGTCGACCGAATGCGTGACGTCAACAAGAATATAAACGTAAAGCCCTTTGGTGGAGAGTGCGCGTGCCATTAGCGGACAGTTAAGTACCTGCGGTGAGCCTAAAAAGCGGCTATTCAGTTGCTACTTGCTATACGCATGCGTGTACGTGCAAGAGCGATCGTGAAGAGTGATTACACTTTAAACAGTGATCGTACAAGTCAATTTGATTGTAGTGAAAAAGTCCGCAGCGATCATACATTTTCGTTCGTGTCGCTGCATGGTTGCGCTCATTTTCGACGCGCATAATCGGCTTATTTACCCGTTGTTGCCGAACAATGGTATCAATTCTCTAACAATCACGGGTTTTCAATTTTTTTGGTTTTATCAGTTATGCAAATTCCTCCTAAGAATTGGATTGAGAAGCTTGTAAAAAGGGAGACGAAAGGAAAAATTAAAAAATCCTTTTTAACTTAAAATGTAAAATTGTTTAAATTTAGTTTGTTTTACTAAATTTTACGAAATATTTGAATTCGTGAATTCCACGTTGCCGGCGATCGGAGCGTTAACCTGCTCCTGTGGAGTTGCAAGATGGACTCCAAGATTGTAATGACTTAATTAATATACATGATACAATGTTTAATATTCGTTTATTTTATTTTTTAGATTTAATTAATTAAATCTAGGAATAGTTGAGCCGTTTATTTTGAAAATGGCATAAGTCACTTTTTTTTAATGAAAAGATACCGTTCGATTGTAATTAGTGTTACCATTAACTCGATTTTTTTGAGAAAGTGACTTATGCCACTTTCAAAATAAACTGGCTTGTTTTATGCTTTTTCTTCTGCGTAGATTGCTGAGGTCATAGAAATTACTCCACGAGAAATTAAATGATAATCCTTATTTATTGCATGTTATTTTATTATACGTTATATTACATGTTACAGTAGAAATCTGAAGATGTAATTGTGTAAATTCGAAGTTATATCATCGTTATGAAACAGTATAGTGGGAAGTAACCTTTTCGTAAGTAATCCTTCGAAACACATCGGCGAATAAAAATTTATGGTGATATATGGCTGCCATGGTAGCAAGTGTACGAGTGAACTAGGAAGTTCTCCTAAACGACGTTATAAGTTCTTTCGTAAGTTCTTAAGGTCCAGCGAAAAGATGCAGCAGACGATGCACGAGTGTCTGCGTTCTCAGCCCGAGGAACTATTTTCCGCAGGCGCCTATGCACTTTCGTATCGTTAAAACATTTATATTAAATGTAATAGAGCCAATATGCGACAAGACGATATCTCGAATTCGATAAATTACACAAAAATAATAGGTCGAAAACAAGACAATACATTTTGCGTTCGGCAAATTTTAAGGATATAATGGACCGAATAGTTTATTCTAAAGTATCCTCCAAGAGTATTAGGAGAAAATTAAATAAATTATATAATATAATAATATTACTATTATGAATATTCTATAATATAAATTTTTTTTATTATATAATATAAATTATATAATATTATATAATATTAATAATAGTAATAGTAATGTAATATTATAATAGTATATTATATAATATTATATAGTATATTATAATAGTAATATAATATTATATAGTATATTACTATTATAAGTATTAGTATAAGTAGTATATATATAATATACTATATAATAATATAGTATATTATAATAGTAATATAATATTATATAGTATATTATAATTATATAATATAGATAAACAGACAGCAATATTATAACATCGTGTCTTGTTTTGCTTATTACACACAAATGTGTTCGATATTATTCTTCCCGAATCTCGATTTATCCGGTGAACCTCGATTTATCTGAGTCATTTTGTTCCTCATTTATACCTGGTTAATCAAGATCTTATTCTAATTGGAATGTTTGAAAAATTTCGACGCCATTTTCCCGAAAGGGAAATTTCTACAGAAATTACAAAGTGAGTAATAAGACCTCGCGAACTGCTGATTCGGCAACGGAAACGTCTATTTGAACTAATCAAGTCGGCACAGAAGCAAACGAAACACAGGCGCGATGATGCGTCTGGCACGAAAGTTCTGCAATACCCACTTGTCTTGTTTAATTATTCGTGTACTATGAGGAAGGTTAGTGGAAAAGAGGAAGCTTTTGATCTTCAACTTGAGACTCGGCTATCAAACGGAAATAGTGGATACATCAGCGCGCCCTAAGGCGATGTGACGTGCCTTGTTTCAAGAGACAGCGCACTGTCTAGCGTATCGTGCAGTTCATCAAGTGTAGAATTGTGCAAAGCACGTGGAAATTATTTTCAGACTATTTCGGTGCAGAAGTATATTCCGGGTAACTTCTCGACACGCCACTAACAACTACACATTATGGACCTTGAAATTTCACAATTTATAATTTCGTGGACGTACAGCGACCAATGGAGATATTCGGACACTACTATAACTACTACTACTATACTACTACTTCTACTACTATACTACTACTTCTACTACTATACTACTACTACTATACTACTACTTCTACTACTATACTACTATACTACTACTTCTACTACTATACTACTATACTACTACTTCTACTACTATACTACTATACTACTACTTCTACTACTATACTACTATACTACTACTTCTACTACTATACTACTATACTACTACTTCTACTACTATACTACTATACTACTACTTCTACTACTATACTACTACTACTATACTACTACTACTATACTACTACTACTATACTACTACTACTATACTACTACTACTACTACACTATACTACTACTACTATACTACTACTTCTACTACTATAACTACTACTTATAGCTACTCGGACTTCTATACCATATATTTAAATAAATATAGACCGAAGGGAAAAGATCCTTTACAGTGTATTAAAGTACAGTATATAAATGTCAAAATAGGAAAAAAACTCTTCGATTTAGTATAAAATTATACCTAGATAACTAAACAAATATATAAAGACATCGAATCTTCGCGCCTATAAGTATTCGAACACCTCGTAAAATTAAATTGAAAAGTTAGAAAAATACATTCTTTTAATATTTTTTTTGCTAGTTTTATTCCTCTATTATTTAACAGTATTATTATTTATTTTATTATTTTTTATATTATTATTTAACAGCATGTTTCAAAAATTTTATCATTTTAATAGTTATCATTTATTTATGATCGATGTCGTTTTATATCTCTGTTTTACACGATTTTATTTACGATTTGTTTATAGTATGTATATTCTTTCTTGCAGCTTGTATGATCGAATTCGCTTTACAAGGACGGACAATCTTGTACCTTAATTTGTTAATGCACGTCATTTGTGCAAGAATACGAAACATTTTCTTCTTGCCGACGTTGTTTCGAATGTCACGACCTGTTAATAAGATTAATACTCTCGTGACACAGCTGGTCCTAGATTAACGATGGACAGCTAGGTATACAAAACGTTGACTATACTGATTGCCGCCTGTTAATTTGTCGTGATCGTGCACAGAGTTGCGCAGGTGTGTGACCGGGAGGTAGTACAATAAGCAGAGAAGATTAACATGTGTCATACTACACAGTAAGAAGAGTAACAGGCGTCGCTAAGTCATAATTAAAATTGATATTGACGTTGAAGTGACGACGTAATGAAATTTGAGTAGTTATATATAGTATATATATATATATATATATCAGTATATATATATATATATATATATATAATAATAATTCTTTTATATAATAATTTATATAATAATTCTTTTTGGCTAAACAATTGCAACAACGCCCGAAATGAGGATTTATATATATATAAATCCTCATTTCGGGCGTTGTTGCAATTGTTTAGCCAAAAAGAATTATTCATTAAGTGCAAGCATACGTAACAAACGATACATGCCTTAGGGCAAAAGGACAAGGATCTCTTATTTTAGGAAATGCGCACAATAAACGTTAGTATCATAATCTCTAAATAAACGATTGAATGACAAGAAGTAATGGTGATTTAACATCATTAATTTTTGAATGAATGTGTTCGAACAAACTGAACGTAACTAGAATTTTTACAATCATTGCAATACCGAAAAGCGTCGAACCGAAATATGTGGCAGTCCAGCAAGTTGCTCGGAACACATACACGTATATGTGTTCCTTCCATGTGTGTATCGTAAGCGAACAGAACCTTGCTCTTAACGAATGAATAGCCATTTAAAGCTGTTGTTGATACGGAAACGTCGACGACCGAATATTTCACTTATCGCCGTGAGTAGTGTCCGCGAATTACGAAACGATCGTCGCGAACTAGGTGTGATTCAGGTGGCACGAACACCGGGGGGGAAGGATAGATGCGGTGGCCCGGCGATGAAAGAATCTGCTGAAATACGGTAAGGAGGTCAGGAACTCGCGAACTTGCCTTCTTGCCCGGACGCGTTTTACGTTGATTCGCTCGAGCGGCAAGTATTGTCGGTACCAGATGCAGAGAAGCGACATTCTGTCGAGTTTCTGCAATTCGATTTGAATCTCGTAGTGCCTGAAGTTTCCCCGAGTTCACGGAACTTGAGATAATTACTGTGTGCGGAGTAGTTCCGCGGAGCAGGCGGTCGGTTTTTAAAAGGCCGTCAGAGGGACGAAATTTCTTCCCCGGCCTGGTTGTTGACAGATCCCGCGCCGTGGTAAAAAGATGTCGATTAATCTTCGACCTCCCCCCGCGTCCGCGGTGTCGTAACGAGAAAAATTTTGTAATTGTCCCGATGCTAATTGGAGGACCGCCGGCCCGCCGGCTGCAAAATGTAATTAATATTCTTCGGTTCCCGATGGCTGGGCATCGTCGATGGCCGAGGCTAATGCAACTCTCGCGCCATTTAATACCTCCAGGAGTGGTATACAGCCGATCCCCCCCTCCTATAAGGGCAAAACTCAATTAACAAAGTGGCTCGTCATCTTCTCCCGACCTCGAAACTAAATCCGTTTAATACACTTATCTTTGTTGCCGCAGCAACAGAAAGCACTTGAAATCCGTTTAATATACTTATCTTTGTTTCTGCAGCTCTACGGAAAGCGTTTTACTCTTCGCGTTTATTAACTCGCGCGAAGCAAAAGCCCGCGCAACGGCCTGCACAAAGCACTGTTCCCCGTGTGTAATCTCATTAGCGCTGAAATTAAGTGCGAACGTCTTTTCATACGTTTCCTCTTCACGTATCCCCCCCCCCGTTTTTTTTCCCTCTCGTTTCCTACCCTCGTTCTTTTACCCATCTTTTCCCGCGTGTGCTCGGACACGTATTCTCGCTCGCTGCGCTTCGTTGTCTCGCCGACGCTCTACGCCGCCGAGTGTGTTCGTTGCCGGACGAATGGCGAACGGAACGATTATACGGTGAAGGTACTTTTAACGATCGGACGTCGGGAATTGAGTTCATTTTCACTCGTACTTGGAAGCGTTCCGTCTAGCTGCAACATTTTTTATGTTTGCTCCACTGTGAGGATCCATCGTTGATATTAACGTTTTCAGTATGTAGTCCGTGCGTGGCATAAGCGAGAGCCATATTGTTTAATTTATGGTAAATTCTTCCTGATTGACGCTCAGATTGTATATAAAAAAATGGACAATTTGGGAAGAGCAGATACGATTATTCGAGCCTCGAGCCTTAATTTATGGTAAATTCTTCCTGATCGACGCTCAGATTGTATATAAAAAAATGGACAATTTGGCAAGAGGAGGTACGATTATTCGTGCCTCGAGATTCGTTTTTACAGTTGTTGGCAATCGGTAAGTATAAAAACGAACCTCGAGGCTCGAATAATTTCTTCCGAAATTGTCCATTTTCGTGCAAAATCTGAGCGTCAATTAGGGAGACATTACGGTAATTTGATATTTATAATATATAATTATATAATTATTTATAATATATAATATATAATAATTATATAATTATATATTATAATTATATATTAATAATTATATATTATATGTTATAAATAATTTATAATATATAATATATAATTATTTATAACATATAATATATAATTATTTATAATAGATAATATATAATTATTTATAACATATAATATATAATTATTTATAATAGATAATATATAATTATTTATAATTTGATATGAAATAACGGTCTTTAATATGATTTTTAATGTGAATATAATGTATGCATAAGGTCGAAGTCTGAATGACATTCGTATGCGATAGAACTGCACTGATTTCGGTATGTTTTATACTAATTTTTCGTAGATTTGAGTCTTCTTCATATTTTTTTGAAATGTTATCAATTCACGTTTTTATTCTCAACACACATTTTCCTTTTAGTTTCTGCTCCACAAAGGACAAACGTTATCCATGATTTGCATCGAATCCTCTGGCTGGCGAGTTGAACAGATTATTATTTTCTGCCATACATTCTATGCGAACATCGCTGCGCTGTTTTCGTTCGTTATCCTCTAGCAAAGAGCGTTTGCTTTCAGTTTGATTAAACGAGTGTAAGAGAACGTATTAGGTAGTTCGCACTTCGATTTCATCCTTTTGAAAATTATATCCACATTTCTGCAAATTATATCCACCTTTCTGCAAAAATTATATTCACCTTTTTGCAAATTATATTCACGTTTTTCTCAAATTATATTCACCATTTTTTAAACTATATTCAACTTTCTGCAAATTATATTCACCTTTTACCAAATTTTATTCACCTTTTTGCAAATTGTATTCATCTTTCGCAAATTATATTCATCTTTTTTCAAATTATATTCATCTTTTTTGCGCTATATTCGCCATTCTTTAAATGAAATTCATATTCTTTTACATAAAATTCGCCCATGTATGAGTCATATTCATCGGTTCGCAAATTAAATTGATCCATTCAAGAATCAAGAGTTCTTCTACTCTGTTTCATTAAACTATAACAATACAAATCAAATCAAATCGAGATATTATAACTTAAAATACTTGACTGCGGATCTTCATGCAATAATAAAAATGATCTTCGACAATTATTACAAAAAGACGTCCTTTTAGATAGAAATGTCTTGCTTTCTTTAGTAATTTCAATTTAGCTGAAAATAATACGCAAATATCCTCAAATTCTTTCAATATTTTTATTGTTTTAAATTTCAATTACTCATTTTTGTCTTAAGTGCATCAAATCCGTTGTGTCCACTAATTACAATTAAGAATAAGGCAAGGTTTTCCATGCGATGTATATATGTATATATAATGGATGTACGAAACACGATTGCTTTTGGAAACTAAGTGTCGAACGACGAAATTATATTCCACAATTTCTCTTTCATATTGTTTTCGAAAGAATAATCCCCCCCCCCCCCGTGCTCTTGCATGTTATTCGACCGCACCGTGTAAATATGTATGCATTCGCTCTCGAGGAATATTGATATATGTATATGAAAGTCGTACGTACACCCTGCAGACTTCAATTGGCGCACCGTATTTTTGTTTCGTTAAACTCGAATACCTGAATACTAAATATCGAGGAACATTCCGATACCTTCTTGTTTCGAACCCGTTCGCTGTTCCGTGCACCATATGCGATTCATAATTTCAGTCAGCATTGAATAATGTTTATTTAAAACGAAGCCGATGTGAAAAGTAACCGTGTACTAGTTACGGGATTACGGAATGTGCAAAATAATAATAAATTACAGCAATTTTTAGTAAGCGATTTAAGTGATCTAATTCTCTGGCGTGATTTGATAAGTTCTAGAATTTCTCTAATCGTTTCTTGCAAACCGTAACGCTTTAAAAAACAGATCGTACTCTACGCTCAAATGAAAACACTGAAATAATAGAAAATCGATGTTCGCATCACCAAGTTCGAACTTTTAATTCGATCTTCAGCATCGCGTCCTAATTATCCTGCCGGCGATCCATAAAACGACGAACCGTCGTCTGTGGCTGTAACAATTTTGGAAAATATTCGGTTGACAACTAAGTAATTGCCGATTTTTCGCCGAAATACGCGTTGTATTGAGAAATTTTTAATTTTACTTTTCTGCAAAGCATATTTTTAATTTTTGGAAAATACATTACAGATTAAACTTCGTTCCAAGTAAAAAGAAATTTTTATTTCATTGAACAAATCGGCAATTACTTAGTTGCCAACCCAATAGAATACGACAAATTTGGACATCGATGATGTTAACCAATTTGGTTAATAGGTCGGAATAAACCATACAACACAGAATAAACCATAGGTCAGAATAAAAACCGATACAAGACGCATTCTTTACACTTTCTCACGTTGGCTCACAGATAAAAAAGTTAAAGAACAAGAATCCTTAATTGTTTGTCGTCATTCCAAGCATAGTAGCAAAATTAAAAAGAAGATATTTTAGTCGTCGAATTTTCAAGTTGTCAGAGAGATGGCGAAAGGTCATCGAACGAAATGGAAAATACATTACAGATTAAACCTCGTTCCAAGTGAAAAGAAATTTTTTATTTCTTCGAACAAATCGGCAATTACTTAGTTGCCAACCCAATAGAATACGACAAATTTGGACATCGATGATGTTAACCAATTTGGTTAATAGGTCGGAATAAACCATACAACAAAGAATAAACCATAGGTCAGAATAAAAACCGATACAAAACGCATGCTTTACACTTTCTCACGTTGGCTCACAGATAAAAAAGTTAAAGAACAAGAATCCTCAATTGTTTGTCGTCATTCCAAGCATAATAGCAAAATTAAAAAGAAGATATTTTAGTCGTCCAATTTTCAAGTTGCCAGAGAGATAGCAAAAGGTCACCGAACAAAATGGAAAATACATTACAGATTAAACTTCGTTCGAAGTAAAAAGAAATTTTTATTTCATCGAACAAATCGGTAATTACTTAGTTGCCAACCCAATAGAATACGACAAATTTGGACATCGATGATGTTAACCAATTTGGTTAATAGGTCGGAATAAACCATACAACACAGAATAAACCATAGGTCAGAATAAAAACCGATAGAAGACGCATTTTTTACACTTTCTCACGTTGGCTCACAGATAAAACAGTTAAAGAACAAGAATCCTTAATTGTTTGTCGTCATTCCAAGCATAATAGCAAAATTAAAAAGAAGATATTTTAGTCGCCGAATTTTCAAGTTGCCAGAGAGATGGCGAAAGGTCACCGAACAAAATGGAAAATACATTACAGACTAAACTTCGTTCCAAGTAAAAAGAAATTTTTATTTCATTGAACAAATCGGCAATTACTTAGTTGCCAACCCAATAATACGTTCTAAAATTTTACCAAGCGTTTACCAAGTCGCGTCACGTGGGGCGCTCGTCAACGCGGCGCGGTCGTCTGCGGGTGAAAATTTTCGAAGGACCTATTTGGGTATCAACACTCGAGCTGCAGGACGAGTGAAAGAACGACGAATAATTACGCGTCACGATCAAAACGCAGCCACGGTGCTTGGCGCACGCGTTAATTCCATGACGAGAGATCTAATTTGTTCGCGTCAATTTACCGCGCTCGAGCTTGCCCGCCGTGTTTACATTAATTCACGTAAAATGGCATCCACCTCTGCAATTTGCCAGCGCGCGTCTCGAACCCGACGCGGCGCGCCCATGGTGCTCGCCGCGGTACCCGCCGCGCCGCGACGGCGTGACGCGGGCACCGTTGACGGCATCTGGCCATTTTACGCCCACTTTAGTTCATGCTCGCCGCTGCGTCCCGCGGAATTGTGCGGAGCGCGAGAAGCCGCGGTACATCCTCAAAGAGAAGATGCGCGGAGAGGGCTTTCAATAGATCGAAGAACTTCTTTGTGCATCGAGGAGGGTTCTTTTACACGGCTCGACGGGCACGCGCGAACACGTGTGCACGCGCACTGTCACGGGAGACGGGAATCCACTTTAAGATCGAATTCCTTCTATCCTCCAATTCTCCTGACACCGGACTCATAATATCGGGTGGCTTGCTCTTACAGAGGAAAGTTGCCAAATCTGTGCTTATCGCCTAGATCGCGTCTTATGAATCAGGTCGCTACTGTTTGTCCCGTGAACGGGCAGAGAAGTTATAATTCGAAGTTGTCGGTTGCGATCGGAGCTGGGTAAAATATTTATAGAGAAAATATTTGGAACACTGTTTTAAATAACAGATTCTTCGAAATTCAAATATGTTGGAATTTGTAATCTATAAAAATGAAAGTTTTACATGAAACTTATGTTATTATATAAGTATATTAATATTATGCATGATGAAATAACAGATTCTTCACAATTCAAATATGTTGGAATTTGTAATCTATAAAAATGAAAGTTTTACATATAAAACGTATGTGATTACATAAGTATATTAATATTATGCATGATGAAATAACAGATTTTTCACAATTCAAATATGTTGGAATTTGTAATCTATAAAAATGAAAGTTTTACATAAAACTTATGTTATTACATAAGTATAATAACATTATGCATGATGAAATAAAAGATTCTTTACACAATTCAAATATGTTGAAATTTGTAATCTACAAAAAATGAAAGTTTTACATAAAACTTATGTTATTACATAAGTATAATAACATTATGCATGATGAAATAACAGATTCTCCACAATTCAAATATGTTGGAATTTGTAATCTACAAAAAATGAAAGTTTACATAAAACTTATGTTATTACATAAGTATAATAATATTATGCATGATGAAATAACAGATTCTCCACAATTCAAATATGTTGGAATTTGTAATCTACAAAAAATGAAAGTTTTACATGAAACTTATGTGATTACATAAGTATATTAATATTATGCACGACGATGTCCTAATTATTTGATTCAGAAATGACCTTTCAATCTGTTTTTAGCTTACAGTATTGAGGTTCGATGGATTCTAATTTCACTCGCATCTCAATTCACACTAGACCTGTTCGAGATCCAGGGAACAATTATGAACTCTATCTGGTTCGACGGTATGAAACTTTGTCTGAAAGCTTGTGTGCCTTCGTAGGTGCACATGCACGAACTGGTACATGGGGGATCGCTTTGTATACACGTTAAAACCTAAACTTGTACTTATCTGAAATGTTATTCGGTCTGTTTGTAACCTACACTCGATTGCTGCTATACATCCCACACACAGCTAACGTATCAGATATTTAACCAAATATTGATTTCTGAATTCGCAGAGAATAGTATGGAATGAAAACTTGTTTGTTTTGTTATGTATTCATCTGATCTGCTATTGCAGTTTATGTGTCAAAGTTATTTGATATATATATATATATAATAAAATAAATATATACGATTAATAAATAACTAAATAAATAAATATATATATATATATATTGATATATAGTGATATATTTATCACCGTTCGTCAAGTAATGGCTACCACAATTGCTACACAATTAAAAATCAAGACATTACAAAAAAAAATAAATACACATAAAAATCAAGAAATGATAAAAAAATAAAATAAAACTTAAAAGTCAAGAAATTATGAAAAATGAAATAAAAATTAAAAAGCAAGAAATAAAAAAATTAAATGAAAATTAAAAATCAAAAAATTACAAAAAAATAAGAACTAAAAACCAAGAAATTATAAAAAATTAAAAATTAAAAATCAAGAAATTATAAGAAAGTAAAAATTAAAAATTAAGAAATTATAAAAAAATGAAATCGATATTTTCGTTGACACGATGCAAATTTATATCCGATCTTAAGAAAGATACATGCATCGCATTAACTCGTTTAAATCGTCCGTAAATCGTCCACAGAACCGAAGAGTGCACGAATAGGATAAACTTCTCACAGAAACAGCATAGTCTAAATGAACAATCTGTGCTCGACGTTGCGCAGCCACTAAGCCGCCAGATAAAATAAAAAATCGTAATAAACGTTTGTCGAGTCTCTTTCACGGTGAATTTAAAAGACAAATAAACGTCCACGCTCTCGTTCCGCGAGACAGACAATATCGGTCGATCTTTAAAAGCTTCTCTGTATCATCCGAATAAATATAACCGGCGGAATATCGGCCGAACGTCCCTCAACTGAACAATCCCGGACACGCCGAAGGGAATCCTAAATTGTCGCTGGGAAAAAGAATTGCGAGCAAACATTAATACGGCCGCGCGCAAACCCCAATCTATGATGCTTTGCAAGCGACGAGCAGATATTTTCCAATAAAACGGGAAAACAGTTCGCGGCGCTTGAATCGCGAAAAAAAGAGTTGCCGACGATCGAACCGCGGTCACCGGCCAGGAACAGGAACAGGAAAACGCAAACATTCAAATTATCACTCTCGCTTTCCTTGCCTGGGCGTGGGATCAATTTACGTTCGCTTGTGTGCTGTGTGTATTCACGGCCGGCTGGTCAAAGAGAATGGCCGAAACATCGGCCGAAAAACTGGAAAAAACTTGGGAGGAGGGGGGCCAGATGAAATTGAAGATTAAACCTTAATGGGCGAATATGCGTGTCACTGGGATGTCGCGGGGCTTGCTCGGCCCGCAATCGGAACAGTGTGATACAGTGATTGAGGGATAGATAGGGTGATATATATATATATATATATATATATCTGCCTTTCTCTCTCTCGCTCTCTCTCTGCCTCTCTCTCTCTCTCTCTCTGCCTCTCTCTCTGCCTTTCTCTCTCTCTCTCTCTGCCTTTCTCTCTCTCCCTCTCTCTCTCTCTCTCTCTCTCTCTATAGGAAGGCAGAGAGAGGGAGAGGCAGTGAGAGAGAGAGAGGCAGAAAGAGAGAGAGAGAGCGAGAGAGAGAAAGGCAGAGAGAGAGAGAGAAAGGCAGAGAGAGAGAGAAAGGCAGAGAGAGAGAGAGAAAGACAGAGAGAGAGAGAGAGAAAGGCAGAGAGAGAGAGATAGGCAGAGAGAGAGAAAGGCAGAGAGAGAGAGAGAGAGAGAGGAAGGCAGAGAAAAAGGCGGAGAGAGAGAAAGAGAGGCAGAGAGAGGGAGGGAGGTGCAAACTTTTAATCTCAATCGGACGATTCTCGAAAAAAAGGCGAGTCGCGTTGGATCTCGGGCCGGGGCTGTTTCACACGCGCGCCGAGCACGGATAGTTAAATTCGTTTCATTTCGTTTCGTTTATTTGTCGTCGATTTTCCCGCGGCCGTTTTGCCGGGCTGACGTCGAGCCTCGACACACGGCTCGGCGCGGCTCGGCTCGGCTCGAACGGCCGTTTCACGGCATGCGTTTCGCCGCGAATGCAATTTGCCTTGAATCCCGTAATCGCGTAGCGAGCACGGCGCGATCGTGGACGCGCGCGTCCCTCTCTCGCCCTCTCTCTCTCTCGCTTGCATTATAAATAAATATCGCGAGACAGGACGGGACCAGCCGGTGGAAAAAAACTCGTGGACCGCGGTACGCGACTCTCCGACGGCTTCGCTGCGAATTAACGAATCACCATGGAATGTTTAATGAACAGGTTAGGATATTAAACGGGACGGTAACCGGCGCGTCGAATTAATTAAAGCGAGCGCACTGTCCCTAGGAGCCATTCGACGAGGGAATATCTATAAGGCAGTTTCGTGGCGCAGCCAGAGGGGGGAGGTGGGGCGGTTTACTAAAATTGTCTTGGATCTCCGCGGGAAACAACCAGAGGAGACCGGTTCATCAAGAGAAGTCTGATTAAACGGCGAACGGCTAAGCAATATGGGTGGGAGAACCGCGAAGTAACTAGCTAGCTTCTTCGGAGAGAACGAATGGGCTGGGGGGTACGGCCGGAGGAACCGATGGAAAGAGATTGGAAAGAGAATCGGAGATGGGTGACCCTTGGTTTTCGCAGTTTCTGGTTAGCCCGGCCGAAAGGGAAGCCATTGGCAACACCTTGGCCGGCGTTTTCAGCTTCTGTAGCAGCGCGGTAGTTACCAAACCGTGGAAAGGAGGACGGCAGAAGAGAGAGGATAAAACGAGCCAGGGACCGACGAACTAATCAGACTCGACCAATCCGAGTCGTTTCCCCCGAGGAGGATGCTTCCTCTCGGCGGACAGGATAATTTAAACTTTCGCCGCACGAGATGCACCGCCGACCCCCGTATCACGATCAGTCCCGCTAAACAGAATTAGATACGAGCGTCAAATTCAAATGTTAACCACCTACGTATGTCCTTGATGGATGATTCATCGTGACCGTACGCGATGCAGTTCCCAATCCTGCGAGCTAGTTAGTCAATCAAGATCAATAAATTCCGCCAGCTGCTCGGGGGAAACTAGGATCTTCTTGCGTGGAGAGCGCAAGATCACGAGGTCGCCAATTTTCTCGAGACTCTACACATTTGAGCCGTTCATTTTGAAAGTGGCATAAGTCACTTTGTTTTTATGACGATATATTCAAGGGTTTGCGTTTGAACACGTTTAAAAGTATGGATGCTAACTTTCGAGATTTACTTGTATTTTTTATCTCAGGATACTGATATTTTTCTCGGCATAAATAATTTCGTATAAACATTAAAAAATCACCACTTTTCATTACGGTGAAGTGACTGATGCCACTTTCAAAATAAACGGCTCAATTTCTTCCAGAAATGTTCGGAGGTCGGAATTGAAACCGGCAATTCTGAGAATACTAAGTCGCGATTCTTCGTGCCTCGCGGCTCGTTTTTATAGAAACTCGGGGCAGTCGGCAAAAAAAGCCAGCGGTCAGCATGCTGGTGTACATTAATATGAATACATAGTAATGCTAGAATAAAAACGATGACTTAATTTTTTAATTTTTAATTTTTTTGCCACGATTTGAAAATAATTCGGAGGCCATATGCCACGGTTCGAAGGCAATTCGGAGGCCACGTGACACGCTTCGAAAACAATTCCGGGGCCACACGACACGATTCGAAAACAATTCCGAGGCCACATGACACGATTCGAAAACAATTCCGAGGCCACACGACACGATTTGAAGGAAATTCGGAGGCCACATGACACGATTCAAAAGCAATTTGGAGGCCACATGACAAGCTTCGAAAACAATTCCGAGGCCACATGACACGATTTGAAGGCAATTCGGAGGCCACGTGACACGATTCGAAAACAATTCCGAGGCCACATGCTACGATTCGACGAAAATTGGTCACGTAACTTTCAGCTCCGTGGTTACCAATTACCTTAAAACTGAGATAAATAACGATTTTGCAAATTAGCTGCGAAAGAATGAGACAATTTCGTTAATAATGCAAAGCACGATTTTTATCGCAAGATGGCGTACGAATGAATTAACCGAAAAAGAAAAATGAGATGAAAATTGTGTTATATTTCAATTCAAAAACGGACAGACCTCTCCGGCAGATCTAACATAAAAACGAGCCGCAAGGCTCTGATAATCGTATCTCCTCTTCCCAACTTGTCTACTTTCGTGCGCAATCCGAGCGTCAATTAGAGAGAACTTACTGTATGTCGTATTCCTGTTTGCCAGGTCGAGTGCGAAATTTCAGATTGGTTAGAGTGCGAGCAGGTGGTAAGGGTGTCCCTATTCTATGGCATTTCGACGCGGTTCGATGCGATGTGAACAGAGCAACGAACCGAAAATACAATAGAGACACCCTTTAGCTGGTCGAGTGTCACCGAGCGACTCCGACTCCATCGCACGAGGTGAAGTTGCGAGGATCGTCCCCTACCATACTACCCGCTTCTACTCTACCAATCTGGAATCTCGGAGCCAAACCTTGACAACCTAGGTCCTATTCCACCTTATCCACGGGATACAGCGAATTTTGTGTCGCAGACAATAGTCCGGCAAGCAAAGGTAATATTATCCTGACCCACCGTTTAGAAACAGTATCTCACACTTTTTATAGGATTCGTTCGTTCATGAAGCGTTTCAACAAACTCGATGAACGCCAGGGTGCATTGAAAGAGCACCTCAATGAACTGGTGTCTTCATGCATTCAATGATTTGCAATCATCATCGCGGATTTTTATGCAAGATAAAACTGTCTGCATTATTTATAAGATACAGAAGCTACATAGACTTTATATTTCTTCCTTTAACCCTTTGCGCTCGACTGGTGACTCTGAGGCGCCGCTAAAATTTGTTATATCACGTTCTAAGATCATTTCCACATTAACAATTGTTAAAAGTGTAACCGTTGCGTAAGTCGCAAGACTGAATTTCGCATGCACAAAATGCACTTTGTCGTGCAAAATGGAAATACTATAAGTCAGAAAAATTATTTTACATTTACAGTTGAAATAGCTTCGAGTGCAAAGGGTTAATTATTTTATTAAGTTGACACAATAGTATTTCTGTATTCCTTAAATGTTCTCGCTGTTTTGTATTTGATCTATTCGTTATCGTCGTAAGTGCATAAAATCCGCAGTCTAGTAATCAGATATAAAATGAAAAAAAGAAAAACGTAATTTGCTAGATCTCGTAGACAAGGTGGAAACGGACATATATTTATGCTAAAACAAAGAGGAATTGTTTTGCATAATAAATGTAAAAATTGCAGTGATTCCTAAGCGATTTGCTATGTTACTTTCGACCGCAGTCTTCGCTATTGCAATTCAATCGGGCCCGTTAAAATCGACGCTGCACGAACAAACTTAATCAAACTTTCGTCTTCGACTTGCCAACCGGCGAATCTCTACTGGCTAGCTTTCGTCATTTCGTGTCCATTTCCGTGCAGTTGCGAAAGGCATCCGACGTGCAATTAGATTGATCCTCTTTAAACGAGCTAGGACTGCCGACCCAAAGAATCCACGGGACGGGTAGCGAATACGCGAATCGGCCGACCAACTACAAATCCGGTTCGTGGGAACAGGACCAAAAATTCCACCGATGACGGTCGGGACCGAAGCAATTTAACTTTCGCGTGCGTTGGTGCCCGAAAGCGAGCCTCGGCTGACGTTGCCCGAACCTTTTGATAGGAACGTCTGTACCTACGGCCGGGCCGGGCCGGGCCGGACGGGAAAAAAGATGCTTTCATCGTGGTTTTATCACCGACTGACTGCTAACGGAATACATTACTTCCTGAACCAGTGCCCGGTTGCCGGCACAGAAATTCACCAGGCGTCACGGAGATACAGCCCGTCCAAATAATTCGTTCACGATGAAATATCGATACACAATAAATTCTCCCTAATTGACGCTCAGCCTGGAAACGAAAATGAATAATTTGGGAAGAGGAGATGTAATTGTTCGAGCTTCGCGGCATATTTGTACAGTTGCCCATTGTCGACAACAGTGAAAACCAGTCGCAAAGCTCGAATAATCGTATCTCATCTTTCTAAATTTTCTGTTTTTGTTTCTAAGCTGAACTGGAATATGGAATATTATAATATATATATGGAATATTATAATATATATATATGGAATATTATAATATATATATGGAATATTATAATATATATAATATGGTTAATAGGTCGGAATAAACCATACAACACAGAATAAACCATAGGTCAGAATAAAAACCGATAGAAAACGCATTTTTTACATTTCCTCACGTTGGCTCACAGATAGAAAAAGTTAAAGAACAAGAATTCTGAATTTCTTGTCGTCATTCCAAGTAATAACAAAATCAAAAAAAAGATACTTTAGTCGTCGTCTTCTATTATTTAAAAGAATTTCAAGTCATTCATCCCAGTTTTAAGAAAATTATTGTGTATTGAAAGGTGCCTGAATAGATTTGTTCGGTATTATGTATTCACTGTTTGGCTAAACAATGGGAAATCAGTATTTTCTCGAAAAGTAATTTCGTATTTCAGATATATATATAAATAATAAATAAACCACCAAATTAAAGAATAATTCCACGTAATCCGGAGATGAAGTTCATTCTAGCAATACGATACAGAAATGAAAACCAATAAAGCTGTGGCACGAAGCACTCCAAAAAGAGCGCAGTACTCAAATTTCATTACGTGAATGCTGAAATTCGATTCTACTCGACGACGTGCACTAAACTCGTGTAATCTGTTTAATCGTTTCGAGCTGAAAAAATCGATTTCACTCATTGACTTCTGTTTCATGTATATTCCGTTGATTGGCAAATGACAATCACGCAGTTTAACCCTTAAATGCATATTGTTGCCAATTGTCTGCATTTCAGTTCCACTTAATTTTATTCAAAAACCTGAGTATGCGCGTTTCCGAACACACGTTGATAACAATAGACGATAGACCGTGTGTGAAATAAAAGACTTGACATTACTTTTGGCGAGTAAGTTGTATGTTTTTTGACATTTGAATGCGGTGGGTGATAGCTTCCATGTTGCAAAGGATTTTCACGGACCGAGTGCATCGAATGCAAGGTTGCTTCGTGTCGCAACAAAAATCGCAATTGCTTTGCCGCATTTCATTTATAAATAATGTGAAAATTCCTATACTAATAGATAATATAAATACGTGACCATTTGTTTACGTCTACAATAATTTTAGTAATAAACGCATATCGTTGCCAAAAGTCTACATACAACTTTTTTTCAAAATAAATACCCAATATTATTACCTAGATTCTTTTATGTATTTTTTACGTAACCTACGACTACATTCCTATAAAAAACGATTTTTTAAAATTCAAAACAAAAAATCATGCATTTAAGGGTTAATACCCAATCACAAATCTTTGATCCGTGTTAGCGCGAAACAAAAATCTGTTTGTAATAACGAAAATGGTGTTCAGTACGATTTGAACACCTTTTTAAGAAATATATTGAATAAAACAATTTTAAATTACTGATGGAAAGAACCGATACGTTACACGTAAAATATCGAATATTTACGAGCTCTGAAATCATAATAATTCCAATAATTTGGTAAAAACTGATAAGATTAAATTAATTGAATGTTTTATCGGGGCAAATCGTAACGTTTGAAAATGAACTGAAATATGTTGCATCGGTTTTGCGTTTCATAAGCGTCCGATAAATGCGTTCGCTGCCAAAACATAATACTTATTTATAAAATGTTTTATTCTTAAACGATACATCGTAAAAACACCGGGAAAAATCACCGATATGAATATATAACTCGTTTACTTCGGCATATGGAATCTTCACTGATATGAATGAACAAACAGACAGAATTTAATTCGAATGAATGACCAACGAGTGGGCCAACAATCGCTGTACCTTATGGCGTAGATACAGCAGTCACTTGCGTTCGATTTATGTCTCCATTCCGTACGTGGTTATTTAAATTTCTCATGTAATGAGGAGCATAATGTGCCGTATCTTGTCCGTCCCCCTCGTCGCGCGCGCGGCACGCGCGCGTTCGTTTAAAGTATCGGTGAAAACGAGTCAACGATTTATGGAGGCTGACGGTCGCGCTTTAACATCTTTATTTCACTGGCATTCCCGGCGAAATTTATTGGCGGCCCATTCATTTTTCCGTGTCTCCCGCAGCGACAAAATGCCCTCGTTAATCGAGAGGCTTACGTCAATTACGCTAATGAGTGCCGCGAACGAGCACCGCGGACGGGCAAGAATATTACCCGCTAAAATAACGCTCGCACGATTTAGGATACAACGTATCGTTTCGATGACTTTCAGGCACTCGGCCGCGCTTCTCATCGATTACTTCACTTTTTTAGTGTTTCCGAAAATACTTCTAGCCAGCGACTGTTTCAATCGATATGAAACAAATTCTTGGATAACAATTATCATCTTGTTGCCGATGTCTTTAACACGTTCCGTGCCACGTGTACCATCGATGGTACACGCTTGCATGTTTACTTAGTGAACTGAACAAATTGTTTACAAGAAATCTAGAACCGAAGAATCAATTTCCACCGCAAGAATGGGCGTTGATAAGTTTTTGTTGCGTTGTTATGTGTACGAGAATTAATAATTGCACGTAATACATGAAGTTTTAGTAAAATATCAAAGCGTGAAGATTCGAGTAAAAAAAGCTCGGCACGGAACGTGTTAAGTTAATCGTAACAGTTGTGTGTTGCGAATAAACGAAATTATAATGAAATTATAGTTTGTAAATCGGCAATCAATTGTTATTGAAATTGTTATTAAACAAATGCAAGGTTCTCTTCTTCTTCAAATCAAGTTAAGGTAATTAATTAAGGTAATGAACACTTTATGTAATAGCAGTTTCATAATAACGATATTTTAATATCAAAACACGACAGTTAAAAATTTCATTTAAAAAGTGATAGAATCCGACAGCAATTTCATTCAGACTCGAGACAAAGTATTTCGTCTCTTATTAATTAAGACAGATACGACTGACTGGTTTCTGATTTTTCTCGTACAGCTGTTGAAATAATAAAAATATTTCCATGAAAAATTTTGTCGTAGACTTCTTTATTCGAGCGAATATTATTATTGAAATCGTGCGAAGTTCGATTAAATCTAATCAATAAATATATATCATTATTATATTGTTATTATGTATCTATATAATGTATAAATATATATTAGAGTTACATTTAGAGTTCAGTAGGTTTAGCGTTGGAAAAGAATGATCGAGTTTCTTTTATATACAGCTCAGTCATCGGAGAGCCTATTAACAGACTTCCGGTAAATAAAGTGTTATGTCGGCGTGCGAATCATTTTAGTCTCGTTTAATGTCATAATTATTGTGATTACGTGAGCGGCTGATGGAAACAACGGCGAAACGACGAACGCGGTGAAAATATTGAATATCGCGATTCAAAAATGACTGGAAAGTGGACTTAAAAAGACTGAAAAAGTTCTTCGCGTATCAATTTCTTAGAAGAAGAAAAAACAATTTATATTTACTGCGTATCTACATTTGCACGGATATTTAAATATCGACGACGAAAAATGAGAAATCGAATTCCGTTTCGCACGAACGGAACAACGTTCGTACTTAACGCATTGTTACCAGAAATCCCCATCACGAGTCAGACTCATCAAAGAACGGCAAGGGATTAACACGTTCCGTGCCGAGCTTTTTTTACTCGAATCTTCACACTTTGATATTTGACTAAAACTTGATGTATTACGTGCAATTATTCATTCTCGTACACATAACAACGTAACAAAAACTTATCAACGCCCATTCTTGCGGTGGAAATTGATTCTTCGGTTCTAAATTTCTTGTAAACAATTTGTTCAGTTCACTAAGTAAACATGCAAGCGTGTACCATCGATGGTACACGTGGCACGGAACGTGTTAATAATCATGGTCTACTACCGTTACGGTCTATGCGTATGCAACTTACCACTCTTTGGACTATCTGTGGGGCCGGAGCGCTGCCGCAAACCTGAAACAAGGAATTCACTGTTTCATTTCAAAGAATCATAAAACGGAGAAAAAAATGATTATCTCCGCCGGACAAGGTACAGAGACGCAATCAAAACTTTCGAATTTTGTACAGCGGAGTTTTGTAGCTCCTCGAAGGCCATCCGACTTTCCCGGATCCTCCCGCCCACCACCCTTCCCTCGATCCCGGTTTCGCCGCCGCGCCTAATGCAACGGAGGAATTAATTTCCCGAAATGCTGAAAAATTTTCCGGAAAACTTGGCGAGCACTCGGAGAACTGTACTCGATCGATCCTCGCGCAAGCTGATACGAAACCTTACCGTTTTAACGAATCTCAGTTTTTTTTAAATAATTAGTACGAGCCCGTAAAAAAGAGGATCGTTCTTGTCGACGATTTAACTGAAGTGGATCCCCCCCACCCCCATCGAATAGAGGGAGAGTTAGAGCGGAAAATAGGTCGATGAGAAAGTCTTTAAATATGCCCCAAGTCTGCTACTAATTGGATTTGCGACAATGCTGCGAAACAGTTTCTCATTTCGGTACGACTAGCTTTCATTAAACGCTAAAAAACAGTACGTACGAGTTCAAACAATGAATTTAAGAGACGAATCAGTCTTTTCAATTTTTATCACTTCGGAAGGACCGATGTTCGTTTTAATTAAAGGACAAGCAGAAACCAAGACTTCGGAAATATAAATAGAAGAGATTCAACGAAGTAAAGTAATCCGTGCGTCGCGAGATAGGAGAGGAAGCAAAGGATAGAGGAAATGAATAAAGAATGAAGAACCAAGCCCGGGCAACGAACAGGAAGAGCAGATGAAAAGGGGAAATTAAAGCAACTTACGAGAGAAATCAGGCAAATGGTATACTGCAATTATACTGTATTATATAGCTTGAGTATAATATAGCACTCGAAAATATTGTAGAACAGCAATTCTTGGATAATCAATAAATTCAAAGATACAGGTTATTTATTAGGCCCTAATCAAAGGATTCGCACAAAGTTATCAACGTGTGTATCGGAAACGCGCATACTCAGGTTTTCGAATAAAATTAAGTGAAACTGGAACGTAAACAATTGGCGACAATACGCATTTAAGGGTGAAACATTAGACGCCGAAAAAACCGAGAATATTCACGTGTTTAACACGTTCCGTGCCGAGCTTTTTTTACTCGAATCTTCACACTTTGGTATTTTACTAAAACTTGATGTATTACGTGCAATTATTAATTCTCGTACACATAACAACGTAACAAAAACTTATCAACGCCCATTCTTGCGGTGGAAATTGATTCTTCGGTTCTAAATTTCTTGTAAACAATTTGTTCAGTTCACTAAGTAAACATGCAAGCGTGTACCATCGATGGTACACGTGGCACGGAACGTGTTAAACAACGTCAGACAACTGACTACGCAAGCCAGGCGCAAAATTGTTGTACTGTAAACGCGATTGTTCTCGCGTAGGCGTAGCCCATAGTCAATTTGTTAGTTTCGACCTGGGTCTCCCCTACCAGTTCGAACATTCGAGCGTTCGATACGGCGCGAAGTTCGACCATTGAATTTTTTGCAGTTGCAGCAGAAGTGCACAGTGTACTATACGTAACTGCAGCGTCGCGCTGGAAAGCCAGCCGCCCTATATAGGTACATAGAGATCGTTGCAACGAATTTGCCAATTACACCGGCGATACCGGGGACCTTCAGACGGCACGTCTCGCGCAATAACCGAGTCGACGATCAAGCAAAATCCGCGCGGCGGACTCAGCAGAAAGGAATCGTAAAAAATCGCGTTTCCACCGGGTAGGTAGGTCGGGCGGCGAGCCGTTCCAGCTGACTTTTCTCACTCGAATCCACGGTGTTTCTCGTTCGTCGAACATAAACGGTAAAGTTAACGTACTTACAGCCCTATCGGCCGGAGAGATCCCCATCGTGTGCGCCGGTTTTATATCTTCGCCATCCCCGGCGAGCCCGCATCCCAGCGCCCAGAGCTCCCGCGCGGCCCAGCCTCCTCGCGCGCCGCTCGTCGCCGGCCGTATAAGCGGCCCGTAACTTTCGCATTCAAACTTTATCTACGGTACTTTTTGAGCACAACGTCAACTTTACACCCCCGCATACCAGCCCGCCGTGCTCGCTGAATTACAAATCGGACGCGGCGCGGCGTGCACGGGGATAAAAGCTGCGCGAGGGGGGACCGATCGGGGGGACCGCCGGCAACCAAACTGAAACGGAAGAAAGCGAAAAGAAAGCGGGAGAGGAAAAGTGGGAAGAAAGGAGGAAGGAAGCGAAGAAGAAGAAAAAGAAAAGAAGGGACCGCCGCGGCGGGGAGGATAGGAACGAGGGTATATCAATCTCGTTTCTTGGCTCCGCGATGCCAGGACGCATCGAGTTCGAAAACTTTCGCTTCGCCGTTCGTCCGGTTCACTGGGTTTTTCGAAGTGGTATAGAAAGCAAATCCTGATTCGGGGGTGCACGCGTTTTCACCGCTCGTCTGTGCTATCCGCGCGGCGATGCGGATGTGGCGGTGCATCGAAAAATCAGGGAAACAGCTTTCCGTGCGCCAGTTTGTTTAGCGAGATGACCCGGTGACGGACACGGGCGATCGACCATTGCGAGGAAAGTTTTGAACGCTTCGAGTGCCGCAATTCGCAGAATTGTTAAAGTATTGCTGTGCAATAACATATATTCGATGTAATAACTTTCGTTAACCCTTAAATGCATATTGTTGCCAACTGTCTGCATTTCAGTTCCACTGAATTTTATTCGAAAACCCGAGTATGCGCGTTTCCGAACACACGTTGATAACAATAGACGATAGACCGTGTGTGAAATAAAAGACTTGACATTGCTTTTGGCGAGTAAGTTGTATGTTTTTTGACATTCGAATGCGGTGGGTGATAGCTTCCAGGTTGCAAAGGATTTTCACGGACCGAGTGCATCGAATGCAAGGTTGCTTCGTGTCGCAACAAGAATCGCAATTGCTTTGCTGCATTTCGTTTATAAATAATGTGAAAATTCCTATACTAATAGATAATATAAATACGTGACCATTCGTTTACGTCTACAATAATTTTAGTAATAAACGCATATCGTTGCCAAAAGTCTGCGTACAACTTTTTTTCAAAATAAATACTCAATATTATTACCTAGATTTTTTTATTTATTTTTCACGTAACCTATGACTACATTCCTATAAAGAACGATTTTTTAAAGTTCAAAACAAAAAATCATGCATTCAAGGGTTGATTATATATTTAAGCTATTTCGAAGGATAAAAGAAGCAGTCCGACCATTTGCAACAATTATTTTTTCTCCACCCGTTAAAAATGAAAAAACTAGCAAGAAATGCAATGAGAAGGCGCGTAAATGTAAAGTATTTTATATTTCCCTGTTATTTGTAGGTCAAAATTGAGTGATCATAAAAGTCCCTTTAAAATCTGCTGGGAAAGCCGTTCTCGACGAGTTCCATCGATCTTTAAGAGAGGCATTTCTTCGGTGTGTAGATATTTAATGCCTGCCGTCGCAGTCACTTTTCGTGGTTGACCATCTATAGATAAAATTGGACGCTCGTGTTAGGAAGTTTCTCCGACGAGTTTTCCCGGAGTGATACAGAAAGCAGATCCCGATTCCGGGTTCCGTTCGCATTTTCAGTAGTACTCGTCCACGCCCTCTCCGCTTTGCGCGGCGAGCCTCGAAAAACCGGGAAAAACAGCCTTCCGCCCGGCAGTTTGTTTAACGAAGCGGCTCGATGACGTGGATATTCCTTTTTGCGCGCCCGGATAGGAGAAACTTTACCCGCTCTTAATTCTGTTTACAGTAGCAACGAGTGCTCGTCAGAAGTTTCGCGAGCGGGGATAGATTAACGAGCGCGGTCATAAATTCTGAAATCCCGGCGAGCAGCCGGGATAAGCGTTGCTTAGGCCGTTATCCCGATTGCAAAATAGATCGACGCTCCGGGAAAATTGCCTTCCGGGCATTAGTCATCGCCGCGGAACCGCTTCGGCCTTGCTACTTACGCGAAATCACTCAATGCACTCTTCATAGTCTCGCAATTGCCTTTTGATCGATGCGCAAGGACCCAGCCCTCTATTGGGCTGAGACTAAGTAATTGCCGATTTGTTCGAAGAAATAAAAAATTTCTTTTCACTTGGAACGAGGTTTAATCTGTAATGTATTTTCCATTTTGTTCGGTGACCTTTCGCCATCTCTCTGACAACTTGAAAATTCGACGACTAAAATATCTTCTTTTTAATTTTGCTACTATGCTTGGAATGACGACAAAAAATTAAGGATTCTTGTTCTTTAACTTTTTTATCTGTGAGCCAACGTGAGAAAGTGTAAAGAATGCGTTTTGTATCGGTTTTTATTCTGACCTATGGTTTATTCTGTGTTGTATGGTTTATTCCGGCCTATTAATCAAATTGGTTAACATCATCGATGTCCAAATTTGTCGTATTCTATTGGGTTGGCAACTAAGTAATTGCCGATTTGTTCGAAGAAATAAAAAATTTCTTTTCACTTGGAACGAGGTTTAATCTGTAATGTATTTTCCATTTTGTTCGATGACCTTTCGCCATCTCTCTGACAACTTGAAAGTTCCACGCTCGTAGAAAGTCTGATCCTTTTCGGCCAAAAACTGAGTTAAGTGGGATTTTACAGCGTCATCGTCATTAAAAGTTTTACCACGAAGGGAGTTGTCCAGGGATCGAAATAAGTGGTAATCCGATGGCGCGAGATCAGAGCTATATGGTGGGTGTAACATCAATTCCCAAGCAATATCCATCAATTTTTGCCGAGTGGACAAAGACGTGTGCGGCCTAGCATTGTCCTGCTGGAAAATGACACCTTTACGATCGACCAATTCTGGTCGCTTTTCCTTGACCGCTGCATTCAATTTGTCCAGTTGCTAACATTCACGGATAATAAAAAATAACATAATAATAATAATAATAATAATTTTATAATATAACATTTACGGATATCATAACAATGGGAGCGAGAGACATCTGTAACTGAAATCGGCAATTACTTAGTTGCCAACCCAATATTTTCTCCTGTTGATTCTTGCAATTTTTTTATTCGTGAGCCTTGCAGACGATATCTGCGCGCTGTACCGATTCTGACAAATGTTTCAAAATTCTTTACACACAAGTCGGATTATTAGGTGGAATTAGAGACCATGGTTTTGAACGTGCTTTGCACATTGACCGCGTGCCCAGTATTCCAGTGCACGTGTACCAAAATTCGTGTATTTCAAAACATGTGTAAATACACGTGTAGCGAGTGCATGTACATGTGCACGTACATGGTTGGTACATAATGTAGAAAGTCTTCAACACTTGGGTATTTGATATGTTATCCTAACACATCGATTCATTTTCTGTATTCGAGAAATGTTTTTGGATAAGTTTAAATAATTATCTATAATTATATTATAGTAATACGTATGTATTACTCGTCACTGTATTTTTAATTTGTTAACATTGCGAGTTAAAAGCGATTAATTTATTTGTATTATATTTTACGCGCACGTCAGTTCTTTTACATAATAAATATTCAGATTCAGATTGATAAATATTCAAACTGCCTCACTGATTCGGTTGACAGTTTTTTTGGTGCAGAAACATTAAACCCTGTGCATAACATGTTTTTCGATTATGTCTGCTGAACAAAAACGTGGAGTAAATCTCGAAATTTTTCACCGAATGAACACAAAAATACCAAATGCAGAAATTTGCTGAAATAGCAGTTAGCGTTAATAAATCGGTAATTGCTTGCGCACAAGAAGAGAAAGAATTGTGGCAGACAGGATTACTGTTGTGATTGACGAAAAAACGATTGACCAGTATTCCATATTTAGTACTCCATATTATTTACCAGTAATGCATATTTTTCGAAATATTTCACTATTTTGCTTTATATCCACGTTCTAGGTTTTATTTTAGAAAATAACTATCTCTCATAATCGGACATTTAGTTCAGTGATTAACGTTTCGAAACTTAACAGTAACAGTGCTTATATTTTCACAGTTAATTAAGCTGGGTTATTATTAGATCGCTGATTTTTGTGCAAAATAAAAATTGCCTGCATCAATCACGAGAAACAGAAGATAAATAGAAAGTGTTTTTTTCTTTAATAATTGAAAATTATACATTGACATTTTTCAATTTTTGCAATGTTTCTGTTATTTTTCATTGCGACTATTCAATTTTGCTGTAAATGCACAACACCCGTAGAGAGTTTAGTTATTATTCACTCATGTTTCTGACAGCGCGGCGCAAAAGCGGTGACGTGGCGTTCAGCGTATTGGTCACGCTGAACGGTTCTAATATGGGTCAGGACTGACCCGGGTTGGTCGATCGCTGGTTAGATAGTTAACTAATTAACTTCCTGCTGTAATTATACGTTGCAACCACAATTAATATTTTCGCTTCCGATATTACATGGACATTGTGGATCAATTTCTGCCGTCCTCGTGTACAACAATTAAGGAAAAAATAAACGCTCGCGTAAAAGTGTATGAAAAGCATAACTCGGATTAAAGTTGGTCTTTTACTTTTCAAAATTTATGTTTTAAACTGTGATTATACAGATTGTAAAGAATGTATTTCCACGTTCATTTCGATGTAACCTCATAAAAAGGACATTTTTTCTTTGTGATAATTTGTCAAAGGCTCGAAGCCATTTTAACCGTAAATCGAAATTTAATTTTTCCGATTTATGGTATTTCATACATCTATGGTATTTCCATTTTACGCGACAAAGTGTATTTTGTGCATATGAAATTGAGTCTCGTCGCTCGTACAACGGTTAGACTTTGAACAATCATTTTATATCTACGCTTTGATAATATAAATATTATCTTGGAACGTGATGTAACAATTTTTCAGCGGTGCCTTGGAGTCACCATTCGAGTGCAAAGGGATACCCCTGTATAGTGAGATTTATAATCATAAAATCTGGAGGGAAAGATTTTCAAAGCTGAACTCGGTCTGGTTCGAAGCGTCGAGCGGTATAGATAGATCTGACGAGTGAGAAAATCGGAAAAGCGATTCGTCTCTTGGTAAATAAATTGTTTGGTAAAAGTTTTTTTGGTAAATATCATCTTGTGAGTCAGTAATAACAATTAGAAATTTTCAACCTATGTAATTATTCATATTTTTTATTAGAACAATGGCAAAACGTTCAAACACAAATGAGTCTCGTGACACAAGTAGTAGCGAAGATGAGCTCCGGATAGACGTTTATACAGATATGTTAGAAAGACTAACTGTAGAAGGTTTTCTTCTACAGTCAGTCTATCGTTTCGATAGCAGTGATAACGATATCGTCCAAGCAACAAGGCGACGAGAGAAAGAGTTCGCATAGACAGCGATTGCAACAACAAAACAAAATTATAAAACAAACGATAACAAAATTATAAAAAATAAAATATTGATCTTTTCGCAAATTTCTCGATTTCAGCCAAATTCATATAAGTCCAATATCATTATATTGGATTATTTTCTCTCTTTTGAATACTCAGAAGTTTTCCCTTCTAGCATATAAGTTACAAAAACGAATCGACGCCGAGAGTCTCGCCAGAGTACCATTAGATAAACAATGATTTCATATGTATATAGAACAGAGTGCTCTTTGTCTTTAGGTGACGTTTTTGGTTTCGTCTTTGTGAATAGTCTTCAGTCTCCTGGAGCAATCAGGAGAGTAAAGACGGTCCTTCCTCGTACATCGAATTAATAAACTAAAAGGGATAAGTTTAATTCACTGCGTTTTACTTTTATTTATCTACCCATTTCCAATACATTATAATATGTTAGTTAGTTCCAAAAGCATACTAAATAATACGAGGGTCTGTAAATGCCCGTTTCTGCCGAAAAGTGGCGCCGAGTAGCTGGTAGCCAACGTCCAGAATGGTTCGGAGTGCAAAGGGTTAATACTGTAGAATCGCACCGAGGGAACTAATCGTCCGCGCACGGTTTATCAAGGGCGCGTATCTCGGGAACGCCATAAAGCGATTGTTATAATAAAACAATGTCTTTCGGACGGGACTTCTTAACGGCGGTCGGTCGATCGGCGATAAAAAGCATAAGTTCCGGGCCCATAAAAGTCGCCGGGTACGACACGATTCGGTAACGGAACTGCTAGGAAAAACGGACGAACCCTCCGCCATCGAGGACACACATGACGACAGTCGATGGGTTGCCACTTCTATGGGTAAGTGCAGCTCGCTGGCAGGTTCTTAGATCGGAACGACAATATGTATCGCGCGTGTGTGTTGGTGGGCTGCAAGTTCGACGGGGAGGAGAGAGCCGGGAAGCGAGAAAGATAAGAGGAACGTGGGTAGACTCACTACTCCACGGCTGCCGATAAGAGATCACACCTAACTTAACCTCGTCTCCGTCGTAGGACGAACGACCGGGTGGAACCCTCGTCGGCGATAGGGAATGGGGTGAACTGGTTTCTTGACTGCTGATACCTGAGACCGAGCTTCCTTTTTCTTCTTTTTTAAACAATAGCTCTTCGGGGGGAAACGATTGATGGACCAAAAGAGACCGAGAGTTTGATCCGAATTGGTTCTTCAACGTCTGTTTGGGAATACTGTGTTCGGGCGGGGCTAAGTTATTCGTCTTAAGTAAGACAATTTGACTTTGGACAATTTGTGTAATCTGATGTATTTTAATTTTATTAGGAATTTTAATGAAATTATTAGTTTTAGTAATAAATTCATTGGGGTTGAGTGGGGTTGTTGGTGTTGTTAAGTGATTTATTAAATTTGTGGTTGTAATTAACTATAGTTTTAGATTTTTGACTGATTTAAATTGAGTTTTATAGTAATGATTTTATCATGGGGAAAGAAATCATAAATGAATAAAAAAAATTGTGAAAATTTGAAATCTTATGTATTTTAATTTTATTATAAATTTTAATTAAATTACTAGTTTTAGTAATAAATTAATTGGGGTTGAGTGGGGTTGTTGGTAATTATAAAATGGATTATCAGAGATAAGAATTCAAGTGATTTATTAAATTTTTGTTATTACTTCTTAATAAAGCTCTATTAAGAAGTTATAACAAAAATTTAATAAATCACTTAATTTCTTATCTCTGATAATCCATTTTATAATATATATATATTCAGATATATATATATATAGTATATATATGAATATACTATATAGTATATATATGAATATACTATATAGTATACTATAGTATACTATATAGTATATATATTCAGATATATATATATAGTATATATAGTATATTCATATATATACTATATATAGTATATATATTCAGATTATATTCAGATTATATATAATATTCAGAATATACATAAAGAAGTGATATACAATTAGAGAAAGAAAATGCATAGTACTCCGGATAAAAAATTATCTAGAGACCACGATGGTTCCTCCGCGCCTTCGAACAATATTGTCTTTTCATAAAATCTCCTTTCCCTATGTATCTCGAATTTAGAGTAGATAAAAATATGGATTGCTTTTCGCTTGATCTAATATCGAAGAAAATAACGTCAGAAGCGTACGTGGATTTGTGCGTGGCTCGATCGGAAATACGATTGTATTCAATTTCACGTGAACAAAAGGTTTCAGAGACGCGAATCGATACGGTGATGGGCAGCCGAACGATTTCGAGATGATCGAATCCGTGATGCCGATTCGTAGTCGGGAAGGGGTAGAAAATGGGCGGGGGGGCGGGAGGGTTGGGGGAAAAACTAAACGACCTAATTCGCCATCGAAATGGAACAATAGACGGCCCGGTTCAAACGGTCTCACTATTTAGGTATATTTCGGTGTAATTTCGGGTTAATCCGTTTCACGACAAATTTGCTTAACAGTCCGCTGTGTTCCGCGATCGGCCGCGAATTCGCATCGTCCGAGGGGTGGGTCCAATTCCAATCGAATGTAATTTACCGAGTGAACGAATTCCGCTCGCTAACGCAGTCCTGACTGAATCGCGAAAACTCTCGCCGGAGAACCGAACGTTTTTATTGTAATATATTTAAATCGCGCAAAAAGTACAAGTCCGTTTCGAAAACGTTGTTACTCGCGGGTAGTCGAAGCGCCGGTAGGGGCCGCGAGGGGTTCCGAGGGCGGAGCGGAGGGAATAACTGAATTGGGAGAGGAAGCGAAAAAAAAAATAAAACGATTGTGCTGCAAGCTGTTGGCACAGGCCCCACGCAAGCTGCATCGCGCATATATAGATTATCTAAATGGATCGTTCCTATGCGCGTTGTTCCACCCCCTTCGCGCCCCGTCCCGCCCCCTTCTTCTTGCTTCCGCGTTACTCCGTGCTTTTAATGACGACGTTACGAGTGGCTTTTAGAATTTTATGCTTTCAGAACGGCTCGGTATGGAAAATTTATTTACCGTATTATTTGATAATTGATACGAGTGGCGCTGTAGCGCCACTACTTTAATCATTTCGGAAAAACCGATAACACGAAATGCGAATAATATACGGGTCCCGGTGCTTTGAATGTTTTTTCATCCGAGAACAATAGGTTCTACGAGGACTAACGGAACTGCAAGGATATATGTAGTTAATTGGAAGAGGTTCTATGTTTGTTGGAAGAACGTTGCTCTCGGTCTGACGAATTTATTGAAAAGCTACGAAAATCTGGCAGAAATTGTTAAACAAACAGTTCCGTTACGACCAACGCGAATATCGTTTGCCATTGACCAGTTACTACTGGACAAACCGTATCGCGAATTTTAATTAACAGAGCAATTATGGTGTCATTGGAACATTCGATGAAGGTTTTATTGAAATATCTCGGTCGGAACGTTTGTTTCATTAAATATTTTATTCGAAAGTTATCTATTATTCTTAGTCTTTAGAGTTTCTAGGGGAAACATTCGGCCGAACAAGATTACGCTTGCGCAAAGTTATGATCGTTGTGCTGGGAATTCGAGTTGCCACGCATTATCAGACAAGAAAAAACGGGTTAAATAGTACTGTGTTGAAACCACGGTGTAAAAGTGGTGGCTGGATCGACGACGATTGCTCCACCACAAAATTTCTGCGACGCTAAAAGTTTACTTCTATGGGTTCCCGCGGGTAGTGCTAGTGAAACATCGGTGTTCTCCGATGTATTGCATTTTTTCATTATATTTGTATGAGTGTGGTGCTACTACTATAGTGTTACTGTAGTGAATACCGTACACGCGTGCACATAATAGAAACTCTAGTTTCACTAGAGCACCTAGCGGACATTATCAGAAGTAAACCTTTAAGATCACAGGAATAGGGACGAAGTCGGGTAATTGTTACTTTGTTCCTTACTCGCAACAATCACACACAAGCGGTTCTTGGTAAATTAAATAATAGAAACTCTCATTAATAGCACGAAAGTTTCACTAGAGCACCTAGCGGACATTATCAGAAGTAAACCTTTAAGATCACAGGAACAGAGACGAAGTCGGGTAATTGTTACTTTGTTCCTTACTCGCAACAATCAAGCGGTTCTTGGTAAATTAAATAATAGAAACTCTCATTAATAGCACGAAAGTTTCACTAGAGCACCTAGCGGACATTATCAGAAGTAAACCTTTAAGATCACAGGAACAGAGACGAAGTCGGGTAATTGTTACTTTGTTCCTTACTCGCAACAATCAAGCGGTTCTTGGTAAATTAAATAATAGAAACTCTCATTAATAGCACGAAAGTTTCACTAGAGCACCTAGCGGACAATATCAGAAGTAAACCTTTGAGATCATAGGAACAGAGACGAAGTCGGGTAATTGTTACTTTGTTCCCTACTCGCAACAATCACAAGCGGTTCTTGGTAAATTAAATAATAGAAACTCTCATTACTAGTACGAAAGTTTCACTAGAGCACCTAGCGGACAATATCAGAAGTAAACCTTTAAGATCACAGGAACAGAGACGAAGTCGGGTAATTGTTACTTTGTTCCTTACTCGCAACAATCAAGCGGTTCTTGGTAAATTAAATAATAGAAACTCTCATTAATAGCACGAAAGTTTCACTAGAGCACCTAGCGGACAATATCAGAACTAAACCTTTAAGATCACAGGAATAGGGACGAAGTCGGGTAACTGTTACTTTGTTCCTTACTCGCAACAATCAAGCGGTTCTTGGTAAATTAATAGCAAGCTAGTTTGAGGTGTGCTTATGTTTTGAGAATCTTTCGGTAAAACTGGTAATTTAATTACAACAAAGTATTCCGCGTGTTACAAATGATTTCAGAGACTGCGATATGTTTGAAACTCCAATGTACAGTAAATTCTCTCTAATTGGCGCTCAGCTTGGAAACAAAAATGGGAACAATTTGGGAAGAGGAGGCACGATTATTCAAGCCTTGCGGCTCGCTTTTATAGTTGTTGACAATCGGTAACTATAAAAATCTCCTCTTCCTAAATTGTGCATTTTCGTTTCCAAGCTGAGCGTCAGTTAGGGAGAATTTATTTTTATTCTTATACTCTGAATATATGAAGCGCCTGAATAAAAAGATTTCTTACGTTGATATTGATTAATATATGTTGATAGCGATAGTAAAATATAGCAGTGGCGGTGACAAGAGAATACAGCTAGTTCGACGAAATATTTCCGTCTATGGCGCATGATGCGCGCATGATGTACAGTTATTAGACCGTTCGACCATGTTCGAGAGTTAAGTTGCGAACAAATAAAAATGTTAAAAGGTTCGTAAAACCGGATATGCATAAATTGCCCAGTTTTATGCTCCACGATTTGTCGTCGAACAACGCGTAATCAGAAAACCAACAGCAAATGGCATTAATACTTTATTCGAGTGGCGTAGTGTTGGTTCAACTCTCAGAATATAAACGGCGCATAAACTCTCAGAATTATGTACCTCGCAGCAACGAAATTTCTGCACTTGAACGACTTCTACTACAGCCTCGTGTGCAGCACATGCTGACCCGTTTTCGCTTGCATAAAATCAATCTCATTTCGGTAATTATTCACGTTAGCGATTCCTCGCTGAGTTCGATGAGTTGGAAATATGTTATTAGGGTCTCTGATCTAAGCAACTTTCGTTTATGCATGTGAGATATTCCTCTGACCTGATTTGCAAGATATTTTTAAATTCACAACCAAGCATCCGGCATTGTACGCTTCGATAAGTTACATTCGAGTTACATCAATAACTTTTTTCGCGTTAAGATTTTTTTCATAAATCATTCTGAAAGAACTTTCTCACGCTGTGTGCTCGGTTCCTGACAAGATCGTAACGATGCACGCCATTATTCATAGGAAAGATACTACCCCATGGGTCTGGTGTATATTTACAATACTTTTACGTAATAGCAGACATTTTCCCAATTTCTACGAATAACAATTCAGAACAATGCTCAATATATTCTACTCTTTTGAAGAATATTTATCTCACGTCAGAACTAACTTCAGCGCAAAAGCAACTTAAAAAATATTGTCTCGTACGTTCAAGCTGCTCAAAATGGGAGACGATTTTGTATCGGCCGCAACCTGTCCGATATTTTCGTTGCAAACACAAACCTCGAACGTGAATGTCGTCTAAACAAGAAAATCCTGAAAAAAATGAGAGCGGAGAACGAGGGCGAAAGGAAACCCTTATTCGTCAAGAGAATCTCAAACAACTAGAGGGAACCTTCGAGGGACCTGCACGGATCTTCTAAACGATTCAGAAGAGAGCTTAAAGGATTTCGCCTAGGATCACCAGGAAGAACTCAAAGTGAACCTTTAAAATCCCATCTACGATCCTTTGGAAGGACCTGGATGGTGTCCTTACGTTTCCTCGACCTAGAGCTTTCCCCGCAAGGTTGCGTCTCCCCTAAACAATCGTTATGATTCTCCTATGAGACAACTTTTCAAATATTAGCAGCAGATCTTTCCTTTTGAATACGGAAGAAGTATCGTAAAATTTCTCTCGCTTCTAACACGATGTAAAAAGAACTGGAAGACCATTTTAATTATCGCGACTAAAATTATTTTAGCGTCGTTTCAAGATTTAAAGTTACAGTGTAAGGCAAAGTACCGATTGTGGAACGCTTTTCAGGGGCTATTCCGCCTTTGTTTCAGTGCATTCATTTCTCTACATTGTTCACAAAGGGAATATATCGTGAGGAGTCCAAAATGCATAATTATTAGGTGTACCGGAAAGTTCTGTCCGATAGTGTCACTTCAAGTTTCAATCCGTATGCACATGTTGATTCGAGACATATATGACTATCTCTCTTTATCATTGCATTTACACGCATGTACTCTCCTAAATAAACTGAAACAAAGATGTCTCGTGTCATTATTAAGCGAGACGCGATCGCGAAAACATGGCTACCGATGATAATGCCAGACCACATGCTGCTTTGGCGACTCGTCGGAAAATCTCAGAGCTAGGCTGGGAAATTCTGTCGCATCCGCCATACTCCCCGGACCTAGCACCCTCCGATTATCGCTTGTTTCTCTCTTTGCAAAACTTTTTACAGGAAAAAAAATTCAAAACTGAAGCTGACGTCAACCAAGCGCTAGTTGAGTTGTTCGCCTCTAAAAATAAATCATTTTTTAAAAATGGCAAAGTATATTCTATATATATAATATATTCTAATATCAATGTATATTCTAATATTCAAAGTATATTCTACTATTCAAATTCTATATTCTAATATCAAAGTATATTCTAATATTCAAATTCTATATTCTAATATTCAAAGTATATTCTAATATTCAAATTCTATATTCTAATATTCAAAGTATATTCTAATATATTCAAATTCTATATTCTAATATTCAAATTCTATATTCTAATATTCAAAGTATATTCTAATATTCAAATTCTATATTCTAATATTCAAACTCTATATTCTAATATTCAAAGTATATTCTAATATTCAAATTCTATATTCTAATATTCAAACTCTATATTCTAATATTCAAAGTATATTCTAATATTCAAATTCTATATTCTAATATTCAAAGTATATTCTAATATTCAAATTCTAGATTCTAATATTCAAAAACTCTATATTCTAATATTCAAAGTAGATTCTAATATTCAAAGTATATTCTAATATATATATATGAAAGTATATTCTACGATAAATATTATTAAATGTATGAAAATTCTGTTATATTTCAATTCAAAAACGGACAGAACTTTCCGGTAGACCTAACACTTCTGGGATCGTCGAAGGATCTCCTAAAACTGTTTCTCAAGATCCTGTTCGGAATGCCAGAACGAAATCTCGAGACAAACATATAGTATGTCTAAAGTCAATCAAGGATTTCTCAGAGATATATTTCAAGGTTTCCTCCAGAACCAATGGGATATTTGGCAGAAGAATCCGTGGAAGAGCGTGGAAGTGACCAACCATATCCGGTGGATATTCTGGCATCCAAATCTAGACCAGTTCAGGTAATTTACGGTTCCTTGTCTAAGAGTCTCCAGAATTTATAGAGGATCCAGAAATCCTGAAGAGATTCTGGAAGGATAATACGAGACTTTTGTCTGCGTTACTCTACTTGACTTTTATGGTACTGACGCGACGATATCGTTGTTCAAAAATGGAAGGATTGAGAATTGTTCTATTCCGACGTACCTTAAAATCATTTTTCTCTCTGAAAATAATGACTTGTAAACCTGTAGATATAAAATGATCTGCTCAAATTTATGTAATCGTTGTAATATAAATAGTTGCCTCGTATTTGCCATTTTGTTTTCGCTTATACAGTGAAATCTCGATTATTAGAACCTCTATTAATGGAGCGATCGGTTATCGGAATGCTAATTAACCGAAAATTCCATTGTCAGAATTTCGATTATCATAATGTCCGATCATTGGGGGACGACACTTCGTGTTTAAATGTTTAAAAACCATATAAATTTCTTCCAACTATTAAAAAAAAATTATTACGACATTTATCATTATCTTGTCTTTGTTCTATCTAAAATATTCTATCTAAAACGATATTTATCATTCTCGTCTTTGTTCTATCTAAAATTGTGTCACTATAGTTTGTAATGAATTATTAGGAAATAAACGATATTAAAAAGGACTTTAAATAGTTTGTAAATTTCGTCCACAATAATTTCAATTGTGCTAAAAATATTTCTCTTGATTTCATTGTAACTGAAAAATGTGATATTGTTCGATATTTATTTAATATTGGCATTACTCTATTAATCTGTTCAATTACAAATGAAATAGTGTCCACATTTATATGAATATATGAAATAAAAAGTGAAACAATTTACACTCCTATATATAATGTATATATTATTATATTATATATAGGAGTGTAAATTGTTTCACTTTTTATTTCATATATTCATATAAATATATATATATAACACACAATTATCGATTATTAGTAGCGTTCAGAACGTTGCACTCCTAAATCGGCCTTTTTCCCCGCTGTGACCAGATCGTTACAACCTTGCGTTCAGCCGAGGACTGCAAAACATCGGTCTATTAATAATAACAATTTCGCAGTGCACGTCGACCGCGTAAAAACCGCGCGTATCCGCGGCCCGCCAATCCATCAGCAGTTCGTTTTTCCTCGACAAACCGCTCGAAACAACAACAACCGGGCGAAATCATCGCCGGTTTAAACGTCGCCGAGCTTGTTCCCGGTTCGTCATTCGACGGCCGCGGGGCCGCGGGGCCGCGGGGCAAGTGTTTTTTAACGCATCGCCTCGATAATAGCACCGAGAAAGCAGCCGTGTTTTTACGTAGTCGTATAGAAAAGTAACGAGCGCACTCGACAGTGTGTTCAGCAATTTCGCGTACGTTCCGCACGACCCGGCAGTCGCATACGCTCGTTCGCGTGCATTGCCGTGGCGCCGTTCCGCTTCACGCCGCTCCACTCTTCTTCCCGCCGCATCCCTTTCGCACCCCCTTCGCCGGCCCGCCGTTCCGCGCTGAAACGAGATGATGGGAGGCGTGGGCGATGCGAAGCAGGACGTGGCCGGTGTATCGGTGGAAATACGAAAATTCATTCGAAATTCCCGTGACGCGTCGCAGCGTGCGGGATGTTTCGGAGCGTGACGATGCACCGGGCAAATCGACTTGGCCGAAGGCGACGCGATAGCCGAGAGAGGAGAGAAGAGAGAGAAAGAGCAAAAGCTCTCATCGTCGCGCGCCGCGGTTAACTGCCGCACGAAATAGAACCGAATGAGCAGCGTGCGGTGAATCAAGAAAACGACCGACCTCCACCCGCGCCGTGCCGCGAAAAAGCTCGAGAGGAGAGGGAGAGAGAGAAGAAGCGCGCGAGAAAGCGAGAAGAGAGGGAGAAGGAGCGCGCGAGAGCGAGAGCGCGAGAAAGCTCGAGAGGAGAGGGAGAGAGAGAAGAAGCGCGCGAGAGCGAGAGCGCGAGAAAGCGAGAAGAGAGAGGGAAGGAGCGCGCGAGTGCGAGAAGAGAGAGGGAAGGAGCGCGCGAGTGCGAGAGCGCGAAAAAGCTCGAGAGGAGAGAGAAGGAGCGCGCGCGAGAGAGAGAGAGCGTGAGAAAGCGAGAGGAGAGAGAGAGAGGGAGAGAGAGAGAGAGGGAGAGAGAGGGAAGCAACACGCGAAGATGCGACGCGGCCAACGAACGAGCAGCCGTTCAAGCTAACCGTGCGGACGCGATACGAGCGTTTCGCCGGGAAACTCCTTATCGCCCGGTGCTTTCCCTCGCCCACGCTCCATCGGGGCTCGCGACGGTAATCTCATCATAGACGGAAAATACACGGTTTGTAAATTGACCGAGCTTCGCTGCTCTCTGATCGATCTGCGTGGGATCCTGTGCACTTATGTTTATGCAGTCGCCACGAAATAACGTTTGCGTCCTCCGTTGTTGGGTCGCCGCACTTCACTCTTGTTTTCATGCTAATGGAGGATATTCACGTTATGACGACGCCGTTTCCATCATTGGCGAAACCCGGCACGAACCGTTCCACGCCGATTCTGTGTTTCAATGCGACGCAATTTATTTGGATTGTTTGTTGGGCCACTGGTTTCTGATTCTGTTGGGCGTGTTATGCGATGAATCGACGAACGGAAAACAGATATGATGGAAGCTTGCAGATTTTGCAATATTTTTTCGATGAAACGCAGTGTACATTTCAGTATTGCTGAAGTTAAGGCGAGGTAGTGGTGGAGCATGAATGGTGCTGAATCATCGTTCTACTTGTACTTTGTATCATTAACCCTTAAATGCATGATCTTGAATTTTAAAAAATCGTTTTTTATGGGAATGTAGTCATAGGTTACGTAGAAAATAAATAAGAAAATCTAGGTAATAATATTGAGTATTTATTTTGAAAAAAAAGTTGTACGTAGACTTTTGGCAACGATATGCGTTTATTACTAAAATTATTGTAGACGTAAACGAATGGTCACGTATTTATATTATCTATTAGTATAGGAATTTTCACGTTATTTATAAATGAAATGCGGCAAAGCGATTGCGATTTTTGTTGCGACACGAAGCAACCTTGCATTCGATGCACTCGGTCCGTGAAAATCCTTTGCAACCTGGAAGTTATCACCCACCGCATTCAAATGTAAAAAAACATATAACTTACTCGCCAAAAGTGATGTCAAGTCTTTTATTTCGCACATGGTCTATCGTCTATTGTTATCAACGTGTGTTCGGAAACGCGCATACTCAGGTTTTTGAATAAAATTCAGTGGAACTGGAATGTAGACAATTGGCAACAATATGCATTTAAGGGTTAACCTGCATTTTCGGAATTTTTGATATTTTTCAAGAATCAAGTATTTCAAAGATCACAAATATTCTCGGGTATCTCGACATAATCAAAAATCCCAAATGTTTGGGAACCCGGCCCGACTAGACTCGGTGTCGTTCCGGACACCGGGCTCCCTGTGTATTCGTGATCTCGTACACTCCTATTACACGAGAACGCACAGAGATTCTTTTATTTCTAGAAAATCCGACGGAAATAATTTCGAGAAATAATGTACACAAGGAATAAGACTTTTAATTAAGTGCATGCCACCACTTTGAAGAAGGTGGTAGCATTGTGTTGCTCTGCAGAAAGAAATGAAATGTTAAAAAATGATCGGTTGAAAGGTGGGATTAAGAAGACTGCCAGAAAGAGGAAACGTAGAAAAATTCCATTACAGGACAGAACAAAAGCCATAGTACGTTCATAAAGATATCTCGAATTATTGTACGTGCAGGAAAATTGCGAGCAATCAAAATTATATGGATTTAATAAGTGAAATATAAATTATTTGACAATATCGTCTTTGGAAGTCATAACTGAATTGTTGTACATTGTTATCGCGATATTAAAGTGGGCGTTTCAGACTCTCGAAGTGGTAGAAACATGTTTTTTTAATAATTGATTTCGTGAAAAGAAACCAAATTGATTTCTGCACATAATACATTGCAAATATATCTCTAATGGGTAGTTTATAAAAAAACAAAAGGACTATATTTATTATATTATTATATTATTATATTATTATATTATTATATTATTATATTATTATATTACTATATTATTATATTATTATATTATTATACTATTATATTATTATATTATTATATTATTATATTATTATATTATTATATTATTATATTATTATATTATTATATTATTATATTATTATATTACTATATTATTATTTTATTATATTATTATATTATTATATTATTATATTACTATATTATTATTTTATTATATTATTATACTATTATATTATTATATTATATATTAATTATTTATTATATTATATTAAGGACTATATCTTTTGTTTGTTTAATGGACGAAAGATGTCATCAACTTTCATGTCCGAAACCTAAAACCTTGTCTCAACGGTGCACATTAATCGTGCTTTAAATCCGACTTATATTTTTCTAGTTGTCCATCTGAATATCTCTGAATAGTAAAAAATGAACGTTGCGAATCTTCTGCGAATTATATGTACAAGAAAAAATCTCGATGAACCGGCAACCGAAGGGAGAGGATTTATCTATTACAATCGAATGGAATCCTTGAATCAGAACTCGTTGAATAAGAACCGTTCACGAATGCCTTCCTTATTGAGAACAATTAATGGATATGGTTCTATTTGATTTCAGACTGATTTGTATAGGAATTGTGTTCCCGTTCTTTTAGATTTTCGACGAAGCCCAAAAGTTGAGCGAGAGTATAACCATGAAAATCCAGGGCCCTGATTTCAAACTCTCCGTCCATAGCTGAATCATAATTAATTGATCGCGAAGGGACACTGAAGAATTATTCTCACCTATTGTTGGATAATTACTCGTTGAAAAAAATTTTTTGTACCCTCGATCTGGGATAGTTCGGTGATGTTATTCAACCGCCAGTTTCTTTGCGACAATAGAAAAATTAATTAAACCCTAATGCTTTTTAAAAACCTGCGACCCAGATAACGATTTCATCGCTTGGAAAATGTTCTTTCCCTTTTAGTCGACACGTTGACCACAATTTATGTGCAATCGACGTAAGTTCATATTGAGAATTTCAATTTTTTTTATTCCTTAGCTATTGGCATAACGGCGTAATTGGCATATATAAATAATTGGCATAATGGAAAGCATCGTAATGGTGCTTTTGTGAAGAATTATTGACATTATTTAAGAATTATATTATAGAAGATTAATATTATAGAATTAATATTCTAATATTATAGAAGAATTATTGAAATTCATTTCTGTCGTAATACGGTTGTGCAAACTAAATTTCTTTAGGATTTGTAAGATCTAATAGAGATGAAAAAACGTAATAATTGTAATAATAAACGTTAATTCTGCAGTTCCGATTTGATTAATTACGAGACTGCGGATTTTTATGCAAAATAAAAATTGTCTGTCTGTATTGCAAAACAGGTGTGTCAAAATATAATTTTCTTCCTTTCATTAATAATTTGAATAAGTTGTAATTACCAACATAAGTTGTACTGTATGTATACATGTGTATAAATGCATAAAATCCATAGTCTATTAATTACATTATGTACTTCGAATTATGGAACTTTTTAGTTTATTGCTACGATAATCAACGAATCAACTGAGATGATTTATCCTTGCGTGCGTGATTTCTATAAGAATTGATTGATAAAAGAAACAAGATGTATGCATTTATGTAATTTATATTCTTTATAAATAACTTAAATAATTTTCATTTTGCATAAAGAGTCCGCAGTCTAACTACAAGTGATTGATCTAACTTACACACATAAATATATCTTGTTTCTTTTATTAATCGCAATGAGTTGAAAATAATGCAACAATATCCTTGAATTTCCTCTAACGTCGGTTCAGTTTTGTATTTGACACTCTCATCTTTCTCATAAATGCATAAAATCTTATAAAATATTATTCACCAATCGACACACCATTTTCTTTGCGATTAGAATGATTAGGACTTCATCGATTCTGATGATTTTTCAGAAAAAGAAATATATATTACATTTCTACATTCACTCGAATATTTAAATATCGATTATATGAGATTAGGATTGTATCCTGAATTACCTTCTCGCACCACACTTTGGCCTTGATAATTACCCCGATACAACGAGACAATTTATGTTACTTGTATTTTTCTTTCTTCTTTTCTCACTTGTATTACTTTTATTTTATTGTAGATTTCGGCGGACGAATGAAATATTGTTTCAATTTAGAAGAAATAATTCAACTTCAAATTCCGTAGATTATAATAACCTAACAACCTAACAGATTATCAATGTAAATCTCCATCGCCAGACGGAGATCGTCAAGGTACGACGAGAAAGAATCGAACACAATTTCAACGCGAAAGAACGAAAATTTAATTTTATTAAACGATTCTTCCGAAGGATGCACAATGCGAACAGTTTCTCCGCATCAAAAATATTTGCCTAGACTTCTCGCGAGAAATACAACGTAATTGCAACTTTCTACCAACCACCCGGTGTTCCGCGCTGCTCATCAACTTCCCGCGAACATAAACAGCGCGTGCCACGCGCCACACACAACGAAACATAAATGGTAACAACGATACTCCCTAACAATAATTACGAACCTCTCCAATTTCAAATCAACGTGGAGCAGTACTAACGAAAAAGAAAACAAAAAAAAAACGATACGCTGAAACTCGTCGATTAACCCGAAGCCCATACACCGGCAGATTTCCGCGATCTCTGTACGATCAGTTTCTCCGCAACGTTTCCGCGAGCCCGGCGAAAGACTTTGGTGCGCCGCCAATAAAAAGTCAGGTAAACAACAATGGGGAACGCCGGGGCACGGCGGGACGAAAGGGAGGGGGGGGAGGAGAGTTGAAAAGTTTCAAGCCGTGTTAGCAATAACTGCGTTACGCGATCGGCTGGAAAAACAGGCGGAAGTCTTGGGTGGAAAGCTGCCTCGTTGCGTGGTTACAACCTCCTCTCGTCTTTTTCTTCTCCCACCTCTCCTTTTTTTTCTCTCCCCGCGGCCCGCGCGACCCCACCCACCCCCTCGCTGCTTTCATCCTCCGGTGGTTGGTTACGATTCCGCGGCGGGGTCTACTTTACAGGGCAAATGTCAAATCGTTACTCGAAACTTTGCCACTGCAACAGGATTACCTTCAACCACCCCGTTTCCCCATCCATCCAACGACCCACGTGCCCCCGCCCCCCGACGTCCCTGTTCCCGCGACCGGCCAAGTCGAAAGCTGTGCTAGACGAGCGGAATATAAATGAGCGAAACCCGAAGACGAACTGGATCGATCGCGTGCACGTGATAAGGCGGGGCGAGAACGCAACGAGACAGCTTCCTTCGGGGTTCCTCAAGCCCCAGAACACGTGCGGAACATTTCAAGCGGCGATTTTGATATCGAGGATCTTCCGCAAAATTCGATACGAGCCTGCCGCGCGCTCCCGGTCCTTTCTACCTCGGCGAGAAATATGCGGCCCAGTTCCGATCCTGACATTATCGAGGACATCGCGAAATTTTTCTTACGTTGATCCTGGACCTCCCTCCCTCTCCCTCTCCTTCTCTCCTTCTCTCTCGCTCCCTCTCTATCTCTCCTTCTTTCTCTCTCTCTCTCGCTCCCTCTCTATCTCTCCTTCTTTCTCTCTCTCTCTCGCTCCCTCTCTATCTCTCCCTCTCTCTCTCTCCCTCTCTATCTCTCCTTATTTCTCTCTCTCTCTCTCCCTCTCTATCTCTCCTTCTTTCTCTCTCTCTCTCCCTCTCTCTCTCTCCCTCTCTATCTCTCCTTCTTTCTCTCTCTCTCCCTCTCTCTCTCTCCCTCTCTATCTCTCCTTCTTTCTCTCTCTCTCTCTCTCGCTCCCTCTCTATCTCTCCTTCTTTCTCTCTTTCTCTCTCTCTCTCTCTCTCTCGCTCCCTCTCTATCTCTCCTTCTTTCTCTCTCTCTCTCTCCCTCTCTATCTCTCCTTCTTTCTTTCTCTCTCTCTCTCTCTCTCTCTCTCTCTCCCTGTGCATCTTCCTCTCCTCTCTCTCCTCTCTCTCCTCTCTCGCACTCGACCATCAATTTTTAACGTCGACTCTACACGTCACCCGACCGCGAGACGCCCGCGGTGCTCGATGCGATTTTCCTGATTTTAAAACGCTGATTAACGGTGACCCGATTTGGGTATCTCTCTATTGTCAAATTAAAGGGTTTTATATACTTGTCAAACTATAATTACATATATCTACTATAGTTGATCACTTATACATATGTTCATACACTTTTCACTTTTTAACGACGACGCATTCTTCGATGTTCTACCTCTCCCACTCCTGCTATACTGGCCCCGCAGGACTCCTCTCATTCATTACTAGATGTCTCCGCGTACTAATCCTAACTTACAAATGTATGCACATCCTGATGTGTGTATCCACTAATGATATCACTGTATTGATTTTTCATTTTCTTTTATGCTTAAACATTTCATAATCGTGGTCAAATGAAATTATTGCGTTGAAAGCCATTAGACTAATCTTGACTAGTGAATTCTCACTAATTAACATTCAGCTGGAAAACAGAAATGGACAATTTGGGAAGAAAACGAACCGCAAGGCTCGAATAATCGTGTCTATGGAGAATAATTATAAGTAATTAGGAAGAATTTACTGTACATGTATTTTAATTGGACTGTGAAAACCAAATCATATTCTTCTTTGACTTATTTGAGATTTATTTTGACATCTGATAACCAGTATCATGAGTAAAAATATTATGATATTATATTATTATTATATTTTCTAAAAATAGCCACAGTTTGAAGATGAGATGCCGAGATTTTCGGTCTCCTTTTAATATTTTGATAGATAAAATTATAATAATGATAGCGATATAGCACAGAAAACCAAGATAATAGTCGATTTAAAGAATAATACCGTTTTAAGAAATGTGTGTTTAAAACTTCAGAACTTCATTCTTTAAAAGCATGTAAAAAAAAAGTCATCTCTTCCAACCTCCAGTTTCGGACTAGTTTTGGGCTAGTATATTGTCTTAAGAAAGTTTACAGGGAGGGGGGGGGGGGGGGGAGTATGCTACGTACCGAAAGTTTCGTAAATCGTGATATGGAACAATATTTTAATTTCGTAAACCTCGCAGATTTTAAAGTACAGTTTATTTCACGAAGTTTTCACTAAGCCTTTTTACTAACAAAAATAGCACTTCGAAATATTGTTGCATTTTAATGACTGTTTATTCACGTGTCCCAATCCTGTCCTTACAAAGCTTCATGTTAACGTTAAGACTGCAGTCCAGTACAGAAGAAATTGTTAAAAATAAAGCTTTTCTTCTTAAAAAAAATAGAATAAAAAATATAAAATATCATAATGTGCCATCTTTCAATCTCCGCTGAACAGACGAACTGAAATAAATTACCAGGATCTTTGGACATAACTTGAGGTAAAAGTGTAATTGGTCAAGCTAGTATCTGCTATAAACAAACAAACTGAAATCAGTTGCATTTCGCAACGCGTAACATCAAGAATCGCTAAAATTCGCAACAACGATCTGCCCAACCTAATACTAAAGAAATTTGTATACGAAAAGTGTATAATAAACGGCAGATTTTTCATAGAATACGAAAAATATTCGTTCGCTTGAAGGGGTGGAGGGGGGTCCTGATCACCCTCCGCGATATTTCGAAAAACCAAAGTGGCGCACGGCACTTAAAACTTTGCTTTCCGGATCTTTTTCTTAACTCTGCGGATTAATCAGGCTCGAGGAGCCGTCTCGAGGTCTAATAGCTCGTTTCCGATCGTTCTTTTTCGTTCGAGTAACCGGGGGGAACGGTGTTTCCCTCGAAATTTCGGAGAGCCGAAGGAAACGGTGGTTTAGGGGGGTATAAGCAATCGGATATCGGAAATATCGAATTTCGCGAATTCGCCTTAATGGGCATCCCGTGTTTCAGACCTGAAAAGTAGTCTGCAGCCCCGGCCGGGAACAGTCGGCCCTGGATGAAGTAACGAATAGTGTCTTGAAGTTATTTAATTAAAGAAGGACGAGAGGGTGGAAAGATGGCGCGGGAGGAGAACCGCCGCGATCTGTCTATGTATCGGAGTGTAGCAGTCCATGGGAGAGAAGGAGGGTGGAACTAAGGCTGCAAGAACGCTACAACGCGAGCAGTTACTCTTTCCTACGACTGTAATGATAAATGAGATCCGAGTCATTAATTCCACGGCGCGTCCGAGTGACTTTCAAGACCGTTCACAGCCGCTGCTATAAAAATGAAAAGCTGCACACGTGACCCGGGCTCGTTATCGACAAAAGGTGAACACGATTTCCCATGAAATTATAATTAGACGGAGGTAGAAAATGTTTGCGCCCCTTCGGGGAAAAGACCGAATAAGGCGCACCGCGGCGCGGTATATTGTTATAATTAAGTAACATCCGCGGCGGGGTATCCGACGACGACGGCATAGTCGATACAGGTCTCCTGTTTGTTCGTTAGTTAGTCGAATCGATGCGGATATGTTAACAACGTGAACTGCGACCGAGATCAAAGCGAACCTTTGTTCCGGGACATTTTCAAGAACCGTCGCATTCCCCCGATCCGTTTATTGTCCTCCGGGGGAAAAACCGAACGCGGTTTACGTACGTCGCGGGACACGTTCTATCTCGCGTCTTTTGCTTTCTTTATTATCGACGCTTCCGTTTTACTCTTTGTCTTCCTCATCTCCACCCATTCCTTGTCCGTTCTAGATATTGGTCCGTGACGGTGGCGGTCCGAGGAGCCCGCGAACTAAATTCTTATCTTAGGCACCGCTCTCTCGCCGCTGGAACCTCTCCAAAAGGTTATAACACAAACAATTTCGGAGAAAACTTTTCTTAAATCACGTACGATATTGCGGCGCTGCTTTGTTCGCAGGTACAGGGGGTGGGTCGGGCACGGTCGCGTGGAGAAGTGGGAGACGGGGCGGCCGGCAGGAGATAGGTCAAACGAAACGGACACGAGTCGAATGTTCCACTTATTCTCGGAAAATACGATATAAACGATGCGTGATATTAATCTCCGTTCGATCGCTCGTTCGCCGTATTTCTTCCGCGGCGTTGCTTTATTTTCCACGGTTATCGAACTCGCGCGCTATAGCTGTTAGCCGTTGCGGTATTCTCACGTTTTCCGGCGATTAATTCATTGACACTAGATTTGTGGAAACGCAATAACTTTTTCAAGACCTGAGCCAAATGACTTGAATTTTTTTTAGAGGGACTAGTTTACTAGACGATGACTAAAAAGCTTATTTTCTTTTTTTTAATTTTGCTATTACTTGGAATAAAAAGAAGAAATATCTGAGTCCGTAACGAAAATTTAACAAAATGCCTTTTGTAGATCTCGGTAACCGGTGCGCGTGCACCGGTTAATTTGTTAATAATTAAAATTTGATCGAAATCGGTTAACCCAGAATCGAACGTTGAACGTCGAATTCGTCGTTGAACGATTTTAAAAATTGCACATTTCTTACAGTTTTCGGTCTAAATTGTGAATGAAAAACTGCGATTTTTGCGATCTTTAATTTATTATAGCTCGTAACAACGTGAACCGACTTCGATAAAATTTTTAACATGCATATAAATCACCGAGATCTACGAATAAAATAATTTACTGTGTTGAGGCAATTATTTCTACTGTACAGAATTTATCGTATACGACCTTGCTATTAATTCGAAAATTCTGGGAATAAATATTAGCTTTAACAAAGCTGAATTCATCCAATTACAAGGACAATATTAATCATTCATTTGTAATCATTATAATAAATTAACTAACGTATCCATCATAGATCAGGTTTGTTATTATACTAGTCGATTCAGCTCGTCGTTCTCTTCAAAAAAATACTAAGCCATTCGTCGCGAAAAATGATTGCTTTAGAAGATATTTGAATCTAAGTGATGCATAGTGTTAGCACACATCTATCTTGAGTTGCTGTTCAAAAATACAATCTTCGGGCTGAATTCAAAGATGTACTCTTGTCTCTAAAATTCGAATATCTTCTAAACCGAGGACTGCTTGGTCGACACCTGTAGCCCAGGGGCAAACGAAAAGAGAAAGTTACGCTCCTTTCAAAAGGCAGTAGAAGGAGCTCATCTTTAAAAGGTTCGCTAGAAATTAAATGACTCGGGCGGAGCGATGCGAAATGCACGAAGCAAGATACGATTGCGAGCACAGCCCGTTTTATTTCCCGCGATAATCTTGCTTCATCGACATCGAATTACCGATAGCCGTCGAGTTGATCGAGCTCGATTTCTCATAGGCGGTCGAGTCATGGCGCGTCTCCGGTCATCTAATATCCCGCGATATTTTCATGCATCGCTCGACACGTGTCCCTAGAACGTCGCGAACAAGAGATCCGTGTCCAGCCCCGTGGATTCCATGGTTTCCATGGGGCTTGTTATTTATCGCTACCTAGGCAATCGCCTCTTCTCCGTCCACCGCTCCCGTTGTTCCCGATTTTGGACGTTGTGTCGATGTCCCCGATACCCCGGGAAAGAGATTCGAAATCACGATGAAACGTGACGGATGAGAGAGGAAGGAAGGAAGAAACGAAGGGAAAATCGAGACGAAGGGGAAGCCCATTGTCGGTATATCGCCGGAGCTGTCTTGTCAGCCCATCCATTATTCAAGCCGCGCGACTTACAAGTGCACCATGCCACGACACGCCGCGCCGTGCCACGCCATGCCACGCACGGCGCCTCATTAATTCTTCTTATATGTTTGTTTAATAAAGCCAGAGCTCCTCCCGACTTGGCCGGAGCCCGCTCGATTCCATCGATACGCGGCGCAAAAAACAGATGATGAAAAAACACGGGAAAATCGAGGAATCAGCCCGCGCAATCAGCCTCCGCGAGGAACAGTTTTTGCCGGTGACAGGCTTTTGAGTTCGAATTGGACACTTTACATTCGTTCCGCATCGAGCGATTTTTTTGCAATTCGTTCGTGTTTAGCGAATTAAGTTGCTGGACGTAGAGGGGTATCGTTGCGAATTTCATTGACGATTCTTAACCCTTCGCCGACGAGTATTGTATAGTGCTAGTAAATACTAGCACTATTTGCTAGTGCTAGTAAATAATATTTGTGTATAGGTGATAGTGGCAGTGTAAATCGATTTTTTTATCAAAGTAAAATAAATGGTTAATTATATATATAATACCAATAATAACTAATAATTATATATATATATATATATAATTATTAGTTATTATTAGTATTATATATATAATTAACCATTTATTTTACTAAATATTTTACTAAATAATATTATAATAATTACTTATTATTATTCTTACTTATATATATATATATATATATAAGTAAGAATAATAATAAGTAATTATTATAATATTATATATTATACTTATTATTATTATAAGTATAATGATAATATATATAATATAATATAACTATAATATTAGTATATATATATATATATATATTAGTATATATAATATATACTAATAATTATATATATATATAATACTAAAATAAATGGTTTATTATTAATTAGCAAAATATAAATGCCGTTCGAATCAGCATTCACAGCTGCCATTGCGAATATTTCATAAAGCTCAACATTTTCATTCAAGTTCCCGAATATCAGAAGTCAATAAATTAATTAAAATTACGATTGCTGTTACTTGTATGTCATAAATTATCAATATTGAACGTATAGAAAATTACGAAATTCATTTTTTTCACCTGACTCACGCTCAAACAAACGATTTTGTGTCGTCTCTGTCACAGGGAAATTCACAGCAACCCGAAACTTCGCATTTTCAGAAGAAATTACTCAACGAAACTATTTCCATGAAAGGTTTCGAATCGGACAAGTGCTGGGCCGAGGCAAATAGACAGTTGTGAAATTCATTCGAAACACGTCGGTTCCATGTCGGCAGGGATCATGTTCGTGAATTCACGGCATCGAAGTTGATTGTACCGCCATACTTTCCCGCCGCAGGACACCTAAGCTTAAACGTTGAAAATAACGCGGCGCGGTTGCGACGCGTGTACGCACGCCGCTCGAAACAGCGCGCTTTCTGCGCGCATCGCCAAGAGGAACAGCCGCATGCATCCTCGTCCTGAATCAATGATCGCGGCCCGATAGATGTATTGGACATCAAGTTGCATAACCACAATCGAAATTTCGAGCCGTCCGCATCGATGCGGAGGACCGCGGATCCCGTGAATTTCCGCGCGACCGGCATTTGAAACGAGAATCGCGAGGATATCATATTTTAGTTACAGGCAACCTGGTGCTGATTCAGCCAAGGTCTCGCGTGGTCTGGCGGTGAGGAGGATCGGCTGGAGGGCGGCGGGATTATCTAACCGCGGTGTTATATACACTTCCGGTCTGTAGAATTCGAAATTCGTCGTAATAAGAGTAAAACCGGCTGCAGCGCGCGCGTCATACACTGCAACGGAACACCGTATTTTCTTGGACACCGTCGAACAAAATTGATTATTCTGTACTGTATGTTTTGTATTATAGGGTTCATTAACCTTTTAGGCACGACGCGCCACTACAGTGGCTTCCGCGGATGTCATCTCTCTGGACGACGCGTCATTGTAGTGGTTTGCTCTAGTAGCTCACTCGTTTGAACCAAATAATCGTCTTCGTATGCATTGTTTCACACTTCTTTTGTCTTCGCATCGATTTACAACAGTCTACAGGATGTCCCAAAAATGTCTCGCAATCCGGAAATGGCGGGTTCCTCGGATCATTTGAAGCAACTTCTTCCTTTACAAAAATTTTCTCCGAGGCACCGTTCACGAGTTATTAACGAACAAACAGTGACCAATAAGAATCGAGTACGGCTGACGCGAGGCGGCCCAGCCAACCAGCGCGCGAAGCCCAGTCCCGCCCATTGGCTCGATCGCCTCGCGCCAACCGAGCTCGCCTCTCATTGGTCACTGTTTTTCGTTAATAACTCGTTAACGGTGCCTCGGAGAAAATTTTTGTAAAGGAAAATGTTGCTTCAAATGGCCCGAAGAACCCGCCACTTTCGGATTGCGAGACATTTTTAGGACATCCTGTATATAGAGACAGTAATCTTTAACGAGTGATCGTAGCATAATAAAACACAAAGAAGTAAAGTGTGTACATTCGTATTAAGTTTAATCCAAATACACGTGAATCTCACTATTACAGAAAATCTCAGTTGCTCCATTTTCAGTAAGTATTGCCTAAATCCTATTAGTTTATCAGTTTCCAATGTTTAAAATATTACTGGTTATCTTATTAACAATGACTTTCTACAAAGAAAACATTCTGATTTACTGTAAATCGATTTACCACTATGAACAATTAATTTAAAGCTGATGCTAATTCATAACTAATTAAGAGCACAATGACAACAATCTAACAACAAATTAGCAACTAATTAGAAACTAATTTTTAGACTTTATAATTATATATCATCTTATTCTTATTAGATATGGAAGAATAAATATGCAATAAACAGCATAAATGAGTTTGGAAAAGAAACGTATTTTTAGAATTATTACAATGATTATAAATCACTCTCGCTACTCCATTAGCACCTAATAGCAGCTAATTCTTTTCGCGTGTTAAAGCTGAGTCTTTAGACGTCGATTACTGAATTACACTGAATTTATATTTTAAAAAATGAGAATGAAAATAAAGAGATTAAATAATCTTATAAGTCAATAAAAATTTGTACTATCGAAATGAAATTTTGCAGAATTGAAATACATATCTAGTACCCTTATTCCCGTCAGCAACTAATTAAATGAATAAAATAAGACCACGGTAAATAACAATTCTAAGATGGACACCTTCGACACCGTGAAGCCGTGTTAATAATTAATGTAAACAGAAGAAGATAATATCACAGTGTGACCCAAATGTCCAGTTAACAATCTACACAGCTTCTTTCTAAATTTCTAGGACATTTATGAAAACTGGACTAATAGCGTTTTTGGGCGCCCTTTGACACCCACTCGTGCACCCCTCGATAAATTACGTTGCGCAGCTGGTGCATTCGCTTCGTTAATGCCCGGTCCGTTGCAATTAATAAATGATAACGGTTTCTTATCCGCGAGGAGACTATATCATCCATTGTGCGCCCTTCTACATCCATCGTCTTAATTACGGAGCTGTCGCGCGCGTCTTACCTGGCTCACTTCATCGCTTTTACACTCGCGAGCGCTTTCGCGCGCGCGCGCGCGTACCCCGCCCGTGCCCGTGAGTAGATCGTGCAGATTAAGTCCTCAACGTGTAACACGTAGAGGTGTTAGCACGCCGTGAATTAGCGAGCTTTTAAAGCAGCTCCCGGCGAGTATAAATAGAGGCCGAGATCCGCGGGCAAAAACTGGGGGGACAAGCGTAGAAACGTTCTCGCGATTAATCTAAGCTTTTACCCGCTCGAACATGTATTTTCAATTTGAATGGAGAAAGAGAGATCGATGGCGTCTGTATTTCACGGATTTATTTCCGGATTTTTACCGGTTGTTGCGTTCGACTGTGCCAAATGTTTATATCGAGGGGGTTTGGTAATGCTGTTTCGCGAATGCGCCCCCGACAGATTTTTCAAACCTCATCCATTATATCGGCGATACGCAATGTATGCACGTATTAGACTGCCTCGCATGACGCGCCGAATCGTTCAAACTCGTGAAAAACCTGCCCTTTTTATTCGCATAAACATTTCTGTCGATCGAATGCGCGGCACTCGCTTGTAAATGCGAACCTCTGTGTCGCGTTTTCGTTAGATCAATGAAACACAGTAAGTTCTCTCCAATTGCACCTCAGCACCTGTGACAATCTCTCAGCAGAAATGGACAATTTGGGAAGAGGCGACACGATTACTCGAGCCTCGTTTTTGTAGTCGGCGATTGTCAATAACCGCAAGAACGAGATGCGAGGCTCAAACAATCGTATCTCCTTTTTCCAAATTGCACATTTCTGTGTACAAGCAGAGGGACAATTGGAGAGAATTTATTGTATGTGTTTTATCACTTGCAGATTCATAAGTAAAAGATGTACGTCGAAGGCCGTGGTTGGGTCGTTGCAGAGCCAGATATTTCTATGGCAATCTGTAGGTAAAGATACAGATTTTAGTTTCTAAAATACACTATATCGTAGAAGCGACAAGAAGGTACCTTTGTGTCTACATTCCCCCTCTTACTAGCAACGGCAGCAGGGCAGCTAGTAAGAGGGGGGATGTAAGCACGAAGGTGCCTTCTTGTCGCTTGAGGACTATATGTTGATTTTCGTTGCACCAGATGAAAGATTTTTTTAGTTATGAATCAATGACCAATCTATCCCCAAAAGTAACAAACCTTCCGATGCAGCATTTGAGAGAAGCTTGTTGTGTGGGGGCTATATGTTCCGAGGTTTATATTTATAACATAAATGTACGCTTCAAATTTACACAAGTAATTCGAATAAGTATTCGAATAAGTATTCGAATAAAAAATTAAGAATTATTCGCGAACAAATAGATAGAATAATTTATAATATAATATTATATAATTAATTAATTTTATAATATTATATTATAATATAATATTATAATTATAATATTATAATATAATTTTATAATATAATATAATATTATAATTATAATATTATAATATAATTTTATAATATAATTAATTAAATTTATAATACATAATAAAATATTCGATTACAAAGAATTCATTCGAATTATATTAGATAAATATACTAATAATTATAACAATTCGAATAACGCCCAACTCCGCTAGTACAATTGTATTATTTTTGACAAAAATACGAACAAAACGTCTGCAAACAATAAATTCTTCGGCCAATCGAATTCTGATCGAAGCAGCGTAATTCGAAAAATAGCACTGTTACACCTAATAGAAGATTTACTTTGCGCAACAGCCAGAACGATACGAAAATTAATAAATACTGCAATGTAACGAACAATCAAACTTCATAATTTTTATTCGAGTCAACGACACGCGGCATGAAATTTCTTGTCTGCTAAGTTGAACGTGCTTTACTGGAATAAACCCGTGCCACGATTAAAGCTGCTCCTTTCGACGATAAGTTATATTTTTATTGACCAAGCGCATTCTTGTTGGCAGCGCGCGGTAACGCGAGAACGCTCGAAACGCGAATCTGTCGGTGTCGTATCGTTGACAAATTTGCATCTCCTCGCCGGCCGGGGTCCGGGCGCAGAGAATCAAGGAGTAGGTGGCCAAGTAGCGTGACGGATGTTGATCATCCATCAGGATCAGCGATCCAATCATATTGATGGAGAAATGAATCGCATTCGACGCGCTATTGTCGGTGGAAATGCGATTCCCCTTTCAGCTTGTCACGAACTTTTTGCGCTTGATATATCGTCCACGTGGAATCGGCAACGCTGGCGGATAAGAAACCGCGGGGAAAAAACATAGGTAACACGATTCGAGTTCTTTCGAACGATTATTTAGAGCCGGAAGACGGATCGGCAAAAAGCATGACCGGCGAGCGTTTCAATGTTTCACGTGCTGCACCAGAAAAGAGAAAGTTCGCAGAACCGCCTGAAGTCCTTCGAAAAATTGACTCTTTCGGCGTGGATTAAAATTATTATGTCCTGGTACAATGATGCGTATCTTTACTTCGATGTGCCCGATAAGACTTAGCGGATTCGACGCCACGTTATTTTCCTTTGTCGTTTCCGTGGACGAAACTGATGATACACGGTAGTGCACGGTTAAATTTACATGGGTTCGGGAACCTGCGCGTAAACCTTAAACGCACGGGATAGCTCTCTCGTGAGATAGAGCCGCATAAATTTAACTGCACATATTTTATGTAGATTTATCCGTGCGGCAGTGAAATGAAAATGCGTGTTTTTAAAAGGGAAAAATATTTTTAAAGGTGCGCGAGGGTTATAATATAACCTAACAAATATAATAGATATTTTTCTAACGCACTGATTATTCAATTAACAACTGCGAAAATTTAACAGGTGATTTGCTTTATTTAACAAAGACCATGTAATCCCAATTTTTAAGACCGAACAAATAATTGCGTCGAGACAATGAATATTGAATGTTTCAATTTGAATCAGCTTACGTGTACAGTTTGCAAGAGTTAAGTTAGATCGTTTTATAGTTTTATAGTTTCAAGAGTTAAAAGTTAGATCGTTTAATGGAGGACACATAAATTATATTTATATCTCCACTAGACTGTTTATTGCCGTAAAGACAATATTTGCGCAACATGGAGTATTCAACTTTCATTTGTAACAATACGTTTTGTGTAATACGTACATGTAAAATCATATGCTTTTTTAGCGTTTGTGTTCCTCTGTTTTCGAGGAATAGTAATGATTATACCGAAATATTATACATAAAATATTATAAATTGTATAAATATTATTGTATAAATATTATACATGATTCACCGAGGAAATGGTTTCATTGGTATGGTTTATTGAAAATGGACTCGTTGTATATATCAATTTCAATTATTACAATAATTGACACAGTTAAGAACAGAACTGCGAACAATGAAACCATTTCCTCGGTGAATCATTATTTACGTATTTTTTTCAAACAGAGAAACGCCAACACTCGAAAAGCATATGATTTTATATTTATTTAATATTTCAATCTGTTTATAATCAGTTTCCTAATTGTATTGTATTTCTAATTCGATTTAATACCAATTAATATCAGATACGATTTAATACCGAAAAGATATATTTAACGCTTAGCCCGATAATTGATTGCACTGACAGGTGCCAATTATATGCCATACTTGCTACTAGATTTTTGCAATATTCTCGAGATTGATCTCCATTGATCCCCATTATTCCCCCCAATCCCATGATTGCTTCAACGAAGATGGTGGCGAGTGATATCCCTGATTTAATTGCCTCTTCACGATAGCCCATAAATTTTCGATTGGCTCTAAGTCTGGGCTTGATGTTGGCCGATCTGAAGCTAAATAGCTGAAAATTTCATTACTCTTGATATACGTTTCGAAACATTGAAAAAGTGAACGCGCACATTTTCTAAGTATTTCGAATCGATTTGAAACCGAAGCAGAACTGAAATAATTCTTTACATTTCGTTCTTGGTCGCGTCAATGCACGACGAATTCAGTTTAATTGGATCTTCATCGAATCGAGATTACGGTATGCGGGGAAGAGCGACACGGCTCGCGTGGCCCGACGTAACAGCCTCCCGATTGTATTCTGTCCAATTGTCGTCGCGCTTTTTAATATTAATTCGGCTGCGCGATCTGCAAATTTATTCCCACGAGGCTTTGACGGCCGGCGCAAATAGCCGAGCCACGCACGACTATATCGCGCCGCGCGTGCACCTGCGGTCCGCGTTGCGTGTCCGCAGAGAGTGGACGCGCGTTGCAACATTAGTTTTCGCTATGTTTGCCGTTTGATAAATTCCGGCCGTGGGACACGCGCGTCCGTGGAATTCACGTCGCGTTGCCGTCCCATTGCCGATCGAAGGGCGTCAATATTCCCTTATACCGTACACTGCTTTCATCTCCTTCGATCAATTGTTATTATCCGAGACACGTCAACCTCGATGCAATGCTCTCGAAGGATCGGCCATTGTCTAGGAAACGCGTGCAACGACTTAAATTAATATATTCGGGCACCTTTTAAAACGGGATAATTTCTTTACAAATGGACCAGACGGTCTAAACTTCTTCCCTCTTTGAATATATTAGGTCCACCGGAAAGTTCTGCTCGATAACGTCACTTCGAGTTTCAATTCATATGCGCATGTTGATTCGAGACATATATGACTATCTGGAAGACCATTTTAATTATCGCGACTAAAATTATTTTGGCGTCGTTTCAAGATTTAAAGTTACAGTGTAAGGCAAAGTACCGATTGTGGAACGCTTTTCAGGGGCTATTCCGCATTTGTTTCAGTGCATTCATTTCTTTACATTGTTCACAAAGGGAATATATCGTGAGGAGTCCAAAATGCATAATTATTAGGTCTACCGGAAAGTTCTGTCCGATAGCGTCACTTCAAGTTTCAATCCATATGCGCATGTTGATTCGAGACATATGTGACTATCTGGAAGACCATTTTAATTATCGCGACTAAAATTATTTTAGCGTCGTTTCAAGATTTAAAGTTACAGTGTAAGACAAAGTACCGATTGTGGAACGCTTTTCAGGGGCTATTCCGCCTTTGTTTCAGTGCACTCATTTCTCTACATTGTTCACAAAGGGAATATATCGTGAGGAGTCCAAAATGCATAATTGTTAGGTGTACCGGAAAGTTCTGACCGATAGCGTCACTTCAAGTTTCAATCCATATGCGCATGTTGATTCGAGACATGTATGACTATCTGGAAGACCATTTTAATTATCGCGACTAAAATTATTTTAGCGTCGTTTCAAGATTTAAAGTTATAGTGTAAGGCAAAGTACCGATTGTGGAACGCTTTTCAGGGGCTATTCCGCATTTGTTTCAGTGCACTCATTTCTCTACATTGTTCACAAAGGCAATATATCGTGAGGAGTCCAAAATGCATAATTGTTAGGTGTACCGGAAAGTTCTGTCCGATAGCGTCACTTCAAGTTTCAATCCGTATGCACACGTTGATTCGAGACATATGTGGCGTCGCATCCCTCTACCTGAGCGCGGCCGCTAGCAATAAAACAAGTATCGTTCCTAATCCTCAAAATTCCCTAAAAATCACGCACCCCTAATAAAACAATTCTCCTCACATCTGGACACCTCGACCCGCACTGGACTTTCCCAACTTTCTCCTTTCCTACGAAAGTCCATCTATTCCTTTCTTCTCTTCCACTATAAAAGAGACAAACGCGCAACTCAAAAAGCTCAGTCTGTCCTAAGTCGCTAGTCCTACGACACCACGCTAGTCGCGCCCGCGCTCATCGATAACAATTCAATAAACTGCATTAACCCGAGAAAGATAACCTACGTCGCAGAGGCGCCTGCGAAGACTGTTGATTTTTGTTAATTTTTCATAGAGGTCTAGTGATTTAAGTTTAAAATTACTTAAAATATAAAAAAATATAATATAAATGCATTTTATTTTTACAATAATGCCAAACCTTTAAAATGACTAGATTAACTTAAATAAATATCCATTGTTAGTATAAAATTGACGCCTTAGAAAAGCATGCGCCTCTGAAGCGTATGGTTATCTTTTACGTACGTTGTCATATGGTTATCTTTCTAGGGTTAATAGTAACCTTAAACACGCTCTCCGATTCGCTTACCTTCCCTTCAGTGCTAAACATATATGACTATCTCTCTTTATCATTGCATTTACACGCATGCACTCTCCTAAATAAACTGAAACAAAGATATCTCGTGTCATTATTAAGCGAGACGCGATCGTGAAAACATGGCTACCGATGATAATGCCGGACCACATGCTGCTTTGGCGACTCGTCGGAAAATCGCAGAGCCAGGCTGGGAAATTCTGTCGCATCCACCATGCTCCCCAGACCTAGCACCCTCCGATTATCACTCGTTTCTCTCTTTGCAAAACTTTTTACAGGAAAAAGAAATTCAAAACTGAAGCTGACGTCAACCAAGCACTTGTCGAGTTCTTCGCCTCTAAAAATAAATCATTTTTTAAAAATGGCAAAGTATATTCTATATATATAATATATTCTAATATCAAAGTATATTCTAATATTCAAATTCTATATTCTAATATTCAAAGTATATTCTAATATGTTTCGGACCTTTTTATCGTGACAGAAATTAACGCGGACTGTACCGTTACCTTGTATCGGCACTGTATTATTAAAATGAATTTAAAGAGGATTTTATATTAATAAAAGCGAATTCAAATCGATTTCATACTTCACATTTTTTCATTTGTCATTTTATTATTAGTAATTGTTCACTCATTTTTTCACATTCAACATGTTTAACCACATTTAACCCTTACTTTATTATTAAAAATAATCTTGTATATTATTTAGTTTTATTAATATTTATTATTATTATTATATTATATTATTATTATTATATTATATTATTACTATATTATATTATTATTATTATTATATTAAATATTATTAAATTATATTTCTAATGCCTCTGTATAGTTGTCGCATGAAAAGAAAGATAATAATTCTTACAACTGGATGCACTTATGTATATTGTATGTGCGCGTTGTTTCCAAATGGAATTAAGTTGAACGAAGTCGCTGGTTGCCTTTACGTACACTTTAATAATATTACAGTACAGCTATGGTCTTAGCGATGCGTTATTTGCGTTTTATCTGCGTTCTTAGAGTTCTACGAGTTCTGGGAGTTCTAACAGTTCTGACTAACGTTCTAGGTGCCCTTCCGCTTGTCACCTCGGTTTTTTTGTTGATTGGTGAATGGTGGGTTTCGGTGGAGGAAATGAAGCGTTTTTGATTGGAGATGGGTGTGTCGGAAGGAACTTGAAATGAGGAGTGGGAAACTGTTCGAAAGTTCGGGTTGTAATTTTTCCGTTTTCGTTCGGATGCATTTTTTACTGTCGCAGGTGTATTGCTTAATTGCTCAAGGGATGGCCAGGGATGTTCGACCTTCGGTGTTGCCGTCGCAACATATATCAATAAAAATAAATGTTCTCAGCGAGTATTATACATCTAGATATAGGTCCAAAAAAGTAGTGTTTTGGAAAAGGTTTTAATTCGATATTAGCAAATAAATACTTAAATTATTGCTTACAAATTTAATTTCAAAATTTTATTTGTATATTATAATTGTTGACAATCGACAACTATAAAAACGAGCCGCAATGCTCGAATAATCGTATCCCCTCGTCCCAAATTGTCCATTTCTGTTCGCAAGCTGAGAAATAATTCCGAGAGAATTTATTTGCATATCTTTTGCATTTATACTCTTTTTATTGGAATATATTTTATTTGGTTATAACACGTTCTGTTCAACTATTTATACGGTCCACTCTCCGATCTAGAATTCCTCCCATATAGAGAGTCCACTATAATTATTCCAAAATCCATACCCGGAGCAACTCCCAGCAACTATAAAAATCACGCGCACATAAATTTCGCGATTCGAGTAATTGCAAGACCGCTAGAGATACTAATGTATGCTACAACATACCTGACCCATTCCCATGAACGTCCATTACACACCGAACACTTCCACCGCATCGCTTCGCTCGAGTTTCTCTCGCGCCGGACTATAGAAGGATCAAGAGTCGTGTTCCCGCATAATCATCTTAAGTGACTCATCACAGGAAATTTCTTAATTAACGTTAAGTAATTAGCAGGCGATTGGATCAGCCATTTTTTCACAGAATTCGAGTAACTTCCTTCCATCGTTGCGGTACTTCCCGTGACAGGATAAAGGATCAAGACACGCCTACGTTGTTTCAATATGTATATCAGCGCCAACATGCCACAGCATGACATAACTGCTATGCTTATGCCAGGGTCCATAAGAGGAACACGAAATCAGAACGACTTGTTTGATAATATAAAACGAAAAATGACCAGAGATTTATTATAGCAATTATTTTCGTAATCCTCTTACACCTTGTAGATCCTAACAAAGTTAGAATAGAAATTTTACAATTTGCGGTTAGAAACTTCTTAACATATCGTTTAATGGCACTAATTATATTAATCGTCTCTAGTAACATAGATCATCCTGTATATATTATCTATAATAATCGCATACAAACTTTGAATCAAAATCTCAAAAACGTGGACGCGAAATAAATTTAAAGCTGTCTGTAAGCTGCATTAATTTTGGTCGTAAAACTACTTTGACTATAAAAGTTCCTGGTTTGGATTAAACAAAGTTAGAATAGAAATGTTACAATTTACGGTTAGAAACTTCTTAACATATCGTTTAATGGCAGTAATTATATTAATCGTCTCTAGTAACATAAATCATCCTGTATGTATTATCTATAATAATCGCATACAAACTTTGAATCGAAATCTCAAAAACGTGGACGCGAAATAGATTTAAAGCTGTTTGTAAGCTGCATTAATTTTGGTCGTAAAACTACTTTGACTATAAAAGTTCCTGGTTTGGAAAAACAAAGTTAGAATAGAAATTTTACAATTTGCGGTTAGAAACTTCTTAACATTTTGTTTAATGGCACTAATTATATTAATCGTCTCTAGTAACATAAATCATCCTGTATATATTATCTATAATAATCGCATACAAACTTTGAATCGAAATCTCAAAAACGTGGGCGCGAAATAAATTTAAAGCTGTCTGTAAGCTGCATTAATTTTGGTCGTAAAACTACTTTGACTATAAAAGTTCCTGGTTTGGATTAAACAAAGTTAGAATAGAAATGTTACAATTTACAGTGAGAAACTTCTTAACATATTGTTTAATGGCACTAATTATATTAATCGTCTCTAGTAACATAAATCATCCTGTATATATTATCTATAATAATCGCATACAAACTTTGAATGAAAATCTCAGAAACGAGGGCGCATTTTGATAAATGCTACGAGAGATTTGCAATGTAATGTGTGTACTATAACTGTAATATACTCTCGTTTCAAAAGGAATTTCCACGATCGCAAGTTCCCCTTGTCAGTAGGGTAATGTTCGAGGTGACTAATTGCTACATACATATATTATTGCACAAATGAGGGGTTCCTGAGGTTATTCGAAGTAACTTTCTCCTTAGTGAAAATGCAATCCGCGGCTTCGTTCATGAGTTATTAACGAAAAACAGTGACCAATGAGAGGCGAGATTAGCTGGCGCGAGGCGGCCGAGCCAATTAGCGGAACTGGGCTTCGACTGCTCGTTGGCACCAATACAATGGCACCAATACAATGGCACAATTCAACATTTATATAGATCATTACCAAAGCGAATGATTTAGACGATTGAGAACAAAGGAAAATGTACACTTTATTAATATTAACATGTAAATATGTAAGTTTCCTTTTCACGCTAACACAATTTCAGATGAAATCCCTTTTCTTTTTCTGCATCGTGACATTTATATATTATTTTTCGAAAATAGAAAAATCTAAGCTACCTTTAACAAATTAAAAAACAGCACACACGTGCTATCATTTTGTCCGGGATTGTACAGCGCGATAAATTGCAAATTCTCTTAACAAGATAGATAAAGTGTTAATAGATTGTAATAAAGATTAATCATACGATACCAGAAGCATCAAGAATGCTTCAAAATGAACGGCGAGTCATCGAGCGTCCGAAGGCTTTAATACAGAGTCTCGGTGCGTGCGCTCCGAAATGGTTGACTAAATGGATTGACCTAAATAGATGATTCAGCCCAGGGACGGAAATGCTGTATAATTTTGATACCGGTGTTGCACTACTAAGGCTGTGCCGAAATCATTACAATACCGAAATCATTGCAATGCCGAAATGTTTGAACACCGAAACCATTATAATACCCAAATGCATGGATACCGAAACCAGAGCTGATGCACGTGGTCGGGGAAAATGAATTAAACTTATCGCACGACGAATATCTGAAATACAGACGGTATTTAAATAACGTTAATTTGGATCAGGTTAAAATTATTAGGATAAAACTCGGATTGCGCTTTATCAGACTGTTTACTTTTACCGCTTTCTCACTGGCGTCTCTTTTCCACACACACGCACACAAATACGCGAGCGCGCGCACACATTACTCTCTCTCATATTTACGAACATAAGACTGACTTGAGCAAATTATGCCAACAAAAGCAAATACCGGTATTTTGTCGATTTTTCTTCTGTTTGTAAGCTGCATTAATTTTGGTCGTAAAATTACTTTGACTATAATATAATATAATATAATAATATAATAATATAATAATAATATAATAATAATATAATAATATAATATAATAATATAATAATAATATAATATAATAATATAATAATAATATAATAATATAATATAATAATATTCCTGATTTGGATTAAACAGGATTGTCGTCGGATGACAGCGATGAAAGCTTCTGAAAAGCGACGTCTGTAACGACAAAGAAACCAGCCTGTACTGCTTTCTCGATATTTGGTTATAATTACAGTAGCAAACGTATATTTAACTTGGAGAACTGTACAACTTTTTAAAACTGAACCAAATGACTTAAATATTTTAAATGATAGAAGGACTAGTCTACTAGACGATAACTCTAATACTTTTTCTAAAATTTTCTTATTACTTAGAATGACAAAAAGAATTTAAAAGACTCGTGTTTTTCAATTTTTTTATCTGAGCCTATAACGAAAATGTTAAAAAATTTAATTTCGTATATCTCGGTAAGTTATATGCGTGCTGAAAATTTCATCGAAATCGGTTGACTTTGGCACAAGTTGTGAACAATTGAAGATCGCAAACATCGCAGTATTTCACGAATTTCAACAAGAAAAGAGTAAGTTTTATACCTTTCAGTGACTGTAGCTTGACTACAGATCGTATCTATCGATCTATCAAAAGCGATAAGAATGAATTAACTAAGAGAATAACTGAGAGTGGCAGTGGCAGACGAGACACGCTGTCCCAAAAATGTCTCGCAATCCAGAAGCGTCGGGTTCCTCGGATCATTTGAAGCAGCTTCTTCCTTTACAAAAATATTCTCCGACGCACCGTTAACGAGTTATTAACGAAAAACAGTGACCAATAAGAATCGAGTACGGCTGACGGGAGGCGACCCAGCCAGCCAGCGCGCGAAGCCCAGTCCCGCTCATTGGCTCGGTCGCCTCGCGCCAGCCGAGCTCGCCTCTCATTGGTCACTGTTTTTCGCGAATAACTCGTGAACGGTGCCTCGGAGAAAATTTTTGTAAAGGAAAAAGTTGCTTCAAATGACCCGAGGAACCCGTCACTTTCGGATCGCGAGGCATTTTTGGGACATCCTGTATAATACTCCCGAATGACGAATACAAGTTTTATTCATATTCGAATTACGCATGTGTCCGATCGCACGCTAACAGAGTACATCATCTGCGTGCGGACGCTGCGTCTAATCGCAAGCGGCGAACGCATACGCCCAGCCGCTTATAGGAAATCCCACCGCTACTCCTCGTTGTGCACCGGTGATGCATAAGCTGATCTCGAATAGCAAATATCAAAGCGCCAGGACCTCGATGGATGGCCGTTAGGAGGGTTGGAAAAGGTGCGGGGGTGGTTGTTGGAGGTCGAGACAGGACGGCCAGGTTACTTCGTTACAAGTTACGTCATAGCTTGCGTAACAGGCTAATCGCTTCCAGGTTTACGCGCTTATTACGAGGACGCAGACGGCTCGAACCGGCCGGCTGCCGTCCGCAAGCCGTTCGTTCGGTCGTCGTCCGGGCCCGCGTCCGCGAAGGGTGAATCGATGCAAAGCCCGGCCCGATAAATCAGTTCACTAAATTGAAGCGGCTGTTACGTAAAATATCCGCGACAGGACCGGGGTAGCGTAATCCGGGGGACGGGTTTTATTGACGAAGGAATCGATACCTGGTCGCCGTAAAATCGCCGGGCGGCGACGATCGCCCGTGGAAAATTTTTAAGGTGGCTGCCTTCGCTGGCCCAGAAAACGCTTTTACTGTTCCGCAGGATGTAACGTGAAATATGGCCGTAACCGCGTTGCTAAGCTTTCGGCCGGGATAGGGAATGAGACGGACAATTTATGTAAACGTCCGCGCCCCGGTGATATTCCCTCAAAAGTTACGGCCGGCCTCTTTATTTATTCGTTTATTGGTGCTTGTTGGTTGAATCCTTCGAAAATACGGTATTCTAATAAATACGGTATCGCGTCGAGAGTTTTACGAGGGAGTAGAGCTAAAGTCTGTGGCGAAAGGATGGAGACAGTGATATCGATTCGTACGGTGTTGCGGGCGTTTTAGAAAGGATGTTGATCATTATTTAGGGTAAACACGTCAACTTTGCTTGTTATTTCGCCGCGCGGAATCGACCCTTGAATATCTCCGCTCTACGCGGACGCTTTGTTTATTTTACACGCGGCTGGGACCGATGACGTACTTCGGTAACCATATGTATGTATAGTCGGTGCAATAAGTATATGTACACCTTTTAGGAAGGAATAACTTTTTTTCCATAGTTGGGGCCTAGCGATGGAAATTTCTTGAGATTTGTAAGATTAATTTTTCAAAGTTTTGCTATAGGCTCGGCTATGTATAGTCGGTGCCATAAGTATACGTATATCTTTTAGAAAGGAATAATTTTTCCATAATTGGGGCCTAGCGATGGAAATTTCTTGAGATTTGTAAGATTAATTTTTCAAAGTTTTGCTATAGGCTCGGCTATGTATAGTCGGTGCAATAAGTATACGTATACCTTTTGGAACGGAATAATTTTTCCATAATTGGGGCCTAACGATGTCAAGTTCTTGAGATTTGTAAGATTAATTGTTAAAGTTTTGCTATAAACTCGGATAAATCCAAACTAATTGCAATTTCTGAAAACAATTTGTTTGCCATTGTCCGGTAAACTAATGCCTCAAAAATCTCCCAAAATGTAGATGACTTGACTCAATTATAAAAAAAAAGTTGTTCCGTTTTAAATGATGTACGAATATCTCTTACTCCGACTGTAAATTGGGGAGATTTTGGGACGATATATTTTTTCAGAAAATTTGAAGAAAAATTAAAATCTTTATAAACTTTCTTTCCTCTAAAAATGTGTTTAGTAAATTGGAAAGTAAAACAAAACTGCGTTACGTTCTATAAAATTAGAACAAACTTCGATAGAAGAAACATTGATATTTTAAAAAATAAACGAATCGTTATTAATAATAAAAACCTAGGCCGCTCGCGTATTACTTCGCAACAAAATACCGCAGTTTCAAAACTGTTCCTGTTAATTTGACGCTACATGGTTCGCGGAAGAGATTAATCGATCATCGATTCGGTCAAATACGGTCTCTGAAATCAACAACTAAACAAAATATATATATATATATATATATATATATATATATAAATATATCCTACGATACGATGTCGGCAGCTTTTAAATTAAAAACCATAAAAACTAGAGAAGCGTCGTTAAAAAAAAAAGGAAAGAGACGCCTCAACTTTCGTTATAAAATACACGAGAGCCGGCTGCGTATCAAAAGCTGCGGAAGCGCCTAGCTTCGCGAACTCGACGGCAATAATATGGAAGTTATACATTTCGGATATCAAGCTAAACGGAAATGTGAGAAAGCAATTGTATTTCTCGAAGCTGGCTAGGCGAGAGGCGAATTACGTTTCTTATTAAATTGTGTTCACCTTCGAGCACTCTATCCCCTCAGACTCGCCTCAATTACCGGGACTCGGCGAAAGAACGCTCACCTCTAGTTTTGAACAAACAACACGGGACAGGCGAGCTTCTCCGCGTGGTTCCGCGAACAATAAAACTTCAAGCGAAATTAAAGGAAATTGAAAACAGACCGTGGAACGAAATAAAATACATACGTACTCTCGTGTCTACATAACGGCTACAAACCTCGGTTACCTTAAATCAAATATTAAGAAGAGAGAGAAAGAGACGGAATGAGAGAAATAGAGCTGGGAGAGAGAGAGAGAGGAGAGAGGGAGAGGAGAGGGAGAGAGAAAGAGAGAAATTGTAGAGCGATTCAATTCTACGTTTTTCACGGTTAGAAACCGCCCGGTGAAAAGCTCGTCAGTATGAAAGGAATACGGTGTAAACCGAGCAAGAAATACCAGTGGAAGTTTTTCATTGTTCATTGTAAAACTTTTATGGACATAGTACAACGCGCGGACGCCCGCCACTTTTTTCCCCCTATTATTATTAGAGAAAGCGAGCAACAAAAGGGGACGCTTTCACCGCGCAAGATGTGTTACGATCCCCGCCGACACAACGTGTCCCAATTTTCATTGAATCAACGATTCCTTTTCAACCAGCAGGCCGCGGCGCGTTAACCCCTCCGCTCTAATCATTGCCATCGAAGAGCAGCGAACACGAGTCGGCCACGAAAAGCACATGCTGCTGCGTTCGAAAGGTATCGCGCGCTTTTTTTTTTTTTCCCCCCCCAGATACGGTGGAAACATTCGGTATCCGACGATCTAGTATTCAAAACGTTCCGCTATCCGCGTGTTTCGCTATCGAAACGCTCCGTTATCCGAACTCTGTGCGTTAGCATCGGCTGCTTTCAGCGCCGACGATAGGAAAGGGTAAACAACCACGGTGTTTCAAGAATGTAAACACGAAAGCACCGCGCCGATTGTGTACGAAAATCAAAAGAACGCTCGGATGGATAAGCAAATGTTCATAGAGTGGTCTGTGAAACTATTTTTCTAGCGAAAATCATGAAACGCCAAATAGGAAATGGCCAGAGAGGAGAAACAATGTTGTTACCAGAGAAGGCTATATACATATATATAAAGGCGATATATAAAGGCGAGAAAAAACATATATTAAAGAGAAGAAACAATGTTGTTACCAGAGAAGGCTATGACATATACAGGGTGTCCCAGGTTTTAATGTTCAAACTTTGTCAGTATATTCTATGGCACAAAGTAAGAAAAAAATGTTATGTAAACATAGAGCTTTATTAAGAAGTTATAACAAAAATTCAGAATATTATATAACAATATTATATTATATATTATATTATATTATATTATATTATATTATATTATATTATATTATATTGTATTATATTATATTATATTATATTATATTATATTATATTATATTATATTATATTATATTATATTATATTATATTATATTATATTATATTATATTATATAATTAATGATAATAAAGCTCTATATGACCTATGTTTGCATAACATTTTTTTCTTACCCTGTGCCATAGAACACGCTAACAAAGTTTGAACATTAAAACCTGGGACACCCTGTATATAAAGGCGATATATGAAAGCTAAAAAAAGCATGTACATAAAGGCTATATATAAAGGCGATCTACTAAATGAAAAAGATCAATTTAGAGATCATTTACCACCGATGGAACACTTTCACTTAGAGCAAGATAACAAAGAAACTAAAGCATTCGAAAGAACGGCTCCTTTGCTATAAGAATGCACAGTGAAATATTGAAATACCGAACAAAACATTCAACAATGAAGAGGATAACGGAGGGGTAATAGAGGGATGATCGAACCCTTCCTCAAATCAGCGTTCAATTGCACCGTTCTCCGGCTTACAAAACACAACAACCATATTTGTGTTTATATTAGAATTGTTATAATATATCAATGAGGAAAGAAATTACGACGTCAAATTTTTATATGAATAATTTGTATGCAAAACGCTTCGTTTATTTTATCCAATACTTTTCGCAGCGATTGTGTAAAGCTTCTCGAAGTTTAAGTTACTTTTTCGCACAAGGAATGCACTTTTATATTTTTCTCATGAATATATGTATTATCGGCGTGTACCTTATAGAAATTTCAAATACAATGATTTCTATCGATTGTATTACGGGTAGAAGTGAAAAGAAAATGTTATATACGATTGTAGATTTATAAATGCTTTTCTGGACTTTCATCAGAAAAATATGAAATGACTATGTACACTTACTGACAAAAGTTACGAAACGATACGATTAAATTGTTTCGATACATTTCGGTATATTCTCTATCTTCTGAGATACATAGGTTGGAACTAAAAATAGCATAATGAGATAGCATCCCATACATCAATGATCAATGAGGTTTTTTTCTCGAACATACTTGTACGAGAGCCACGATTAAATTAAATCGAAGAAATAAGGTAAAAGCTGCGCGACATAAATTAAGAAACATACTACATCGCTTAAGTTGTATAATCACTTTTAATGAAAAAGAAGCGATGTGTCAATGTCTGTAGTTTTCGTAACAGTCTAATAAGATGTTAATAACCCTTGGATTTGAGGACTGCATTGTATCTGCGTGGCATAGATTCAATTAATCGAACACAAAACTCGGTCGAAATTTCTGACCATATTTTCGTGACTGTTTCTTTGTTAATTCTGCTTATATCTAGCTGCTAATATCTAGCATATATTTCGAGATATTTAACCTGTGATTTGAGGACTGCAATGCATCTGCGTGGCATAGATTCAATTAATCGAGCACAAAACTCGGTCGAAATTTCTGACCATATTTTCGTGACTGTTTCTTTGTTAATTCTGCTTATATCTAGCTGCTAATATCTAGCATATATTTCGAGATATTTAACCTGTGATTTGAGGACTGCAATGCATCTGCGTGGCATAGATTCAATTAATCGAGCACAAAACTCGGTCGAAATTTCTGACCATATTTTCGTGACTGTTTCTTTGTTAATTCTGCTTATATCTAGCTGCTAATATCTAGCATATATTTCGAGATATTTAACCTGTGATTTGAGGACTGCAATGCATCTGCGTGGCATAGATTCAATTAATCGAGCACAAAACTCGGTCGAAATTTCTGACCATATTTTCGTGACTGTTTCTTTGTTAATTCTGCTTATATCTAGCTGCTAATATCTAGCATATATTTCGAGATATTTAACCTGTGATTTGAGGACTGCAATGCATCTGCGTGGCATAGATTCAATTAATCGAGCACAAAACTCGGTCGAAATTTCTGACCATATTTTCGTGACTGTTTCTTTGTTAATTCTGCTTATATCTAGCTGCTAATATCTAGCATATATTTCGAGATATTTAACCTGTGATTTGAGGACTGCAATGCATCTGCGTGGCATAGATTCAATTAATCGAGCACAAAACTCGGTCGAAATTTCTGACCATATTTTCGTGACTGTTTCTTTGTTAATTCTGCTTATATCTAGCTGCTAATATCTAGCATATATTTCGAGATATTTAACCTGTGATTTGAGGACTGCATTGCATCTGCGTGGCATAGATTCAATTAATCGAACACAAAACTCAGTCGAAATTTTTGACCATATTTTCGTCATTGTTTCTTTGTTAATTCTGATTGTATCTAGCATACATTTCGAGATATTTAACATGTTACAACCGTCATCGGTTTCCCCTATGCAGTATATTTTTATATACATATATATATATATGTAGAATAACATTTTTTTATTTCAGATTCACGTGTCCCAGTATTTACAAGTAGAACCGGTCAGTCATGAACAGACGCAATCGTTGATGGCTTTTCGATAGCACCCATATCCGTTGAAAAAAACGATTTACCAAACACCTTGAATAATTATACAGGGTGTTCTTGAAAATTTTGTAGAAGCGGGCACCGGGTGATATAATATCATAAACAAAAATATGAAGAAAATGTAGAATAACTTTGTTTGGAGCTCAGTTTTAGAGAAAATCGAGATAGAAAATTCGCTTTTTACATACAGCTTTGCGGCTACATGCGATATTGTACGACGCTCGACGAACCTTATCTTAGTGTAAATGTGTATCTATGTATAAAGAGTGAATTTTCCAACGCGATTTTCTCGCAAACTAAGTTCCAAACGAAAAAGAATTATTCTATATTTGTTTCGTGTTTTCTTTTTAATGAGAAATCATCTGGTGTCCGCTTGTACATACCTGTCAGAGACACACATGTATATGTATTGCGTAAAAATGCGATAAACATCACAAGCATTCATTTAAATATTCTATATATTTTTATGAATGCAATTTTATTAGATACACGAAACTTAACGAAAATTTGGGCTCCAGCAAAATCGCTAAGATTATTATATGAAATCTGTTTATGATTGTGAACAATGATTTATCGTAATGAAGTTTCTTGAAAATTGTGGGCGTATTTTTAAAGCGATGAATTTTATACACTATAATGTCGTGTTAGACTCCTTGTGAAGACTTCGAACATTATCCACTAAATGCGAATGTTGTGTGAAAGTTAATATATAATAAATATAAATTTTCTTTCTCATGAAATAAATCCTAGTGCAAAGGGTCAATATTATAATATTATAGTATTAATATTATAATATTATAATATTATAATAATATTATATATAATATTATTATATAATATTATATAATTATAATAATATTATATAATTATAATAATATTATATATAATATTATTATATAATATTATATAATTATAATATTAGGTCTATATATTGTCTATATTATATCAAAGGGTCAATATTATAATATTATAATATTAGGTCTATATATTGTCTATATTTTCAACATATTTGTCTACATATTTCATGCTCACAATATTATAATATTATAATAATATTATATATAATATTATTATATAATATTATATAATTATAATATTAGGTCTATATATTGTCTATATTATATCAAAGGGTCAATATTATATAATTATAATATTAGGTCTATATATTGTCTATATTATATCAAAGAGTCAATATTATAATATTATAATATTAGGTCTATATATTGTCTATATTTTCAACATATTTGTCTACATATTTTATGCTCACAATATTATAATATTATTATATAATATTATATAATTATAATATTGGGTCTATATATCGTCTATATTTTCAACATATTCGTCTACATGTTTCATGCTCACAAAAATCGGTGAGATGTCTCCCGTCTCAAATAATTATTAAATATAACATTTTGATGGACATATTAATACATTAACATACTAAAATTCCAGCGAAGTCTCCAGTAATGCGTACATCTGCTGTCAGCACATTTTATCATAAGTGTGCCGAAGCGAGAAGGTTAACGAAGAGCTCATGAATAATATTCATCGCGTCCCTGTTATCGCGTTGACATGGCTACGAGAGAAAAGCGAAATGTCTCGCGTCTGTACGCTTCTTGCTCGACAATTAAACGAAATCAAGATACGCTCTCAAACAAAACGTCGGTACGCGCGTATGCTACCTTTAATTACTCGGTGTTACAATCACGACGGCATGAAAGTCATAAACGATGTGTAAACGTTACCACGTATGGATATCGTTAATGCGAACGTAACTTGTCTTGGCATAATGTCAATGAGTTCTCTTAGAAGGTGTATGAGCATAGAAACGAGCAGGGATAAAACGACAGCACTCTCGTACTATCTTTACACTTATTGCAGTAGTTCTAGTGCTCCGTAACGTGTACCTGGACTGCGGATTTGAATGCGAAATAAAAATTTCCTTTGTGAACTGCAACAAACAATAGAGTCAGATGGAAAATGTTTCTTTTCCTTGACGATTTTAATAACTTGAAAATAATGCAGACATATTTTTAAATTTCATCACCTTCTCCGTTTCAAATTTCGCTTCCTCACTTTTTTGTCATAAATGCATAAAATCAGCATAAAAACAGTGCTTCGTAATACAACTTTATGTAAGCGACAGGGACGAGGAAAAATTGAATCAACGTGTGCATATGGATTGAAACTTGAAGTGACGCTATCGGACAGAACTTTCCGGTACACCTAATAATTATGCATTTTGGACTCCTCACGATATATTGCCTTTGTGAACAATGTAGAGAAATGAATGCACTGAAACAAATGCGGAATAGCCCCTGAAAAGCGTTCCACAATCGGTACTTTGCCTTATACTGTAACTTTAAATCTTGAAACGACGCTAAAATAATTTTAGTCGCGATAATTAAAATGGTCTTCCAGATAGTCATATATGTCTCAAATCAACAAGCGCATATGGATTGAAACTTGAAGTGACACTATCGAACAGAACTTTCCGGTAGACCTAATATTTGACGGGTCGATTTAAATAGGTCACCCTGTACACACTTTTGGCGGCGCGTCCCGATAGATTCGGATAAACAAAGTTCTACAGTCAAGAGTTGCAACGACCGTCGCTGCCTCGACCCAAGTGAACGCGGGCAAACGACCAGAAGCTGTAGTTCCTGGAGATCTGCGCATTCCTTGAATGAACATATTTTTCGAGATTATTATTAACCGTTGGCTCTCGCAACGCGCCAAGTGTTTACCGAAGTCGGGTCTTTTCGACCCAGTTGGGAAGTTTTGGATACAGATTCTCAACGAACGTTCCAAACCACTAAACAGGTTTCAGAACCGACTTTACAGCATTACATGCCGGGCACCATGTTTCCAGGTTTGACCTGTACTCGCGGCAAAGGTAAATAGTCGCTGTGCAGGAATCCTGGAATTCCATGTCCAATATTCACCAGCATTCCTGCTCCACCGTGTTCATTAACCACCAATGTTTGTTAACCAATAGGAGTACAAACATTCTTAGATCTAAGTTTGCACTCGTCGCGGTATATAAAACGAATTTAATTTACCGATCCTCGTTGTAACAAAAATACGCAAAAAAAACGGCTGAACGTAAATCCCCCTCCAAAAGTATTAGGACACTTATAGAAAATTAAATCAATTTTAGAAACAGACAGGAAATTCTTATAATTTCTTCACCTAAGGTGAACAGCATAAGGCGCTGAACAGCAACTCCGTCGGATCTTTCGATATAACAAGGATCTAAACCACATGTGATCACAATGCTACGAGTGCAGTGTATAACCTACAAACCGACTTCCCTCGAAATGCGCTGAATGCGCTTCAGCAGGTTGCTGTTCCCGGTTGGCATTCAATTATTCATCGGACACAAAGCGTAAGCAACGTGTGAGGAGCACGTGCGCGGCTTCCAAGCACGGCGACACGACCTAACAACGGGAGAGCAAAAAGAGAAGCGCGGATTCGACGGCGCGGTAAGTAAAAAATCTGTAGCGGCAATGCCAGCGAGCGGTTCATAAAAGAAAAAGGGACGTCAACAACGGCATCCTCACCTGTCACGACATATATAGAGAGAACCAAGCGAGAGATAAGCGTGCCGCGTAAACAGCGACGATGCAAGAGCCACGTGCGATTGTGCAGAAAGTGAATAATAAATATCTGTTATATCGGCGATCCGTTTAACGAGTCGTGATTAACAACCGCGAACTCGATCGAACGGAATGTAAGAGGCCGACGGAAAAACGAGAATGCGCGCGGAACACGAAACTCGAAACCCGAAACCGCCGAACGCAACAGGCATGATAGCAGGCACGGCAACGGGTCGGGTCGGGCCGGGAGAGGGTGGCCATGGGCGCGATTAGCAGAGCAGGATGTGAAACGACGAAGGTGTAACGCTCGTGGCACACGGCGAGGAAGGGCGATCGTTACGGGCCTAGAGGAGCGAAGGGTTCGCGTTCACACGATTACCGCGGGACATCCTCTTTCGCTGGATCCAACGGGCTTATTCCGCGATAATGGCGCGTCGTAACGATATTTCACGGCGACCCCTATATCAAGCGACGCTGCATATGCAAGTACGATCGTAGATAACGAGCGGCGGCTTTGTCCGGGGATAGCTGTCACGGGGCGCGCGCGCCGCTCGATTTTGAGGAGCGTGTGAACGCCGGAAATTACGTCGGTGCCGCATGTCGCGCCGCGATCGGTGCCGATTGCGTGTATGCGCGACGTCGATCTCCGGGGACTGATAGCCGGCTTTTTTCGCGGACCGCCTTCAATCGAAATTACGGACAACTCCCGCGACCGGGTATCGATCCGCGAAACGATGCGGCGCGGCGCGAGGCGAGGCGAGACGAAGCGGCGCGATGGCCCGCGAGACGCGCCGAACGCGATTCCGCTGCGTAATCGGCGCACCAGTTAACCTAGTTCCATTAAATTTCGCGTCGCACCTGTCATCCAGCCTCTAATCAACCGCGGCGATGCGACGTTGCGCAACGCGACGCGGCGCGACGCGACGCGACGCGACGCGACGCGACGCTACGTCACGGACGACGACGTTACAAGCGACGCGGCGCGACGCGACGGCTGGCGTTCCGCTCCGACGTCACCGAATGAAAACCGAGACCGAGACCAGTCTTCCGCCGTTTCCGAGCACGAGTTAATTCGGGCGCATTAGCGCGAGTAATTATAGTGTTGCCGAGTGGAATACCGACGCCCGGCAAAAATTTCGTTTCCGTGCCTGTGCGGAATTAATCGTGGCGAGAAATACGGGGCGCGGGCGCTTGTACACTGTCCCACATTAATGAGGCGTTCGCCTTTTTTCCCGTTCGCAACCTTTTTCTTTCCATTGTTCCGGGAGAAGAGGGCGCTCGAAGCGAAGTACGTTTTATTTGAGGGATTTCGAAGTTACTCGATACATTTTTGTGCAAGGATTTAGTCATGAAGTCGGATTTATCATTTCAACTGAAGCTATTAACAGATTAGCTGTTTTCGAAGAGTACAACCCTCTCCAAGAGAGAGAGAGAGAGAGAGAGAGAGAGAGTATCGAGACACCAGCGAGCGTCTTAAGTTGTATTGTTACAGGTGTAACGCTCTCACGTTATTTGGTTTAAATTGTAATACTTTATTGGATTATTTTCTCTCTTTTGAATACTCAGAAGTTTTTCCTTCTAGCATATAAGTTACAAAAACGAATCGACGCCGAGAGTCTCGCCAGAGTACCATTAGATAAACAATGATTTCATATGTATATAGAACAGAGTGCTCTTTGTCTTTAGGTGACGTTTTTGGTTTCGTCTTTGTGAATAGTCTTCAGTCTCCTGGAGCAATCAGGAGAGTAAAGACGGTCCTTCCTCGTACATCGAATTAATAAACCAAAAGGGATAAGTTTAATTCACTGCGTCTTACTTTTATTTATCTACCCATTTCCAATATACTTCATTCAGTTTAAGTAATGGCCGTGTTATGTTGCAAAGACACAACGGGAGAATTTCCCAGGAAATGTGAGGGTTCTTGTTCTGATCGGAGAATTTGCCAAGACTCATTCTGCGTTGAATTTCCTTTTTTTTTAGTAATCATTTCTGAGCAGCCTTCTCCAAGAGTATTAAGACACCAGCGAGCGTCTTAAGTTGTATTATTACAGGTGTAACGCTCACCTTATTCGGTGTAAATTGTAATACTTCATTCGGTTTAAGTAATGGCCGTGTTATGTCGTCACGACACAAAGGGGGAGAATTTCCTAAGAAATGTAAGGGTTCTTATTCTGATCGGACAATTTACCAAGACTCATTTTGAGTTGAATTTCCTTTTTTTTTAGTAATCATTTCTGAGCAGCCTTCTCCAAGAGTATTAAGACACCAGCGAGCGTTTTAAGTTGTATTGTTACAGGTGTAACACTCACCTTATTCGGTATAAAAATTGTAATACTTCATTCAGTTTAAGTAATGGCCGTGTTAGAATTTCCCAAGAAATGTGAGGATTCTTGTTCTGATCGGAGAATTTACCAAGACTCATTCTGGGTTGAATTTCCTTTTTTTTTTAGTAATTATTTCTGAGCATGTTGATGATGCGAACAGATCTGAGGATCGGTATCTCGTTAGACGCACGTTTTGAAGGAAACTGCACTGGTGCAGGTTTTGAAGAGCTCTGAGCCGAGGGAAAGTTGATGTATACATATGTATAGGTTCTTGCTTGAGTGGGGGGGGGGAGGTTAGGAAATAATAAGGGTTAGTATGGTTAAGTCAGAATTTTGAAGATAACGGCGAGGCAAAGGTTCAGGTATGACGGTGATTATTAGGAAATAATAAGGGTTAGTATGGTTAAGTCAGAGTTTTGAAGATAACAGCGAGGCAAAGGTTCAGGTATGATGCAGCGAGGACAGAGGTCGAGGATGAGGCAGAATTTGAAGATGAGTCAAGGGTGAAATTATGGCTTACCGAAGATTTCGGGACGTTCGATAGGAAGATAATGGAATAACGTTAGTACACAATGATAAGTGATGGTCGCGACGTTGGTGTACAATATAACATTAACAATAATAAGTGATGTGACAACAATAGTAGTAATAATAATAACAGTAACAAGAATAATAAGAAGAAGAAGAGAAAGAAGAAGAAATAATAATAAAATAATAAGAAGAAGAAATGATAAAAAGATAAAAAGATAACGATAACATAATAACAATAATAATAAGAAGAAGAAGAAAAATTTAATATTTAAAAATTATTATATAAAAAAGATATACTTTTTCGAAAAAAGTATATCTCACATCCTCGTCAAACAAGACATGATAATAAGAAAAGATAAAAAGATAAAAAGATAATGATAACATAATAACAAAAATAATTAGAATTAAAGTGGTGGAGTAGGTCGTAACAGTCTGCAAATCTGCAAATACGGTATTATATTAAGTACATATTAAGTTACAAGTGTTCGTCACTTGTGCAATTATTGTATTATATAAAAAAGATATACTTTTTCGATAAAAGTATATCTCACATTCTCGTCAAACAAGACATGATCAGGTGTACTCTCGAGGATTATACTGTCTCACACAAAACTCGCCCACCAATACCTTCTCTCAACAGAAAAGAACATTGCACTGCAGAAAACGCCTCGAGGAAAGACAACAATATAACATAAAAGCCCCTTTTAGAAGGCATCCTGAATGGCAAAGAAACAATCCAGAACCTGCTGCATTACCCGAAGCAGACCCAACAGTGTTCAATCAATCGTGGACGTGACTTTGAATCGCTAATAATCCGCTTATTGTCAGTGGTTGATGAGACTTTGAACCTCGAATATAAGAAAAAATCCAGTGTCAATCGACCAAGATGTAAGTAATTTCGGATTAATAAATAAATTCTGAATGGAATAAGCGTAGATGCTAAACTGAATCATTCGGGAATCGGAACAATTCAGTGGCTGAGCGCGGTTAAGTCAGTTTGTCACAAAACCGGGAGATCAGACCGAGTACAGAAGTAATTCCGCGTGGAACAGTTTGAGAACGACTGCAAGTTCTAGAGGAACCAATAGAACGAACTTTGATCGAGTCAGAGTCTAGAGATAAGGCCGGCTTTGAACTTCGAAAGTCCGTCCGATTCAAACTAACAATAAGATCGGGGGAGCTGAATTAATTAAGTTGATTCGGAACAAATAGATTTGAACCGGATCAACATAGCGTTGATAGCTGGTGGAATAAAGCAACGCCTGTCCGACTTGTGAATCTTTCGAATCCCGGCTAATTTAATTTGAGTTTTGCAACTGTAAATCAAATTGATTAACGTCAACGATTAGCCTCGTTCGAAACACACTGAATCAGTTTCAGATGTCTGCATTTATTTGTATCAATTGTCTGAACATGCGACGATTTATATTAGTGTTATACGTTTATTTGGACTCTTTGATCTAGGATCGATATTACCCGAATCTTGTAACTTTCAATTATTTTGCATTCACAGCATCTATATTTGTTTGTTTAGATTAGTTATTCATGTTTTTCTCCGCCGCATCGAATACAAAGTTGCACCGCCAATTTTAGATTACTCTGCAGTCTTTGCAAACGAATATAACAATGTTATTATTATTCTTATATTATATAATATATTATATATAATATATAATATATTATATTATATTATACTATATATTATTATACTATAATATACTATAATATATTATACTATATATTATTATACTATAATATACTATAATATATTATATTATATAATATATTATATAATATATTATTCTATCATAATTATTCTTTTTTCTTGAAGATCAAATAATACACGATCGTTTCATCCCCTTCGTTCGTTCGTTTTCCTATTTAATTGTAGCCATAAAGTAACGACAGGAAGCAATTTGAATTCTTCGCAAACGTCCTATTACCGGTAATCTCGTTACCCCGGTAGATTCTTGCCCCCGCAGCCCTCAAAAATCGTCGGTGAACCGTGAACGGGTAACAAATTTCACAATACACGAAGAACGTGTTGTCCCTTGGTTGGAGAGGAGCAATAGTGGCGGCGCTTGTTGTTGCGAAAATGGCTTAAGCCGGCGTTAATTAAGGGAGGCTTTAGCTCGTACTGACTATAATCACCCACGGCAGGCGTCGCCATGGTGACTGTAGAACGCGTAGGAAATCCTGAAGGGATGAGAAAATGAATGAACACCCCAGAGAAAGGGGGCGGCACAAGTGTTTTTATACAATGCTTGCAAAAGCGTCGGTCATTTGTTAGTTGTTTTCGCCTTTCCTTTCTCTCTCTCCCTTTCTCTCTTTCTCTTTCTCTGTGCCTTTCTCTCTCTCTCTCTCTCTCTCTCTCTCTCTCTCTCTTAAAAATTTCGGAAGAAAAAAATATTATCTATTTGTTGTCGCAATAGTTTTAGAAATCAAAATAGAAGGGAATTTGCAAATTATGTTGCAAATTTCCTTCTATTTTGATTTCCAAAACTATTGCGACAACAAATAGATAATATTTTTTTCTTCCGAAATTTTTAATTTCATCCTATGTACATAACAACGAACTTAAAATACTTACTTCATTGTGAACAGGGGTTGAAAACAGTTAAAATATCGGTTTCGATTCTTAAAACAGTTATGAGGAGTCGAAATGTTCTCATAACTGTTACAAGGTATATCAGTTCTGGTTTATATCGGTTTCGGTTGTTCAGAACTGTTATTATATCGGTTCTATAACTGTTATTATATCGGTTCTATAACTGTTATTATATCGGTTCAATAACTGTTATTATATCGGTTCTATAACTGTTATTATATCGGTTCTATAACTGTTATTATATCGGTTCTATAACTGTTATTTTTCAGTTCTGAGTTTTGGTTACGGATTTCGGTTCTAATTTTATTTCACATAACAAATACAGCAAATTCTCCCTAATCGACCCTCAGATTTTACCTAAAAATGGATAATTTGGAAAGAGGAGGTACTATTATTCTAGTCTCGCGATTCATTTTTATAGTTGTTGACAATCAGTAACTGTAATGTTATTCGCAATAACATTATTATATTATTCGCAATAACATTATTATATATTATTCGCAAGGTTCGAATAATCGTATTTTCTCTTCCCAAATTGTCCATTTTTGTGTACAATCTGAGGATCAATTAGGGACAATTTACCGCACATTGTATTTCTTTCGGGGATTTAAAGTATAAGCATAACTGTTTCCAACATTTGAAACTTACATTAAAACAAATATTATAAACTGCGAACAACGATGTCTTCCATTCCATATTTTCTGCAAAGTGTGACCGAAGAATTTTGGAAAATGATGAAAGTAAAGTAAATCGTGTAAATCAGTAAATCAGGTAAATAAAGCGAATCAAGTAAATTACAAGCAATACAGGCAATAAGAGTAGCGAATAAAATTGGAAACTGGACTTTGGTCATTGTTGTAACTACGTAATCGAAATGCAGAGACACCGTGTATCATGAAAGCTCTTGCACAGTATGGAGAAACTCTTAGGACGACGTCGAGCAAGAAGCTAGGCAACACGGATGAATGAGGTCCTTGGAGAGATTATTACCCGCATTGTTCTAACATTATGCACTTGATGCTACTCGTATATCTCGAGAAATTATTGGTAGCTTAGTGTATTATGTTTAAGAAATAAAGTTCTTTGAAATTTCTTGAAGTGTCATTTCGAATGTCCGATTGTCCTACAATATCTGCATAAAGCAGAAATTCGTGTTTGAAAATTACATTAAAACAAATATTATAAACTGCGAACAACGATGTCTTCCATTCCATATTTTCTGTAAAGTGATTTTTAGGTAAAATCTGAGGGTCGATTAGGGAGAATTTGCTGTATTTGTTATGTGAAATAAAATTAGAACCGAAATCCGTAACCAAAACTCAGAACTGAAAAATAACAGTTATAGAACCGATATAATAACAGTTATAACTGTTTATCCGATGGTTTATTTGTGTAATATCCTGATGCCAAAACGTTTTATTGTCTAAAAATTGCATCCAAGTTCTTTATTACCCGATAATATATCTCAATAATACAATTACTAGATAAGAGAACGTTTGGATACCAGAATATTGTAAAAATAAAAATAAAAATAGGGAAGATCTAAAATCTTCGAGTAAAAGAGGTTTCGACTTATCGAAATCTTCGAGTAAAAGAGGTTCAGCGAAAATTTGACTTTCAGAGGGTTTATACAAGACCTTCTGATCCTAACATAAAATATTTCTTTGCATAATTTCGTCCGAATTTTTTCAAATAATCATTTTTAAAAATTCTCGTAGGAATTTTACATTCGGGGTAGCGATATCTTTATTTTCTCAATCCTCTTCTCACTGCTTCGATTACTTTTACTTTCTTAGCAAGTGTTAATTCTTTTAGAACTCATTTACTTAACGCGAACACAAAGGTGGTAATTTAATACGCGGGGATGATGCGAATTCTGCGTTCGGCTGATAAAAAGCGATTATGAAGTTTCCGTAGGCTAGAAGATATATGGCTAGCGTTGTCTTTTATTTTGCAGTATTCGAGAGAATTCGAACAATTGCACTAATTTTACCGCAGTGTGTCCCGTTAATATGAACATTATCCAGCTAATCGGTCGCGAAAAATTTGCGACAGAAGCGAAGCAGCTCGAATTATCCCCAAGAACGCGGTTTCAGAATGCGATGTAATGGCGCGGTCTCTGCAGCCCACGATAAACAATTGTAATCCGCCACGGAAATTCAGTTGCAGGCGAGGGAAGAGTTGTTTACGAACAAATCCTATTATAGTGCTTGCACATTGTAAGACGAATTTCACAATGAAATGCAAATCGGCTGAGCCCGCGATGTCGGCGTGTATCGGTTCATCGGATCGCTGAAGCATGCGCTCGTAAAATAAGACCTTATAGCACCGCCTACGCATACGTGTAACCGGATTATCACGAGGACGGAGACTCGAAAAGCGATTTCGCGCCGGTAAGCGCGAGTAATTAGTCGAAACAGCACGAGGTTGGTAGTTACGATTATGTCTGGCAGATTCGTAGCGGCGGGGTTTCATTCATCCGGGGCAAATCAAAGTTCCCAATAAATGCATTCAAATTTCGAGACACAAGGCCACCGACACTGATACAAAATTGGAATTTCTAACGACTCGATCAAGCTGATTGGCACGATGGCCGGTTGGTTGACTGCACTATTTGATAGAATACTTTTTAATGTGTACAGTATATTATCTCCGTAACTGGCAAAATTTTTATCCTCGTCGCTGTGGTGTCATCCTTGGAATCAGTTAAGCGAAGCAAAGGATAGCAAACTTTTGCATTTTTTCTTTTTTCTTTATGAAACTTTTACGACCGTATTCGTCACGTTGTGCTGATTTAAATAGTTAGTTATGACTCTGATTAGTCATACTCGGATAGATTAGTTATACTCTGATAGTTATGAACAATCGAAAATGTTATAACTTTTGCAAGCAAGAATCAGAAAATGAAGGATGTTCGTTGTCAGGGTTATTAATGAAGAGTTATTTATTTATTCTTAAAATTTATTTTAAGCATATTACTTCGTTCATTGAAAAATTTAATAAATCTAATATAATTGTAGAATATAATTGTAGAATTTTGTGAATATATTATGTAAATATATTATGTACATATATAATATTACATATTATATATTATATTCCTGGTTAATTTTAAACGAAGGGAAAAAGTTAACGTTTTAAGAATCTGGTCGTTCGAGATATTAATAAAGCCATGCTAAAAATATTACACGTTGCAATAACAATTCAATGCAATGTACAAATAAGCTAAAGTCAAAAAAGTGAAAAATATAAAATATTATTTTACCGTTTACGTAGATAAGTTTATATATCACTTGAATAAAAACATTCGATAATAGAACGTTCTTTATTTGGTTCTAAAAAGATGAAATTTCGATTTAAGGAGCTTCGAATGCCTGGTAATAACCTTCTCGAGACCAGTGAAGCAAAAACGATCATTCAATCGGTGAACCTTGTACTATGTGATAAAAGGCTATAGACTCTCGCCGTCACGCGATGACTGATCTTGCGAAAAGTCTCTAGATAAGCTAGAGGAAACTTTGATAGTCTATTAAAACGTCAGCTTACGGTCTTTTACCTTTTCAGGTGCGACAAAACCTAATAAAATCATTTGACATAGTTTTAAGTGAAAATAACTATAATACGTTCATTCTTATTTACTATATCAACATTTAAATCTACAGGTTTAACAATGAAAATATTTTATACATTTCATACGTCGTACTCACATTTTTATACTTCAAATTAGTCCTTTTAAGTACAAAAAATAAACGAATAAAATTAACAGTGACTGCAGACGTTATTCATCTTCTCTGCAAATTAAGTTCTTGCAAATTAAATTCATTTATTTGGTAACTGTTTAAAGTTAACTTCATATTTTAACAATTCAACGAAAGACGGCCTATTTTGATCAGTGCAAGGGTTAATTTTATTAGCATAAAGGTGAACTGGATTCACAAAGGTAGAATAAAACCTTCAAAAGCGCTAATTTGATTTGCAAAGAAGCAAATGTCATCTATTCCTCGAAACACTCTATCAGAATGTAATACCAAATTATGAGCCCCCACCCTCCGATATTTGCAAAGAAGCAAATATGATCTATTCTTCGAAACATTCTATCAGAATATAATACCAAATTATGAGCCCCCCCCCCCCTCCGATATTTGCAAAGAAGCAAATATGATCTATTCCTCGAAACACTCTATCAGAATGTAAGTAAAAAATCTTACTGTTCCATTTAAAAAAACAGAATTAACCTTCGTATCTCCTTGACGCCTCCACCTATAGAAAAATTGGTAATACCAGATTATATGAGCCCGCCGATATTTGCAAAGAAGCAAATATGATCTATTCCTCGAAACGCTCAATCAGAATGTAATACCAAATTATGAGCCCCCCCCCCTCCGACATTTGCAAAGAAGCAAATATGATCTATTCCTCGAAACACTCTATCAGAATGCAAGTAAAAAATCTTACTGTTCCATTTAAAAAAAAAAAGCAAAATTAACCTTCATATCTCCATGACGCCTCCACCTATAGAAAAATTGGTAATACCAGATTATATGAGCCCCCCGATATTTGCAAAGAAGCAAATATGATCTATTCCTCGAAACACTCTATCAGAATGCAAGTAAAAAGTCTTACTGTTCCATTTAAAAAAACAGAATTAACCTTCGTATCTCCTTGACGCCTCCACCTACAGAAAAATCGGTAATACCAGATCATATATATGAGCCCCCCGATACCAAGCTAAGTTTGGTCTAACGCATTTCCTCCTATCTTTAAAAACAAGCGAGTCATTCAGATGACCAGTTCAAAATGCCCCACCCTGTACATACATATAACAATATAATCGTAATAATTCCAATCGGCCAATGATAAATGCAGCGTGGAAATCTGCCTCGACCGTGAATCAACAGTTCCTCGCCGCTGGAAGAGGATTACCACGGAATATATCTGAGGACCGGACCGCGCGCGCGTCTGCACTCGAGCAATTCCCGTTGATACAAGCGAGAGCTTCGTCGAACACGAAAAACCCCGGCCATTGATCAGGTCGAAATAATTGAGCATCGGTTGACGTTATCGGGCCGGCCGGCGGAATAGAGAGGATCGAATGGAGAATGGTTACACGGAGGGAAGCCGATTAATGCAAATGTCTAACCTATTGTGGTGTATGGCATAGGCCGAACTAACCGGGGAGAATGATCGGCGCAATGGGGTGAGGGTTTAAGCGAGAGAGCTAGACGAGAGAAAGACCGAGGGCCCGGGAAATACGGGGAAGACAGAGAGGACTGCGGATAGACCTCGTAACCGGGGACAGGGACTCCGGTGGTGGGGGAGACGGTCAGGGGTGGTTGGAGAGGACTATTCTGAATTACCCTGGACCAAACTGGACCTGCTCCACGACGGCTCGACCGCAACGCTTCAATTTAGAATGCTAATCAGCCGGCCCGCCCTCCGAACCCCTCCTTCGCCGGTCTGTCTCCCGGCACCGACAGTTTAATGTCTATACGTGTATCCATCCCTTAATCTGCCGGGCTGGTTTTCGAAGTCGGGGACGGACTACCTTTAATCGAGAGCCAGCAGCAGTATGTCAATGTCCGCCGTTCAAGACCGGCCTCTCATCGTCGAGAGATTCCGCACGGCGATGTTCTTCCTGGCTACACAGAGGTTAGGGGGAGTGCCGTTCATGAAGGATGCCGGCTAGATGACGGGAGGGAGGTGGTTGAGGGGCTCCGGCAACCGAACAGTGAAACGGAGAAACGGAAACGCGGAGAAATCCTTGCATCGTCGAGGAGGAACCATGCGCGAGTTTCCTTTGATCCTCTCTGACAGAGGGACGAGTGCCTGTCGAGCAGCGTCTCGAAGATCATTCAGCAACGGCCGAGTTCCTCGGCGTCCGATCCTCCGGAGCACACGGAAAGATGTTTGGGAATGACAGCGATGTGCTTCCCGTTCGAAAATATGCTTTCTCCCGCGCGGATCTCGCGTAAACGCTTGTTCCCGAGTCATAAATTGGATCGTTGGACAAGCAGGATGGAACCGGTCGAAATAAATTTCATTTCGCCCAGAGCAGCGTGCCAATATCTGCGTGGTTACTCGCCGGCTATGAATTTCCATTTCAATGGAACGTCTTGTGGGCGACGGTAAGAAGAATGCGAGTCATCTTTGCCGTTTACAACGATCTGCGGTTGGGGCGGGTGGGGTTAAACGGAACATCGATGGTTTTCTTAGGTATGTCCTCTGCGGACCAATTGGCAATGTGCGATATAAGATCAAAAGATATAAGTTTAGCGTGAATTAAATTTTTATTAAGAAAATGTCTCCGACGTGTGTCCCTGAACTTGTAAACAAGAATGGACAATTTGGGAATATCGGTTCTATAACTGTTATTATATCGGTTCTATAACTGTTATTATATCGGTTCTATAACTGTTATTATATCGGTTCTATAACTGTTATTATATCGGTTCTATAACTGTTATTATATCGGTTCTATAACTGTTACTATATCGGTTCAATAACTGTTATTATATCGGTTCTATAACCGTTATTATATCGGTTCTATAACTGTTATTATATCGGTTCTATAACTGTTACTATATCGGTTCTATAACTGTTATTATATCGGTTCTATAACTGTTATTATATCGGTTCTATAACTGTTACTATATCGGTTCAATAACTGTTATTATATCGGTTCTATAACCGTTATTATATCGGTTCTATAACTGTTATTATATCGGTTCTATAACTGTTACTATATCGGTTCTATAACTGTTATTATATCGGTTCTATAACTGTTATTATATCGGTTTTATAACTCTGTTATTATATCGGTTCTATAACTGTTATTGAAGTTATTGAAGTTAAGAAGGACTCCGACGAATCTGTGAAAAGGCATGCATGAAGAAGATAATTGAATGCGAAATGTCGGTTTGTTATGTGTATTTATGTTTAACGAGTGATATGTAAGTTAGTTTATTAAATATTATTATTAATATTATTATTATATAATAATATAATTATTATTTTAAACAGATATTTAATTATAATAATAATATTATAATAATAGATATTTAATAATAATAATATTATAATAATAGATATTTAATAATAATAATATTATAATAATAGATATTTAATAATAATAATAATATTATAATATTATTATTATTATTATTAAATGTTAAAGAAGATGTTATCTGTTAAAAATAATAACAACAAATAATAATAGTCCTCGTAGATCGTGATAATACCTCCAACTCTTTGTCCCGAATTTCAGTGTGCCCCGAACGATCCAGTGAAATAATTCTTACATCTGATCTCACGAAAGTCGTCTGGTTTGCTTAACTCGCGCGCGGAACTAGGAATATCAACCGCGGATTCGTATTAGGATAATTGAAATGTAATGCTCGATAGTTCCGAGGAGTCCGAATTCTGGAGCACGTCTGACGCTAGACTGGCGCGGCGGCACTCGCCGAACCTACCACAGAAGTTAAACGTAAAAGCCGAATATAGAAATCCCTACGATTAGTTCTGCCTCCTTTAGGGGAAAATCGTTTCTTCCTTTTCCAGCACGGCGTCATCCGGCACGATTCGTCTCTCTCTCTCTCTCTCTCTCTCTCTCTTGTTCTCCAGACGACCAGAGCAGCAATCTCCATACTTTAAGTGTCCCTGTTTGAAGACTGCCGAGCGGAAGGCGGAATTTCAATTAGACATTTATCTCCGGGGAAGCGGATTCCGACGCCTAGCGTAACTTCATTCGTGCGCCGGCTACGGGAGTCACTGAATCATTTATTGATTCGCCGATGGAAAACAATTGCCCGTATTATGACAGGACTGTTGCGACTCGTGACGTCTACCCCCGCCCCCGACTCCTGTTTCCGCGCAGCCAGTCCCTTTTTTCCGAGAGGTCACTATAATTGGTGAACTTGTTAATTATCCGGCAACAATGATTCCGCTCCTGTGATCACTCGAAAGATTACAGTGAAAAGCAACCGCCGACAACGGCGACGGCGCGACGACAACATCGCCGGCCTGACGAGAGTGAAGGCACACAACAAAGCGAATAATTAATACAATGAAACGCAACCTGCGCACCACCCCTTCTGCCGGTCTGATTTGCATTTAGCAGACATGTCGGGGCGGCGTATCAACATTTTGATTAACAAAGTCTCCGACCGGGCGGAATGCTCGCGTAAAAGAATACGGCTAATTAAGAGAGAGCCGGGTCCACGCGGGATCATGCCCCGCGCGCTCGCTCCGCGACCGGGGGTTTTATAAAAACCCGCGAACCGGCTGTCATTAAAGTCGGCCCGGTTCGATTCGCGCTGGATAAAGTCGGAACAACGAATAATTTACGATTTTGTTCGAGCGTTTATGCCGTCCGGGGGATGGGACGGCGCAGATTTACTGTAACCACGAATAACCGATATACACCGGCCGAGCACGATAATATGCATAATAAACGCTCGAATTGTTGCACGATCTATACAATATCGCGCGGCAAACAATATCGGCTCGGCCAGCAACTACTAGGCGAACTATCGGTTTGTATCAATTTTTCAAGCAATTGCGAACTATACGATATTAGGAATTTTCTTTAAATATTCTGTTGCAGCGACGAAGAAGAGCTTTATGTCGCGTTTTACCCGTCTGTGTATCGCTGGTAAACGATAGCTATGAAATTAATTTGTGAACTATGAATTTAAATTATACGTTGAAATTTATTTCGTACTTTTATATTTTTTCATTTTGCTTCTTGCTTTTATATTTTTACATTTTGCTTCCTGCTTTCATATTTGCAGGCTTTGCTTTTCAGTTTGTTTAATCGGAAAATGAAATAATTATAATAATATAATATAATAATAATAATATAATAATAATAATAATAATAATATAACAATAATAATAATAATAATATAACAATAATAATAATAATATAACAATAATATAATAATAATTATTATTATTGCTACGTCGATGCTAAGGTTCGACGCAGTCGGTCTCCTAATATTTAACATATTCTATATTATTATATTAATTTTTAACGTATTGCTGGTAGTTTTCTGATTAAAATGAGGCCAAACACGATATAGCTCGGACATATATTTCTGATTAAAATAAAATCGAACACGATATAATTACGATTACGTTTATTTATTTAATACTTATCGTACAATTCATTTTATTCCATTATCGCTGTGACTATATAAGAAAAAACATATCGTTCTACATATAAATGTTCGCAGTGTGTGTAACACTGAGAAATTACGTGTCGGGATAAATTGTGAACAAACTTCGTAAACAGAATGGATACAAAACAACACGGAGATAACAGTAATTACTCCGGATAGCTAGTTAATTGAACCGACTGAAATGAAATATCGTTTCGTGACTGAATTTCTGGAAAAACGAAGGCAGTGGTTTTGAAAACGTTCAAACTTTATAATGTCGTGACAAACCTACTACACACCACGATGCTATTAATGTTTACATATTCGTGTAAATCATGCGTTAATCGTCCACTTTTGTATCTTCTCACCAATTAGAGATACATCAAATATGTAATTCGTTCCATATTACAAGCACATCGATAAAAATTGCAAATACAGAAATATTTTGTATAAAGGAAAAAGAACATTGTAACGAATGCAACAACAACAATTCGTTATGTGAAATATTCGTTCGTACCGACTACCCAGTTCTTTCATAACAAATCCAATAACAATTATCGGAAACATCGTTTGAATTATTACAGTTATAATAAACCTCTTTTTCACATAATAAAATGAAACAGTTCTTATCAAAGCTTCCATTTTCCTATTAAACATTTCATTGAAATACACGTTAATCATAAATCCAATTATGCTTTAACTTCGATTAGTTTTCTAGGGTTCACACGAAAGTGAGCCAAAATAATAAATATTATTTAATATTTTATATCGACATATATAAAGTTAAATTATTGTTTACGTTCTGATACTTGACATCTCTTCTCTGACACTATCTCTCCTATTTCGGGAGAAATTTTATCAGCCGAGACTATTTCTATTTGATTTTTACTTTGCGTCGGATCTATTGACTGGGCCGCAAAAACGTTCATCTCGGGTCGCAAGCGGCCCGCGGGCCGCGAGTTTGACACCCCTGGTCTACGCAAAACCGAGTTTGGCGACTTTAAGCACGGCCCTGAGAAATATGGAACTTCCGCCCTGTTTCGCATCAAACGATTCCCGACTCGATCGGAAACGTACGCGCGACCGAATCGTCGTTGCAATTAAAATTTAATCGCGTAGCCTCGCCAGGACGGCGGCTTACGCGCTTGTTGCGCGGCCCTTACAATTTGCACGATCGACAGGTGGCGATGACTATTTCAAACCTGGCGGCGCGAATCCGCCGGTGATTGCAAACATGGTCACGTTCTTGCTCACAGCTATATATCAATCCCGAAAGACGTGCTAATCACGACCCGTCCTCGTTCGCGACAACCGCGATCCCGTCGCTCTTCCAGCTTCCAATTTTCATTCAAATGCGCCAGCTGCGCTCCGCTCCGCTCCCATCCCGCTCCGACCACCCGACCGGGCGCGGACCGACGCGTCCTATCGCGGCACCGCATCGAAATAAAGCTTAATATTTTGACGTTCCGCCGGTGAAACGCGGCGGAATGTGTCCCCGGAACGGGCCGCGTCACGCCGCGCCGCGCCGCGCCGGTAAGCCGACAGGTAATACATATTCTGTTCGCGCTGATTAAATCGAAAGGATCGAACACCGTTCTGATTCCGCTCGAAAGTCTCTCGCTCTTTATAGCGAATTTTTTGTTAATCCGGCCGCACACCTTCGCTCGCGCGGCCGGCTATTTTACCCCGGCGCTGTTTCCGCTCCGAAGACAAGCCCCGCCGGCTGTCAGCTATCGAACGATCGGAATACATCAAAGTCAGCTAACCGAGTTTTCAGGCTCGATACGGCGGCGCGCGGCGTTTCCGCGATGCGAAGATAGTCAAATTGGCGATCGGAAAACTTTCCTGGTAATGGAGTCGATGGGTAGCCGGAATCTCTGCCGAGCACGCCCGTTCCGAGCTTTTTGACAGCGTTTTAACTGCAGATTTTTGCCTCGGCCCGGGGAAAATTTCTCTCGATTCTCCGGCGAGATCGAAAGCAGATATCTGCTGTCGATGAACGTTCTGAAATCGAGGACTCGCGGATGCCGAGTAATCGTGCGACATTGGAGAACGTGTTACTGTGCTTTTTTGGGTCTCGGATTTGTTTGGTCGATTACGTTGAACGTTTGCCATATAATATCGTGTCAGACGCGTGTTGTGAAGATCACGAACACGATCTACGAAATATGTGCGTTATTCGAATCTTTCGAATCGAAGCTGAATTCTACGGTGAATCTGCGGTTCGGTGATTTTTCCCTGAATGTGCTTAGATTTTCCAGTTTTTGTTTCAGAAAGGCTGTATTTTAACATTGAAAGGAAATGTGGATAGGGGGAGTTTGTGAAAGCAATGTGCTTCGTGCTATTTTTTTTAACAGAGAAACATCAAAATCTATAACTGAAATCGGCAATTACTTAGTTGTCAACCCAATATGTTTAAGAAATTATTTTTTCATTTATACAGTAATGTGGAAATAGCTGAAAAATATAGGTGATAGGAAAAATGTTTTAAAACGAATGTTGTAGAGTATCGATGATCAGATTTGATGCAAATTTGTATATGCTATTCGACGAAACTGTTTGTTTTTACTTTTCCTTATTCCCAGGTATTATCTTCGATTTTTATCGCATAGATATTATTCGATGAGATAAATGCTTTATTAGAAGTTTACTAAATCGATTAAAATAAAAATTTTAGCACTAATTATTAATTTTCTTTTTACTTATAATAAATATCCACTGCTTTTCTTAATGAAAGGCGCCTTGTATTCGCACGCGGCTCTTCGGAAGGTTAAGGATCACGAAGGGAAGATTAAAAAAGTCTCCACGAACGTACAAAAAATCTTCGTAAATAACAGATAAATAAAAAGTGATCGATCTTATGGTAACATCCCGATCGAGAACTACAAGCTGCACTGTCATAAGAATTTAAAGAAAGAATACAGAAGATTTTGGCGGTGGTGATGCGACTGTGTTTGGGACTAAAGGAGAGGGGATGACGTTTCGTCCCGGACTAGAGGACTCATCGGTAAGGCTATTGTGGGGACGTGGTTCCCCCACTCCGACCACCTGCGCATGGCGCAGGCGCGGCGGCTCTCTGACCGCCATTACGAGGAGCACACTCGCCTCCTCGTGGCTCTCCGTCTCTGAACCTCGAAGTGTGCACACGTATAGTAGGGAACCTGGAGCATTTAATTTCTCACCATCACCCCTACACTATCCTAGCGGGCCCTTGCCTTAGACGTTGGGGTGGACGGTAGGAAGGACGAAGTCTGTATATATATATGTGGCGGCTACCTCCAGACCTGCCAGCAGAGGGCTCCTCTTCCCGCTAGTAGCCAATCCGTTCCGATCCCTATATATACACCGAGACTTCGTCCTACCCTTACGTCTAAGGCAAGGGCCCGCTAGGATAGCCTTACCGATGAGTCCTCTAGCGGGCCCCGGACGAAACGTCTCCCCACTCCTTTCCTTTTCCACGACCTTCGAACAGCCGCCAAATATATACGAATTGAGGCGGATCGGTTACTTGCGGGAAGAGGAGCAATCTGCTAGCAGGTCTGGAGGTAGCCGCCAGAAAATTATTTTCCTACATTTATTAGATAAATCCAACATACGTTCATTGGGCTGACATATATATAAGAGTGTTCCCATGTTCCCAATAAAGGACTATTTATCTTTCTCATTATTGTTGGTGAACCGGGCCATTTCGCGAGTTCTTTCACAGTCCATTTCGCCAACTCCTGTACAATGATTCCCGCAAGCGGGCCAATATTTTGACATAAACTTCAACGCACGTTGACAAAGACTTGTCCCCCTTGATCACCGCAATATATCTCAAGGTCAGACTCATTGTTCCCAGATACAGCGGTCCGACGTATCCGCGTAGCAAAACCGAGCAACCAAGGAATATAGGCACTACTATCCGGGGTAGCAAACTGCCGGCTGGGAAACTCCAGGAACAGCGATGTTTCATCAAACCGTTCGATCTTCCGTGACCACGAACCCGAAACAATAGTAGCAGCGACCCAGCAGCGTGGACGATGAAAAAAAAGGGGGGGAGGGGGAAGAATCAGCAGCGCGGAAAGCGAAAAAGAAGGAGAACAGATTGACGCAGGGGGCGAAGGGACGGACAGGACTCTGCACGGCGGTGGACAGAGACAAGAAGAGAAAAGTCCAGGACGCGCACGAGAGAAGTAGCTGGCGGCATCGGGCATGAATCACGGGGATATGTATTCAAAGCCGGTCCGGTCCGGTCATACCGAGCGGTCGAAATTCAGAAATTCAGGAGCAGCCTCTCGCTATCGAGTCCTGCTGTCTCCCTTCCGTGCGTGGGCGGTCCCTGTATGCCGGCGGTTCCCACTTCCGTTGGTACGGACACATTTGATATACGGGTCGGTGTATGCATCACACGACGGCCGCGGGGCGTATATAGATTACCGAAGGTGCGAGAGAGGCACAATGGAGTGTAATCAACGCCGAGTGCGCGGCACGGAACAGCGCGGCGCGGCGCGGCGCGGTGCGGCGCGCGGAGCCGAGCGCGGAGCGGCTCTTGCTGTCCGCGTTAATATTAAATCGCGGCTCCTGCGGTTGTCTCGAGTGCTTATCTCGGATCTTCCACCGCCTCTTCGTCATATAGTTGCCGACATCGGTGGCTGTTGATACCCTCTCGTGCTACCCAGCTACTAACCTGAACTCTCGTCCTATCGTGTACCTCCGTACCCGCCTTAGCCCGCGTCTGTCCCTACGAGCGCTCCGCAACACGCCGGTGTCGCAACGAGAAATCTTCGATATTGCACGTTTGGGACCGGCGAGACCCACGAACTCGTCCCTGCCCGTACGATTTCCCCATCGATTCTCCCACCCTGTCCCTCGTCTCGGAGCCCCGTCCTACGCCCCGTCGCCGCGCTGTCGGGCGTCGATGGCCGATGTACCATCCCCATCGGAGACGCGACCGCGCGTCTACCTTCGATCCTCCAACGAAGACAACGACGACAAGACGCGACGACGACGTCGCGATACCATCTGGAGAGCCTGTGCTTACAGATTACCCGCTGCCGCTGTTACGGCCGCGTCGCGGCCGCGCGATCATCGCGGCGGCCGTATCGAGCTCGCGAGAGCGTTTAACGAAGTCCGCGCGGACGGGGGCGATGCTCTGCTGTCGTGAAACGGCTTGTAGACTGCGCGGCTTCTTTATTACTCGGGGTTTTGACTAACAACGCGGAATTATGGAGATGGATCGATGGTACTTTACTTTAGGAGAGTGCTTCGAGTGGTAGCGACTTCGTCGTCATTCACGGGTCGAGCGCTATCGTTGCGAGAATAATGGGGATCTATTAGCGACTTTATAGACTGTAAAGTGATAATTGACTCGTTCGCGCGTCAAATCGGCCGGCTCCAATTTCTCTTCTTTTTTTTCTAACTTCAGTGTCAAACCGCACGGTCGGATCCGAGCTTTTCGTTGGGTCGGCGCCGCGTATGAAACGTCGGATTTTTAGATGGACAGTAAAAACTTCGTATTATATCCTCTTTCCTTTTTTTTTCTTTTTTTGGAAGATGTTTATTTCGTCGAAATATGACCCACTTGCTCCGACGTACTTTATCCGACGAGTTTTTAATCTATAGATGCCGCTTTTAAAGAAATTCTCTGGTCTTTTACGTGAACGAACCTACGGCTATGGAGATTTTAATAGAAAGAGTTCCACAGGCGCGCTTGAATAAATGAAAATCTATTGGCGATAGATCGGGTGAATAGGATGGATGTTGCAAAATTTCAAAATTTAATTCGTTTGATTTCGAAACTGTTTCTTTTGACGCGCGTTATCGTGGAGAAGTATTTGGCAGGGAACTCGTACTCGTTCGAAACTCAAAATAAATGAAAGAAATGTACGTAGGATTTTGAAAGAATTCTTTTCGATTCATTTCACGTGCACCGAATTTCTATTAATGTTAGGATTGACACCGTGATGTAATAAACATTTTATTTGCTGTGGAATATAACAGACAATTTATGAATATTAGATCATTTAGGTAATTTACTTTTAAACACACATGTGTGCAATGAACAATTTATTATTATTCATACATACATATCAGACATAACCTTGACACCATGATATAATAAACATTTTATTTGCTGTGGAATAATAGACAATTCATGAATATTAGATAATTTAGATAATTTACTTTTAAACACACATGTATGCAATGAACAATTTATTATTATTCATACATACATATCAGACATAACCTTGACACCATGATGTAATAAACATTTTATTTGCTGTGGAATAATAGACAATTTATGAATATTAGATAATTTAGATAATTTACTTTTAAACACACATGTATGTAATGAACAATTTATTATTATTCATACATACATATCAGACATAACCTTGACACCATGATATAATAAACATTTTATTTGCTGTGGAATAATAGACAATTTATGAATATTAGATCATTTAGGTAATTTACTTTTAAACACACATGTATGTAATGGACAATTTATTATTATTCATACATACATATCAGACATAACCTTGATAACCATGATATAATAAAATATAAATTGATTAACCATGATATAATAAACATTTTATTTGCTATGGAATAACAGACAATTTATGAATATTACATAATTTAGATGATTTACTTTTAAACGCACATGTATGTAATGAACAATTTATTATTGTTCATACATACATATCAGACTATTTGTTGTACACGAATATTATAGTACATATCGTTAGATTGAGCACATGTCCGTAACAGTCTATTATATTCTATTGTATTCTATTCTAGTCCATTTGACGTTATATTTTAAAAGAAATTCCAACGAACACAACTTATAGTATTCTGTTACTCTGCCCTACTTTCTGTTTTGAGGAATAACTCGATTTGGCAAATTAATGGCTCAATCGATGTTTGAAGTCTAGGTCAGACGCAGAAATATTCTGATTGTACGATAGTAATTGTTTCTGTTATGGATATAAAAGCTCCAAAGAATATTGAACAAAATCTAACATGTGTGTTTATTTTAACATAAGATATTAGATACTATACAAGGCACGAACACGTGACTCATCAACAATGAGTCATCATCAATATGATATGTTTGTTTAAGAAATAAAATTAAAAACCAATGACTTCGGTCTTTATGAAATAAATTCATAAACCAGAAGAACAATTTTAGTATTTAGCATTCATTAATGTACAAAACATAGTTTTTATCAGAAGTAAATACTGAAAACAAATTCTATAAGTTCGAAATAATAAAACAAGGGAGAAACATTATTAACGCGATGAATTAATGATCAGAACTTGAAGCGACGATATCTCGAAAATGAAAATATTTTCGGAGACATTTATTTGATAATGAAAGTAATTAACAAAAAAATAAAAATAAAAACACGCTTTCATACATTCGTGATAAATTCAGTTTCATTGATAAATAGAGCTTCATAAATGACAATTTTTAAACGTTAACGCCCGATGAATACATTCAACAATATTTATTACATCTAACCACTAGACTGCGGGTCATTATGCAAAATAAAAATTGTTTGCATCGATCCTAGTAAACTCCGGATCAATAAAAACGTGTATCTTCTTTCAATAATATTGATACATTAAAATAAAATAATGTAACAATAGTTTCAAATTCTCCTAACGTCTTCACAGTTTTTTCATTTCTTGTAACCACTTCTGCCATAAATGCGTACAATTTACAGCAAGTTAATCACATTCTCGCGTTATTAATGAAAGGTTAATTAGTCCCGAGGCGTGTAACATTCATATTGCTTCGGAAGGAACCCTGAAAATTCCCTAATAAAACCAATCATTCAAGCCGGATTTTCTTTCAATCCATTAGCGGATGGCAGGGATGGGGCTTCTTCAAGAGCCGTGCTAATTGCGGCACGCTGAATAGCGGACCGATTCACAATTAAATTTTGTTACATCGTATATATCGCGTATATACATACATACATACGTATACTAGCCGATATCACGGATTGTCGCCGTGTATTGTTGAAACATTGACGATATTTATCGTCGGAAATTAACGGCAACGCGGCGCTTGTAATTAGAAATCGATAGGCGTTAACGTGATATTACGTAAAGTGGTAAACGATGAATGCTTGCATACTTAAAACTGCGAGCTTTCAGTGTCATGTAAACGGTGACAAGTAGGCCATTCGAGAGGGGTTTCTCCTTCTCTCTCTCTCTCACGCGCATCCTTCTCTTCTACTCCCTCTTTCTCTCTCTCTCTCGCTCTCTCAATCTCTCAATCTCTCAATCTTTCTCTGTCTTTCTCTCTCTCTCTCTCTCGCTCTCTCAATCTCTCAATCTTTCTCTCTCTTTCTCTCTCTCTCTCTCTCTCAATCTCTCAATCTTTCTCTCTCTTTCTCTCTCTCTCTCGCTCTCTCAATCTCTCAATCTTTCTCTCTCTTTCTCTCTCTCTCTCGCTCTCTCAATCTCTCAATCTTTCTCTCTCTTTCTCTCTCTTTCTCTCTCTCTCGCTCTCTCAACCTCTCAATCTTTCTCTCTCTTTCTCTCTCTCTCTCGCTCTCTCAATCTCTCAATCTTTCTCTCTCTTTCTCTCTCTCTCTCTCGCTCTCTCAATCTCTCCCTCTCTCTCAATCTCTCTCTCTCTCTCTCTCAATCTCCCTCTACCACTCTTTCTTTCTCTCTCTCTCTCTCCATTTCTCTCTGTTTCTCTCCCAGCCTCTCTCTTCGCCGTGTAACGCAGCTGACGACACGGCGACAGCGCGAGACACTCGAATGAATTTTCGCTACATGAATATAGTGCTAGCTTAACCTAGATGCCGCGGGAATAGTCGTGTTTCGGCTTTCAAAAGGATGGACTTGAGGTTGCATGGACTACGCCGCCAGTGGGCTTGATTAATAGACCGAGTTACCCGACCAAGTTGCTCAACTATTTCCCCTATTTATACGCTCGTGCTGAATCGAAAGGTAAATAAAAGGGAGGATTGGTCTGCGGTGTACAGATTTAATAGGGATCGATCCACTTTTATACGGTTGAAACTGCCGGCGTCCGTACAAAGATACAAACTGTATAGAGATTGCATTATTTCGCTCGCACGAAAGGGCACGAGCAGACGTGACATTTAAAAAAAAAGCTCTGCTCTCGGATTCACTGCACTGCTAGAGAAAGAAACGTTGTTTCACATTATAATTGAAATTCTTATACTTGCATCATTTGATGTCGTGTTAGTTAATATTTAATATAATTTCCTTGTCCGTTGCGTAATGAATGTGCTCTGTTATCTAGAATAACATACATCGAGGCTTTGTTGTGTTGTTACAATTTATTAAATTTTCGAAAGTTCTCATATTTGAAGTTCAAAAGCGCGAATTGAATGCAAATTCAGTGCGTAGGGTGAAAAGCGGGTTTAAATATAGGCTAAGGCTAAGTATAGTGATTTAAAGCAGGTTTAAAACGCTGTTCTAATGTTAAGGAAATAAATCTCTTTCTTGTAGTTCCATAGTAGGATATATGACTTACTAACATCGATAAATATTTTCTCTAAATAGCTCCAATTTATTCCAAAAATGTGGTATGCAAATTACAGAGAAAAAATAATTACGTTTTTAGCTAAAACCGCATCACATTTTAAACAGTATCGAGAATAACTGAGAAATTTCAAACAGAGAAGCTTTTGTACTTAATAATAAAATATATCACGTTCGTTAAATCAATAGTATCGCTGTTGATTTTAGTTGAATACGAGTTTCGTACGAATGAATTTTTAATAAAAGAATTGTACTTTAATTAAGTTCGACCGTTTTTGCGACAGCTTGCGTCAATGTAAGACTTGATTATTGTGCATTAAACTTTAGAGTAACCGAAATAAAAGGATACAAAAATTTAATATGTTTTATTCAATGAACATGAAGTTAGTTATGACCGAAAACAAAACGAAGGCAAAGCAATTGGTTATCCCACAATAACCAGCGCCATTATCCTATTCGGAACATTCATTCGCTCTGAAATAAGACTGTCGGATATGTCTTCAATGTAGGAATTAGTATTAATGCAGTACTTAAGGAACAATCTAATTTTCAAAAGCAGACTTAATGTCCCACATTCATCTAGCATATTGCACTGAATCAGATATGGATGTTCTAAAGAAAATATCTGGGTCACGTCTACCTTTCAGTGTCAGACTTTCAAAGTGGTGTGATCACGAATTTCAGTAGAATTCTCCGAAAAGAGAATCCTTTGATGAATACACACTTATACATTTATTACATACTTTTTATTCTGCGAATTGATTCATCAATTTTCATACTGTATTAAAAAATCAACTACAGTTTTTTAATTTCCAGGATCATGAATTCATAAGTTACCTTAATAACCACGCTTTTAATGCTCGATCTTTTTGGTGATAAGTGGACCAACAATAAAACTGTTCCAGTTTTAATATTTAATATTTATATTTATAATTATTAATTATATTTAATATTAATATGTAATATTTCATTAGCTGTTTTACACACATGGAAAAGCATGCCTTTCTATAACAAAACTCAGTGTAAATCTCAATGATTACATTATTGTAATTCCCGTAAAGAAACACAAAACTATCGTTTGTATTTTTTTTTTTTTGAATTCATAAATTCGCTGATACTAATTAGGAGCGATCGAAGTACAATACTACGATACCAATGATGATATCCACCCCCCCCCCCCCCCGTTTCTGTGTAAAATCTATCTATCTATCTATTGAAGAGAGAGACAGACATTTTTCTAAAACAATTTTTTAGACATTGTAAATCGTTTAGGCCAATTTTAGAGAAGTTATTATATATTGAAAGACGTTGGAAAATACTTTCGTGGCTCACTGTACGCATACGAGCTGCAGTACTCTTGCGTTTTGTCGCGCGAAAGATCTCGCGCGCTTTCATACCGAATATCCTATTCAGGTTCTTTATGATCCGTCCTAAAAAGCGACGATTACAAAATCGAAATCGTAAAATTTTTACGGTAAAATCGCGGCGTAAGTTATGACGTAACCCGGAACATTGGCGCGTTAAATCTTTGAAAGGCGGCGCACAAAGAATAACTAAAGAGAGTCACGCGGACACCGATGAAACGTTCGATAACCCTTTTATCCGTCGCTATTGCAAATGTCTCTCTTTCTATAGGGAGACGTCGGGATACCGAGTAATTATCTAGGAAAAAACGTGATCGATTTCATCAACGTTCCAAGCCAAATCGAGCGTTCGTGACAGACCTATCGGCATTCATCGCCGAAGGATCGTGGGAGGAACGCTCGAGTTATAGCGGATACCGTCAGTTTTCGTTATGTCTGAAAGATAACCGGCGCCGTTAAAGGGAAGGGGACGATCCATTTCGAGGGGGCAAGAAAATTTAATTTCTTCTGATGCGGCTCACCGTTCTTCTCAAGCCCTCGAAATATCTTAACCCCAGGATCTATCGATTTACGTTAAACCTTGACATAACCTTACGTTTTCGTTCTATATTACTACTAAATATATAGGTTATATTTTAGGTTATATTTAGGCCTAGGTTATATTTTTAGGTTATATATTTTAGGTTATATTTAGGTTATATTATACGCTTTCGAAATATCTTAACCCCAGGATCTATCGATCTCCTTTATCTTAAACCTACACATAACCATACCTTTTCGTTCTATATTACTACTAAATATATATAGGTTATATTTTAGGTTATATTTAGGCCTAGGTTATATTTTTAGGTTATATTATAGGCCTTCAAAATATCTTAACCCCAGGATCTATCGGTCTCCTTTATGTTAAACCTTGACATAACCATACCTTTTCGTTCTATATTACTACTAAATATATATAGGTTATATTTTAGGTTATATTTTTAGGTTATATTATAGGCCTTCAAAATATCTTAACCCCAGGATCTATCGGTCTTCTTTATGTTAAACCTTGACATAACCATACCTTTTCGTTCTATATTACTACTAAATATATATAGGTTATATTTTAGGTTATATTTAGGCCTAGGTTATATTTTTAGGTTATATTATAGGCCTTCAAAATATCTTAACCCCAGGATCTATCGATCTCCTTTATCTTAAACCTTCACATAACCTTACCTTTTCGTTCTATATTACTACTAAATATATATAGGTTATATTTTAGGTTATATTTAGGCCTAGGTTATATTTTTAGGTTATATTATAGGCCTTCAAAATATCTTAACCCCAGGATCTATCGGTCTCCTTTATGTTAAACCTTGACATAACCATACTTTTTTGTTCTATATTACTACTAAATATATATAGGTTATATTTTAGGTTATATTTAGGCCTAGGTTATATTTTTAGGTTATATTATAGGCCTTCAAAATATCTTAACCCCAGCATCTATCGGTCTCTTTTATGGTAAACCTTGACATAACCTTACTTTTTCGTTCTATATTACTGGTATGTATTGTGTGTCATGCATACCAGAAAATTAAAACGGCTGTCACGGTTAAGCTACATATTATTTCGCATCCGAAAAATTAGTAAATATTCCTCAGACGTTCTAAAGTAAAGGTGAACAGCGTTTTTCTTAAAAAAATATCACTTTTACGTACTAAAAAAAATCCGGAAAGTTCACGCTTCGTGACTTGTTCAATACTTCGAACGCGGCTCGAGTCCGTCCCTACCTTCTGTCAAAGCCTCGTGCTGCGGACTCTCTCTTTCTCGCGCCGTCACCTCTCATTGGCCAGTGTTTTTCGTTAATAACTCTTAAACAAAGCCGCAGATTGCATTTTCGCGAAGGAAAAAGTTGCTTCAAATGATCTCAGCTACCCCGCGTTTCCGTATCGCGAGACATTTTTGCGACACCCTGTATATACACCTATGTACAGACGTAGTAATAGCACAGAGACAACGTAAACAAGCCTCTAACTATTAGAGAACTATTACGTAGAATTTATCGTACTGCCACGAATAGAACCTATTAAAACGTCCCAGAATTTTCTCCACCCCTGTACCCCGGTATCAACGGGAGTCCTTGTATAAGATGAAGACAACAAACGCTTCTCATTCAAATTCCGATCCGTAGCAGCTCGCCGCCGACGCGGCGGCCGAACAGTTCGAATTTCTAGAATCCTCAGCATCTCGCTCCTCGGCATCGCGGTCTTTCTCGATCCGGCCGGAGCAGAACTACACAGAATATAGCGTGTTACTCGGCGCTTCGGCCGCACACGGAATTGAAAGTCGTCGAGAGATTCCTTTCTCGTTCTCTCTCCCTTGCACAGAGAAGATAGCTTCCGCTATCCAGAAGTAATATCAAAGTTCAAAGTAAGGTGACAGAATTGCAAAAGGTGGGCGCGTGGCCTCACCGCTACCCGATACCAGCCGAACGTGATATTGCCGCCGCGTTGCCGCGCCGGGTATAACCGCACGTACATAGGTACACACGGCCCCGCAATTGTATTTTAATGCACCGCCCTCCGGTTCCTTTCTCCCATTTTTTTCTCTCTCTCTTTTTTATTATTCCCGTTCGCTGTTAACCATTCCCGACAATAGTAGACCGCGCGCCGCGTCGCGTCGCGTAGCGCCGCGCGTCGAAACCGTTCCCGCTGATTAAAATGCCGACGTTTTCAAAAACTACATTATAATTGCGGTTTAATTGCGTCGCCCGAGCGCCGGTCGGGCAACGGGACAAAAACTGAAATCGACGGTATGTTTCATTCAGGCCTCCCATTCAAGTCATTGTTTAAAGAGCAAATATACGGCGGGAACAAAGGATTACCGTTTCAATGGAGGCAACCGTGTTCCGGGGTGGCCGGGCGCCGAGCAAAAAAACTGTTCCATTCAACGTTAACGCGTAACTCCGTTCGCGCATGTAAATTTCCCCAAGAATAATCCTCGTGGCCCGGTAACTTGGCGCGTCCCCGGCGGTGTCCGGGATTCCTATCGGCGCCGAATTTTCGGTTTTTCGGGCCGATTCTCCAAGGCAGGTCCGGGGCCGACGACAGGGGACGTTCGACGTTTCGCGCGCGGTCGAGAGCGTTTCGGTGTTCTCGTCGCAGTGTAAATCTCTGCCTTATCGCCATAAATCCGCGTGGCAAATGGTCGGAAAGCGATCCGAATAGGGATTTCTTTCATACGCTTCCCTTGCCGAATGATTTTGCGAAGCGTCTAGCGCCGACGCGTCCGCTTACGATATATTGTTTAACCGATGGAGATTTTCGCGCCGCCTTCTTGGTGCAGTGGTTCAGTTATGCTTGGTGTTGTGTGGGTAAAATTGTGTTTTTTAACGCTATGCCGTGCGTAGATCTTAGTTATGATTCTTTCGTTTGACGCCGGTATAGTAGCTTGGAAATTTTAGATTTGGAAGAAAATGTCGAAGATGGCGGTAATATATAATAATTTATATATTATAATATAATATAATAATTATACAAATATATATAATATATATATATATATTTATTATTATATATATATATATTTATATAATTATTATATATATATATTATATTATATATTATTATATTATTATATTATTATATTATTATATTATATAAATCTAAAATTTCCATATAATAATTATATAAATATATATAATATATATCTATATATCTATATATGTCATCCAAGAATTTTCGTACTGAACTCTTAGTTAAATAAGCACAATGCTATAGTTAGTTTGCTGCCTTTTAAACAATGTTATTGAGATGGAATTCAAACATCAGTGATTCCGATAGTAAAAGTTATAATATATGTATCTAATTTTATTGCTCGAAGCACATTGTTAATTGGTAATCAAAATTGCTATCGTTATTGGCTTTAACAATATGAATCCTGAGCCGTTTCTTTAACGAATTCGATGTGATCTTCGCAACACTAGGTAGTACACTGGAGTCATGATAAACCCCAAATAAAAGTTGCAAAACGATGTGTTAATCTAATTCTGTATAACAAATTAATCCTTTGGTATATCATATCTAGCCTTAGTCCACTCCAAATGAACTTTTCTGCAGGTCATGTTTACCCTTTTTAAACCTCAAATTGAAATTTATGAAATTCAAATTAAATTAAAAAGTTCAATAAACTTTTATAAATAATTGCGCTTCAATTATTTCCAATGAAATTTTTATTATTTTCCAAACAAGTATATATAAGTTTCATATTAAATTTAACAAATTGAATTGAACTTCATAAATAAAAATAACTATCGGAGTGAATTCGATTTGCAAAAGAAGGGTGAATTTGATTTGTATAATAAAAGAAGGGCAGATAGGTGAACATGATTTATTACGGATTTTTATTAGGGTTGGTGTGCGAAACCTGCAAATATATATAATTAGCCAGTGCATGAAATAATGAAAACATGGAAAAACTTTTACCACAAAATACAATAGAAATACAATAATCGTGACCGCATAGCAGTACGTCGATATTCTAGAATCAGCTTCGACGATTTGCGCTTGTATCACTGCTTTACCGAGGCCGCTACAGACGCAACATTTAAATTCAACAGGTTATGCTCCAACTAGCTCTAACATGAATGCAATTACGCTCTAACTGCGTTCGCGTCAGCGGAGCCGTAAGTTTTCAAGCTCGTAGGATTTCCGTCGTTGCGAAGCGCGGCGGAGAATTCTTTCGATATCGGGAAAGAACTCGGAATAATTGTTTCAATTATACGAAAGAGCTTCGAATTAGCAGCGAGCAACTTGGTGAAAATTTGTTTCGCGGCAGATCCAACTTCGGCGAAACTTTCTGGAAACGGTTAACTCTCTTACGCACAACGGTTCGCGAATGCGCGAACCCGCCCGCGCCATCGCGACACGATGCATCGCGCGATGCACCGCGCCGGGACGAAAGTTCGCGTCGACGCCGCGAAACAAACTGACGTGCTGACTGAACATTAGAAACTCAGCCAAGCAATCAACATTTCCGGGATACTCTTACAACTACGACGATTAATGCACGCATTCGGGGAATTCCGTATACACAGATGTAGCCGCGAACGTAATCGCGTTAATTCGCGCGGCAAATGTAACTCATCCCGGGAGAGTGCATCTGCACGCACGGCATTCAATTACGCACGCCGGAACCGCGCGCTGCGCCTAACAACTACCCGCAAAGCGCGTTAACGACCGAAAAATTATGGCATTTCGTAGCTGTAAAACGATTCGCGGAAACATTTCGCCCCGATACCAGCGCGAACAGAACGATTGTCATTGATCTCCAATTATTGGGCTTGTCCGAAAAGTTCGTGCTGATTTTGAAGGAAAATTTAAGCGCAAGAGATTTAAATTTTAGTATATATATATATAACCTATTTTTTATATAATATATATACCTATATATATAACCTATTTCGATCGTTACAAAATTCCCTTATATATATATTCATTTTCTACGTGATTTTTTATCTTGACCAAAGAGTTGAAGCTTTTTACCATTAAGGGAATTTTGTAACGATCGAAATAGGTTATATATATAGGTATATATATTATATAAAAAATAGGTTATATATATATATATATATATATAAGGGAATTTTGTATATATATATATATACTAAAATTTAAATCTCTTGCGCTTAATTTTATATATATATATGTATATGCAGGTTTCATTCTTTTCTACAACCTTTTTCCATCTTCAAGCAACTTGAAAACTCCGTCCTGTCAGAATCTCTCAGGTTTCTCAGCGAAAAAACTTTTCTACGTGATCTTTTATCTTGACCAAAGAGTCGAAGCTTTTTACCATTAAGGGAATTTAATAATCGAAATAGGTGGAAATCAGAGGGCGCAAGGTCTGGCGAATATAATGGATGGGGTAGAACATCTCAAACGAGCTCCAACAACTTTTGTCGAGTTATCAAAGACACCTGAGGCCGCGCTCTTTGTTTTCTCTCATATTCGAAGGCGTATGAAAATGACAAAAATTAACGTATCGTTACCAAATTTTTTTCCAAATATATATGCCTGATATTACCGTCTTTCACGATATGTATGCATGTCGTTTTCGAAAATCGGCACGAATTTTCCGAACAACCTAATACAATCATAGTGTGCGAAAGTTTACGAAACAACAAGCGACAGACATCAAAAGTTGATGCAATTCTAAAGAAATCGTTCCACCAAGTTTCTCCAATTTCTCTTTATTTATGCATAATGTATGCATTGTATGTAGTTATATTGGTAGGTATACTGTGTTTAATGTAAAAGCCTTTCAATGCTAGGCTATGCCTGTGACAAACAAACCCTAACTAACAATCACAGAATCGATTAATAGTTTTAGATAAATAGTAGTAGTTCTAAATAATGTAACACAATAAATCATGCAACTTTTGTATATTATTATTATATTTATATTTATATTTATATTATATTATATTATATTATATTATATTATATTATATTATATTATATTATATTATATTATATTATATTATATTATATTATATTATATTATATTATATTATATTATATTATATTATATTATATTATATTATATTATATTATATTATATTATATTATATTATATTATATTATATTATATTATATTATATTGCAACTTATGTGCTTTTTCGTCCAACGCATACGTTGGAAGCGATAGAAGTGTGCAAGTTGCGTGAAACACCCTGTATACACGAACATTCAGAATGGAGCTATTAATTTCCTTAATTTCGCTTTTTCAGCACGATGTATATTCGAACGAGATGTCGAATCCATCCAGGTATACAAGAAATTCGTAAGTAAGTGACAGGTGAAATTGTCATTTTTTTCAATGTTGATTGTACTTGTCAATCGAAATCCCGTTTCATCGAAATATTGTTACGAGAATTCGCTACATTCTGTCTATTGTATGCCGTATCATTCTAGAAGTGAACGTGCCACCCTAGGTCAGCCTGGTAAAGAACTTTCGGGTGTAATTCTCACGGAGATTTTCAAAAGCGGATGACCACGATTCATGGTCCTGTGGTCCCACCGTAAACCAGGATTAGGGACATATGGATACCATAACCATGGACGAACAACGGGCCGACCGATGCACGCACTACTGCCTGTGACAGCGAGAAGCGCGGACGAAATTATTGGATAGAGGACATCCATGATATTATAAACGGACGAAATTTACTGTGATATTTGCTGAAGGTTCATATGTCACCTATTTTCCACTGTTCACGCGACACTTCATAGGAACAAACAGCGTATTCAAATATTCCTCGGTCAGAGATATTTCGTGAGCGCAGACAATAAACTTGACACCAATTGCAATGTTTTCGACAAAAATCTTAATCTATCAGTTTGTTCGGAAGGGAATTTCGTTCTTTTTAATATTAAAAAACTGTCTTCCATTTTTTCTAAAAAAAAATGAAATTACTTTCCGAACAAATTAGTAGAAATTGTTAATTTCAATATGAAATATAGCAATTGCCAATTTTTAAATTAATAGAAACGAAAGCATAATAAACTTGACATAATACTTGACATAATAAACTTGACACCAATTGCAATGTTCTCGACAAAAATCTTAATCTATCAGTTTGTTCGGAAGGGAATTTCGTTCTTTTTAATATTAAAAAACTGTCTTCCATTTTTTCTAAAAAAAAACGAAATTACTTTCCGAACAAATTAGTAGACATTGTTAATTTCAATATGAAATATAGCAAAATTGCCAATTTTTAAATTAATAGAAACAAAAGCATAATAAACTTGACATAATACTTGACATAATAAACTTGACACCAATTGCAATGTTTTCAACAGAAATCTTAATCTATCAGTTTGTGCGGAAGGGAATTTCGTTCTTTGTAATATTAAAAAACCGTCTTCCATTTTCCCTAAAAAGAAACGAAGTTACCTTTCGAACAAATTAATAGAAATTGTCAATTTTAATATGAAATATAGCACACACACACACAATTGCCAATTTTAAAATTAATAGAAACGAAAGCATAATAAACTTGACATAATACTTGACATAATAAACTTGACACCAATTACAAGGAATTTCGTTCTTTGTAATATTAAAAAACCGTATTCCATTTTCCCTAAAAAAAAACGAAATTACCTTCCGAACAAATTAGTAGAAATTGTTAATTTCAATATTAAATATATCAATTGCCAATTTTAAAATTAATAGAAACAAAAGCATGATGAAATCAACGTTTCTTGTGAAAGTAAAAATGAGCTCTAACGGACGAGAGCTCGTAATCTCTACAGAGATATGTAATCCTATTTTTTCAAAATATATCGCTGACCTTAAAATCTCGAAAAATATGATTTAAAAAAAAGAAAACGATTTCCTCTACAACATGGGTTCCTTTGAACGAAACAATTCGTTCCTTAAGCATTTCCATGTATTATTACCGATAACGGATATATATAGATATATATATCGCTTTCTAACAAAGTTACTTAAAATAAGTATTTACATTCAAATCTTACAAAAAAAACCATAATATTTCTTATAATTTCGTCATGATTCAAAATAGATATTTTCATTTCTATTACTTTTATTACCGTAATTTGTATAGTTACGAATTGTGTGAGGGTACCGTTCGCCAACATTCGACGGTGTAAACAATAACATCGTGAACACAAAAAGCACGAGCTAGTTTTCGTAACATAAATTGGTACAGTTCTATTATACATATAGCGTGGCACAGTATCGTCGCGGTGTGCGTACATCGAACAAACTTTTATTTCGCGCAAACACACAAACCTATCCGTCGCCTCCCCGGTTTCAAAATAAACAAAGAACAATGCGGTCGCGGGGCGACTATTGTTTTAAACGTGTCCTCGCGTTTTATTCCAAGCGACCGAGGACCACTTGGTTTCGTTTTCTCCGTTCCAAAGAGCTCGGCAACATTCAAAAGAAGAAGCCATTTAACCTTAGGTAACTTCTGAAAGCTTTTCAGTTCTTGCCCACCCCCGGCCAACTCCTCCCCCCACCCCCCGCCCACGAATTTCATTAGACAGTTCGCATTAAATTCGAAATCCAAAAGGCAGCTCGACCCAGAGAAACTCTGGGCGGGGCTTCCTTCTGAGCAAACTTCGATGTGGCTTTGTAAGCGTGCCAATGAAGGAAGAGAAAAAAGAGCTGGAAGGGGCGCGCACGTTTTCTGTGAGAGGCAGCACCACCGGCCGTAAGTGGGTACACGTGCGGCGTCGCAGTTTTCCTTGGACAGGATAAGAAGTCCGGCTCGAAACGAGAGAAACGACTCAGAACTTTATCAAAGAAGTACGTGATCCTTGCACTTAACGACCGTCCCCCGGTTCTCGCGCGGAAACGCGGCGGTGTTCTAGTAGGGCGGCGAGAGACGCGAGAGATCCGGGATAGGGTTTACGTGGACAGGGATTTCTCAAATTGGTTTTGTTAGAATCCGGATCACCTTCTTTCTCTTTCGACGGACCCGCGCGGTGAAACCTGTCCGCGACCCGAACAACGAAGCCCGAACTCGAAAATACACGCTGTCTCCGGCCAATGGCGGCTCCTCCGTTCCTCGAAACGGGGAAATACTCTCCCGGGACAGACGAAATCTTGCCCGCGGCCACTCCGCGTTCTCCGACCACTTAACACTTGTTGAGTTGTTTAAATTCGAATTCGCTTCACGAGTGTAAAACGCGGTTCAACCGCGATTATGTGAACCGAGAAAAATACACGCTGTTCCGGCATGCCAATTAGGATGTTTTCGTGCAGAAAGTTACTCGTTGCTCCATATACACCCCCTTCGAAAGTATTAGAACAGCTGCTGATTTAGTGCAAATTGTAATTTTTCTCATACAGTTTAGGTAACGTTTCCTAACACATATACAGCGATGGAAATAATTATAGACTCAAAGTAACTCTTACACTTCAGATGATATTTAAACGAAAATATAATAAAACATTAAATTTGTATATTTCCATATTAGAAATAATAAAAGATATGAATATACAAATATAGTTTTGTTTTGGCTTTCGTTTGTACGTCGGTAGAAATATAAAAGTTCCTTTGAATTTATAATTATTTACAGCGCTCTGTAGATGGCCTTCGTTTTAGCTGGGACACGCTTTATATTTAAGAAAACAGAAACAAAATATTGTATTTGTATAATTCTCCTTTCTATTATTTCTAATACTGTATTAGAACACCTGCTGATTTAGTATAAATTGTAATTGTTCTCATACAGTTTAGGTAACGTTTCATTTTTAGTATTAACTTTATGGCACTGTATTGTGGAAACACACATACAGCGATGGAAATAATTATAGACTCAAAGTAACTCTTACATTTCGGATGATATTTAAACGAAAATATAATAAAACATTAAATTTGTATATTCCCATATTAGAAATAATACAAGATATGAATATACAAATATAGTTTTGTTTTGGCTTTCGTTTGTACATCGGTAAAAATATAAAAGTTCCTTTGAATTTATAATTATTTACAGCGCTGTAGATGGCCTCCGTTTTAGCTGGGACACGCTTTATATTTAAAAAAGCAAAAACAAAATATTGTATTTGTATAATTCTACTTCCTATTATTTCTAATACTGTATTAGAACACCTGCTGATTTAGTATAAATTGTAATTTTTCTCATACAGTTTAGGTAACGTTTCATTTTTAGTATTAACTTTATGGCACTGTATTGTGGAAACACACATACAGCGATGGAAATAATTATAGACTCAAAGTAACTCTTACATTTCGGATGATATTTAAACGAAAATATAATAAAACATTAAATTTGTATATTTCCATATTAGAAATAATAAAAGATATGAATATACAAATATAGTTTTGTTTTGGCTTTCGTTTGTACATCGGTAAAAATATAAAAGTTCCTTTGAATTTATAATTATTTACAGCGCTGTAGATGGCCTCCGTTTCAGCTGAGACACGCTTTATATTTAAAAAAGCAAAAACAAAATATTGTATTTGTATAATTCTACTTCCTATTATTTCTAATACTGTATTAGAACACCTGCTGATTTAGTATAAATTGTAATTGTTCTCATACAGTTCAGGTAACGTTTTATCTTTGGCATTAACTTTATGGCACTGTATTGTCGGAAGTATTGTACATACACGTTAAGTTAGAAGTTTGTCTGTTAATTATACGAGCCGTTTACTTTGAAAGTGGCATAAGTCCGCAAAATCCGCGGACCACTTCTAGCTAAGAACATTTCAATCGAGATAGTAATTGTTATACAACGATTTTGTTCGTACTGATCGTTGCAGTTACGCTTCCCTGCACAAAATGGAAGCTAATAAATAAGGACCGGAGACACACGTTAATCGCGTCACACAAAAAGGTGCGAACGCGAGGGTGAAAAAATCTTTACGAAGTCGTTCTCGCAAATCATCGTGTTACTGATCTCTCCCACCTCCCCCCCCCCCCCCCCCAAACAAAAAAAGAAAGAAAAGAACTGTTGTAGAATGAAAGGATACTCAAAAGCACTTTATTTAGAGTTACAAATTCTACTCCAGAACATTCGCGTATCCAGTAAAATAAGTGATGGTGATATATTGCAAAACTACAGAGATACAGAAATCTGGTGTTGGTGAAAATCCCGAGGTGGCAACCTCACGGTTCGGTGTCTACTTTTGAACTGTCGTCTGGGCCCACCTGGGCCTCTGTAGGCAACGGCTCACCCTCGCAAGGGGCCATAAAACTGTTAGGTGGGTCATCGTTGAAATTCCAACAAGAACTGCGAAAACATCCTCGAAAATTTAGACGAAATAAAGCGTCGCGCGCGGCTGTTACGCGCTGTTGGGAAATCGCGAGCCAACGACGGAAGCGTCGCGTTGCATCGCCGTTGCGTCGCGTACGATCGCCGAAAATTCAGTCGTATGACAATGAGAGGTGGAGCAGAGTCGGCGAAAATCTCGGGAAACCAACGCCGCAACCGCCGTGTGTATCCAAAATGGGGGGAGAGTAACAAGAAGTACAACGAATGTCGCTCGGCACTAATAACTCCGGCGCTGTGCTCAGCCCGCAAAAAGGCCGTTTTCGAGGCCGCGGGATATTTTGGCTCGCGATTGCGACCAACCCCGGAATTACTGCCGGCGCTGATCGTCCCTCGTATCACAGTCACGCCGGATACCGAGCTAGATTATAAACACACGTGCGCCGAGGGCACACGGATAGACGGCGTCCCGGGGATGCAGATAGAAGCGGCGCGGCGCGGAAACTTCGGCGAGGGTGCGGGAGTCGGTCCAAAGGCATACCGTGTAACTGGGAACAATGGAACCTATGTTTCGGTCTACGTATTAAAAAAACACACATACACAAGAGAGGGAAGAGAGAGAGAGAGAGAGGGACCAAGAGAAAAAAGAATAGAGGGAGAAGGCAGCTCGGTGAAATTCAATAAAACTACCTACAACGGTTAAAAATAATGCGCCATAAGGAAGCGGTAATAAAAAGGGGCAATCCTATTTTACGACATCCAGAACATGTCCGTGTGTACACGGTGTCGAGAAAGTGCTCCATAAAACTTTCCCATTAGTACGATAACCGATAGAGAACTTCCTGTCGCGGTAATGTATCGGATCAGAAATACCAGAAATCCGGACGAAAAGTCGGGAATTCAGGTTCTTTGAGCGAATTGAAAGGAAAGAGGAACGAGGCAGTGGATTATAATTGGAAATGTATTCTTTTTTTGGAGAATGTCGCTTTCTCACGGATTATATCTCGTGAAAGCTGGAGTACGTTATTTTATTTCGTCGCGAGTAAACATAAAATGGAACCGTAATTAATGTAATTAATGTAATTGTAAAATGTTTTTTGTATTCTTGCGGCGATAACGAAAATCATGATAGAACGAGCTATAAAACGTGTTGTGGAGAAAGCTAGAAAGGGAAATACTTCTCACGCGAATCGTCATTTTCGAAAATTCCGATGTTCCGATTAATAGAGAACGTTTTCCTAACAGTTTTCGTCGGTCGCATAACGGTAGGACATAGCACGGTGTATTTTATACGGCTCACAAGCAAAACGGCAGTAGCGTAAATGGAAATCGCCATCATTTCGTTGAAAGCAGAAACGAAAACGCGACAAAAGAGCTGAATGTGATGTCGAAAAATGGGCACCATGAATGTTTCTACCTTCACGAACGTTCGCAGGAGCTTGTAGCTGTATAAGGAAACTGCTTTGAAAGAAACACAATATGTATACCGATGGCGTTCGCTTTTCTATAGAAAAGTAGTACATACCTCTTTGAACTTGCTACTTATAGCTCATGCTCATTGTTCTGTGGATTATTTTATTTCTTCTATATACAAGAAAATATAGGGAACAAATTGATTGGAACTGCGAGGTGTGTTGTCTTCTCAGTAATGTTCGCTCGAGCTACATCGTTATTTAAACACGAAGCATATAAAACGATAAAATTCAGTAGAAAATATTCCAGAGCGCTACCAATGAATTCTGTATAGTTATGAAGAAGTGGATAAACGGTAAATTATTTGATTGCGCTGAATCGAATCGAAAAGATGTTTGCGATCATTGAAACACGTGGATTCAAATAACAATGCTTGAAATATATTTGAGATATATATAAACGGTTTTAAGAAGCAAAATACAATCATTTGCATCAGTGTTCTAATTACTGGACTGCAGATGTTCGTGCAAAATGAAAATTATCTCCAATAATTGCAACATGTAAATATTATTAATATATTCACCAATGTGTAAATAATATTTGCAGAGAATTTTTAAATTTGTCTAATATTTTGACTGTTGCATATCTCTATACTCAGCAGATCCATTTTTGTTATAAATGCATAAAGAGTCGCTGTCTAGTAATTAGAAATTTAAGTTGAACAATTTTTATAAAAATCTCGGAAATTGAGAGAAATTTGAAAATAATTACCATTTCACTTCTGTAGAAACATATATACAGTGATGGAAATAATTATAGACTCAAAGTAACTCTTACATTTGTGGTGATATTTAAACGAAAATATATAATAAAACATTAAATTTGTATATTTCTATATTAGAAATAATAGAAAATATGAATATACAAATATAGTTTTGTTTCGGCTTTCGTTTGAACATCAGTAAAAATATAAAAGTTGCTTTGAATTTATAATTATTTACAGCGCTGTAGATGGCCTCCGTTTTAGCTGAGACACGCTTTATATTTAAAAAAACAAAAACAAAATATTGTATTTGTATAATTCTACTTCCTATTATTTCTAATAATTATATTATAATATTATATTATTATATTATAATATTATATTATTATATTATAATATTATATTATATAATAATAATATTAGGTCTACCGGAAAGTTCTGTCCGTTTAAGAAATGAAAGGAAATAATAGATTTTTCATAAATTTAGTAATATTTATATTGTACAATACAATCTCCGTCGTTACTTACGACCTCCTGCCAGCGTGATGGCAATTTGTGAGCAACATTTTCCAAAAATATATGTCTCAAACGAACATGCGCATACCTATCGAAATTTGCAATGACATTATCAGACAGAACTTTCCGGTAGACCTAATATATTTGTACATTATTACTGTATTAGAAATAATAGGAAGTAGAATTATACAAATACCATATTTTGCTTTTGTTTTTTTAAATATAAAATATATCTATAAAATATCTTGTTAAGTTTTCATTCAGATATCATTAACAATATAAAAGCTTCTTTGAGTCTACAATCATGCACACCAATTATAATGGCATCATTATAAAATGAGTACAAAGTAAAAATACATCAGCTGCCACAGCAAGAAAATATCTAAGAAATTGAAAACATCCGATCATAATAGCATTCGCATTCGTTTTCAATGGGAAGTCCGCGCACACTTATTCGACTCGATGATACAAACAGAAGTACCAAAGAGATAATTGGATAGAGATAATACGACAATCATAGGCAAGTTTCAAAGCGTTTTACTCGTCCGCGGAGTTGGCGAACGGAAGTAACACGACGAGACGCTCGGTATCCGTCGAAATTTGATTATAAATGGAAGCAAGTTTTCGGGAAATCGTCGTCTAACAACGTTTATAGCGGCGGGCTCTTGTTACCGGAAGATGGCTGGGACAAAACTCGCCGCCGGTTCCAAAAAGTCCGTGGAAAGTGCAGGGAGCCTGGTACAGGGGGATGTATGCAAGTCGGTAAGTGGAGGCACTCCTGCGCTAACCTGGCATGTGGCCAGCGTTTCCTCTCTGTGACTTCGACTCTGCCTGCGAGAACAAGCCCGTTCGGTCGTAGTTAGGGAGAAACTACCCTCGTCGAATCTTCCTCGCGCTTTGATTGATCGCGATTTCCTTTATTTCTCTACAGTTGCGGTTCGATCGACAATTTCGCTATCCACGAGGCTCGGTCGAATAGAAATCGGAATTTCCATACACGCTTAATATTATAATATTTCTATTATTTTAATATTATTATTAATATTTCTATTATTTTCAATTATATAATATTATTATTAACATTTCTATTATTTTCAATTATATAATATTATTATTAATATTTCTATTATTTTCAATTATATAATATTATTATTAATATTTCTATTATTTTCAATTGTATAATATCATTATTAATATTTCTATTATTTTCAATTATATAATATTATTATTAACATTTCTATTATTTTCAATTATATAATATTATTATTAATATTTCTATTATTTTCAATTGTATAATATTATTATTAATATTTCTATTATTTTCAATTATATAATATCATTATTAATATTTCTATTATTTTCAATTATATAATATTATTATTAATATTTCTATTACTTTCAATTATATAATATTATTATTAATATTTCTATTACTTTCAATTATATAATATTATTATTAATATTTCTATTATTTTCAATTATATAATATTATTATTAATATTTCTATTATTTTCAATTATATAATATCATTATTAATATTTCTATTATTTTCAATTATATAATATTATTATTAATAGTTCTATTATTTTCAATTATATAATATTTCTTAAAAACAAAAAAGAACAGTCGGTTTATTTTTCCACATATAGAGATCTAGTGTATGTCCGTTCACCTTAAAATTAAGATAAATAAGGATTTGGAAAATTAGCTGTAAAAGGTAACAATGCCAAAAATAATGCAGAACACATTTTTATTACAAGATAACATACGAATGAAATTAACGAGAAGAGAGACGAAAGAAAAATGTAAATGTTTCTTTTCTCTGAATAATTTTATTTAATCATTTCGTGGTAAATACAGCGTGTCCCACGTAACACTCCTTACGATTTTTTAAGTTCTTGCGACAATCTGACGAGAAAATCTATGAAACAAAATTTGATCGGGTTTTGATTGTCACGTTAATTCTTTTTTTTAAATGGCGCTTTCATATTCATCACAAAATCCGTATAAACGAGGCAAGAACGAAGTTTTTCCAGCATCTCTAAAACAGAAAGGTGCACTTTTACACAGAAAATATAACTTACGTCGTTATAACTCTAACCCTCTCGATGATTGCTAGTTCGCAGTTGTCGGATGAATTAATTAGTAGGACCGCGCCGGAATTCTCATCGCAACCAGCAAAATTCGAAGGAACGAAAGCACGGGAATAACATTTGATTTTCCGCGCAAAGTGTTCGAATTCGTCGTTGCACAAGAATTTGTGGTTCATGACTGAAAAGCCAATATCATTAACAAACTCCGAAATTAATCATTGCATCGTCGAATGCTGTTCCAAGACCGCGTGGAAAGGGAATATTACTTCTCCCTCCGGGAACATTCTAATCTAGCTCGTGGCAATTCCCAAAATCGCGAATACCTCTCTCCTAAATAACTTTACGCATATATTTACAGACGCCGTCTGTTAAACTACACAGACCTCTCGAACCCCTCGACTAGCTTTGATATAGCTCACGACAATTGGTGTCGCAAGTTACACAAGCCACGGGCGATGTTTCCCCGAACTGGCTGGTTACCGGCCGCGTATCTGGTATCTTCGTACCGGGAATGGGATTCTCTTTCGCTGCACAGAGTTCCACTTTCTTAATCCCGATTACCGGACTGCGACGCAGATAACGTACGGCAAAGTAAAACAAAACTTTCCACGGAATCGAACCGTCGCATCGGGTCGGTTCGCGTAAACGTTCAACCGATCGTGCACGGTTGCCGAGCGAGCCAAGCGAAAACTGTGTCGCTCTGCTCTGGCTCGTAGTAGCAGACTATCTGCATATCTCGGCGAACCTTTTCTCGGACGATATACTGCGGCAACGTGATTCGAATGCCATAATTAACAGCAGAAAAAATTAGCCTTACAATAATTCTACTTATATTTAAAGCAACGCTGTTAAGTTACAGATATCGAATTATTATTAAATATACAGTAAATTCTTTCCAATCTTCTTTCAGTTTGTATACGAAAATGGATAATTTGTGGAGAGGAGGACGATTATTCGAGCGGCTCATTTTTATAGTTGTTGACAAAAAAATGTAAAAGTTCCGCGATTAGTATTTTATACTTAAAAACGAGCCGCGAGGCTCTAATAATCGTATCTCCGCTTCCCAACTTGTCTACTTCTGTGCACAATCTGAGCGTCAATTAGGCTTATTTTTATAGTCACCGATTGTCAATAATTTAAGAAAATGTAGGGCTTGGATAATCGTAGCTTCTTTTCCCAAAATGTCCACTTTTCTTTTCTTCCCCAAGCTGGGGAACAATTGCGGAGAATTGATTGTATTCACCGTATTTGAATTACCAGACCTTTTCCTTTCGTTCTGGTACCTGCTACTTCCAAATTCATACTAATCACGGAACTTTTACATTTGTTATTTCAAACAAGCAAAATGACTGGAATCATTTTTAACCTTTTAGGTACGGCTGAATTCTGCGCGAGGCTATTTCTCTGGACGGCAGAGTCTGATACTGTATATTCTGTCTGTATATACAGGCTGTCCCAAAAATGTCTCGCAATCCGAAAGTGGCTGGTTGCTCGGGCCATTCGAAGCAACTTTTTCCTTTACAAAAATGTTCTCCGAGGCACCGTTAACGAGTTATCAACGAAAAACAGTGACCAATGAGAGGCGAGCTCGGCTGGCGCGAGGCGATCGAGCCGATGAGCGGAACTGGGCTTCGCGCGCTGGTTGGCTGGGCCGCCTCGCGCCAGCCGTGCTCGATTCTTATTGGTCGCTGTTTTTCGTTAATAACTCGATAACGGTGCCTCGGAGAACATTTTTGTAAAGGAAGAAGTTGCTTCAAATGATCCGAGGAACCCGCCATTTCCGGATTGCGAGACATTTTTGGGACACTCTGTAGACTGTTGTAAATCGATGTGAAGACAAAAGAAATGTGAAACAATGCACATGAAGACGATTATTTGGTTCAAACGTTGAGCGAGTGAGCTACTAGAGCAAGCCACTATAGTGGCGCGTCGTGCCTAAAAGGTTAAATACGTACAAATAAACCTCGTCGATTTAACTATAAAAGACATAATAGTCTCATTCCAATAAAATCCCCCAACAAAGTTAAAAACACACGCGCTTCACACTCGGAATACCTTCTTAAACCGCGTCGTCCCGGAATGTTATGAACGCAACGTAGAGCCTTCTTCGAGGTTTCCACTCGATTCTTGTTTCTGATGCTCGCGGACCAGATTGCCAAACCCGGGAACAGTCGCGGTCGTTGATTACCTATGCTACTAGGCTGCAGCACCCCCGCCATCAGAGAAGCACCTTAACCGGTTTCGTTTCGGCATAGGAGCCGGTGTGAATCGCGCCCAAGACAAATCCAATTTCTGTGATACGCAGCGTTGCCGATCAACGTTATTTCGCGCAGCGTCTCCGGGTTGCGCCCGGGATTTCGTTTCGGTGTTCCTGACGAGGAGGCAGGTGCCCCTTTATCTCAGGAGAACGCGCGAGTCTCGCGCGATATCCCCCGGAGAAATTGTCGCAGCCTTATTCCCAAGTGTCTTATACCTTTCGACTATCATCGGATCGCAGCCTTCCAATTCGGTACGTAGACGAATCTCATTGTCTGCTCCTACCGCGCGACCGTGCTTCTACCCGACGCCGATCCCCCGCGCCCTCACCTCCCGCCGACCTTGCAGCGCCCTGAACGACCCGACCGAAGCGCTGGGAGCTCTCTCTTCTTCGATCCCAGGGCCCGTAAGGATGCGGAGGCTGCTTACGAACCCGATTTTCGTCAGGAATGGATTTCCCTCGCGTGCAAGCAAAGATTCGGAGAACTGCTCCCTGCCACGGTGCTAGCCGCTCGCCGCGGAACAACTTAAGGGCGAGACGCTAACGACTTCTTTGGACCCTTGCGCGAACGTTGCACGCGACGGTTTCCGCCGATGGAACAAGAGAACCAATTCCGGCCGTTCCTTAAATGAAAGAATTCCCGCGCGCCGTTCGCCAGTCCGACTCGCTCTTATTGCGCGCGGTTAAACAATGAATTTATGGATTTAATAACTGCGCGAATGGGCTTAGACAGCGGTTACGGCGTTACGATATCCTTACGACGGTCGCGTTGGAAACTTTTTCGCCGCTGATGTAACTCGCGGAATGGGATTGGCACCTATGCGCGTGGGGATATACGATCACGGAAATGAACGGTGAAATTGAGTTACAAGTTTCCAGTTTCTCGAAATAATAGACTTTCGACCGTTCCCGCTATTGGTAACCGTAAGCGAATATTGTCTACGATTACTGTAATTTAGCAATTACCAGCAGCAGAACTGTGTGATTCGCATGACGCGAGCTTAACATGATTGAACTGGAACGAATTACAGAGACCAACGGTCGTGCGCCACTGAAATACAGGCTGCTGTAATTATTAGCTGTGCCCGTTTACAGTCGCGAGAAGACATTTTTGAACGAACTGTTTGTGCTACGAATTTGCTTTGTAGTTCGGTATGCAATTATTAGTATTATTAGTATTGTTTTTATTATTACTATTGTTACTATGCAATTATTACTCTATTATTACTATTGCTTTATTATTATTACTATTATTACTATGCAATTATTACTCTATTATTACTATTGCTTTATTATTATTACTATTATTACTATGCAATTATTACTATTATTATTGCAATTATTATTATTATTATTATTTTCGGTATGTAATTATTACTATTATTACTATGCAATTATTATTATTACTATTTTCGGTTTGCAATTATTACTATTAATAATATTGTTTTTATTATTACTATTATTACTATGCAATTATTACTATTATTATTGCAATTATTATTATTATTATTTTCGGTATGCAATTATTACTATTATTATTGCAATTATTATTATTACTATTATTACTATTACTATTTCAATTATTATTATTATTATTTTCGGTATGCAATTATTACTATTATTACTATTGTTTTATTATTACTCTATTATTAATATTGCTTTATTATTATTACTATTATTACTATGCAATTATTACTATTATTATTGCAATTATTATTATTATTATTACTTTCGGTATGCGGATTTTATGGGTTTACGAAGAAATCGATTAGGATTACTGGATCAACATCGCAGTGACTATATAAATCTCCTACACGCGTTAGGAATACGTCTAATTACTCAAGATGCACACGTTGATGCAACCAGTCGAGCCGACAACCATAAACTCATTACTAGACTGAATAACGAAGGAACGACGCACGCAGGAGATTCGTAAACGTGCGTTACGCTTACTATCGGAAAAGCATTCGGCCTGCAAACAAACCGACTGCAGCTAGCAGCGGGCCGGGAACGCGAGTGCAACCGCGTGCGCAGGTGAACAAGCACTCGTAGGGACAACTCTCGTCGGAATGGCGGCGCGGCAGCGTGCTGAAACGCTGGAAAATCCGTCGGAAAAAGGGAGCAGAGCGTGGAAAATCGGGAACACGTAGATCAATTTCGAAATAGAGAAGGAGCGCAGGTGTACACATCGCTCGGCTCGAGCGTAATGATCCCCGCGCGTGCACCAGAAATGGCCGCCGGTGTATCCGCCAGATACGTGTTTCCCTTTCTCGCTATCGGCCGTTAATTTCGACCGAGGAGGCGAATAAAAAACGCGGAACGAACGACGAAGTGTATTTTCCACGAGCCCGGGCTCTGGCCGCGCGCGCGCGCGCGCTGTAATCGGAAGTTGTTATTCATACATGCGTCGGCCCCGAAGTTGATACGAATTCGATCGCGCCGGGATCGAGGTACGATCTCGGTGGCAGGATCGAGGCCGATTTAATGCGGCAAACGAGAAAAGATGAAGGGCAGAGTGACGCTACCGAGACCGAAATGAAACAATTCCTCGCGGCAGCTGCTGCCGTTCTCTGTGTGATACACCGAAAAATATTTTCACCGGTTCCGTATAAATTCCGCAACCGGCGGCTCGTCTTTTTTGCAATTTTATTAGCCGGACGTTCCGTAAATAATGGAAACGAGAACGGTCGTATATAATTGCGTATGTTATCTGCAACTGTGCGCGCAGCCGCGAATATATTCGAGAGGAACGGGATGGCGGAAGGGGAGAGGAAGAAGGAAAAAAAAAGAGGCACGCACACAATTGGACGGAACGCGAACGCTCTAAATTGATCAAATGGCCCGTGTAATATCTCCGCCATTATACCAGGCTATATTACGGTACTTTTTCCGCCGGTCACTGTGAACGATTTCGATGTGAAACAAATCGAACGCAAAAAAGTGATCGAATATTCCTGCACAGAGGAAGAATCGCACGGGCAAACGTTCGCGACTACAGGTGGGGCATCCTTCAGACGGACGATTCTGAAAGTGCAAAAGTGAAATGAGAATCACGAACGACGCAATTATAGCTTCGAACTTGTTTGAATTGGAAATTTTTAACAGTGAACGATCATAAATTATTTGTGTAGAAATAGCAACTATTGCTAGAGTCGTTATAATGAGCTTTATTGTAATTCGTGTAGGTATCTCTTAACCCGAGAAAGATAACCTGCGTCGCAGAGGCGCCTGCGAAGACTGTTGATTTTTGTTAATTTTTCATAGAGGTCTAGTGATTTAAGTTTAAAATTACTTAAAATATAAAAAAATATAATATGAATGCATTTTATTTTTACAATAATGCCAAACCTTTAAAATGACTAGATTAACTTAAATAAATATCCATTGTTAGTATCAAATTGACGCCTTAGAAAAGCATGCGCCTCTGAAGCGTATGGTTATCTTTTACGTACGTTGTCATATGGATATCTTTCTAGGGTTAATTACTAATACACGTAACCGTATCGTTTTCTCTCAAACATAACTTTCAAGAAAAAATTTGATGTTCACTCGAACGCTGATACAGTGTCGAACGAAAAGATTCGCTTAAAAATAAACGTAATTTTTATTCGTTTAACATTATAACCAAGGTTTCGTTTTTACACAAACTTACAAATTATCGGTATAAACATACACGAATGAGATAGAATTGGATATCGCCAGTCTAAACAATTTTCTTCGAAAGAAACAAATTTTTATACAGTCGAACAAAATGATAACAGGTTTAACTAAAAATCATGTATAACAATAAGTCGAAGAATGATATATAATGCTTCGTATATTGTGACTCCACGTTTTCATTTATTAACAGTCAACGTTATTATGAGCAGAGATTTATAGAGTTTTTAAATAGTTATTTGCTATAATTGCTCTATATAATTTGCTCTAATTAAATAATCCCACTCATCTTGAATACATTTCTTTCATTCAGCAATGTTTCAAAATTGTTTGCCATTTGCATGTTCATATTCCATGCATATTCCAGTTTATAAATATTCATTATTGCTGGTCTCTATTTACTACTTAACGGAATTATTATGGTTGTATGCTGCAACATCCATGCGATTGCATATCACCAACGAAAATCAGATTCTAATGTTCTAACTGCAATGTTGTACGTAGAAAGAGATCCGTTATTTATATATATATTTTTTCACTGTTATTATAGAAAATTGAGAAATCATATTCCAAACTATGCTTTCTAATTAACACTACGCCGTCCGGTGGCACCACGCCGGTGCCATGCAAAAATTATCTGTTGTATGCCGGGGGTACCACTTTGGTGGCATTTTAACCCTTTGCACTCGAGTGGTGACTCCGAGGCACCACGAAAATTGTTGCACCACGTTCCAAGATAATTTCTATAATAACAAAGCTTACGTACAAGGAATTGTTAAAAGTCTAACTGTTGTACGAGTCGCAAGACTCAATTTCATGTGCATAAAATGCACTTTGTCATTAAAATGGGAATACCGTAAGTCGGGAAGGTCAATTTAAATTTACAGTTAATATGGCTTCGAGTGCAAAGGGTTGAAAAACTGAAATAACATTTGAACTATATTTCTTGGCTGTTAAAAGGCAGCGAACTAACTATAGCATTCTGCTTATTTAACTAAGAATTAAGTACGAAAATTCTTGGACGACATATCTTAATTTTAGGAATTTATATTACCGCCATCTTCGAAATTTTTCTTTCAATCTAAAATCTCCAAGCTATTATGCCCGCGTCAAACAAAAGAATCGTATCTAAGATCTGCGGACGACATATTGTTAATATATGTACTACATCTGTGGGATATCTGTACATGAATACAGAAAAAACTTTAGAACGGTGTTGCAAACTGAAGAAGAATTGGGAAGCAATGATCTAGACATTTAGTCTATTTAAAACTATTGCACCGCATGATACTCCAACGTACGCTTCACATCTTCATTCTGAAAGAAGAAAAATAGCAAAACCACTATCTCACGCAAGAAGAAGATGACTCGAGTCTTGTGATCAGCTGCGGAGACGAGTGCTCGGGAGTACAAATATGAACAAATATCGGACATGAGAAATTCATGTTCCAATAAATCGAACACTGACCCGGGGCTTGTCCGTCACTCAAAAATGACTCGAAACTGTGCCTCAGCAATTTCGCCACCCCTTATTTTTCCTTCTATTTCTCCATGCACCACAGTCGATCCCCAAGCAGACGATTACCGTTGGTCGAACACTGTCCTCCTAATAGAAACCATTTAAGGGATTGCTGTTCCCAACTTGCCAGCCACGAGATATAATATCGTGCCGTGGAAGTCGAGCGTTGGCCCGACGAAATTAACTGGAATATCGCGAGGCATTGGTATAATGATCCCAAAGGGGCACGAGAGACTCGTGCTCGAACACGTCGTCGCTGCGAGCTGACGTACACGACGCTGCCACGAATCTCGGGGCGAGAGTATCGGTTCTCGGATACGTTCGAAATTTTCGCCGAGCGTGGGAGTCGCGATCCCGGTGTCAACGTGACCCGGAACGGGAGGATACGGGGCGCGGCGGACGAGAGAAGAAGAAAAAAATTAAGGGGCAACGGGGTAGGGTAAAAAACGTCGGGAGCAGGCCGAGAGCCTAAGTGATTGCCGGAAGTGACATCGGCGGACGGGTAAACGCTTTATCGCGGAGCTAACGAGGCAGTCCGCGCGACTTTACCGCGCTTGGTTTCGCGCTCTGCCTCAATGGAAACGGGATCGGGATACCTGCGCGCCCGCCTCCCCAAATAAATCCTCTTTTTACGACAGAGATTTATGAAAGCCATTCCCTACTCCGTTCCCTTCCTCGCCCCTCTCTTTTCTCGCCTCTGGCCTACTCCATCTTTCTCTCCTTGCGGGGAGGCGAATGGGGAAGGGATTGCACCCTCTCGTCGTCCTCTTCGTCCTCGTCGTCTCGCTAGGCGTAAGGATGGGCTCACGGCGAACACTGGAAACTCAACCGGGGCTGAGTATCCCGGATTCCGAGCAGTTTCAAGGAAAATGAGGTAATTAGGATGCAGACGAGGACCGATGTCTCTCTCTCTCTCTCTCTCTCTCTCTCGTCCCTCTTACCGCCTCTCGCTTCTTCGTTTAGTGTACGTGCCGGTCTTTGTGTGGGTGCGTGCGTGCGTACGCCTCTTATCCATGCACTACTCTCTTTATCTAGCTCGACCCGTCTCTCTGTTGTACTCCTCGTCTCTCCTTCTCCTGTGCCTTCGTCGTCTTCCTGCTTTCCGCAGCATCGCAGCACGCCAAGAGCACGGGCACCGCGCTAAATCAAAACTCCCAGCTAAGAAGTCTTTAAGCGGCTCGCGTGTATGCAAATTACACTGCTACGGACCGAGTGGAAGAGGCTGAAGAGTCGAGGAAAAAAAGAAAGATCGACCGGGGCGAACTTAAACGAGCGTTCGAATGATCTATGGATCAACGAGGAAACGAGAACTTGCTGGCTATAATCTACTGCACACCGGCGGACCAGATAGCGTGCTTTTCTACTTAGTGTTAGAGCGAAGGAATCGCGATGTTCTTTTCTTTTTTTTTAAACATTCGTGTTGAAAACTCGGCGGTCGTTCGCGAAAAATTGTGTAAGCGACGGAACGTTGTGGATGGAAATGCGCGGGACGTGCGAGAATAGTGAAATAATCGTTCGCGAGCTGGCCGATCGTTGCATTTATTGCAGTTACAGTCCCCTCCAAAAGTATCAGGGCACCTTCTTATTTCATGTAAATTGTAGTTTTTTTTTTTATTGAGTTTAGGTAATTCCTGAGAGTTTTATTTTAGCGAAAGCATAATTTATTATGCGGAAGTACATGTTAAGTTGTAAGTGTTTGTCAATTATACAAGCAGTTTTCCCGTTTATTGTGCATTCTGCTCATTGAAAGCACATGCCGAGTTCATTTTATACTTGTTTCTCGCTCGGTAGGACCACGAATCGTTTTCTAAATATGTGGAACACAGTACAAAATAAATGCAATCAAATAAGAACAGAAATAATAGACGAACTGAAAATGAAACGGATGCCGAAATTAGTCCAAGAAATATAATAATTACAAAACGCGGTGAATATAATTGTCGAGAAGAAAATTTTATTTTATTTTTGATTTAGATATGTTTATTACGATGCGATCGTAGATGTGGAAAATGTACTTGTTACAGTTTAATACAATTAACGTTGAAGCAAATTGAAGAAATTATAACTATTTCGGTTTCTCTATCTATCTAACTATCGGTTTCTCAAATTTATTTAATTTTTTGTAGGTGTCCTAATACTTTTTGAATACAGCTATACGTATGATGAATATAGCTGTATGCTTGGAATATTTTAAACAAGACTTTCGCATTATCTGGAAAATAGTAAAACATAGTTTAGAATTTTTAGTTTCGTTGGATAAAGGATTGCGGGACAGGGAGAGACGGAGTGGTGCGAGTCAGGCGATGCGTGCGAGGAAAAACAAAGAAAGGGTGTGTGAAATACGGAGAAAGCAACATTGTGTAATACTGCGTTGCGTTTAATAAATTATTTATATTTGTTGATACAAATACTCTTATAATATTGACTAATAATAATAATTATTAATTATTAAGAATTTATTTATTTATTAATAATTATATTATTCGTTAATAATTTCAATTTCAATGTTTTAAACGAATTTATCGAACGTAATTTTATCGACAATTGGAAGATACACAAAGTATAGATTTAATAGTTTTTTTTAGTAACATAACGACTTGCTCTAGATGAAAGAGTAATCAATTTTATAATTCTAGCTTTCGACGTTCACTTGGAAAAAAATAGAAAAACGATCCTTTACTTTTTATAGGTACTTATATATATATATATATATATATATATATATATATATATATATATATATAGGGTGTCCCGAAAATGTCTCGCAATCCGAAAGTGGCGGGTTCCTCGGGCCATTCTAAGCAACTTTCTCCTTTACAAAAATGTTCTCCGAGGCACCGTTAACAAGTTATCAACGAAAAACAGTGACCAATGAGAGGCGAGCTCGGCTGGCGCGAGGCGACCGAGCCAATGAGCGGAACTGGGCTTCGTGCGCTGTTTGGCTGGGCCGCCTCGCGTCAGCCGTACTCGATTCTTATTGGTCACTGTTTTTCGTTAATAACTCGTTAACGGTGCTTCGGAGAAAATTTTTGTAAAGGAAGAAGCTGCTTCAAATGATCTGAGGAACCATTTCCTCCCGCCATTTCTGGATTGCGAGACATTTTTGGGACACCCTGTATATTACTAGATATGCACATATATGTTGTCTCAACAGTGCTCTTCGTAATGTCGAATCTATTTTCTAACCTTTCATTAAAACTGAACTGCACCATTCGCTAATCCATGAAACGATTTTAAATTCGTATTGTACGCATTGGAAGAGAATGAAACGCAGTTTCGCGACAGCCTAATAATATACGATAATATAACATTGAACCAAAAATACGTTTTCGTGTCGGATCTCTTATTGCACCGGGTAAAAATCGTCGCTTCCGTCGCACGGTTGTTCTTTAATAAAATAATTGTCCACACTTTTCGTTCCGACGATTTTCTCTTTCAGTTTGCAGTTCGAAAATATCGTTTCCTTGTTGAAATGTTTGCACTAGAAACGTGGAACGGTCGAAAAATCTGATACGCGTGAAACGAAACGCACACTTCCGCGCCGTCCTTTCTTTCTAACAAACATTTTCTGCAATCCAATCCCGGGTTACCTGGTACAAAACCGGACGGCAAACTACACGGGATACCTGTTATCCGTGCTGGCCAAACACGTAGTGACCTAGCACGGAATAAGGACGGCCGGGAAACTCAGTTCGATCTCCCTGGAGACGTGATGGGGACGGAGAACGGATACGTGTGAGAAAAATAAGAAAGCAGGGAAACGAAGAACAAAGACCTGGCAAAACGAGAGAGAAAGAGATAGAGAGACAGAGAGAGAGGGAGAGAGAGAGAGAGAGATGAGGGAAGAGAGAAAGAAAGGGTGGGAAGAAAGGAGCAAGAAGAAAAAGTCGAATGAAAAGGACTCTCCTAATTCGCGCGGCTTCTAACCGCTTTCTTTCTAGCTAGGTGGTCGACGATGCTTATGCCATTCGAGTGTGCTTGAAGCACCGGAAGGGTGCTTTTGTTGGGAACGCGGCCAGGGGTGGTTCCGTTGTCGCAGCGTACCCAATGCAAATGCCGGGGCAGAAAGGTCGCCAGTCAGGCCACCGTTTCAAAGAGCAAGGGAAAGAAACAGAGAGAGAAGGTGAGAGAGGAAGAGAGAGAAAGAGAGAGAATAAGAGAGAGAGAGAGAGAGATCGGGAAAGAGAGAGTAATGGAGAGGGTGAGCTCAGGAGAGAGAAAGAAAACAGGAGACAGACCAAAAGAGAGAGAGAGACAGAGACAGAGAGAGACAGAGTAAAGGAGAGAAAGAGAAAGAGAGAGAGAAAGAGAGAAAAAGATAGAGAACAAGAGAGAGAGAGAGAGATCAGGAAAGAGAGAGTAATGGAGAGGGTGAGCTCAGGAGAGAGAGAGAAAACAGGGGACAGACCAAGAGAGAGAGAGAGGGACAGAGTAAAGGAGAGAAAGAGAAAGAGAGAGAGAGAAAGAGAGAAAAAGATAGAGAACAAGAGAGAGAGAGATCAGGAAAGAGAGAGTAATGGAGAGGGTGAGCTCAGGAGAGAGAGAGAAAACAGGGGACAGACCAAGAGAGAGAGAGAGAGGGACAGAGTAAAGGAGAGAAAGAGAAAGAGAGAGAGAGAAAGAGAGAAAAAGATAGAGAACAAGAGAGAGAGAGAGATCAGGAAAGAGAGAGTAATGGAGAGGGTGAGCCCAGGAGAGAGAGAGAGATCAGGAGAGAGAGAGAGAGAAAACAGGAGACAGACCAATAGAGAGAGAGAGACAAAGAGAGACAGAGTAAAGGAGAGAGAAAGAGAACGCAAGAGAGAGAGTAAAGGAGAGAAAGAGAGAGTGGATGTATACGTACGCTTCGAAAGAGAGAGAAGCACAGAGACGAAGAGCGACGAAGCAAGAGCGAGAAGGAGAGGGCACAGCGATTGATTCGAGAATCGAAATTACGTATGACCGGGGGTCGAAAATACAGGGAACGACGGTTATTATGGTGGATCCTCTGGCTAGATGACGGCAGAGAAGTGCAACGGCTTCATTAACAGCAATTTATCACTGGTTCGACTGGTGGGGGCCCAACGGCGGACGCCGCCATTAACCCCCAAAGGTCGTTAGGTTGCGGTTTGACATGAGAACATGCCCATAACACTGTTCGGTTATACGTACCTAACGTGTACCACCTATCTGGCCGATGGTAAAGCACAGATCCATTGGCCTGTGCCTCTAGAACGCGCAGAGCCAGCGGTCGGGGCGCGGGGAACGGCAAACGCGTTAGGGGTAGGGGACACGGGGCAGAATGAAGATGGAGAGACCAGAAAGCGGACAGGATGAGTAAACGAACCTTGTAGCGGGAGAGAGAAAGAGAGAGGGAGAGAGAGTGCCTGGACAGAAGAGGAAGGGAGAGAAAGGGAGGAAGAGGGAGAGAGAGAGAGAGAGAGTGTGCTCGCTACTACGTCACAAGCTAACCATTAGCGGTCGTACAGGCTCGTGTTTAGACACCCCGTTATTGAATTGGTTACCTACGCCCCTGTCCTGGATATCGCGCCTGATGTTACACGCTCTGTCGTTAACGTTAAAATCGACAAAGCTACTGAACCCTCGGACAAGGATTTTCGGTGTTATTAGTCTCAAAGCGACCCAGCTCGGGTTAATTGGAGGCGGTCGAAGTTGTCACCCCTACCTATCTACCTGTTTCGTTGTGCCGGCGTAAACCGAATACCTGCCTCCGCTCGCTTAATTTAAGGATTAGAAGTACAATGTTCGACGAGGAGAATCACTCTGGACGAATGAAATCTGCGCGGATGTCGTGATTCCGAATTTTTGTGCTACTCCGATCTGTTCGTAAATTGCTGAGCATTCAAATGCATTGTTTCTATCTTGGAAGTCTATTTTTCCGCAGAAAGCTGGTCGCAGTGTTGCTAATAGAATAAAACTGCTGTTCTTATTAGTAGAATTTTACGTCGTATGTAATTTTTATTATAAAGCGACGTTTTCAAGAAAAAGGCATTTGGTTATATTTTTTCCACCGGTTGTACGTGTCATTTATATTTGTATTTATAAATCAATAGTTTAGGAGGCATTTGATGTCTTAATACATTATTATTATTCGGCGTCGCTGGAAAGCATTGAAGATATATTATAAACAAATCAGAGACTAGAACAAACTGCTCTAACACCGCGAATTTATCTCTCCAACTATTAGAAGCTTGCCTTAAGCACGCTAGGGTTACCGAAACAACTTGTCTCGCTCAATTAAATCTAGTTGTGTCACGTGCAACAGTTGCCATAAACAGAGATATGGTATAACTTTTCATTGTAAACGTAATCGTAAATGAAGGAGATTCATAGACAAAAATTGAGATTATCGTTTTTTTTTTAATTAAGTATATTTATAAATCGGCATTGTTGAGGGTGCTTTACGTAAAGCCACTGAACTTTCGAGATAAGATCCTTGTGTCAGCAAGCTCGAATTAATTGAAGATGTTCGAGCTGTTCTCGCGCCCCGGTTTCGCATTAATATTAAGCAAACTTTGTACGAATCCATTGACTAGGGCCTAATAAATAACCTATATCTTTGAATTTATTGATTATCCAAGAATTGCTGTTCTATTGGGTTGGCAACTAAGTAATTGCCGATTTCAGTTATAGATGTCTCTCACTCCCATTTTTATGATATCCGCAAATGTTATATTATAAAATTATTATTATTATTATTATGTTATTTTTTATTATCCGTGAATGTTAGCAACTGGACAAATTGAATGCAGCGGTCAAGGAAAAGTGACCATAATAAAAACACAATAATATAATACAAATATCTGCAATACTATTTTACAAATTATGACAACTATTGGTTTTGCAAATATATTGGGTTGGCAACTAAGTAATTGCCGATTTCAGTTACAGATGTCTCTCACTCCCATTTTCACGATATCCGTAAATGTTATATTATAAAATTATTATTATTATTATTATTATGTTATTTTTTATTATCCGTGAATGTTTGCAACTGGACAAATTGAATGCAGCGGTCAAGGAAAAGTGACCAGAATAAAAACACAATAATATAATACAAATATCTGCAATACTATTTTACAAATTATGACAACAACTATTGGTTTTGCAAATATATTGGGTTGGCAATTAAGTAATTGCCGATTTCAGTTATAAATGTCTCTCACTCCCATTTTCACAATATCCGTAAATGTTATATTATAAAATTATTATTATTATTATTATGTTATTTTTTATTATCCGTGAATGTTAGCAACTGGACAAATTGAATGCAGCGGTCAAGGAAAAGTGACGAGAATAAAAACACAATAATATAATACAAATATCTGCAATACTATTTTACAAATTATGACAACAACTATTGGTTTTGCAAATATATTGGGTTGGCAACTAAGTAATTGCCGATTTCAGTTACAGATGTCTCTCACTCCCATTTTTATGATATCCGCAAATGTTATATTATAAAATTATTATTATTATTATTATGTTATCTTTCATTATCCGTGAATGTTAGCAACTGGACAAATTGAATGCAGCGGTCAAGGAAAAGCGACCAGAATTGGTCAATCGTAAAGGTGTCATTTTCCAGCAGGACAATGCTGGGCCGCACACGTCTTTGTCCACTCGGCAAAAATTGATGGATATTGGTTGGGAATTGATGTTACACCCACCATATAGCTCTGATCTCGCGCCATCGGATCACCACTTATTTCGATCCCTGGACAACTCCCTTCGTGGTAAAACTTTTAATGACGATGACGCTGTAAAATCTCACTTAACTCAGTTTTTGGCCGAAAAGGATCAGACTTTCTACGAGCGTGGAATTTTCAAGTTGTCAGAGAGATGGCGAAAGGTCGTCGAACAAAATGGAAAATACATTACAGATTAAACTTCGTTCCAAGTGAAAAAAAATTTGTTATTTCATCGAACAAATCGGCAATTACTTAGTTGCCAACCCGATATATCGTACGGATATTCAACACGCGGGCCTACTTAACACGCACTCCGTGTTAAACATGAAATTCGAAACAAGCTTAAGTTTATTATCATACGAGCGGGCTTGAATGGAACCTCTCAGGTATTTAAGGGTATTATCGATAAGTACCACTGACTAGAGGGACGCTTGGATATTCTACGACGGTATTCGCGATATTGCCTGGTAGTAGCTCGCATAATAGCCGGAATTCTATGCGCGAACTGTGGATATACTTCGCATTCTAAATGAAGAACGCGGCATCGGAGACGATTCGTCATGTGAAAACAAAGAAAAACGTACAATAATGTTTCCAGGATAATGGAGTTTCTCTTCTCGTAACCAAACTGCGAGCTCTTATGCGAAATGAAAACCCTTTAGCTTAATTCGGAGCTGTTGGAACTAAAGGAAAATTTACTGTATCCTCGTCAACGATTTTAATATGTTATTACTCGAGGGAGTGTTCTAGTGTGAATCTGTGAAAAAATCGTTTCTTTTTTCACATTTTCTTGAAGAATATAGGTTCAAAAATACGGCTCTAAATTCTTATGTCCGAAATCTTAAGAGAGAGAGAGAGAGAGAGATTAAGATATTCAAAACTTTAAATGTGTTTTTCGTGAAAGCATGTTTTTCAAAAACGGTGACCATGGATTTCTCAAAATCTATTTAAATTAAATGCTTTCAAAATTTAGGTTATTGTCTTCAAAATTCAGTATACTTATACCTATCGTCCGAGCTAAAACCAAATTCTTAGAAAGTGTAAATTACAGCTTTGCTACTATTAAAAGAATTGCAGCTATTTTCAGACATTTTCCTTCTCCGGATATTATCTTTTATCCGATTTCAGTCAACCCCTCTTTCCACGATCCACATATCCTTCATTTAATTTCAGCATAAGCATGATTTCCTTAACATTGTCAAAGTATTAACAATGTACATATTATCACTTATGTCAGTTGGTACGTTCCAAAGATCGCCTACACATAAAAATCCGCGATCTAATCACATACGAATGACACTAGATTTTTTTCATCAAGTTTGAATTAATTTTTATCGTTGTTCGTAGAAACTGTATGAAAAACCAGAGTTTTTATAACATAGAAGATTTCAAATACCATTTACTATGATAAATTGAAATTTTCCTTTATCGAATTTTTTTTAGCAATTAAATTACCGTGATTTCACCGAAATTTTTGTCGGCGATATTGAAAATCCAACGCAATAAAAAATTGCTCTCTAACCAGACTGCAGATCTTTATGCGAGAGAAAAATTATTCTCAATCATTTTAATTTCACTGCTATTTCCAGTGCATTTTCGTTAATAATAAATAAGCTTCATAGTCTATATTATGAATCTTATTTCTATCTGTATCTATTATTATAAATCAACGAACATATTTGAAACAATTACGAGAATTCGAACGATACCACGGTGCCAGTTTCTGATCGCAGCAACAGGCTGCCTAAGTGGTATAAATATCGACATGATACAAATGGTTGCGAAAGGACCGCGCAAACCGTTCGTCGGAATGGAAACATAACGTTTTGGTGAAACGCGTTTCCGTGCGCTCCTCCCTGTATCGATGGAACCGTTTCAATTAAAACGGTCTATCCGCGTCCGCCGGTATACATAGGATTTAATCAGCCGTAGGCCAGAATCGGGCATGCGTGTAATTTAAGTTCCGCCGTATCGGCGGGGGTCGTGGACTCCTCTGCATTCAACTAATCCACGTGAAAGCAAGATTTTAGAGCTTACGTAAGCGAGACGACACAAAATGAGCAAGTCCTGTTCAAAGGCAAACACGCCGCTCGTTTCCTATGTGTTGGAAGAATACGTTCACCACACCCCTCTCTCTCTCCGCAGCAATCCCGGCCCCCTTTTCCAGTCCTCGTTTCGAACGCGTACACTACTCTATAAAGCCACAGAATCGATTTCTTTATTGGCTAAAAGATCCGTGCGAAGCGATTCGTGAACGATTGAAACATTTATTTTAGAATTCGAAACAAACACAAATGCGTGTTCTGTTCGAAGAGACGTGCATAGAGAGAGTCCCAAAATTATGGTACTTTCGGGAAATTAGAGATTCCTTGGATCATTCGAAGCAACTTTTTCCTTTACAAAATTTTTCTCCAAGGCATCGTTAACGAGTTATTAATGAAAAACAGTGACCAATGAGAGGCGAGCTCGGCTGACGCGAAGCGACCGAGCCAATCAGTGGACGAAGCGGAAACCTCGCGCCAGCTGAGCTCGCCGCTCATTGGTCAGTGTTTTTCGTTGATAACTCGTAAACGAAGCCGCGGATTGCATTTTTGATAAGGAAACAGTTACTTCAAATAACCTCAGGGATCCTTCATTTCCCGGAAAAGTACCATAATTTTGGGACACCTCGTATATCGGGTGAGTCGGTAAAAATTACTGTGTAAAATAAATCAAAAGACTTTTCGCTATATCATGTAGCATTTTGAGAAACTCATCCAATGAATACAATTTGATTATTTGATGTCTCATTCTTTTTTTTGAGATGTCAAGATGCCGTTGAGTTTTTTTTAAAGGCAATGCACCTTTTGTTAATATCACGCGATGTAGATGTAAGGACCAATTCAACGATCTAGGATATGATAACTTTGCATTGAGCTCGATCCTTAAAATCCGATGAAATCTCAAACGACATCATAACCATTGACGAACTACACTTAAAATTAAGATCAGCTCAAGGTCGTTATATTAATTTTAATAGTGTAGGTCGCCAATAATTGTGATGACTGTGATAATGGTAAGTAATAGTACATAATATATATAACATAATTATATTATATATAATTATTATAATGTAATATATATATATATATAATTATATTATATAATTATTATAATATTAATATATATTAATTATATTATATAATATATTATTATATATATATATATAATAATATAATAGTACATAATAGTAAGTCACTGAAATTTGTCCTTATATCAGCGACAATGTCGTATTAATGAAAGGTGCATTGTTTTTTAATCAATTTCAAGGTTACGTTGATATTTCAGAACAACGAAATATAAAAAAGTCGAATTGTACTCATTCGATGCGTTTTCTTAAAATGTTAAGTAAACAACCAAGATATTGATATGAACATTACTTTTTGTAAAAAATGTTTTCTTGTGACGTGATCTCTAATGCAACGAAATATGCAACGAAACAGATCATTGAAGGTGGATCCCGTAAACATCATTTCTACCAAATATTTAACGTTAATATACAAGGTTATTTGAAGATTGCCATCATTTTCTAAAATGGCACAATATATTTTTTTTACTTCGTACAATTGTAACCATTAGTTTCCCAACTTTCGTACAACACAGTAATTTGTTAATCTTATGAATTGAAAGTAAAGACCTGCAATAACTAGAAAATGAACAGTTAATGGATTTCTTCGGAAGAGGTTATGTTGGGAAACAACATCGTAACATATTTAGGTTACAGAGATGCAATGTGTAACGTATTTAGGTTATCGATAATGACGCTGATGAAATTACTGATTAACTTCCAGTGTACTGCTTCCCATGTTGCTTCAACGTTCGCTTACATAAACAAGAACATTTTTCAAATAATCCAACAGTTTACCACGCCTTTGAACTTATAATATGAAGTTAAAAATAAATTCGTTCGTATCGAAACAAATATATACGCTTGAAAACAAAGGCAAACAATATTATTTACGACTAGATTCAACATATTTGAAAACAGTTACAAGCTAGTAAGATCAACAACTCGTGTTTACTTGAAAATCAAATTTTAGAAATGCAGTATAAATGTAACAATAAAGCGAACGCAATAGGAAGGTTACAGAGGGTCGACAATTAATTCGAACATCATTTGGCTAATTTAAGTCCGTCTAAAAATCCATGATAAGATATTTAGAGACCGGTATTTAAACTGAAAGTGCAATTCGTTATTGCAGTAATTGTTACAATTTTGAAACAAGATCACATAAAAGAACACACGATTATATAACTCCTCTTGCTAGAATGTAGAAAAACCACCCCTGAAGTTATCTTTTTGTGAAGAAGTATTAAAAAATGTACCACACGCGTAATTTAGCGCACACAATATAGGCGCAGAATCAAATGAAAACTATTTTACCGAACCCAACTTCGGTAACATGCGGAAAATTGTAAAGAAATCGAAATAATGAAATCGAACGAGGCGATTAACATAATTTTCCAATTACTGCTGATTGCCTGATGTAAAAGAGAAAGGATAAGAAAAGAACTGATAATCGATATTTATACTTGTAACGAAAAAGTGAGCGGAGAGACAGAAAGCGACAGCCTCCATTCCTTCAATTATGAAATAAACACGATTACATAGCTCCTCTTACTAGAATGTAGAAAATCCACCCCTGAAGTTATCTTTTTGTGAAGAAGTATTAAAAAATGTACCACACGCAATACAGACGCAGAACCAAATGAAAACTATTTTACCGAACCGAACTTCGGTAACATGCGGAAAACTGTAAAGAAATCGAAATAATGAAATCGAACGAGGCGATTAACATAATTTTCCAATTACTGCTGATTGCCTGATATAAAAGAGAAAGGATAAGAAATGAACTGATAATCGATATTTATACTTGTAACGAAAAAGTGAGCGGGGAGACAGAGAAAGCGACAGCAGCCTCCATTCCTTCAATTATGAAATAATTAACTAAGGATACTTTGAAAGCAAATTGCTTTATGTACTTGAAAGCAGTAGACCGGTATTTCCCCTTTCAACCACTTCTCACTCTAACTTTCGTGGTAACTGCTAGCCCTACAACTTCTATCTACGGTCCCGCACCCATGCACGAGTTGAAGCACCCTTCTTCTCTCCACCCCTGACCCCATCCCTCCGTCGCTTGCTCCCTCAGAGTACCACTCTCTCGGTTTCTCTTTCTCTCTTTCTCTGTTTCTCTCTCTCTCTCTCTCCCTCTCTCTCTCTCTCTCTCTCTCTCTCTCTCTCTCTCTCTCGATCCACCAATCCGGCTTTCTCTATCTCCTCCCCCCCGCCTCTCCCTTATCCCCGAGCTCTTACGCGCGTGGATTATTAATTTCATTAATTTCCCCTTGGTTTCCAGAATTCAACTGTTCATTAGACCGCAGTGCCGCTTTTTTTTCCTTACAGCCGGGCCGGAACGTTTTAAAACTGCGTAATAAGTGGCAGCGAAACGAAAGTAAACCCGTTACACGGTATCCAGTATAGCTCGGCCGACATCGCGGCTTTTGATGTCCCACGTTTAATTGGCTTTTCATTCGCGGGGGCCGCGCGCGACATTCGGTTCGCTAATAAATTTTCAAAGATTTCCCGACACCGCCGGCAAATAATGCTCGCGCGCGCGCGCGCGCCCATTGTATAACTTCGCACCATTTTTATTCGACCGCAGGTTAATTTCTATGGAACGAATTTCGCTGGTTCTCGTTCTAGAAACTTTCGAGATATCGTTCCGCCGACTAACTTCTTCGAGAGTCTGATAATACTGGCGGTGCTTAGATCGTTTACCGATACGGCCGACCGAACGGGTTTTTAATTTCGGCAGGCGGCGATTAGGTCTGCAGAAGTAAATCAATAGAAACGATACGGAAGATATTAATACTAATCATACATATATATATAATTAATAATAATTAATAATAAGCAAACTATATATATATATATATATAAATGTAATATTAGTGTAATATTAGTGTAATATTATTGTAATATTATTGTAATATTATTGTAATATTAGTGTAATATTATTGTAATATTATTGTAATATTAATGTAATATTAGTGTAATTATTAATATTATTAGTATTATTGAGGAGTATTATATATATATATAATGTAATATATATATATAGCTATATAGCTATATAGCTATATTATATATAGCTTGCTTATTAATATTTTAGTATTAATATCTAATTAATTAGATATTATAATATTAATTACATAATAATACTATAATATTAATTAGATATTAATATAATACTAAGATATTAATAAGCAAGCTTGCATCGCTTTACTAGCAATTCCCGAATGCTTCCACGAATGCGTATCTCAGTTAACACAACGATTTCACGTAAAACTTGTGTACACGCGGATTTCAGCTTTTATGCGTTTATTAAAGATTATCTAGAGCTCGATATTAAATAGCGTTTAGTACGATTTATTATGATTCTGCTTTAATCTTGATATACAGTGAAACGATTCATGTTTCCATATGTTAAGCTCTCCGTTGACATGGACGATATGTGTATCTTGCGTCGCAAAGTCGTTCGACGAGGCTTCGCATCTCACGAACGAACGATTTTCCAGGACAACATATCTCGTCCATGTCAATAAAGACATTAATCAAAAACAAATGAAATTCTGATATGTATCGGGAAATGTGTTTTACCGAATCGGTAATACGGTAAGTTCTCCCTAATTTGCGCTCGGATCGCGCACAAAAATGGACAATTCGGGAGGAGGAGATACGATTATTCGAGCCTTGCGGCTCGTTTTTATAGTTGTTGACAATCGGTAACTATGAAAACGAGTCGCAAGGTTCGAGACACACATGAACTATACTGGTGTAAGCTTAAGCTATAAACAAAATAAAATCTATACAGAAAAATATACAACAGTTCGAGATTGTCTAAAGTTGTTTTATTATTCTTAGTAACGAGACTAAAAAGAGATATGATTTCTTATTAGAAAGAGATGATCTTTCATTGTATAAAAAAGGCCCAACTTCAAAATGTTCATAGTAATTAAAATATTTATTCAATTTCATTGATTCAATTTACTTCTAAGGTCCACAGGTCTTTACACACAGGGTGTCCCAAAAATGTCTCGCGAACCGGAAACGAGAAGTTCCTGGGATCATTTGAAGCAACTTTTTCCTTAGCGAAAATGCAACCCGTGGCTTCGTTTACGAATTATTAACGAAAAACACTGACCAATGAGAGGCGAGCTCGCCCAGCGCTTGGCGGCCGAGCCAATGAGCGCGCAAAGCCCAGTACCGCTCGTTGGCTCGGCCGCCTTGCGCCAGAGCATATCTCACCTCTCATTGGTCACTGTTTTTCGTTAATAACTCGTAAACAAAGCCGTGGATTGCATTTTCGCCAAGGACAAACTTACTTCAAATTACCTGAGGAACCTCCAATTCTCGGATTGCGAGACATTTTCGGGACATATATCTGTATTGTATATCTCAATACAAACTGTTCGATTACCGATTTGGAAGCGTTCACTTTTTAGCCCGAATGTTACTGAATTTTTCGATCCGGGTCACTGCACTCAAAAGCAACGAAATCCGGCGAGTTCCGCGTCGCGGCGAAATAATGCCGCCTTTAAAAAGAACACTCAACTGGATTAAGAACAGTACGTATCACTGTCACGTATCCGGGATGTGCATAAGAACAACCGCGCAGCTTAGGTAATGCTTTAAGCGACGGTTCATCTATAATTTATAAGGCGATCCATTTCGCGTGTCGCTCGCACAAAAGAAGAACAAAAATCGATGGGCGTCGAGCGACCGCCGGCAATCCCGGAGCCCTGAATTCTCGAAGTACCGGCCGATCGAGTTTAATTAATGTTTCCGGATGTTGGCCGGCTCGCAAGTTCGAGAGAATGGCCGTCGATGGAAGTAACCGAAGGCCCGATGCGGCCCGACCGCGAGCCGATAGTTTATCCGAATATTATTCCGCGGGATCGACAAACAAGCCCCGCGGAAACCTGGTTTCGCCTGTGCGCCGTATTAAAAAAAAAAGAAAAAAGAAAAAAGTCAACAACCAAACCCCGGGAAAAAAGTGACGGAACGAAGTGAATATTGGCTATCTCCGCGAGCTTCGACGTCATTAAAACTTTTAGATTGCATAAGAATGGCTTCTCACTCCCATCTCTAACACTTCTCAGAAAACGTCATGTCGAGCAAGAAATTCTTGCCCGGCGAAGCAGTAACTACGAGACGCAATGATAAATTAAGTGGGTGAAGGGGCGGATGGGGAGGAGGGGGGAGAGAGAGAGAGAGAGAGAGAGATCAGACTACGATGATGATATTAGCTCTCTCCGTTCCTCGCAATTTCACTCACCCCGTCAAACACTGCTACGTATTCCCCGTTTTGCCGGTTGTACAAGTAGATTACCATTATTATGGAGCAATATAAGTCGATTCTCCCCTCAACGATATGAAAACTATTCTGCTCGTCGGGAGTTTTATTGTAGACAGTGTCGGGGTGCTCGTTATCGTTTTAAAACGATCTTGGAAATGTAGGTATTGAGTTATCTTTCGCTGTCGACGCGCCCCGATAAAGCACTCTCTCGGAGGACATTACGCTTAAACGGCCGGGAAGCTTTCGCGAGGCGAAATAACTCGGACAAAACACTTTCTTCGGAGGCTGATATAATAGATTTGATATATAATAAAGCAATATAATAAAATATATATATATAATAATAATAATATATATATATATAATATATAATTATTCTCTTATTAATTCTCTTCATAATAATTATATATATATTATTATTATTATAATTATTAGGAAATAATAGTATATAATCAAATAATATAATAAAATAAATATAATAATAAATCTGATAATATAATACAAAAAAAATCCGCCTAATTGACGCTCAGCTTGGAAACAAAAATGGACAATTTGGGAAGTGGAGGTACGATTAATCGAGCCTTGCAACTCGTGGCACGTTTACCGAGTGAACATTGTAATTCTGAACTACGATGGTGACGCGACGCAAAGCCTCCGTCTGATCGTAGTTCAGAATTGTAATGTTTGCCGGGTAGACGTCTCACGCCACTGTTCGTGACTCCCTGCGCATGCGTCGCCACCCCACTCCACGCGCGGCGTCTTCTCGTAATCGCACTGGTCGCGACTCCAAAGAAGTCGCCAGCGACATTTGTTTATTTCTATTTTCTATTATTTCTAATATAGAGAATTATAATATAATATATAATTATAATATTTCTATTTTCTATTATTTCTAATATAGAATTATAATATAATATATAATAATTATTATCTTAATATATAATATTATTATATAATATATTATAATATATAATTATAATATAAAAGAAACTTGAGCAAACATCGTATCTGTGCATTTCTATATTAGAAATAATAGGAAATCGAACTATACAAATATGATATATCGTTAAGTTTTTGTTGAAGTATCACTGAAAGCGTAAAAGTTCCTTTTTGTGAGTATAATTATCCACACGATCGTAGATCGGCCTCGACCCATTTGTCGTTCTCTTGTCATTAACTTTAGAGCGGCGACGTGCGTCAAATTGTCTCCTAACACTAGTGACGATGTATGTCAAATCGGGGTAGATGTCCCAGTTTCCATGCCCCCGGATTCGAAACGTTTCGAAAAAGAAAAGTTTCATACATAAATCGATACCTCTCCCTGAATCTTCCATGTTGATAGGTAAACATGATAAACAAAAAATTAGATCATCAATTTACAAATATAATGTTTCGTCAAGTTTTCGTTTAGATGTCGACAACAATGCGAAAGTTACTTCGAGTCTATAATTACGCGCGCCGCTGTAGACGCGACAGAGGAAGGAAGGCGACCACCCTTGCGCCTCGGCGCGAAGGACGAGCCGCGAATTGTGGGAACTTTTCAGCCTCCGACCAAAAATATTTCATCCCCGTTAAGTATCGAGGCTGAATCCGTCTATAGGACGGGGCACGGCAACTCGTAAACATGCAAATTAATCGTTAAGAACTTTTGAATGTTATCTAGGTACGAGGGGACCCCGTCGTATTAGCATTCTCTTTTGACGACGCCGGTACTGATAGAGGGGTTGCGTGTCTCAATCCAACACACAAAGGATCGCTTCAATAGGGGGCGCAATAGAGGTGTGAACGGGGTGCGCGTGTACTAGGTCACCCTTTGCGCGAGATATTACACCGGCGCACTTTGTTTACGAAATGCGTCCTTAAAAAAGAAGACAAAATAAATGAAAGGGAACACACACTCGTGATCTAACGAGAGCGAAGCGTTAGCGTTTCACCGTGGCACGAGGGTCGTGTCACGCGACATTCTCTTCCGTATTAAATGGCAGCCTGGACTTCGCTGAATACAAGAGCCATCGGATTGGCACAGTTCCGCGGCCGACTGAACCAATTTCCCATCCTAGGGAACGGAACGCGGTATTAGCAACGGAACACGACGGACGCCTACGGTGATTAAATTCGAAAAACGCGTTTCTGTTTATTCACGCGATCGAAAGCGAACATTTCGTCGTTCGAGAGCTTTGTAATTTCATCCGTAACGGATCGTCGTCGAATCAACGGCTGCCATCAACGTTTAAAATATTGGGTTGGCGATCATAACGAATAATCAAGTGCCATTATTGCACTGACATGTGCTATATTTTTCTTGTACAAAGGCAACTTACGCTATATGGCACTTAATGTATTGGATTGGCAACTAAGTAATTGCCGATTTGTTCAATGAAATAACAAATTTCTTTTTACTTGGAACGAAGTTTAATCTGTAATGTATTTTCCATTTTGTTCGATGACCTTTTGCCATCTCTCCGACAACTTGAAAATTCCATGCTCGTAGAAAGTCTGATCCTTTTCGGCCAAAAACTGAGTTAAGTGAGATTTTACAGCGTCATCGTCATTAAAAGTTTTACCACGAAGGGAGTTGTCCAGGGATCGAAATAAATGGTGATCCGATGGCGCGAGATCAGGGCTATACGGTGGGTGTAACATCAATTCCCAACCAATATCCATCAATTTTTGCCGAGTGGACAAAGACGCGTGCGGCCCAGCATTGTCCTGCTGGAAAATGACACCTTTACGATCGACCAATTCTGGTCGCTTTTCCTTGACCGCTGCATTCAATTTGTCCAGTTGCTAACATTCACGGATAATAAAAAATAACATAATAATAATAATAATAATTTTATAATATAACATTTACGGATATCATAAAAATGGGAGTGAGAGACATCTATAACTGAAATCGGTAATTACTTAGTTGCCAACCCAATAGAACAGCAATTCTTGGATAATCAATAAATTCAAAGATATAGGTTATTTATTAGGCCCTAGTCAATGGATTCGTACAACGTTTGCTTAATATCAATGCGAAACCGGGCCGCGAGAACAGCTCGAACATCTTCAATTAATTCGAACTTGCTGACACGAGGATCTTATCTCGAAATTTCAGTGGCTTTACGTAAAGCACCCTCAACAATGCCGATTTATAAATATACTTTATTAAAAAAACAATAATCTCAATTTTTTTCTAACATAATAATAACATAATAATAATAATAATAATAATAATAATAATAATAATAATAATAATAATAATAATTTTATGATATAACATTTATGGATATCATAAAAAAGGGAGTGAGAGAATTCTATAACTGAAATCAGCAATTACTTAGTTGCCAAGCCAATAGATTCAAAAAGACCGAGCATTTATATTACGAACAGAAAGCCCCGGGATGCTAAATCACAATACCGGCATGGTCGACCATGCTTTTTCTACTTTCCGCTTTATAATTATTATCATTAATTATAAAAAAAAAGAATAACGCAGAAAACCCTTTGACTCGCATTGATAAAATAATACTTAATGCAGTAACGTTGCAGTAAAACGCAGAGCGTGTCAAAGTGGAAAAATTGATCGTATTCAGTATACCTTTCGGAACGTTTTAAACAGAAATGAGAATCTGCGCGATACGAATTATATTATAATCCTCTTTTAGTAACTACGAGCGCTTTTATAACTAATTATCGATACGATTTAAGTACGTCCATCGGTGTAAGAATAAATCCCCTGTATTCGACGTGTCAAATGTATTCTGAGCCGAGTGTATAGAGAGCATCGATTGCAGAATGTAACCATGAAATTACGGGGGGGGGGGGAAGGAATTAACTGTACGGAAAAAAAAATCGAGAATTTTCTACGTCGAAAGCTGCCCCTTTGAAGTTGCTCCGCGGTAAATCTGAAAGAAAGCGTATTGTCAAATCGAATTACTGAAAACCCACCTATGCTTCCGAACTGTTTGACGCTGGAGCAGATCGTTAATTAGTTACGCGCAAATGAGTCGAGGCCGTTGGAGCGGACCGCGATTCGCCAAAACGGAAAATGTGGGGAAAAAAGAAGGAATCGAAAAGCGTAGTCGATAAGACCGGCAGGAAAGGAAGCGAAGCTTTTAACGAGCACTGCCGCGTTTCGTCTCTCTTCGAGGCTCTGCTTTCGCTCTCTCTCTCTCTCTCTCTCTCTCTCTTCCTCTCTCTCTCTCTCTTTTCCTCCCGTTATCTCTGCCTGCCTCCCCTTCTATTCAGCTTCTTCTCCTGAAATTGCCGGCAGAAGCGAAGAGGAAAAACAAAATTACACAGGCGAATTCCAGCATAAATAGTATTTGCTAACGAGTTGCCCTGTTGCAAGCCGCATCCCGCTAACGCCGTTCTAGCCGCAGAGGGATGGCCCAAGAAATTAAGAGGGACCACTTTGGTTTCGGTCCTGCGAGGTTTAAGGCGAGTTTATGCTCCAATTACCTCGTTTGCAGTATTAATTCGCGCCTGTATACCCAGCCGTCCCCGTGGCCTACGTCTAGACAACCAGCTCGAAAACCGGGCTCGGGGCGAACCGGCGAACAAGAGGCGGCCCCCCGGATAAGGGAACGGAGGGCAAGACAATACAAGGGGAGGGGAAATAGAGGTGAATCGAAGGAGAGAAGAACCTTTGCAAATGTGTCTCGGAAACTACAAACCGCACGAGGATTACGTATTGGACGGGGGACACGAGGCATCGGCTCTGCGAGCGCGCAAAGGATCACAAGTTAGGAAGTCGTAACCGGTTCGGGATTAAGCTTGTCTCAGGCAATACCTTCAGGTACGAATACGAAATATATCTGGACTATGTGTAGATCAGGCTTTGGTTACGCTTCGCGCAGCCCCGGCTATACATTCGTCTCGAGAGACACGATCGCAAATCGTAGAATGAACTTGTACGCGCCACTCTAGACGGCTGAACCGTCTTAATGAGATTTGGATTTTATATGGAGGGGGGGGGGGCTGGCACCGCAATCTTAATTTGATGGAAACTTGGGACCATTGTTGGTAATCCTGGCTGCACGGGACCAAGGATTAAGATGGCATCGCGTTGCAAGCGAAATTTTAAGCACCCTGAGTGATCGATGTAGAGCAGAAAGAAATGGCAGTTCTTTTGCATCTTAGCAACGTTTCACAATTCCGGCTGTTTCGCGAAGATTTTTGGTTAAATCCCTTCGTTTCGTCGCTGAAAGAAAGAATCGATCTGAAAAGAGCGGAAAGGTATAGTAGCACAGTAAATGCTCTCTAATTTTCCTTCAGCTTGTAAAGAAAAAATGAACAATTTTGGGAGAGAAGTAATTTGTAATTTTATAAATTATAATAAGTTTTAATTCCAATTTATAATAATTCACAGTAAATTACTAGGTTGTTGAATAATTTACACGAAATTACTAAGGTGTTTGATAAATAATTTCGAACGAATGAGAGAGAGAGAGAGAGAGAGAGAGAGAGAGAGAGAGAGGAAACAGGAAAGGTTTATTATAAGTTTTAATAGTTTTATAATTTTATAAATTATAATAAGTTTTAATTCCAATTTATAATAATTCACAGTAAATTACTAGATTGTTGAATAATTTACACGAAATTACTAAGGTGTTTGATAAATAATTTCGAACGAATGAGAGAGAGAGAGAGAGGGAACAGGAAAGGTTTATTATAAGTTTTAATAGTTTTATAATTTTATAAATTATAATAAGTTTTAATTCCAATTTATAATAACTTCACAGTAAATTACTAGTCTTCGAAACATTTTAGTGGATGTAACGTGACTTTACATCTCTTGCACTCCTACGTTGTTTCGCTACATTTTTTATGTCTCGTACAAACTTTACAGGGTTTAATGGCTTTGATTCCGATGGTGTTGGGTTCCGTAGTTAAAACAGGTTCCAGTTATTTTTTTAACCGAAGGCATATTGGCTATAAAAATCGATAGACTGCGTCAAGCTGGTTCCGCGCTGTCTCCTTTAGCTACTAATAGAACAATTAAATAAGATGAAAAACAAAAAATCTCAAAACACGTATCCCCTATTCTAACATGAGCCTAACTAGTTATGGTTATGTTTGGCCCGATTGATGCACCACGGCTCTTATTTCTGACCCGATTATCTGACCACGTCTCTCAGACGTGATAATCATGTTTTTGACCACGTCTCTCAGACGTGATAATCATGTTTCTGACCACGTCTCTCAAACGTTAATAATCATTTCTGGTCCAATTATCTGACCACGTCTCTCGGACGTGATAATCATTTTTAGCTCGATTTTTTTACCACGTCTCTCAGACGTGGTAATTATTACTGGCTCGACATTTTTACCACATCACTCGGACGTGACAATCATTTCTGGCCCGATTATCTGACCACGTCTCTCAGACCTGATAATCAGGTCTGGCCTGATTTTTTTACCACGCCTCTCAGACGTTAATAATCATTTCTGGCCTGATTATCCGACCACGTCTCTCAGACGTGATAATCATTTCTGGTCCAATTATCTGACCACGTCTCTCGGACGTGATAATCATTTCTAGCCCGACTTTTTTTAACACGTCTCTCAGACGTGACAATCATTTCTGGTCCGATTTTTTTACCACGTCGCTCAGACGTTAATAATCATTTCTGGTCCAATTATCTGACTACGTCTCTCAGACGTGATAATCATATCTGGCCCGATCATCTGACCACGTCTCTCAGACGTGATAATCATGTCTAGCCTGATTTTTTGACCACGCCTCTCAGACGTTAATAATCATTCCTGGTCCAATTATCTGACCACGTCTCTCAGACGTGATAATCATGTCTGACCCGATTTTTTGACCACGTCTCTTAAACGTTAATAATCATTTCTAGCCCGATCTTTTCTCACCACGTCTCTCAGACTGCTGCTTCAAAATCTCGAGGCAAACAGCACGATTCGTCATGTAAATACAATCACGATCACGTGGACCGAAGTAATCGGGTAACGTTCAACTGGAACTTCGCAGTCCGGTAATCTATAAGAGCGAGCACCGGCAGTCCCGGACTTACCATATGGTGAAGCAAAGAAAGTTCAGTTTTGTTCAAAGTTGGATTAGTTACCGGGCGCTCGTCCATGCGTGACCGGGGCGTGTATGCTTTCCCCTTCGGACTTCTTTCGCGGTTGGAATCAAACTATCCCCGGAGATAGGTGGGTACTTGTGATTCTATGCCAAGCACATTTCAGAGAAGTTCCCGGGGAGGGCGGGCCGAACTATGGTGCCGCGTATTCTCGGCATTCACAGTTTAATCAGAAACCAACTCGGCTGCGCCAATGGAAAGCAAGTTCAGTTACCGAGGAGGAACGGCGGCCCGCGGAGCGAAGATAGACCGCGCGCGCGGTATCGATCTGCATTCGGGAAACTTATCAAGACCGAACTATCTCGGATGGTTAGCTTTTCCGCGGAATATTTCACGGTTGTTCTCGAACGCCGGCCGCGACTTACACGACACAGCGTTCGCGAACATTTCCGCGATCGTGCGCCGGTACCACAGCTCGCCGCGTTCCTGCGAAAAAACGTTTTGAGCGATGTTGCAAGAAATCCCGGAGAGTTTACGCCGCATTGTAGCACGCGCCGAGCCAACAGGTACCGCACGCCGCACAGTTTCTATCGATCAAAAGCTTCTTTAAGAGAGGAGCGAAAGTTCCGGATCGGGATGGGGCGGGTGAAACGGTTCTGGATCCTCCAGGGTGCTAAACTCGGCTCGGGTATAAAGGTTCCGCAGGTTTCCTAGAGAACGTTAGATCAGAGGAGTGGATATAATCGCGGGTAAATGGTCCGTAAGTAACAGTCGAGGAAAACGTTTGAACGACCCTCATCCCTCCCCCCCCCCCTCCTCTTCTGCCATTTCGCGACCACCTTTGCACTGCCGACAGATAGATACATGCGCTGCCGTTACCGTCGTCCCAGGCACTCGACCTACGCTGTATCTTGATTATATTCCATTTAGGGAACCGCCTTGCCGCCCGCGGACTCGCCAACTCGCGGGGGCATTTCCACGCCGAGATATCTCGTTTGTCACGGGGTTACCGTGAACCACGAATTTCTTGTTGGAAATATAGCCGACCAGAAGCGACAAGTTGCTGGAACGTCGTTACCGGACCGTCTTCGAGTAACGACTCGAGAAACATATTCAGGAATCTACCGATTAAGTGCACGCCGTTATGGCGCTGCGCAGATGTTGGTATATCTCATCAACATATATCTGAATGATATAATGATTATGTTATTAATTTAATAATTATTTATTTATTTATTTATTTATTCACGGAAATTCGGACATCTACTCTGTGTACCTGCAAAGTGTTTGAGCGATGCGCGACTTAATCGCACACCCGCTAGGTGGATCAAAAGGTCGAGAACCACCGCTCTAAAGCATCGTGTTTGGCAAAAAAATCGCATTATCCCCTACATCATCTTTTCAAGCTGACTTCCTCTCGGCCGATCATGTTTCTCGAACTTATTCGTTCCGTTATTAAGACATTTAGGAACGAAAGGGGGAATTCCATGGGAGCGCTTAAACGCGATACTTCCAATTCCTGCGACGCGTTCCGGAATTTTTCTCTAACGCGAAAGTAATCCGGATCTGAATCGTCCGTCCCAGCAATTTGAAGCGAAATCCTCGATTCGGACCATTCATTGGGATCGTCCCGTTGCATTCGTAGACGAGATCCGGACCGGATCTCGGATTGAAAACGTCTCGCTATAACGGAAAACACTATTACGGTCCCGAGTGTACGCAGCGCACTTACGAAACGTTTAAGAGTCGAAGCATTTTCCTACGTACCGCTCTCTTTGTCCCATTCTCTGTTACGTTTATCTGACCCGGGATCTGTCTTCGCGAGCAACGGGAGACCGAGGCGTTTCGTCGGCGAATCCTGCCGGCACGGCGACCGACTTCGCTCGATTTACTTCAAATATTCGTTTTCTGTTAACAGCCCTGGGACATAATGTGTTCGCGGAACATGAAACCTTTGGGAAATCAGAAAGGATGTCGCGCACGCGCCGCGCAACTTGCGCGCATTCGAAGCCTATCGTTCTGTTTCCAAGTTTTAGAAATTGGTTCGAGCGCGATGTACGTGCCATTAACATTTTAGACACGATGCGCCACTATAGCGACTTTCGCGGATGTCATCCTTCAGAACGACGCGACACTATAGTGATTTTCGCGGTTGTCATCTCTCTGGACGACGCGCCACTATAGTGGCTCGCTCATCGTTTGAACCAAATAATCGTCTTCATACGCATTGTTTCGCACTTCTTTTGTCTTCGCATCGATTTACAACAGTTTACAGGGTGTCCCAAAAATGTCTCGCAATCCGGAAATGGCGGATTCCTCGGATCATTCGAAGCAACTTCTTCCTTTACAAAAATGTTCTCCGAGGCACCGTTGACGAGTTATCAACGAAAAACAGTGACCAATAAGAATCGAGTACGGCTGACGCGTGGCGGCCTAGCCAACCAGCGCGCGAAGCCCAGTTCCGCTCATCGGCTCGATCGCCACGCGCCAGCCGAGCTCGCCTCTCATTGGTCACTGTTTTTCGTTAATAACTCGTTAACGGTGCCTCGGAGAACATTTTTGTAAAGGAAAAAGTTGCTTCAAATGGCCCGAGGAACCTCCCATTTCCCGATTTCGAGTAACTTTTTGGACACCATGTGTAGCATGGTACAACTGTAGTCAGCATTTTATTTGTAAACAATCATTCGCGGAAGTGGCGGATTAGCGCATCTGTTTTACGCCGGAAATTAAATTCAGCGAGTCTGGCGCAATGGAATTATGGTGGCCGAAATGATGTTGAATTGGCCCGAGTCGGTATTAGCGTCCTAGGCTGCGGCATTATTTTAAAAGTAACGAGGTGCAAGCCAGCTGAACCAGCTGCGCGACCTGGGTCCCCTGAAATTTAATCACATCTTGCCGACGACGTTACGATATAGTGATTCATAAATCTTGGAATCGACGTTCCCTCGAACCGAGAATGTCTTTGAAAGGTATTTCCCTGTGCCGCAGCTTTTCCAACATTAAAACTCTTCATCCCCACCACTCTTTATCCTCGCAGAGCGGTAACACTGCCGACGCCGATTTCCTGCGACACCCCTATCCGCCGTTCGCCACCCTTCGCCATCCTTCTTCGCCCATTTCCACCCGTTTCCACCCGCCGGCAACAGCTACCCTCCATCTGGCCTTCCTCCGACATCGACCACTCGACCTTCCCCTCTCAGCCACGCTTTACATTCCACTCCGCTAGATTTATTTGTCGATACATATTGGACCCCGCAACGACTGACACTAATCTCTGACCCCACGGTGCGACGCGGCCTGGCCACAGTGGACTGAAATGACGAAGTTGCGTAAAAATCGTAGAACTTTCGATAGGAATGACATAAAAACCGTGCTACTTTTTGTTTACGTTAAAAGCGAAATGTTGTAGAATAAAGGAAAAATAGAGAGAGAGAAAGAGTATGGTGTGAAGATTTTTCATATTAAATTATAATATTATAGTTTGGTTTTTGAAGTAGAATTGGTGCGGATTGGTCAAGCTGTTTGTTTTGTCTTGTAACGCAAGCCTAGTTCTTCGATATCTGTAAAAATCAAGTGCATCGGGAATGTGTAAATAAAATACTTTCATCACCGTTACTGAAGCTGTCACTTTTAACTTTAATCATTCAGTTTTCATTTTTAATATTTCAATTTTTAATATAACAATAATAATATAATATTTTTATTTTTAATATTTATATTTAATATTTCAATTTTTCCAAGTATATATTTCTATAAAGTCACAGTTATCGGTAATCTAATCAATTTCCTACGATTTATCAACTTTTAGGTTGAAATACAGCTTCGAATGGTCGGACGTCCGTTTTGAAATACTGTGCGGCGCAGCGCGGAAACTCATTCCGGCCACGAGAATTCGGGCAATTGATGCGCGCGATGCCAGAGCTTTCTGTCCTCGAAAAATGACGATTCGTCCCGGCCTTCGATTTCTCAGGTCTCACTATGTTACGCTGACACGGTCCTAAACTCAGTTCAACCGTGTACCTTCGATATGAAATGTTAGCTACGTTATATTGGTCGTCGGATATAGCTACCGGTAGCCTCGGATCAACATAGAATTGGATCTCATATTACATTACATAATTCAACCGACAAGTCAATACAGCGGCTACGAAAATATTGTTACAAAGAACGGTGGTGCTATCGGGGCAAGTGGCGCCCAAAAATGATGCAAAATCCGGTTTCATAGGTACGCTCAAAATAAAAAGAGAACTATTAGGGGGACCGGAAAGTAATGTCGTTTCTGCGCATATTTATCTGTTTGAAGTTAATTTAAACGACATAACTTTCCGGTAATATATATAGCTAATATTTATAGCTAATATAGCTAATATATAGCTATATTATATATATAGCTAATATTTATAGCTAATATAGCTAATATATAGCTATATTATATATATAGCTAATATTTATAGCTAATATAGCTAATATATAGCTATATTATATATATAGCTAATATTTATAGCTAATATAGCTAATATATAGCTATATTATATATATATAGCTAATATATATATAACTAATATATATAGCTAATATATATAGCTAATATAGCTAATATATAGCTATATTATATATATAGCTAATTACTTAACCATACAGGTCACAATGTGGTATAGTTTTTTTCATTCTTTTTTTTTATTAATTATTAACACGGCTACGCAACTTCAAACGTTACAGGAGAAAGACAACTTTAACATGCAAAATGAATTGTTAGCTGTTGTTAGATACTATTCGAGTAGCTAAAGTGATTTTTATAATTATTAATGCCACTGAAGCGTTACAGAGGTTTCGTATGAAAATATCTAGCATACTGGAATTAAATCTTTATAGGACAATTAACTTTCAAAATTCACTTATATATTCTGTATTTAACATTTCTATTTTACAATTATATTGTTTCATTTATCGATGTTGTTAAAAATGAACTATATATACACACAATACAATTATTTTGCTCATTTTTCAAATTGCAACTTCTTGCAACTACTTGCAACTGCAGATTAATTTTCATACGAAGCATATTTCTTTGTTGTGGTGATCGGAAGAAGCTGAGAAATTATGGTGATTAATTTGCGAGACACCTTGTATATATCCGTCACTCAGTTTTAGTTTCGAAAATATTTGCAAAATATTGTATTGCACCGTATTGATTATTAAAATTATGATTAATTTTAGATCGAGCTTCTACTTGAGATAATCCAAAACCCCTGACCTAGGCCGAACCGAAAACAATACGCGAATTTCTGCTTGATATTTTGTATCGGAGACTGATTCTATTCGAATGTACAGCACACGCTGAGGCCAGACCTAATCCACGCTTCGAACGTTCGCAAAATTTATAGTTTTCGAGTCCGGGAAACCGAGACTTACGGGATTTATGAAATTATATGCAACATAACTCTCGATAAAATACTATATTCTATGTGATCGTTCGTTTCAGAAGCTACTAAATATTGTAGAGACAAAGCTTATGAATATACATATACAATTTATGCGTTTTCACGTACCGTGTATGGGTTTCACGTATACGCTTATACAAACAGATCCTGAAAAAGAATTCATTTGATTGAAAAATATGCTAGAGATATATACCGTATTGTTGCAAACGCGGATTTATCTTTATTAAAATTTACGTAAATATAAATTACATCGTGACACGTGCTAAGCAAACTGTCTAGTTTCAAGCATTAATTAATAAATGAATTATGGCACGTGTTTTTGAAACGTGAGAATCGCGAAAATGTTTGCTTAATTTCATCGCAACGAATATTCGAACAAAAAATGCTGCCTTTTAATATGTTTCCAAATAAATGATTCCTTTAAAATTTCGTTCGTATTAATATATTCAATATTAAAAAAAAAAAAAAGAAAAACAAGCAGATCGGGCATATAAATTCTTTTTCTACCCCGAATAATTTCCGAGATAAATAATCAAATATCGTGTGCTCTCGCCATTTCCAAGGCAATTATTACATTTTGAATATCAATAACCGTAAAAGCTTTCTATACGTGTCGAATATTTTTTTCGAGATTCGTGTTACATGAAAGTGTCGTCACACTCGGAAAATGCCATTTCTCCTTTTACTAGTTGTGCCAATTGTTTGACGAGATCAACGCGAAAAATGTGAATGTTCAGATAATTGAATTACTTCAGGGACACCGAAATTACAATAATTTGAAAAATTTTTCTGATAAAAGCCCCTAACAAAATCTTCTTCGTTCTAAGTTCATAACAATCACATTTAATCGAAGATTTTGTTTGCTCGTAATAATCATTATTGACAATGAAAAATTTATTTCTGTTACTTATAATTACTGCTATCAATAACCAGTCAAGGCGACCTTGACTTTTAGTTGAAAAACAATAGCTTTTGAAATTTGTCATTTCTCAATATGTAGCCGACTAAATACTGTTATTTATATATAATATAATATTTATATATTTTGCTAGCCACATCGTATATTTACTGGCATGAAAAGCATCTACAAAATAAAAAGCATCACCCGAAAATCAACAACTTTTGACATTTATTCTTATTTAGCATGTAGCTAAATACTAATTAACTTTCACTAGAAACATTTTTTTCTCAGACTGTCGAAGGTGCTTAAAAAATCTTGACGCCAGCAAGCACATCTGTAAAACGTGTTTAGCTTCTAGCGAATTTAGACGAAGGAGTCGAATAATCGAGATTCTACCGTAGCTCGTGAGGTAGACGCCCGAATCGCTTAAGACGATCTCCCTTCCGTCCTTTCGCCGACGTTAACAAAATTGATTCGAGAATAGAATTACGCCATTAATATCACGGACATTATCATAGTTGTCGTGCATCAGTTACGCCCGCTGCATATGCTAGGAACCGGTTGTCACGAACACTCAGACGTAATGCGGGAGGAGTGTAGATCAACGCTTAACGAAACAAGCCGGAATCCAGGGGAGAGAGAGAGAGGGAGAGGGAGAGAGAGAGAGAGAGGACCAGTCGGAATTAACATATGGGTAAACACTGGTAATACAAGTCGGTCGCCGGAATATAGCTCGAGGCGAGTAGACGCAGCCGGTATCGCTATCTCTGACTGGTATCTCAATAGTACGGTTCTCTCAACGTTTCGAGATCTGACCCCATAACCTACCCCAGAACGATGGGAAACGGGTCGGTGTACCTTTACCTACCACCATGTCACGACCAATTCCAGCGATCAGAAGTCGGGATCTACGCGTGGGCGAATAAGGAACGCGTGCTCGCGATAACGAAATCCGAACTTGCAGGAATTAACCATTCGATAACAACGAAAATTCTCGGCGTTGTTCTATAACCGGGATAACCCTGGGCACCCTTATAATGAACTCCTGTATTACACGTCACTGTTTTATGTAACTTTTACATAATTATGTAAGCATTCGTTTGTATTTTTTTTTATATTTAATATTATTTTATATGATATTTTATTATATTCCTTTATTATATTTTGTATAATACTTTATATAATAAAATATTAAGCATATTAAAGCAAATATTAAGCAAATATTAAGCAATATAAGCATTCGTTTGTATTTTCTTATATTTAATATTATTTTATATGATATTTTATTATATTCCTTTATTATATTTTGTACAATATTTGATATAATAAAATATTAAGCATATTAAAGCAAATATTAAGCAAATATTAAGCAATATAAGTATTCGTTTGTATTTTTTTTATATTTAATATTATTTTATATAATATTTTATTATATTCCTTTATTATATTTTGTATAATATTTTATATAATAAAATATTAAGCATATTAAAGCAAATATTAAGCAAATATTAAGCAATATATAGTAAGCATTCGTTTGTATTTTCTTATATTTAATATTATTTTAAATGATATTTTATTATATTCCTTTATTATATTTTGCATAATATTTTATATAGTAAAATATTATTTTGATTATTTCTCTGGAGAATTTCTACTCCCTCCTATACAAGAGTACCCGGTTATTGAACGAACGAATATTAAAATTTATCGTTCAATTTTAATACTCGTCCGCTAATAAAATTCGTAGACTCGGAACAGATATCGGTAGGAAACGTGTAAAACAACGACGATCCAGCCGGATATTGAAATATTTTACCAGGGAGCAAAACATATAGTTCGATGCGAATGTTGAAAAGGGTACACGATTAGTGACATAAATGAGCCTTTTAGTTGAAAGGTGTTGACAAGCTATGTCCCGTATCTTAATGTAGTGTGAACATTGGACGTTTGTGTAATGCTTCGTACAAAAATAAGAACTTAATGTGTTAGCTTCGTTGTAGAAAAATCAAGTGGAAGAATAGTGACTACGATAATATAATTTAATGAGAAAAATTCCCATTCCTATCGACAGTCGAGAAACGATATCATAACGAATAATCAAGTGCCATTATTGCACTGACATGTGTTATATTTTTCTGGAACAAAGGTAACTTACGCCATATGGCACTTAATGTAGAGGGTTCGGATCAGGAGTGTCTATTTTTATTATATATTATATTATATTATATTATATTATATTATATTATTATATTATATTATATTATATTATATTATATTATATTATATTATATTATATTATATTATATTATATTATATTATATTATATTATATTATATTATATTATATTATTAATCTAATTACGGGGCCCTGTCCTCCTCATGTCAATGACCGCATTCCGGAACAGTATCGTTAATTTTATAGTTGTGAAAATGGCCCATCGTTCGAGGGTCGATAGATGGCATCGTTTGTATTTTTACCTGCTGTTATCTATGTATACTAATAATTGATGAGTGATGAAACTAGTACCTTATTTTACAATAATATATCAATTTTTATGTAAAATGTTTTCAAAATGTCGCCCATTTTGTTCTAAGCAATAATGGATATACATAGCAATAAGCAATAATAATCTTCTGCATTCCAGTATTTTCTGTGTTACTAAACCACAATCACAGAAAATATTGTAATAATAACAATAACAAATTAAAGATAATAATAAAAATAAATATAATAAATATATCTTTAAAAAATAATAAAAGAAAATAATAAAAATATCTTTAGCTAAAATTATCGAAATTACTGCCGGCTGCGACAACGTTAACGAAGTTATTGACAATTACAAGAAAAGAGCATTTCTCTAGTCTCGTTGTTTCACTATTTTAGCATGACAATGTCTCAACGACGCTGTCACACGGGACGACGGTCACGGGCGACCACAACTGTCTCGCATAGAAGCGTTCTTAATCTAAAATTGATAGCAACAAAGTTCCCAAGGCAGGGCTATTACTTCTATCTATAAATAGTGCTCCCGGTGCTTGGGGGGTGAAACTCGCAGAAACTTGGAATCGACAGAAAATTTAACTTCACGTGTCCATGGCGGAACAATGGCCGCGCATAGAGGAAACGATAAAAATAGACAAAACTGGCTGCAGTGAACTCGATGGTTCCTCTATATCTACCGACTGCTTCCTACCCACCATCTTTCTCCTCCTTGTTCGCGGTGTGCACGGCCGCGACGGTAACTTCGGTCATTACATTGCCAATGTCGTGCACCGAGAAGTGCAGGTTATTCGCGTTGCAAGTGGCCGCCGCAATCGCCCAGAGACACGAGCGGAAACAGCCAGAAAGGAGAAGAGTTTGCGTCCCCCTATCTGCGTAGTTTATACTTCTGGTGTGTGGAGCACGCCAGATAGCCGACAGTATGTGTAAGGAATGGTTTGTCTCCTTCGTGTTTCGAATACACCGCGGGGATCGCGCCAGGAATCTAAAAAACTTAATATCCACCGTCACGCCGGCACAGCGTGCGCGGACTTAAAAGCAGATTTGTTTTCGCATTTTCAGCCGGTTGTTGTCTCCTTTTTGTCCCCCGGCAGCCCCGTATGCGACTAGACACTTGCCGCCCCTGCGCAACTTGTCTCCCCTCTCCCCCACGTCGAGCCGGTTGCATAGACGTGACGAGGCGACCGACAAGGATTTCGCCCCTTGCAGGATGCAACGAGACCGTTAACTGCCGTCAAATCCTCCGAAATGATTCGACGTACGTTGAGGAAAGAAGTATGTCGAAGTATGTCTCGCTTGTCGTGCGAAGGACAGTATACAGTGGGAAACAAATATACATTTTTGTCCCAAAAATGTCTCATAATCCGGAAATGGCGGATTCTTCGGATCATTTGAGGCAGCTTCTTCCTTTACAAAAATTTTCTCCGAGGCACCGTTAACGAGTTATTCACGAAAAACAGTGACCAATAAGGAATCGAGTACGGCTGGCGCGAGGCGGCCCAGCCAACCAGCGCGCGAAGCCCAGTTCCGCTCATTGGCTTGGTCGCCTCGCGCCAGCCGAGCTCGCCTCTCATTGGTCACGGTTTTTCGTTAATAACTCGTTAACGGTGCCTCGGAGAACATTTTTGTAAAGGAAAAAGTTGCTTCGAATGGCCTGAAAAACCCGCCACTTTCGGATTGCGAGACATTTTTGGGACACCCTGTATAGTGATGCGCATAATTATAGACTCGAAGTGACTTTTACATTGTTGCCGACATTTAGACGGAAACTCAACAAAATATCGCGTTTGTTTATTTCTATTTTCTATTACTTTTAATACGCCATTATACAAATGTGTTTCGTTATGTTCTTTATTATTCTTTATTATTCGTTATATTCTTTATTATTCACTCAAAGTAACTTCTACACTTTTACTGATATTTAAACAAAAACCAAAAAATACTTCAATTATAGTATACTCTTCAAATATACTATTATATATATTTCATTTAATATTATTGTAATACTATTTATATAATACTATTATATATATACTTCATTATATACTTCAATTTTCTATTAATTGTAATATAGAGATATATACAAATATGGTGTTTTCTTAAGTTTTTGTTTAAATATTACAGAAAAAGTTACTTCGTGTCTATAATTATTCACACCATTTTATGTAGACACCCTTTAGAACGGTATAACTTTTTTAAACCCGGACTAGATGACTTAAATTATTTTTTGAATATTAGAGGGACTAATTTACTCTTCAATAACTAAAATACAATAACTCCAATTTTTAGATTTTTCAATATTGCGATGACAATAAGAAATAAAAAAAGAAACTTCAGTGTTTCAACTTTGTCATCTGAGCCTATAACGAAAATTTAAAAAATGCCTTTTGTAGATCTCGATAACTTACATGCATGCTGAACATTTCCTCGTGATCGGTTAACGTTAAGAATCAAGCTAGAAGCGTTAAAAGATTAAAAAAGAAAACTGCAGATTTCTCAGAGCTTCAATGTCTCTTTCACTTGTTTCGCGCGAATTCGCCCACACGACAGTACATACCGCAGTCGCAGCAGAAATACTTTTAAATGTTACGCCCACATGTAAAACACACACGCGCGAAATATGAAATAAAATTGGAGCAGACGTTATTCAGCTAATTTCAGCGGGCAATGAGAAAGAGAAAGAGAATTTTTCGTTGATCGAGATATACGATGTTTTCGACGGCGATATTTTGATGAAATTAGAAGAAGGGAAAGAGTATAGAATTATAATGATTTTATTCTCGCGGAATACTTTTTTTATTTTTTGCTACGTGAAATGCTAATGAGTAAACGTTGAACCACTTTGCAGCCCGGACACAGCGAAGTTAATGAAGAAAATTCAGGGCGGCGTAATTCAATTATTCGCAATCACGACGCAGTGCACGGTGTGTTTGTCGCGACAATTATAACAAAATTCATTTTGCAGGAACTGGCAAATAACTTTTTGTCGTCGGTGCGGCTGCAGGCACCGTCAAAGCATCAAGATGCCGTTTGACGCTGAGGAAACACGTAATTATTGGAACAATATAAACGTTATTTGCCCGCAGTTAAGTGAACCAGCTCCGTGGAAAATGTCAGGGGCATTATTGCATCACACATCTGGCAGAGGTCATGAAATTAACGTTGACTTGATGAAAATTAATAGCGTACCTCTTACCGAAATTGGAACTACGTCAATATCATCAAAATTGAAGAGTCATATGAAGAGTCAGTATGCACAGCCAAATATCTTATTCATCGTCCTGTAACTCTTCTGTAAATAAAATTTTAAATAAAATGTTCAACGATTACCACTCGAAGCTAATTTAACTCCAGATACCAAAAATGTCTTCCAACCTAAAAGATTTTCATTCCACACATGATATTTCCCGTTTTGTAGATTTGAAATTAGTTGAAAAATTTAAGCTTTTTTTGTTATCTTTAAGAGAAACATAAAATTTTATTTTATTTATTGTATAAACAACAAATGGGTCGAACGATTTATACAATTTCTTCGTATATTATATCGAAACTAGTAGTAGCTTATTTTGTTGTACAATCATTTTCCAGAGCTATTTTACAAATTGATGTCACCAGAGTGTACCTTGCGTAAACTTTTATTTATTTAAAGGATTTCGATACTTGAATTGTTCAATTTGATGTTATCAGGGTATAGATCCACGATAGAATTTAGCAATAATCACTTAACAATAATAACACAAATTATACTCGCAGTATAATTTGGTTATAATATACTATAAATATTATATAATATAATATAAATATAATAAATAAAAATAAAAATAATAATAAATAATATAAAATAATAAAATAATAATATAAAAATAATAATAATAATAATAAAAATATATAAATATAATATACTATAAAATTGGTTAGTCTCGACACACTTTTGAGCGGCAGTGTACTTTTACCTTACATTATTTTTCGTAATCTAGATTATCGCTCGATTGATGAGAAATGAGGAATTACGGTTTTTTGTACGTCGTGTTCTGTGGCCACAAGCATCCCTAATAACTAGAACGAGCAGCGAGAGAAAAGACTGAAAAGGAGAACAAAAGGAAGGGGAGAAAGACGTTGCTGGCGGTGGCGGTTCTCCGTTGAATTTCGAAATCCTTGTGCCAGCTCGCGTTTTTCCGAAGGAAGGGTCACTCTTGCTGCGTCGGAGCAATCGTATTTTATCCGTTTCGCAGCAAGCTAGGTTCCCAGAGCGACGGCCTTAAAGCCCGCTGGTTTATAATACCCGCGTGACGCGAAGTTCGCGACTCCGGAGCTCGAAAGCCGAGCGGAAGATGGAAAAATTCGGCCGCGCGCACAGAGCTGAGCGTGTTCCGGTTCCGTTCGCTCGACAAACGACTCCGCGGATTGGCCACGCACAATGGCACCGCGCTCCAAGGGAATCCTGACCGATGCGGAATCGACCGACCTTGGACAAACTTGCTCCTCCCCCACTTTTTATTCCAAAACCGGCCAAAAGCCCCCTTTGCTCCCGTTCTGCGTATCTTTCACGGAATTAAACTTTTAGGCACGACGCGCCACTATAGTGGCTTTCGCGGATGTCATCTCTCTGGACGACGCGCCACTATAGTGGCTCGCTCATCGTTTGAACCAAATAATCGTCTTCATACGCATTGTTTCGCACTTCTTTTGTCTTCGCATCGATTTACAACAGTCTACAGGATGTCCCAAAATGTCTCGCAATCCGGAAATGGCGGGTTCCTCGGATCATTCGAAGCAACTTCTTCCTTTACAAAAATGTTCTCCGAGGCACCGTTGACGAGTTATCAACAAAAAACAGTGACCAATAAGAATCGAGTACGGCTGACGCGAGGCGGCCCAGCCAACCAGCGCGCGAAGCCCAGTTCCGCTCATCGGCTCGATCGCCTCGCGCCAGCCGAGCTCGCCTCTCATTGGTCACAGTTTTTCGTTGATAACTCGTTAACGGTGCCTCGGAGAACATTTTTGTAAAGGAAAAAGTTGCCTCAAATGGCCCGAGGAACCCGCCACTTTCGGATTGCGAGACATTTTTGGGACACTCTGTATATACAGACAGAATGTACAGTATCAGACTCTGTACAGTACATATCAGACTCTGCCGTCCAGAGAAATAGCCTCGCGCAGAATTCAGCCGTACCTAAAAGGTTAACTGAAGATTTGTTAGGGAACGTTAGACTCCACCGAAGGAGAATCCGTGTCCAGGACACATTAACGTACGTTGTGGAATTAGAGATAACGTCGTTGGATTTTCCAGCCGTGGATAGAAGCGAGGGCATCCTGAAGAATCTGCTGTTGTTACTGACCAACGCTGCGGAAGGTTAAACGATTTATAATTGTGATCCCCTGGTATCTTGATCTCGCGATTAATGTACAGAATCGTACAAAAAGTTCACGGCTGTGTATGCCTGAGCTAAGTTGTTTCCACGCTGAAGCAACAACTTGTTTCCATTTTATCGGCTACCCGCTATCGGCTAACCACCATTTATCACCTCTTGGCGATGTACATCTGGAAATATTGCCAACAAACTGATTCGTAGATTTGCTTCTATCGGCGGTAAAAAAAAGAATCTCTGCATTTATACCGTAAATTCTCCCTGGAAGGCCTGGAGCTCGGAATTGTTTTCGAAGCGTGTCATGTGGCCTCCGAAGTGCCTTTGAATCGTGTCATGTGGCCTCCGAATTGCCTTCGAACCGTGGCATATGACCTCCGAATTATTTTCAAATCGTGGCAAAAAATTAGAAACAAAAAGGTTAATCATTATTACACATCATAAATTATATAATATATTAATTTCATAATTATGTAATGTAATGATTCTAAGTTTGAATAAATTAAATTCTCTATATATAATTCAATAAATTAAATTGTTTCTAATTCCACGGTCAGGATACAAAAAGATTGGAAGTTAAGTAGTCGAAGAAAACTGTCCATACAGAAAATTAATACCATTTGTTCCTACTGCAATTTGATAAACTTCGTGTATGAGGTTCGGTGAAAATATTGGCGATTTATTTTACAAGTCATTTATAACCTTTAATGTGAAAATGTTTCTCAAATTTTGTACCATATTTACATAACGTACCATTTTACATAACAATGCAATAGAACATAACGCTATACAATAGGGTGTACGTATATTGATTTTACAGAAATCTGATCACCTCTCTCCGGGCGTCGACACGCCAATTAATTACTGCCTAAAAGCCTATACGCTTTCGCCTGAGATTGATGTAATTATTAATCGATCAGATACACTTCTGTTGTCATTGTTAAAAAATTACTTAATGAAGATAAGTTGGAGTTTTCTTGGCAAAATCTACGGGAATATCCATAAAATATCCAAAAATCTCTGGACTGGTTAGAATTAAGTTTAACCCACACACACACACACAGGCGAGCTTGAAATTAATCGTTAGAATTGCTGAATAAATGCTAAACGCGATTATCAATTTCTATCGTGAATACTTCATTAGACAAAGCGGTTGCTTCTCATACGCCGGTGAATAGATCGCGGAGTTCCTTACGAAGTAAATCTGAAAACTTCGAGGCTCTGCGGATAGGCTTAACCCTTCGACGAGTGACCTATTTAGGTGTTTTCTTGCCGGCCGAATGAATTATTCGACAGACGCTGGCCGATTCTGTTTCTTTATTCATCGTGCCCCGTGTCTGTTTACTAATTCCATGTTCTTCTGTTTATCATGCAACGGGATCGATCCGCGAATCGAACGAAATATTGAATGGAAATTTCTCCGACCGAAATAACGAAATCAATTATGCTCTTTCTTTCTCGCGGCGGAGGCCGTGCGGATTTAATCTAAAGTTTCTAGCAGCCGCTCGAACCGGATCACCGGTAATCGATCGGGAAAGGCAGAGCACCGTTTCTCTGTAATAAATTAGGTGACGAGCGGCGAAAGTTTACCGATATAACGGGAGAACGGGAAACTATGCCGCTGACAAATATATGCGTGTTCGCGCAAACAAGCGGGGAGCAAGTTTCGGATGAATTATTTTTAATTCGCGTCGGGAGCTTAATACGGATACCTACTTTAACCCTTTGCACTCCGCTGTCCCCTCTCGTGGGACATCGTAATTCTAGCATATCGCTCGGATGTCCCCTCTCGTGGGACATTAAAGTTTATCAGTGATTACGGGGAATTGAGTTATTTCGGCGCAACTTTTCGAGACATGCATGTTTCCCTGAAGTTTTCTCTTGAAATGGCGCAAGAAATCAAATCAAAATATAGTAAAATTACTAAGATATATGCAAGAAATGTCAGCGGGTTTTGACGAGAACGCGAGAGGCGTGCTCACGACGGTCCGAGCACATCAAAGGCGCCACTTGAAAAGACCGATAAGGCAAGTTTGTAGAAGAAAGATCGGTATGCGAACATAGCACGCACTGTATAGTGAGATTTATAATCATAAAATCTGGAGGAAAAAATTTTCAAAGCTGAACTCAGTCTGGTTCGAAGCGTCGAGCGGTATAGATAGATCTGGCGAGTGAGAAAATCGGAAAAGTGATTCTTCTCTTGGTAAATAAATTGTTGGTAAAAGTTTTTTTGGTAAATATCATCTTGTGAGTTAGTAATAACGATTAGAAATTTTCAACCTACGTATTTATTCATATTTTTTATTAGAACAATGGCAAAACGTTCAAACACGAACGAGTCTCATGACACAAGTAGCAGCGAAGATGAGCTCCAGATAGACGTTTATACAGATATGTTAGAAAGACTAACTGTAGAAGGCTTTCTTCTACAGTCAGTCTATCGTTTTGATAGCAGTGATAGCGATATCGTCCAAGCAACAAGGCGACGAGAGAAAGAGTTCGCATAGACAGCGATTGCAACAACAAAACAAAGTTATAAAACAAACAATAACAAAATTATAAAAAATAAAACATTGATTTCTTGCAAATTTCTCGATTTCAGCCAAATTCATATAAGTTCAATATCATTATATTGGATTATTTTCTCTCTTTTGAATACTCAGAAGTTTTTCCTTCTAGCATATAAGTTACAAAAACGAATCGACGCCGAGAGTCTCGCCAGAGTACCATTAGATAAACAATGATTTCATATGTATATAGAACAGAGTGCTCTTTGTCTTTAGGTGACGTTTTTGGTTTCGTCTTTGTGAATAGTCTTCAGTCTCCTGGAGCAATCAGGAGAGTAAAGACGGTCCTTCCTCGTACATCAAATTAATAAACTAAAAGGGATAAGTTTAACTCACTGCGTTTTACTTTTATTTATCTACCCATTTCCAATACATTATAATATGTTAGTTAGTTCCAAAAGCATACTAAATAATACGAGGGTCTGTAAATGCCCGTTTCTGCCGAAAAGTGGCGCCGAGTAGCTGGTAGCCAACGTCCAGAATGGTGCGGAGTGCTAAGGGTTGATTTAGTTCATTTTTTCTCGTCGTCGAAAGACACGGATTCGCGGATTAAACGATTGGGTGGCGCTCCGGCGCGAGAGCACGCATGAATCGTCGTTCGATGTAAAGCGCTGTCATAGTCGGGAAATGTTGAAGCGTAAAACGAAAGAGGAAATTACCGTTTCCAGCTCCGTGCGCGTTTCAAGCCTGCATATGCGGTGGCATCGCGACCAGCCATCCGCGAAAGAAATCGACGTTTTGTTCTCCCATCGCGAAATGGGTCCGCGCAACCCTTCATTATAACGTTTTCGACCGCGAATCGTTGCTCCCCCGATATGAATAATGGATATCGGAACTTCTTATTTATTTAAACAGACAGAAACCGTACAAATAAAAAATCGACCGTTAACTCGGGGGCGCTGTCGTCTGCATTCCGGGCACGATAAAACTTCATTTATACGAACTCGTCGGGATACCAGAAGTTCGGTGTAACTAGGTACTTCCATACAATAAAAGCCCGCCGACTTACTCCGCTGCTTGCAACTTTGCGTTCAAATAAATTGGATTTTCCCACGCAGATATGTGGATTCGGTTAAACTTTACCGTACGGGACAAAAATTTTCGACCTTTTTTTTGTACAATCCCGTAGATTTTGATGAGAGAACTGAAAAAAAAGTTAGGAATTCATTGCTTCAAAAGTTACACGTGTGTCCGGTAAGCGGAGCCGCTATACAGGGTGAGCCGAAATTCGTAGTACAATTACGAGAAGGAGTTTTACGTGGAAAAAGTAAGAAAAAAGGTTACAACATTACAAAGTTCTCCTATCGCAGTCGTCTGCATCCGAGATTATGTTCACAGACGTTAATTATTGCGTGGGTAAAACGGTACAAAGTGTTCCGACCGACAGTTAATTTTGTATTATCAGTAGGAACACTTATAAAACACGAATATAATCATTACAACATTTACGAAAGGGTCATTCTTTCATAGCAACGATGAAATTAACATATCTCGTAAATTAATATCATTTCGACATAAGTAGGTTAATATATATATATATACGTTTTTACAAAAAGTATGAGGATTATGCGGTGCGATCAAAAATATGTTTCTATCTTAAAAAAAAAAACGTTAATGACCTTCGTCTGTTCTCTACGCGTCCACCTATATAAGAAGAACCATTAATTTCGAAATGTGTTTCTCGTGAAACCATTTCTAGCTACGAATAATAATAATCGTGGTAATCAGATAATAACAGCTCGGCTAGGGATCATAAAATCGAACATTAACATAAATTCTGTTCACACAAATAGAGTTTTACTGTGTTATAATGTATAATGTAATAATATAATTACATAATTAATAATTAATATAATTAATATAATGTAATGTAATAATAACAATTTATTTTGTCCATACAGCGTGTTCAAGAATTCTCGTTACGCCCGAAAGAAAGAGTGATTCCTGTTATGTTCTGAAGCATAGTAATTTCTCCCGGAAATGTCAAATTTCGGGTTGCCGTGAATTTCCCTGTACCAGTCCTACGCCTATGTAATTCATTGCTACGACGATGGTAAGGTTCAACGAAATCGGTCAAGCATATGATGCGGCACGCGACGCGAATTCCCGGAAGACAACACACTATACTATATTGAGTGTGGGTCAGGTAAGAAAAACCACGGAGCTAAAAGTTGCGTGACCAATCTTCGTCGAATCGTAGCATGTGGCCTCGGAATTGTTTTCGAATCGTGTCACGTGTCCTCGGAATTGTTTTCGAATCGTGTCATGTGGCCTCGGAATTGTTTTCGAAGCGTGTCATGTGGCCTCCAAATTGCCTTTGAATCGTGTCATGTGGCCTCCGAATTTCCTTCAAATCGTGTCGTGTGGCCTCGGAATTGTTTTTGAATCGTGTCATGTGGCCTCGGAATTGTTTTCGAATCGTGTCGTGTGGCCCCGGAATTGTTTTCGAAGCGTGTCATGTGGCCTCCAAATTGCCTTTAAATCGTGTCATGTGGCCTCCGAATTTCCTTCAAATCGTGTCATGTGGCCCCGGAATTGTTTTCGAATCGTGTCATGTGGCCTCGGAATTGTTTTCGAATCGTGTCATGTGGCCTCGGAATTGTTTTCGAATCGTGTCACGTGGCCTTCAAATTGCCTTTGAATCGTGTCATGTGGCCTCCGAATTGCCTTCGAACCATGGCATGTGGCCTCCGAATTATTTTCAAATCGTGGCAAAAAAATTAAAAATAAAAAAGTTAAGTCATCGTTTTTATTCTAGCATTACAATGTATTCATATTAATGTACACCAGCATGCTGACCGCTGCCATTTTTTTCCGACTGCCCCGAGTTTCTATAAATACGAGCCGCGAGACACGAAGAATCGCGGTAGTATTCTCAGAATTGCCGGTTTCAATTCCGACCTCCAAACATTTCTGGAAGAAATTACCGTAACTTCTTCTTCGGCGAAAACGTAGGTGTTGGCATCGTTAAAGAGTTATTCGCGAAAAACGTGGACCAATCGGACTGCCTTTTTCATTAATAACTCGTCAACAAAGCCGCAACCAACATTTTCGCTAAGGAAAAAGTTCCATCGAGTAACCTCATTCCTTTTCCAGTCTAACGAGAGTTCTGGGTCACCCTGTAGAAAAATGTAATAACACTCGCTTAGGCCGAGTAGGTTCGAATAACTTTAATTGTAATAACTTTAATTTTAATAACTTTTAACTAACTGTCGAGCTACCGACGAAGTTCTAGAAAGTTTAATTAGCAAAAACAATAGTTCGAATTGTTTAGGCTTCGATTCATTACTCGAATCGAGTAATAACAGAGAAACTGTGGACTGTGCCTAAACAATTCGAACTATTGTTTTTGCTAATTAAGCTTTCTAGCACTTCGTCGGTAGCTCGACAGAAACTAACTGTGGAGTTAGGAGTTAGTTTCAGGTTACAATTTTTCTCGTTCGATCAACGGAAACGGAATGTAAACGAAAATCGTATCAATTGTCTTTCTTCAGTGCATTTACCTTTCCTTTTTAATTGCGAACGGTGTGAATCGCTCGTTTCGGAATAAGAGTTACGGGGAAAATCTTTCTGAAAAACGATTTCATACATAGTTTTATCCACTGTCGTATATCCGTCAAATTGAATACAGTTTTCATCGCTCACGTAAAAGTACGAACATTTCGGATTATTGTTTGACCTCGTAAAATATCGTGTTTTTTTGCACATGCTTTATTAAATACTGTTATCGTATTATCTGGAATATTTCGAAACTTTGGTTCTGTCGCGTAATGAATTTCAATGAAATTTCATATCAAAATGTTCGATAGATTTTCGATCGGCACAGTTTCTGCAGCTTGATATTTAGCGAGGCGAGAGTTTTGCTGTTGCGATAATTTACTAACACCGGCGGCACAATCACTATAACGAATCTATATAACGTAAGAATCACTATAATCTATGTTTCTTACAATATCATACAAAATTCATAAACTTACAGCAGATCGTTATAATTTTATATAAACTATAAAATCCGTTTTTTCTTTCGACAATAATTCCACTCTCTCTCTCTCTCCCTCTCTCTCCCTCTCTCTCTCTCTCTCTCTCTCGCCGTCACCTCTCATTGGCCAGTGTTTTTCGTCAATAACTCGTAAACAAAGCCGCAGATTGCATTTTCGCAAAGGAGAAAGTTACTTCAAATGATCTCAGCTACCCTCATTTTCGGCTGTTAAAATAATTCTGGAAAACCCTGTATAGTGTCTCACATTACCGCGGATGGCATCATCCAAAACTGTAAGTACGATTGCAACCGTACGCGAAACTTCGACCCGCACGATGCCCAATTATTTGCACGACATTCCTGACGTTCCGCGATGTTTGAAGACGCGCGCAAACCCGGCTAACGTAGCATATAGAAAATATAACCCATTCCCCCGTCGCATAATGTTCCTTTCCACTTTGCACCGAATTCAGAAGGGACGCGCGCAGCCTGACGGAAACTTGGCTACAGATTTCGTCAAAAAGGACAAGAGCCGGGGAGTAACAGCCGTTCCGTGTCGGCATGAAACTGCCACCGCCCCGCTATCCGTTACCACTGTTATTCCTTCAAAAGAGTTTCAACGTATCTCTTCTTCGTGCCAGCGCGGCGAAAAAAAATTTTTTCCGTGACGCGCGCCATGCATTATACCCTCGACAGATTTTTGCAGTTAACCCTTCAGCGCTCCGGACTGGCGACGTCGTAAAATACGAGGCGGGGGGAACGGCCTGAATCGAGTTTAATATACTTTTCTCGACTTTCGCTAAGTAAACCGCAGCTACTTTCGAGACGGAATATTCTTCGCTACCCTCATTGATGCACGGAATACTCCTCCACCATGGTCGGAGGAACAACCGACAACGGCGCGGCATCGAGTGTAAATAATGTCCAGGGCGAAATTTTTGGAAACTCGGAGCGTTCATTTGATCGATCTATTGGGTTGGCAACTACGTAATTGCCGATTTCAGTTATACATGTCTCTCACTCCCATTTTTATGATATCCCTAAATGTTATATTATAAAATTATTATTATTATTACGTTCGAAAAAATTGGCATTGTTGAGGGTGCTTTACGTAAAGCCACTGAACTTTCGAGATAAGATCCTTGCGTCAACAAGCTCGAATTAATTGAAGATGTTCGAGCTGTTCTCGCGCCCTGGTTTCGCATTGATATTAAGCAAACGTTGTACGAATCCATTGACTAGGGCCTAATAAATAATCTATATCTTTGAATTTATTGATTATCCAAGAATTAGTGTTCTATTGGGTTGGCAACTAAGGAATTGCCGATTTCAGTTATAGATGTCTCTCACTCCCATTTTTATGATATCCCTAAATGTTATATTATAAAATTATTATTATTATTATTATTATTATTATTATGTTACCAAGTGTACGAGTACAGTAATTTCTCCCTAATTTGCGCTCAGATTTCGCATAAAAATGGACAATTTTGGGAAGAGGAGATACAATTATTGGGTTGGCAACTAAGTAATTGCCGATTTCAGTTATAGACGTCTCTCGCTCCCATTTTTATGATATCCGTAAATGTTATATTATAAAATTATTATTATTATTATTATTATTATTATTATGTTACCAAGTGTACGAGTACAGTAATTTCTCCCTAATTTGCGCTCAGATTTCGCATAAAAATGGACAATTTTGGGAAGAGGAGATACAATTATTGGGTTGGCAACTAAGTAATTGCCGATTTCAGTTATAGACGTCTCTCGCTCCCATTTTTATGATATCCGTAAATGTTATATTATAAAATTATTATTATTATTATTATTATTATTATTATGTTACCAAGTGTACGAGTACAGTAATTTCTCCCTAATTTGCGCTCAGATTTCGCATAAAAATGGACAATTTTGGGAAGAGGAGATACAATTATTGGGTTGACAACTAAGTAATTGCCGATTTCAGTTATAGACGTCTCTCACTCCCATTTTCATGATATCCCTAAATGTTATATTATAAAATTATTATTATTATTATTATGTTATTTTTTATTATCCGTGAACGTTAGCAACTGGACAAATTGAATGCAGCGGTCAAGGAAAAGCGACCAGAATTGGTCGATCGTAAAGGCGCCATTTTCCAGCAGGACAATGCTAGGCCGCACACGTCTTTGTCCACTCGGCAAAAATTGATGGACATTGGTTGGGAATTGATGTTACACCCACCATATAGTCCTGATCTCGCGCCATCGGATCACCACTTATTTCGATCCCTGGACAACTCCCTTCGTGGTAAAACTTTTAACGACGATGACGCTGTAAAATCTCACTTAACTCAGTTTTTGGCCGAAAAGGATCAGACTTTCTACGAGCGTGGAATTTTCAAATTGTCGGAGAGATGGCAAAAGGTCATCGAACAAAATGGAAAATACATTACAGATTAAACTTCGTTCCAAGTGAAAAAAATTTTTTATTTCATCGAACAAATCGGCAATTACTTAGTTGCCAACCCAATAATGCCGCGGTTACAGGAGATTCAATTTTTCGTGGAATCCCGCAAGGGGTAAATACTAATTTGAAGGCGCGCCGCGACGGTTTCGTGGTATCACTGTGCGGCGCTATTTGTTCCGCTTCTAATGTATACTTTTGTAAGAAGCTCTTCCCAGCTTGGAACAATTTGCTCGCGAGATATAATTAAATTCGACCGTAAAGAATTACGGGACACTGAACACGGAACGTATGAAAAATTTCTCATTAAGCGTATCGTATGTAGCTGCGATGTAATTGCGGCTTTTAATTCTCACTATCGCGTTCGCTGCGTGGCCGAGATACATTTTATTCGCTGTTTCGCTCCACCACCCACAAAAGCATTTCGTGGCTATCCGAGCATGTTTGCGAAACGTACGATATGTATCAAAAATATTTGCCGACGTTTGCTGACACAGGTGTCTTCTATAAATATAGTTTTCAGTTTTGTACACGCAGATATGCCAAAAAATGTTCACGTCCGAATATATTTGTTTGCCCTCTTGGCGCGGTAATATGTAATAACTAGACTGCAGAATAAAAATTTGCTGTGTCGATTGCAACGAGTGTAAATCAAATAATAGAATGTTATTCCTTTCTTCAGCATTTTAATTAATCGAAAATAGTGTCTTTGTATACTTAATTTCACCTGATCCCCTTACCATTTTAAATTGCACAAGCTCGATTTCATCATAAATGCAGAAAATCCATAGTCTAATGACAACATAATTAACGCGCTAAATCAAATTTGTCATTCCACTACGTGGATCGACCAATTCTGGTCGCTTTTCCTTGACCGCTGCATTCAATTTGTGCAGTTGCTAACGTTCACGGATAATAAAAAATAACACAATAATAATAATAATAATTTCATAATATAACGTTTACGGATATCATAAAAATGGGAGTGAGAGACATCTATAACTGAAATCGGCAATTACTTAGTTGCCAAATATAGTTGTTAAAATATTTGCTAGTTTCTTTGAGCAGCTCCACAGAAAAGTGCCTCCGGCGAGAACTGAAGCGTCAACTGCTTCAACTTTAACCGACCGATACAATATTCCGGCAGCGACACCCAGGCCGATCGAGCGCGACCTCGACAAATTCAAACATCCTCCTCCTAATATTATACAAGGCCGATGCAGCGACTCCACGGATCCCGGGAAGAGGATCGGGACTGTTAGCCGTGTCCGGATACGCTGACATTGACGTACAGTTACCTCGATACCAAATCGAACCTAGCTGGGAAGAGGCCACGGAGCCGTTCAACCTCTGGTTGAAGGAAGGGTGGCAAGGAAAGCTATAACATCGACTGAGATTGGCTTTGGCGTGTTGGTACGTCGCTTCTCATTTGAATTTAGATTCGTCCCTCTCCCTCGCGCCCTTTCCTACCCTCTCCTTCTCCGCCCCGCACGTTCAACCGACACCGTTGCGTCCCTCTTCGTCTACTTTTCTCATCGTAGCGTAGTCATCGACGCCGCGTGTCTCTCCGGCAGCACTCGAAGACGCTCTGTTCTACGCAAAATCCTCCCCCAAAACGCTTTCCATCCAGTAAGAAGACCTAACGCACCGCGCCAACCCTCCTGCACGCGCCATAATCCGTGGAATTTGAGAAGTACACGTTCGACGTTCGAGGGTGCATTCTACGGGCACCAATTTGCTCGGCTTTCGCGTCGTTAGGACGTTACGTCGAATGTCTTCGATCTGGACAGATTTACGAGTTAAGCGTTGTTAGGGCCGTGCGAATATATCGCACGGTGCGCGGATTGAAAGTTGCTCTTCCAGATGCTCTGCGCCTCCAACGATAACTTAATGGCGGTGGAGTTGATTTGTGAAAAAAAGCTCAAACTGTGTCGTAATGTAAAACGACGCAGTTTATTTACGGAAGGTCTAGGTTTACAATTGTGTGAGAGTACCGAGAATACTATAAAGTACTATAGTACTATAAATAAGTACTATAAGTACTATAATATATATATAATATATAAGTACTATAAAGTACTATAGTACTATAAATAAGTACTATAAGTATACTATAGTACTATAAATAAGTACTATAAAGCACTATAGTACTATAAATAAGTACTATAAGTATACTATAGTACTATAAATAAGTACTATAAGTATACTATAATACTATAAATAAGTACTATAAGTATACTATAGTACTATAAATAAGTACTATAATATATATAATATATAAGTACTATAAAGTACTATAGTACTATAAATAAGTACTATCAGTATACTATAGTACTATAAATAAGTACTATAATATATATAATATATAAGTACTATAAGAGAGAGAGAGAGAGAGAGAGAGAGTACTATAAGTACTATAAATAACTCTCGTGGGAGTTACCGAAAGACTGCAATGTATCGTGAAGTTTCGTTCCGCAGGTTGACTTGCTCGGGGCGGAGTCAATTTTGTTCGGCCCATTTTTGAAGCCCGATTGGTTTCACCCCCAACCTGTCCCCACTTCCGAAGACGTTGCTCTAAGGCAGAGGTGTCAAACTCGCGGCCCGAGATGAACATTTTTGCGGCCCAGTCAATGTATCCGACGCAAAGTAAAAATAAAATAGAAATGTGAATTAGAAATTTTGAAAGTGGTCTCGGCCAATAAAATTTCTCCCGAAATGTCAAGTATCAGGACGTAAACAATAATTTAACTTTATATATGTTTATTACAATGTACTAGTCAAAATAAAAATATGAACATTGATTTTCTTTTTTGCGGCCCACCTAGAATTAAGCATTGTTTATTTGGCCCAAGTTAGCTTTTGAGTTTGATACTCTTGCTCTAGGGCCTTGAGAAAAGGGTAAGCCGACGGAAGGCAGTTGGAGACCGCCTTGGGTCTCCGGCTAAAGTGCAGTAAAAAAGAAACTATTTTCCTTATTTTTTACTTTACCGGTACTAACCGATAAAGTAAACGGTATAAAAAGGTAGTTATAGTTATATATATATTATATTATAGTTATATTATACTATAGTTATTATATTATAGTTATATTATATTATAGTTATTATATTATAGTTATTATATTATAGTTATATTATATTATAGTTATTATATTACAGTTATTATATTATAGTTATATTATATTATAGTTATTATATTATAGTTATATTATATTATAGTTATTATATTATGGTTATATAAACCGATAAAGTAAACAGTATAAAAAGGTAGTTATAGTTATATATATTATATTATAGTTATATTATATTATATTATAGTTATATATATTATATATAATTATATATATATTAGTATAATATTTATATAGTAAAGGTAGTTATAAGTATTGGACCTTGTCCCGTAGGGTTCGGTTTATTTTATTGGTCTGTCAGGCAGCTTTTCTCGGGACCGTAGATCGGGCCCCGTAGGCCCTCGAATGACCTGACAGATTTGCCTGGTGTTGATCCGTCCAGGACGGGACAAGCGTATCACGATAAACGGCCGGAACAAGTTCGGACTTCTTCGTTCGAATGCAGCGGAGAGTTCGAATCGCATCGGGCCAGAGAAGACGCAGCGAGAAGTCGCTCCAGCGACGGAGGATTTTAAATTCGTCCCTCCTGCGACAGCGAGCCGGGTTCTCGTGGGAGAAGACGTACTCGACCAAAGTGAATTGGATATTGAAGTGGAAACCGGCGAGGCACGACGCCGCGCTCCGTGGAGGAAACCCTGATGCGCGACGCGTAACACGACCAACAGACTGCTAAATGCGGGACACCTGGACATTCATGATGACACAAATGGCTACACCGAGTCCCGCGACTGGAGGATCATATACAATGGCAAGCCGGCGGCGAGGCAGCGTCAGTTTGCGAGCCGCGCGAAGACTATAGACAGTCATGATATTTTCTCCCAAAGGAATTTCAAGAGTAACACGCCGAGGAACGGGGCCGAGCGGACGGACTGCCACTAACTGAAGGAGATCGCGGCGGATCGGCGCGCGGATTCGAGCGATCCAGGCTCTGGATTCTAGAGCAAACCAAAGCGGGGCCGTGAAGCTTCGATCATGCGAAACTGGCCCAAATCGTGTCACAGTAGTGCACGGAACAATTTACATGAATTCGGCGGACGCGATGTAAATTTAAACGTACGGGTCATAATTTATGTATGAATACTTGTTGATATATTTGTTTATATTATAAACAAACTTTCACTCATAAATTTATTATTTTCGCGTGTAGCGTAATGCGTGATTTATTGTAATATTTTTTATTAGTGACATTCCTTTATTTATTTCATGTACAGCGCGTTCTAGATTTTCCTGGTTATTAAATATATGGTTATTAAATAAAACGAGAAAAGTTTTGAGGTTTTCAAATTATCGATATAACAGAATGTTTGATTTCTTGTATGATAAAAAAGAATATATCCTGTAAAAATATATATAGAAAAACTTAATAATTGTATTTTCTACAAAATGTGTAATAATAATAATAATAATGTGTAATCAAATCTATAACCTCTTATTTAACTTATTTAAATTATCATTTAAGTATTATTAACTTATTTATATTATTATTTAACTTATTTAAATGAAATCTTATACGCGACATATTACAGAAACGTAATAATAAATATATTCTTAACAAATACTCGACGTTTCTTCTTGAGAAGCTCAAGAAATTTTCTGAAATCTGTGTAACAAGCGTGCTTGATTTAAATTAATAGTATATTATTTAATATTAAAATAATAGTTAAATAATATTAAAATAATAGTTATTAGTTATACTACTTAATGCTGACAGTATTAATTACTATAGTATTAATTACCGTAGTATTAATTACTACGTAATACTGACAGTATATTAAGTTCGATAATTCGATTATAATGTAAACTGAACTCTTTTTGAATTCAACAATTTTTAATTATATACATTATTTAAAAGTTATTTGTGGTGTTCAAGTTACGTGACTCATGCTGTACAATAAATTCTCCCAAATTCACCCTCGGCTTGGAAATAAAAATGGACCACTTGGGAAGAGAAAATACGATTATTCAAACCTCGCGGCTCGTTTTTGTGGTTGTTGATGATCAGTATCATCTCATCCCAAGTTGTCCATTTTCGTTTCCAAGCTAAAGGACAATTTAGGAGAATTTATTGTACATCTACACTCGTAAACGATGATGTCAGCCTTATCACTGTTTCAAATGATTAATTTTCTTTTTGCCATGAACGTATAAAATCCGCGGTCTAGTGATTGCTTTATCGAATTCTATAGGAATATTGACGTGTCACATTCGTGAAAGGATACACGCTGATTTATACGAGCTTTTAGTACAATGCGCCTCCTGTGCTAATTGTCATCATTCAGGGGTTCATTAGTAATATACACGTGTTAGGATTTCATTATATCGGGGCATCGCACGAATCGACGTTGAAACTAGTCATAGATACATTATACAGCACGCACAAATTCTCCATAATTTTATCTGTGGCTGCAAGGTGAAGAAACGCCGCGTATGACAATTAAAAAAATTTTCATCCGTGTGTTAATTGAGCTATAGAATATATAAGATTTGCGTAATTGTCGCGAAGAAATCATGAAAACATATTCTCGATAGTCACAAACAAGTAAATGCAATTTAAAATACTAGTAATAGGAAGAATTAGGGATCGGAGGTTTCAGGAATAATATCTCGAAAGTGAAAGCACGCGACATGCGGTGTTCTTTCTTGCAACCACAGGTATGTTCTATTGCATAGGTAAATTCTACATACAATGACAATATCATATCGCACCATTCAAAATATAATACGTATTCACTATTTGCCGTTTAAACTGGAAGCTATTTTACGCATTATATTGATTACGATTATTAATACACGACTATTACTATTTACTATATTATATATAATATATATATATTATATACATATATAATATACTATATATACTATATAATATAATATTATACTATATTAGTTTATTAACTATATAGTAATGTAATATAGTATTATAGTATATAGTATAATATTTATATACTATATATAATATAGTAATATAATATAGTATATTATATATATATATAAATATTATACTATATTATATTACTATATTATATATAGTATATAAATATTATACTATATACTATAATACTATATTACATTACTATATTTTATATAGTATATATATATAATATACTATATATACTATATAATATATTATTATACTATATTAGTTTATTATTATATATAGTATATATATTATATATATATTTGTATATTGATTACGACTATTATTACGACCATTACTATTTACTATATTACAACTATTATTACGATTTATATCGCCGAGAAATGCATACGTTGCAGAAACACCATACGTGGACGATCGGAGACGCCTGCGTGATCCCGGATGCAGCTTGACGAAAAATATCAGCAATTTTCGAAATTTGTCTTGCCGCTATCGAAACACCGCCGAGCCGGTGCTCGCGCGTAGGACGTGCCGCGGGAGGAGGGGGGGGGGAGAAATATTGGCAAATAGCGGAGGAGACAAGAAAACTGAACGCAACGAAGAATGGCGGAAGGACGGGGGTTGGCGGCGGGGTTGGTGGTCGGAAGGGGGTAAGTTGGTTGGTTCGACGGTTCGAAAGGTCGGGGCATCTACGGCGGCGGGGGAGGAGGGGGTGGGGGGTGGATAGAGGAGTTTGAACTGCAGAGAATAAACTTGGCGGTGGCACTGCTGGCTGTCTGGATGGCTGGCGAAGGGTTTGCCGAGGGGTTGGAGGTTCGAACGGGAAGATCGGCGAGAGGGGTCGACAACAGAGGGTGCGGGTCGGGCGCGGATTCGCGCGGCTCGCTGCGGGATCGACTGCGGAGGCAGGCCGGGGGAGGGGGACGCGGTGAGTTATCGCAGCAACTATCTGCTCAACTGGCCGGATTTATTTCTATAGGTACAATCTGCTGCGCAAAATAAAGTATTTTGAAAATAAGAAGGAAGACGAGACGATTGAGCCCCGAGATATCGTCGGCCATTTGTTCTGCGACGGACGTGCGTCTCGGCGGGCGCGCGACCATTTCGCGGAGGACTTTCTTTTGCATGTAGAATATTCGAGATATCCCCGTTCCAACCCTCGTGCATTCTACAATACATCTACGATGCCGTAAAAAAAGTGTAAAACCTCGATTATCTCGGATAATAGAGAGACAAAAGATCTATCCGATAACCGATGATGCAGATGACGGAAATTACGTGGAGTCTGTAACTATAAAAGCGAAAATATTGCGAAAATAAAATAAGTGAAATAAATAAATAAATAAAATAAAGCGAAAATATGATACATATTTTTATTTCACATAGCTAAAACAAGAAAATAATTGAGGCACTTCAGACGACAACAAAAAAAAGTGTATTCAGTGACGCTATCGCTGCTGTAATTTGAAACAATCAACCCTTTCTTTTTTAAATGTAACAAACTCGTCGTCTTCGTCGCTTGAAATATTTGGTGTTAAATAAAATATTGCCATATATAGATGCTTTTTGTGCCAGTACACATACGATGACTAGCACAATGTAATGTATTTTTATCCTTATCTTATTACAGAGTGTTTGAAGCAGTTTCGACAAAAATGTGTTCTGAATGAAAGTTAAACAATATTTCTTTTTAAGTTGCTTTTTAAAAACTATTGTTTCTCTACAAAAAGTCAAGGTCACCTCGACTTTTTTAAATGACACTCTGTATTTTTCACTTCGCAGGGTTATATGGTGATGAAAGAATATGAATTCAACGATCTGCTATACTGTGACCTTCGGACGACTTTTTCGAATTATTCAAGTAAAGAATTATTCGAATACAAAATTATTCGACTAAAAGGAATTCATTCGGATAATCTATCTTGGATAAATATTTATTCGATATATAATATTTTATAATATTTTTTATTATATATATTATATTTAATTATATATATATACATTATATACATATATATTATATATATTTTATAATATTTTATGTCGAACTCTGCAAAATACTATGCTTCGTATGCCGTCACTATATCGCTTACTTTTCGCGACACATTTAAAGTGCACACTTTTACAAAGAGGTTGCAACAATTAACTGGTTAAATCAATATTTAATGCAGTTTTAGCTTTGCAATACAGTGGGATAGCACGGGATCCTACTGAGTTATCATCCATGTCGTCACATTTGTCGTCAATGACGGATGCAACAATTTCATTACTCGTAATTTTTGTTGTTTATCACTTTATTGTCACATTAACATCATAGATCATTAACGACCATTCCATCTATGGATTCTATATTCTAAAAGATTAAGAAATTATGTCATATACGATGCCAGATTTGTCAGCAACGAAGGAAATGATTGCAATTCGATGTTCTTCGTCATTGCTGTTAATTTATCGAAGATCTCTTCGGATGATAGATTTCTAGCAAAAACAGCGTCGATGCTAAAACGCGCAATGTTTGTTGCGATGATGTAAAACGCTGGCGAGCGACTTGAAATGTTTACACTTCGGGCGCGGTTCAAATGTTTCAATCCAATTTAATTAAAACTCAACTGCAGCACTCACATGATATTAATTCAGTGAAATATTTTGTTTACTATATTATTGGACAGAAGTAAAACTGGATTCGCGCTGCAATTGTCGGGCATACTTGTGAAAGCAAAATAAGCTACCGTGCAGTAGGTTTTTCTTCGCGTACTGCAACAATATTGACTTCGATGATGGATCATTCGATGAAGAGGAAAATAAAATAACAAGTCTTTCTATTTAATAGAAAGTCCTATCTTGTTTTAGGAGTAAATTATAGAATAATGGCTAAGAATAGAATAATGGCATAGAATAATGGCTAGAATAATGGCAATTAGTAAATAGATATTTTATTTTATTTTTATTTTTAATAGATAGAGATTATTTTATATTATTTTATACAAATAGTAAATGGATATTTTATTTTAGATCATGCATGTATTATTGAAAATAATACATAAAATGTATTAATGACATTTGCTGTTCTACTCGAAGTACTATTTTATTTGAATTGTGAAGAATCTATTACTTAAAATGGTATTTCAAATATTTTCTCTATAAACATTACCCCAGCCATATGGTTGCAATATATTTCCAGCGAATTACCTTCTCTTACTTTCTTTTTTAAACTCATTTGTTAGATACTACTAAATGATTATACAATTAATTACATTTTTATTATGGGCCGTTACAACAGCCTGCCGATTTCGATACATTTACCGATAGTCGTTAGAATGAGTTATAACTGGATGCTTAATAAATTACATGTACAGAATACATGCGCAATGTAGCCACGTAGTTGCGTGTTTTTTCTTTTTGTAACTGACAAAGCGTAAGTAGATCGAACGGATAATTCCTTTCTTAGGCTTCCGAAAATATGTGTGGACAACAATTTTTATAGTCATATATTATATTATTAATATATTATATTATTATTATTATATTATATTATATTATATTATATTATATTATATTATATTATATTATATTATATTATATTATATTATATTATATTATATTATACTATATTATACTATATTATATTATATTATACTATATTATACTATATTATACTATATTATACTATATTATATTATATTATACTATATCATACTATATTATATTATATTATATTATATTATATTATATTATATTATAGGCATATATTATTCTAATCTGGTGTAATTTGGCGTCACTTGCGATATCTTTATTAATTGACAGAATTTGCAGAGTTGTTCTAATATGATTGTTTCTTACGAACCGTGGCGCTATTGAAAACTTCTAAAAGAACCGTTTCAAACGAAATTTACATGGTTTTAAGAGGCACGTAATCTCATATTAAAAACTTTATTTTTATTATTATGTACTTTATTTCTTTAAAAATAGAATCATATATTTTTTATTATACAGTCGATTCAGCTCTTCATTCTTTTCATAAAAATACCAAGGCATTCATTGCGACAAATCATTGTTTTAGAAGATATTTCAAGTTCTTATTGTGTTCTTATCGTGTTAAATTGATTGATGGATTTATAATGAATTTTGAATTTATACATAAATTTCTATAGAAATTTCAGATTTACAAATAAAGTTATAAGAGTGTATCGAAGTTAAATAATTCGTGATTTCACGCGACTCAACTTGCAATTGAAAATCAGGTGATTTCAGCAATAATTGATCTGCGCAGCCTTGTTCTGTTATAATTTATAATTACTCTCTTTGTACACTTTATAGGTGCATGTATATAACTTGACTGTCGCGCGGATAAAGCGAGACGGTTTTGTACATTCGAATAAAAGATTTTGATGGGACCGGAATTAATATCTACTGTTCTATATCCGTAGTGGATTTATACTCATTGTTTGTTAGGATATCGCCGTGCCACGCCAGTTAATACGTGATGTCGCTCTCAGCAGCACAGATGAATAATCATTATACGGGGCTCGCTGCACCGTGAAAACATTTCGGATGAATTTCGGTGCCGGAACAATTTGGTCCGTAATACGTACTTTTGCCGCGGCGCGTTCACTATTAATTGCGTGATTGTTTGAATTATCCGGTCAATTTATTTCCTACGTGCGCGGGACCGTTATTATATACGTGTATCTAATTTCAACATATTTTACATGGTCATGCTTCGCTTTGCCGTGAATTTTAACGTGGCCGTTCCGATTTACAAACACCGCGAGATCGAATGTTAATTCGAAACCGTAATTGTCCGATTAATCTTATTAGGCCGTTGTTAATGCGCAGCGTAATTTCGCGGATCAGTGAAAGAAATAATTTTTGACATTGAGCCTTTGTCTCATGCTATTCATACGGAAACCATTCTCTCGCCGGATTTCATAATCGTCTCCAATTTAATCCACGATATTTGGAATATACAGGGTGTCCCAGGTTTTAATGTTCAAACTTTGTCGGTGTATTCTATGGTACAAAGTAAGAAAAAAATGTTATGCAAACATAGGTTATAACAAAAATTCAGAATATAGGAATAGTAATCAACTTGCTGTTACTGCGAGCATTGGCTTGAATAGATCAGCAAATGCCGTCTGTTTATGTAAGCTGTGTTTATTAATACATTTCGAAACGTATTAATAACCGTTGTTGACAATACACAATTGACATCGATTGAAGAATCTTTTTTATTTTTTATTTTTTTTTTGTTGATAATATTATAACTATAATACTATTATATTATATTATAATTACTATATTAATTAATATTTATATTAATAATTATTATATTAATATTATAACTATAATACTATTATATTATATTATAATTACTATATTAATTAATATTTATATTAATAATTATTATATTAATATTATAATTAACAATATTATATATTATATATAATTTTTATAATATTATAATATTATAAATATTATATTTTATAATTTATAATATTATAATATTATAAATATTATATTTTATAATTTATAATATTATTAATATATTATAAATATATTATATATTATAATAAAAATAATATATTATTATAACTTCATAATAAAGCTCTATATGACCTATGTCTACATAACATTTTTTTCATACTTTGTACCATAGAATATACTAACAAAGTTTGAACATTAAAACCTGGGACACCCTGTATACTCTTGCGGATCGTTTTTATAATTCTCGACAATCGGTAACTATAAAAACGATCCAGAAGACTCGAATAATCGTATCTTCTCTTCCCAAATTGTTCATTCTTCTGCGACAGATCAATCGGACACGAATTACAGAGAAACTACTATACCATTGTTTCAGTAATGAATTCAAGAGCCGACTCAGAAACGCCAGAAAAAACGATCCATTTATTTCGAAGAAGAAAATCCAAATTCCGACTTTCGACCAGCCGCAATCCTGTGGCGAACGCGCTCCACCGTGCGTCGCGAGCCCGACAGATTGAAAAACACAATTGAAACTAAACGTTCCCGAGCTGCTTGGTTTCCTGCGGAAACCATCAGCGGGATTAAACGTTAAATTTTGAATCGACAGTCTGAAAATCCGAGACGGCGGGTCGACGCGAGCCAACATTCTTTCGAGCATCCTCCCGAATTTATCGGATCGGGAGGGAAACCAATAGGAGTCAACGCGCGCGCGCGCGCTCCAATCAACAATATCTTCGAACAGACGTTAATTAGATTTCGCTGGACCGTGTATATCTCCTCGTCGCGTTGTTAGCTCGAAAGAGCAAAGAGAGCTCAAGGTCCGTGGGGAATAACGTTAAAATTCACTGACGTATGAATAATTATGACAGAGAGAGCGCCGGGGCTACAGGAGTATCGATAAATCTCCAGCGACCGTAACCCGCGGAAAAATTGCGAGTACGTGCGCGCGTCCTTATCGCGCAAAATACGAAAATTTCGAATGCATGAGGCTCGATTTTGCCGATGGAACGCGACGCGGCCGGCGGACAGATGTCCGGGCAGGCCGCCGCCGCCGCTTATTATTCCTCGCCGGCCGACACACCGTTCGAATATCCCCGCACGGGGACGCATTTCGAGTCATGCTTCATGAATTTTCAGTAACGTTTCGATAAAGTGAATTAACAGAGTCTCATTCCGCGCGGACCCGGCTTGGTAACCGTGGAATTCGATAATTCCGATCCCGCAACGGTCTCCTCTCGCCCGGGCTCGCGCTTATTTCTCCGGGAATGTGTTTGTCCGCGCGATCGCCCCACCGACATTCGGAAATCGAAGGGGAACAATTATTATGTAAGCGGAGGCGCGATGTTTGGAAGACACGGGAGCCCCGATTTGCATCGAATCGCGGTAACTCTCGGTTCTCCGGGAACAGAGAACGGGGTAAGGCAGATAGATGGCTAGATAAAGAGAGAGAGAGGGAGAGATAGCACCGACTACCGTCGTTCCGCGCGAGCTAAATTGCATTACCCCGCCGGTGCTCGGAATATTTTCCGCGGCGCCTTCACTCCCGACAATCTGCTTATCAATTTTGGACCCGAAGCAATTTGCTCGCGTCCGTCTTCCCCGGCGGATTCCTGAAATTCAGGATATCGTGCGCGATCTCTTATCGATGATGACTGTGCAGGAACGAGGCGTGCACGGTTTTTTAGTAACGGGCTTGCGACTCTATGTTCTTCGCGATGGGGCTTGCGATAAGATCCTGCCGAAAGTGATCGAAAATGCTCGTTGCTTCTCCACACAGTGGCTGAAGAAAAAAGAACAGTTGCGATGTCGGCTTCGGTTCTTGAAGAGAGAATCGAACGGGTCTCGCAACTATTATTGTTGCAGAACTGTAAAGACATTAGAAGAATTGAAAAATGTTGTTGCGTTATTTTGAATATAGCAAAACGATTGCAAGCAGTAATACATTTTTATTCGACTTCTGCTTCCTGAAATTAATACAGACAATTTTTATTTTGCATAAGGATTCGCAGTCGACCGATCACAAAATGAGATCCGTGAAGTGTCTTCTTCCATAATCGCCTTGATTATGGATTAATAAATTGTACGCCACTGCATTCGAGAAACTCTCCTCTACCTTTTAAGGTCGATTAGAACTTTCTAACGTTTCTACTTTTCATGCAATAACTCATTTTTGTTCGAAATTCTGTGCTTTTACAAAAACTCGCGTTTTTCGAAAACATTTCTTAAAACTTATTATAATACAACATTTACAATTACTTCAGTTGCCAACCCAATACAAGGTGAACGAAATAACTCGATCACGGCATATAACTCGTTTGGATCTTGTAATAGGAGGAAATGACGGAAGAAAGTATTGTACGACTTGGAGAGACAAATATTGTGGTGTGTGAAAATTTATCTCAGTGTTAGAAACTTAAAATTATTGTAAACTGAAGCATAATTATGCGACAGAATAGCCATAAAAATATTTGATTTATTATGATCGATTCGCGAGATGCCGTGTGGATGATAGTCATAGTATAATAGTAATATAAAAATAGTAATATAAATAGTAATATAGTAATAGTAATATATAATATATATAGTAATATATAATAGTAATATAAATAGTAATATAGTAATAGTAATATATAATATATATAGTAATATATAATAGTAATATAGTAATAGTAATATATAATATATATAGTAATATATAATAGTAATGTAAATAGTAATATAGTAATAGTAATATATAATATATATAGTAATATATAATAGTAATATAAATAGTAATATAGTAATAGTAATATATAATATATGTAGTAATATATAATAGTAATATAAATAGTAATATATAATAGTAATATAAATAGTAATATAGTAATAGTAATATATAATATATATAGTAATATAAATAGTAATATAGTAATAGTAATATATAATAGTAATATAAATAGTAATATAGTAATAGTAATATATAATAGTAATATAAATAGTAATATAGTAATAGTAATATATAATATATATAGTAATATATAATAGTAATATAAATAGTAATATAGTAATAGTAATATATAATAGTAATATAAATAGTATAATAGTAATATAGTAAAATAATCTTCGAACGTTATTGCGTACCTCTAAACTGCAAGTGTATATTTTCAAACGTAAACCGTGCCGATGATATTGATTGAACCCAATTGAAAAATCTCGAAATTATCCGCCAAAGAAATTCGCGAACACTGATGTCCACCGATCCTAAAATTATCCTATGAGAGCGAGCAAAATAATTTCAAGATATATTGAAAAATGATCTAACAATTAGAAAAAGTAACGAACAGTACATTTTATTATTCTTCAAGAAATGTTTGTTCAGATACAGTGCATTTCGCAAGCCACTATAACTTACACGCGTGCTGAAAATTTCATCGAAATTGGTCGATGTTGTTGCGAGCTACAAACAATTGAAGATCGAAAAACCGCAGTTCTTTTCACGGGTTTCTACACTTTCCACTGATAACTGCAACAAACCTGTAGCTTTTTACATCCTTCAGTGGCTACACCATCCGACGAATTACCGAGATTTACAAGATATATTGCTTAAATTTGCGTTATTACATCAAATAAAAGAGTCGAAAAAAACGTGAGTCTTTTATTATAACAGAAAAATTAAAAAAAAAAGAAGAAAGCATTTCAGTCCTTACAAGTTATTATGTTTTAAAAAAGCGTCCAGATATTAACGCGAGTCGCTGCATCTTTGTCGTCGCAACTCTCCCCTACATGATACAACAGTCAACAATTGGAAACGTAATTTACAGCTGAATTTCCAATAAATGAATCCCCAGATTCGATGCCAAGACCAATAATATACGATAACAGAGGCCGGATTAATGTACTTCCGAAACAATAATACTGCAAACATACTGTTCGCACGGTCCCGAGGTTATCGATAATTTGTCGGCACGTTCCGAAAATACAATCGTCGCCGCGAAGACGGCGGAGACAAACGGTCCGGGACGTGTTAAAATTTGCCCGGGACACGCCTAAAAATATAACCTCGAGGTGGAAACGAAGTTCTGCGGCAAATGAAATTACCGACAGGCGAATAAAGCGTTTCAACGGGCGGACCAGCAGCGGTGGTAGGGAGAGACGGCGGACTTTTAGAGCACATAATATGAAGGACCGGCGTGCTGCGGAGGAGTGTCGATAAACGTGGCGATGAGGAAAGAAAAAACAAAAGCGCGACGGGGGTACGGACGTAGGAATAATATGGAAACTTCCGACGAGAGGATGGAGAGGCTGAGAGGGAACGCCAGGGCTCAACGGCCGACACACGTTCAACCCTCAAAATGAAATTCTACGGGTGTCATTACTCGCGTTGCGGGACAGATTTATTCGGCAGTCATGGTGATTCCGTGAGCGACCAATCGCGGCGCGGATGCTCTCCCGAGATACAGATCGTGATTCCTCCTTTCCGTGGTTACCGAACGGGTCGCGCGAACGAGAAAATACTGAGGATATCCCCCGGTTAAAATAGCATTTGCGGCGTGGCCAGCGAATGCGTTTTCGAAGCACTCGAATGTGGATAAAGTACCGAGGAAATGGCCACTTCAGATACCCGACCGCCACGTATCAGATAATCTTGCTGAAGCATTCGTGTGTTTGCGGCTTCAATGAAATAAACGATGGGATTAATTGCGCCGATTCGCGCCGCGCCGCGCCGGCGCGCCACGGTGATTTGAACGCGTGCGAAAGCGCGGATACGTGTCTTCCGATGTTTGACACTAGATTTACGGACCGAGTCAATTTGACTCGTACTCATTCGTATATTTATACAGGGTGTTCCAAAAATGTCTCGCAAACCGACAGTGGCGGGTTCCTCGGCTCATTCGAAGCAACTTTTTCCTTTACAAAAATGTTCTCCGAGGCACCGTTAACGAGTTATCAACGAAAAACAGCGACCAATGAGAGGCGAGCTCGGCTGGCGCGAGGCGACCGAGCCAATGAGCGGAACTGGGCTTCGTGCGCTGGTTGACTGGGCCGCCTCGCGTCAGCCGTACTCGATTCTTATTGGTCACGGTTTTTCGTTGATAACTCGTTAACGGTGCCTCGGAGAACATTTTTGTAAAGGAAGAAGCTGCTTCAAATGATCCGACGAACCCGCCATTTCCGGATTGCGAGACATTTTTGGGGCATTTAATTATCTCCTAAACTATAAGTTGTTTCTGAACTGATTCTAAATGAAACTACACTGTTTCAAGGTGATCATATTTTATGATAGTCACAAATCTTCTCTAGGTGGATGTATCTCCGAGCTTTAAAGGTGAGCTTAAGTTTTTTTAAATGGAACATAGCATAGATATGCTTGTAGTCCATTTCAAGACGAATTCATTGATTCTATAACACACTTTGGTCTTTCAAGATCGTTCAAGATCATTTAATGCCGTTCAAAACTTACCTTCGTTAAACGTCCCCAAAATTTATTTAGCCCGAGTATCTCCTCGAGTTGTACGTTAACATCGCGCGAACTCACGATAATGATCGTTTCTTCTTGTGTTTACAAACTGAAAATATACAGTAAATTCCTCCTAATTGACGCTCAGATTGTACAGAAAAATGGACAATACGGGAAAAGGAGATACGAAGAATACGATTATAAAGGATTCCGCAGAACCAACTTAACTCGAGATAAGATATTCTTGCATCCAATACCTCAATTTATGAATTTAATCGTATTAAATATTTGTTGTATTTGCAAGCTTGTCCACCTTGTACAGACATAACCTTGTACAACTAAGTAAAACCATAAAGGTTTCAAGAGCTCTCAACCCTCTGCACTCAAAACCAAATTAACGCAAAATTTAAAATAGCTTCTCTGACCCACGTTATTTCCATTTTATATAACCCAGTGCATTTTCTACATATGAAATTGAATTTTATGACTGATACAACAGTTATGCTTTTAACAGTTCTTTGAATATAAACAAATTTGATGAATAAAATTATTTTGAAGCGTCACGTAACAATTTTGACGTTGACCTAATAAGACGTTGACATGCAAGAGGTTAAAAAATATAGATGTTGTAATTAGCTTTATACGATCGATTATTAAGTTTTCGAATAAGAGGCTACCAGAGAGAAATGAAGATAGTCAACGGGAAATGAAAGACGCCGAGAAAATAATACTCTGTATAAAGGAAGAGAATTCGATTCAGGACATCGTGCAGTTTTCTTATTTCGATATTTTTCGTGCTTGTTTTCTGTAACGAAAGCCGGCCCCTTGCCGGGCCGAAACTCAAACTTTCCCGTCGGTCTTAGAATAATGGAAACGTGAGGCGACTCTCTGAAAAAGACAAGACACACCGAGCCAGCCGGCCGCCGCGGATATCACTGGCACTCAATTTCTGCGAGTTTTAATCCACCGCCGGAATTCCACGGCTATTTATGTGTCCCGGGAAACTGGTAGCCGAGCATTTTAACCGTAAATTGCGACCGCCGTTTTCTTCCGCGGCACCAAAAGCCGCGCAAAATTGCAAAATAAAATTTTTTAATCTCGCTAGAGAAGGAACTTCTGATAACTCGGCGAGAAATAGAGCGCCAGGCGGTTCTTTCGCTTTCGAGAGGAAAACAGAGATCCCGTCGACCGATGACGGTCACAACAAACTAATTTCTTAAGGCGATGCACTTGGACGATTAACTTCGGATAGAGACGAATATCGACAACGGTGCGGGCTAGCGGAGCGCGCGAAGAAAGTTAGCGAAGACGATCCATCAATGACCTCATGACGCCTCAAAATGGCGAAGCGGCACGGATGTACGAAATAACGCTGAGCGACGCCCGTCCCTTACAACGCCCGTGGATCAGTCAGTAATTGATCGGACGCCGATGGAGTAAACACTCCAGCGTTGATTGATGAACTAATCAACCCTCGAGATTTTCACCGGATCCCGTCCTGATACAAATCGAATCTTCCTGTTAATTCTCAAACGGAAATAAGCAAACTTTCCATCTATTAGGTCTTTAGAATTAGGTTTTACCTTCTTTCTTATAGAAAAGATCGACGGTCGAAACTTGTTTATTATTTAAGCTGTGGGCAAAACTGCGACGCAATTCATGCAATAACACCGTGCGATTTAAAGCATTTCGATTTTTATTCGTTTTGGTTACGGTATCACTGAACTGCCGATTTTATGCATTTATGACATAAGAAGTGTCTAATAATATTGTTGCACTATTGTCACTTTATTAGAATAGTTGAAAGAAGCAACTTCGCTTTGTTTAATTTCTGTTTCAAACAATGGTTTTGGACAAATTTTTATTTTGCACAAAGATCAGCAGTCTACAAATTACTAATATAAGCGACCGAAAAAATTATTATTATTGATTAGGGGAATTCTATTTCGGTCATTCATACCAGTTAATCACGATGGAAATTTATTTCGATTGTTCACAACAAAATTGTAGTGAAAAATTTGTGGATCACATTTTCAAGAACTATATGCAACCAATTTAGAAAGACACATGGTGAGGATGCATTTAGAATTACAGTAAATTCTCTCCAATTGTCCTTCAGCTTGTGACTAAAAATGGACAGTTTGGGAAGAAGAGGTTCAAGCTTCGCAGCTCGTTTTTACAATTGTCGATTATCAACAACTATAAAAACTATCTATCTCCTTCACAAATTGTCCATTTTTGTTTGCAAGCTGAAGGACATTTGGAGAGCATTTACTGTACACATATAATCCTCGCGCGACAAGAAGGCACCTTGGTGTTTACATTCCCCCTCTTACTAGCTGCGGTAGCGTGGCAGCTGGTAAGAGGGAGAATGTAAACACAAAGTTGCCTTCTTGTCGCGCGAGGACTGTACGTAGAAGGGAAAGAAAACGTAGAGAAGCTGAACAGCGAGGGAAAATTGTGAAAATAAACATAATTTGCAATTGAATGAAATGTCTTTTTTAGAGACTTTTACCTATTGCTGATATTTATCGTCATCGAAATACCTATGGAATAACTTTTGATAGTAATTCGAACGTGGCAGTGGTTTGTAACGCGTTTAACATTTACCGATTTATTTTACGTAATTTTTACATTTTTCACGTAATCCACATTTATCTGCTGTCCCTCTTTCAAAAGTCGACGGTTCCCGTAATGCAGTTCATTTTCATTTTTATTTTCGCTCCCGTCGTCACGGATGATTATTATACAAAATACAATTCCCCTCGTTAATTACTGTTATGAACCATCAAAATAAATGTTTCGCACAACAGAATTAATTAAGCGACAGAATTAAAGTGTCCCTCATTGATAACTGTTATGAGCAATGAATATACGATTTTTCCGGCATTTATAATTATTATTTGTAACAAAAAACAGTTCGGTCGAATATATTAATAAATTAAATTATATATTATTATTATTATTAAATTATATATTAATAAATATAACGATTAACGTGGACGCTTACGAGAAAAATGAAATTAAGCATAAAACCCGATGACGGTTTCATTTTGAACTTGGAGATGAGGTAGTCTTATTTATTGCTGAGATGAGGGTAAATTAAGCTTTTATTCGAAATACAGGTCTCATAAAGTTTAAACATTTCTAATGTACCGTAGCGACACGAGTGTGTTATAGACAATTTGAGTTAATTTCTGCTGAAACGGAGACGAGTGCAATTAACTACCGCCACCGGAGAAGAGACAGAACTTTTGCGCGTTATTAGTACGCTCGAGAAGACTGCCACTCCTTATTACCACGCCCCATAATTCTTCCTCGGATGCAACACTGGAAACGCTCTAATATTGTCGAATTAAATTTCTAATAGCCTGGTGTACCATCGTTCTGACAATGGAAACGAATCACGTGACTGATTTTGTCTATATGATGCAAAAATACAATGCCATGCCATGCATCTATAAATGACGAAATGATTTGTACTATAAGAAAAGAGGTTATGTCAAGGTTATGTCAATTATTTCAATTTCTATTTCATTAAATATATTGCTTTGAATTTATGGAATTTTTTCGATTACCGGATTGGTAGTCAAAGTGTTAATATGTATATTGTATATACATACGATAAACAAAATAACTTTTGACATCATAAAATAATTTCTTCTTAGTAATGTTTTAATACTGCATACATATTTTGGATCAAAGGGATTAAAAGATATTTCTAAAAATCTTTTATTTACCATTATTTTTAGCGAACAGATCAAAGAGCACTTTGAAAATTTTTTTCATTTCGACATTATTTTTACCGAACAGGTTGGAAGATACTTTTTGATATTTTAATTTTGCATTATTTTTACGATATGGATCGAAAGACATCAAAGAGATTGGACGACACCTTCTAAAATTTTCCTTTGAAGTTATCTTCCACGTTTATTCACTTCTTTTTCAACTAACTTCGCAACCTTTCCTGTAACAATTATAATACTTATTTAGTAGAAATATATAGTTATATGCAAGAGGTTGGTAGAAGTTGTATTAAGATCGATATTTAAATATTTCCTTACACGAGCAGTGCTTTTCAATGTAATTTTACAATTATTTTATAACTCTTTATCGACTGACACAATTTAGTTTAATAAATATTTTGAGTGACACAGCTTGGAGATTACTTGTTATGAAGCAAACTTATTGTAATTATTATTATATTATATACATATATATAATATAATATAATAATAATTACAGTAAGTTTGCTTCATAACAAGTAATAATAATAATAAATATTTAATATTTAAGCACTCGATAGTTATATTATATATATATAATATATTATATTATTATTATTATTATTATTATATTATTATTATTATTATTATTATTATTATTATATATACATATATATTATATTATTATTATAAATAATACCAGATAAGAATATATAGGACGTGAGTATAAAAATGTTCGTTGAGATCAATATGCAAAATAAAACTGAACGAAATGTACGTTTCAATTTTGTCCTATAACGAAAGATCGAAATCAAAACCGTATTTATTATTCGAAGTAACGAGAAAATAAATTAATGTTGAAATCGGGGATAATATTCACAATTGATATTAAAGTAACATTACTGTTTAATCAATATCGCCGATATCAAATTCATGATACTCATTGTGTGCGCACTCCGGTAATTATACGCTGTACAATGTAAAACGAGATACGAAACACGATGATTGCTCCGGTGAACGTTCCTCTGATCTGCACACGTTTGTACTCAACACGTCGACGTACAGGGTGTCACAAAACGAACGGACGTTGCTCCAACGATAAATCTCAACTTTACTTCGCTTTTGTACTATATCTCTGTTTAACAACTACTTTATGCACCCCAAACCATTCTTCTGCACCATTATGCTCAAGTTTGAAAAATTTTGTGAACACACAAATTTTCAGCATTGAAAGTCCTCTCTCTCTTTCCAATTTGATAATATATTCAAACACAAAATATTCGGACGCCTTTTAAAATGGAAAATAACCTTTCTGAAATATTATAGGGATTAATTTACTAGACAATGTCTAAACAAATCTTTGACGCTCGATATAATATATATATACTTATTTATTTATTTAATTATGTATGAGCCTTTTTTATCCACAACCTTTCTATATTTTATATATATATCAGCCATACGGCTATTCTAAATTATCTTTCTTTATCGGGGTATACTATACTCCAATTATTGGGCTGTCCGGAAAATTCGTGCCGACTTTTAGGGAAATTCAATAACAACAATATATATATATATATATATTGTTGTTATTATATATATATATATATTATATATAATAATATATATATAATATATATATATAATATATATATAATAACATATATATTATATATAATATATTTTTATATAATAATTTTATTATAATTTTATATATATATATATATATATATATATATATATAAAATTATAATAAAATTATTATATAAAAATATATTATATATAATATATATGTTATTATATATATATTATTATATATATATTATTATATATTATATATAAAATTATTATTATATTATATATATATATATTGTTGTTATTGAATTTCCCTAAAAGTCGGCACGAATTTTCCGGACAGCCCAATAATTGGAGTATAGTATACCCCGATAAAGAAAGATAATTTAGAATAGCCGTATGATTGATAGAATTTGATTGCTCTTACGCCATTGGCTCAGCAATAAAGCGCCCCTGCCGGTTCATTTACCTTGCACGTTGCAATCGAACTATAGAAAACGAGTGCGAGTTGGAAAGGAAAAGGGGCGAGGAATTGTTGGGGGAAACAGGTGAGAACGAAAATCCGTAATTACGACAAATCACTTGGCCGACGAGAGAATTCTCTATTTCCGGTGGGACAATATTGCCCGACGTGTCGCATCTGCAAAACGAGGAGTTTCGCGCTTGTTTGTACGGTCCGGCTGGAAATTACGGCTGGCTATTCGCGAATCTGGCAAAACAAAAATCGTGCCGCGAAAAATAATCGAGAAACTTCCTAGCCACGAATAATTAATATTTCCCCGGCATATAAATACGTATCGCTGCATTCGCAACTTCGAGGCGTGCGCGCGCAATCACCCAACAAATTAAATTTAAACTTTCGATTGTGCAAATACACGTCCACTCGTGAGAACAAATTCGAATCGAGAATTCACGTTACACTTATCTCTCTCAAAGTGAAATTAGAATTAATAGTCATTATCATGTCGAGCCTTAACGAAGGTAACATTGCGAATATTTTGCGGATGGAGGAACTAATCGGGACGATTGTTCTTTTTTTTTTGTTTTGCAGAAACAATGCGTGCGTATGCATTCGCACCTGTTTGCAAGCAAAGGTGGAAATATTTGATAAGTTCTTGAAACGTTTTCAGAACTATTGTTGTTAGTAGGCTATGGGACTTCATGCGTTCATGAAACAAATTAATAGATCGAACGCAAAATTATGAAGTCATCGTTCAAGACATCATTCATGATTATTGTTACATTATTCCCAACTTATTAGAATTAATAAAGGAAGCAAAACAATTTTGCTTCAATTTCGCAGAATCTTTCAGCTGATATATATATATATATATATATATATATACACATATGTAGCAGGTCGTTGAATTAATATGTTCTATATATTTATATATATATATATAAGTATTTGGGAAGTTATTGAAAAGTTGGAAAGGGAATGGAGGTCGTCGGCCATTTTGTATGGTCAACAAGTGCTGGACTCTGCTGCTGAGTTTTAGATAATAAAATATAATATATTATATATATATATATATATATATATATATATATATCAGTAGAATTCAGTTACATAATAATTCAAGAAATACAAGCATAAATCTACGCTGCTAATTAAAACCATTATTTCTAATTATAATAATTGTTTCCTAATTTTTCAATCAACCAAACAATTTATGAAATTATAATAATTTCATAACATGGCCCTATAAAATAATAATTTTACCACATGGCCCTATTCATAAGCTTCAATGTCCCTTTATAATATGCAAAAGGGACAAAATACGCTTTTCAAAAAATCATAAAAAATAACCTGTAAATGTATGAGCAGATTAGTGGTATCAGGAATGCATTTATAGTCATACAGTTGACCCATCCAATATGATACCAAATCGAAGTTAGAATCATCATTTAATATTTTTCTATATCGTGTTCGAAACGCAAGTGTTTCCCTTTCATGGCGACTCTCCCCTACAATATTTGAATGTAATCCGAACGATCGCCGAAACGCTGAATGGAACCGTTGAACGTTAAATTGCTATCTTCGGAACAAGGGAAACGCCACGCCCATATTTTATTTCCGCAGACGAACAATGATTTAAATAACGCCGCAACGCCGTAATTTCAATAACAATCCCGTCACATTAGGGGGGGCATTAAGATACGCGCATCGGTCGGGGAAAGTTTCATTACTCGTTGCCCGAGCATTTATTTCGGAAGCATACATTAAAATTGCATTAACAGCGGAAACGGTGTTACAGAGTTCCCATAATTCATACAACACGCGCGTGCAACAAGAGCATGCAAAACGATTCGGTTCTTCCCTTAGTCCCGACGCGGCGGCATGTTGTGCACGAGAGCTTCTTCCCCCCCTCGACGCGTTGATTAATTTCTTGGTACCACTTCTGTCTTAACGACGGCTGGATTCGAAATTGCTATCCTATCTTCGCGACACTCTCGCACGGCGCATTCAGATAATTGGACGGGGAAACGATCGGTATATTGAATGCAGAACAATCTTAAAGAACGCGAGTTCTCGTAGCAGCGAACAGGCTAGAAATGAATCGAATAAATAGAAATATGTATTGTGAACGCTGATACGAATACGACGAATGTTAATTAACGAATTTGAAACAGGCCATGTCGAATTCATCGATTTTTCCTTTATGTAACTAAACAATTTCGGCGGTCTGGCAAAAAATGTTCCCAATGAAAGTTAATTAGTATTTAGTTAGCTACACACACACACACACACACACACACACACACACACACATCTTGAAAGGTAACAAATTTCAAAAACTACTGTTTTTCGATTAAAAGTCAAGATATAATAATCTTATTATTAAGATTATTAGGATATAATATATAATCATGACTTTTTTTAAATGGCACCCAGTATTTTTGACTTCGTATGGTTATTGCTGATGAAAAAATTAATTCAACCTGCTATACATATTATATACATAAATATACATATTATATACATATATATATAATATATTATATTTTATTATCTAAAACTCAGCTGCAGAGTCCAGCACTTGTTGACCATACAAAATGGCCGACGACCTCCATTCCCTTTCCAACTTTTCAACAACTCCCCAAATACTTATATATATAAAAAAAATATATAGAACAAATTAATTAATTATATTATATTATATTATATTATATATATATATACATATATACACATATGTAGCAGGTCGTTGAATTAATATGTTCTATATATTTTTATATATATATAAGTATTTGGGGAGTTGTTGAAAAGTTGGAAAGGGAATGGAGGTCGTCGGCCATTTTGTACGGTGTGGACAAGTGCTGGACTCTGCAGCTGAGTTTTAGATATTTTTGAATGGACATATATAGAACATACTATAAATTAGTTATCTTATTATAACAAATCAAGATTCTGTTCAATCTGAAGCTCGTTAATTTTACTCTTAGCATCAAACTTTCGATTTAAATAATTTATGTCAACAACAACGAAGATTTCAAAATCCAGCGAACGTAATCTTTTCGATTCACACAATCTTCTCTTTCTGTGGGAAACAAACGGTTGTATCAATCAAACGAACGGTGTTCACACCAGCGTGGATCGCTTAATCGCGTACAACGGTCGCAATAATTAACACGAGTCAGCGTTCTTAATAGAGCAGTTCTTAATAGTTGATTATAAACAGCTATTTCGTCGGTCCGAAGTATTCCATAATTGCAATCAGTTTCTTCTGCCCTGACGAGCGGTAATATTCATTCACCGAGCCAGCTCGGTACAAAACACGTCATTAGCTAAGAATTCATCAAAACGACGCAGTCGTTTTTCCGGCGAAACACGCTCACCCCCCGCGCGCACCCCCTTCCGTTCCCGACGCTGCCGAAGAGACAAATGAATACCGTTGTTCGACAATCGTTCGGCGATTATGAAAATTACAGCATTAACAGCCAGCTCCAGCTGGCTGGCGCCACGGCGCGATGAAAGTCCCCCGGCGTGAGTAAAACAGTCGCGGATAATTCGAATTAATGACGGATCCGGGCGATCCGTCTTCAAAGATAATATTAATTATCGCCGCGGCGAGGCAAGGGATTCCGATTCAATTCATATTAATGCCGCGAAACGACACGTTTCTTCCAATTTATCTCCATTAGAAAAGTTTCGGCCGTCGCCAATTACCGGCAAGGTGCTCGAGGAACATAGGCGCCGCCGACAGTTTCGCATCTTCCAATTCGTTTTCACTTAACGACGAACAGAAGGAAGGCGGCGCGGCGCCGGAGGCGATCGTGATAGCGGCATTGAAAGTCTCGCGAGCATCGTGTTAAATTTAAAGGCGTTCCTAGCAGCGGTCGCGCGATACGATCGCCGTATAAACGAACCGTGTAATTGCAAACGTGTCCCCGTGACGTGAAATCGGATGAAACGGGGCGGTGGTTCCTGTGGACGCGCGAGAAGCCTGACTAGCATCAGTTAAAAACTGCTGGTTACGGGGAGGAATCAGATTAGCGTTAGCGGTTAGGGGGAGGGAGGGGAGGGGGACAGGCATTTTCTAAATGCAAATTACTCGGGTTCGCTGTGTATACGCGGTAACGCGGAGAACAGAGTGAACAACACACGTCGAGACGACGACGACGACGACAACCACTGATGGAAACACATTCGGACCGCGACAGGCTGACACAGTTGATATTATCTTTTTGATTTACACCGATAGCTACTCCTCAAGGAAAAATGGATCGGAGCTGCGGGGGTTCCGAGGGAATGCGTCAAACGCGACTTCGTTAACTCTTGCCTCTTTGCCGCGTTTCGACGAGTGTGATTCGTGGCATAGTTTTCTAGTAATCACCCCTTAAGTATGAATGTTATATACAATGTCATATACAACTGCCGCTCAAAAGTATGTGGACACTTGACAATTTTACAGGAACTACGAAATATTAGGTCTACCGGAAAGTTCTGTCCGATAGTGTCACTTCAAGCTTCAATCCATATGCACACATCCATATGACCATGATAAAGGACGCCGAAGTGTTAATTAGGGTAGCTAGGAAAAAAATCCTAGTGCCGAGCGTTAACAAAAAGTGGAAAGAATTTATTATATAATATTATATTGTATTATTATTATTATATTACTATTATTATATTACTATTATTATATTATTATTATTATATTATATTATATTATATTATATTATATTATATTATATTATATTATATTATATTATATTATATTATATTATATTATATTATATTATATTATATTATATTATATTATATTATATTATATCATATTATATTATTATATATAATATTTTATGATAATTTCACGGAGTTTATAACCCTTAGGTCGATACTCCGACGGTGCATTGCGAAACACCTTATGTATTTACTTGTCGTTAACTGGAACACACAAAGGAAGAATCAAGTGAAAATATCCGGCTCCTCTTTTCCCGCGTGCCCATCGACTAAGTATTAGGTCTACCGAGATTAATGCGAAAAATGTGAATGTTCAGATAATTGAATTACTTATTATTAGATACGATGCTATATATATATTCAGGGACACCGAAGTTACAATAATTTGAAAAATTCTCGTGATAAAAGCCCCTAACAAAATCTTCTTCGTTATAAGTTCATAACAATCGCATTTAATCGAAGATTTTGTTTGCTCATAATAATCATTATTGATAATGAAAAATGTATTTCTGTTACTTATTATCTGTAACTATTATGAGCGATCGAAATCGACTTTCCGTCATCGGTAATGATTATGGACAAGGAATTCTGTCGCATCCACCATACTCCCCGGACCTAGCACCCTTCGATTATCACTTGTTTCTCTCTTTGCAAAACTTTTTACAGGAAAAAGAAATTCAAAACTGAAGCTGATGACAAGCAAGCACTAGTTCAGTTCTTCGCCTCTAAAAATAAATAATTTTTTAAAAATGGCATTTACAAGTCGCCATCGCGTTGGCAAGACGTCATAAGTAACGATGGAAAGTATATTCTACGATAAATATAATTAAATGAAAATTGTGTTATATTTCAGTTCAAAATAACAGTAAAATTGTACAGTGAATCAGACAATTTTAAAATAAATAGTTTTCGCATTTTTAAAGTTCTATGAATACCTTTATCCGTCACTGTGTGTAGCAACGATTCTATTTTTCACATTGCATTCACGTTAAAACAACCTTTCGCCGATCGTATTCACAATATTGACGGAGTACTTTTTACCAGGCGTGTATTAACGTCAACGAAAACAATAATTCGTTGCCCGGGCATCAGCGCGTGTCTCGTCAATAGCGATATTCCAGCGTTAACGTGAACGTTCCCGGAAATTTCCATAAACTTTTCAACGGGGGTAATGCAATTATTTCGAGCAGGATCGGTCTCATTCAAGAAGCTTCGCTCTCGCAAAAGGAACTCGAATCAAACGATCCGTCCGGATTCGGAACTTCCCGAACGCTTAAACTTTCATTATTTCCTGCCGGCGCGGCGCGGCGCGGTGGTTGCCGGGTAACGACAACGACGTCTACCAAAGTACAGCAGACAGAGAAAGAGAACAAACCGATCGGTAAGTCTGCAATTACAATTAGGATAAATACCTTTAACTGCCGATGCTAACCCTATCGTCCCGGTCTGTCCCTTTCACAGAGGCCGCGATGAAACGAACAAATCGACCGTTCCCCGCAATCCAATAAATTCCTTTCCCAATACGACTATCCACTCGCGCGAGCTGGTAATTCGGGCAAAATTGTTCCACCGTTCCCCTCTACGACGACAGCGCCGAATTTATGGGTTGATCCCATCGCAATTAAAGAATGTATCTACGCTGCACATTCGCTACACCGGAAACGTCAGTGGATTCAAATTATCTTTCCCTATCGCGCACGGCTTCAGCACCGACCGTGTTTATAACAGCTACGGAGGTTTAACCTTTTCGGTACGGCTGAATTCTGCGCGAGGATATTTCCCTGGACGGCAGATTCTGATATGTACTGTATATACAGAGAGTCTGATACTGTATGTATTCCGTCTGTATATTGTTAACACTATTGTAAATCGATGTGAAGACAAAAGAAATGTGAAACAATGCATAGGAAGATGATTATTTCATTCAAACGGAGAGCGAGTGAGCTACTAGAGCGAGCCACCACAGGCTGTCCCATAAATGTCTCGCAATCCGAAAGTGGCGGGTTCCTCGGGTCATTTGAAGCAACTTTTTCCTTTTAAAAAATGTTCTCCGAGGCACCGTTAACGAGTTATCAACGAAAAACAGTGACCAATGAGAGGCGAGCTCGGCTGGCGCGAGGCGACCGAGCCAATGAGCGGAACTGGGCTTCGTGCGCTGGCTGGCTGGGCCGCCTCGCGTCAGCCGTACTCGATTCTTATTGGTCACTGTTTTTCGTTGATAACTCGTTAACGGTGCCTCGGAGAAAATTTTTGTAAAGGAAGAAGCTGCTTCAAATGATCCAAGGAACCCGTCATTTCCGGATTGCGTTTGATAGACTACTGCGGATTCCGCTGTAATGGGAATCGTAACAAGAAAGCTCATGAGTTCGGTATTCTGTTCTAATTAGCTCAAGTTTGACTTTCTCTTCAATTTACTTGTACTTTGCCAAAGACCGCTCTTTGTATCCCGATACCATTTAATAACGTAGTATATTAAAATAAACCGAAAGCGCATATTAAGACTAGTTCAGTTAATGGATCTCATAAATTCTTCGCGAACGTTTTCGTACAAATGATCTTCCCGGATCGTTCGCGTCGCAACAGGAAAGGAAAAAACCAATCGTATTAAATCCGAGCCATTAAAAGCGCGTGTGACAGAAAAAATTCGTGTCCATCGATCAAGTTCAGCCTCCCTGTTTCCGGGACTGACTTCCGTCACGTGTATATCGGGAGAAAAATTAAACGTGCCATCGAAGGCAATGGAAGAGATTGTCATATCGGTTAGGGTGGGGTAAAAAAAAAAACGCTGGGAACTGTGTCGGAGCAAATTGCATCGCGGCTCCGTCGTTTGGCAACACGTGACGGTGACACGAGCTTTCCAATTAATCAAAAATAAACGGTGTCAACAGTCGACTCGGGCCCGAGTAAAACCGTCGGCCGGTACAAATGTTATTTATCGTCAAGTATGCAGCGTTAGTGCGGGCGGCACTGTTATTCGAACGGCAGTCGAAACGGCAGTCATTGAACCTCGCATTATGTAATGTGGACCGCGGAAATTTGTTGCCGGTTGCCCCGGCGTTTGTTCTCCTCTCAAGGAAAATACCCGGCGCGGCGCGGCGCGCGAAACGTCGAGTGAAAGTTATACTGTTCCGGGGGGTTCGGGCGCGCGTTCGTCGTTCGTACATACAATTCCCGTAAAATGGATTCCCCGCGGTGAAATTCACGATCAACTGGAACAATCGTGTGTGCAACGCAACAACGAGTTAACGCGATAACGAGTATGTCCAGTGAATAACGCGTGCGCCACGGAATTAAAAACGATCTTCCACTCGTAAATGAATACGCGAACGGTTCGACGTAAACGAAATGCAAAATTGAACAGCTAACCTGCAATTTAGTCACGTCAATCATCCGGGAATTGATGCTGCACGATTGCGTTTGCCCGGGAGTTCGCGTCCGTTTTTCACCCGGCTTCTGCTCATTTGGCTCCTTAAACGTTATTCGCTCGGACGCGCGATAGATTCAGATCTTCGGAATTGCCAATTTTTCCCCATATCTCGTGCTTTCTAGAGATGTACCGTTTGCGCTCATCTGGCAACACGCTTTCAGCGGCCACAATTATTTCGGCTGATTTCAAGATTTTATCCTTCGTGGACGAATGTCGACGCAGTTACGACGTCAGGACTGTATATCTTATTTCAAACATTGAAGGGTTCGATAGGAAACAGGCACATGCCAAATGTGTACCGATTTTTTTTCTGCTTTATTAGCTTTTTTGTACAATTTTCCAATTAATTTTATTAAATAAAATATTATTTTATAATATTATTATAATATTATATATAATAAATATAATATTATATAATACTATATAATATTATTATAATATTATATATAATATTATATATAATAAATATAATATTATATAATACTATATAATATTATTATAATATTATTATATTATTTTATAATATTATTATAAAATATTATTTTATCTTAATTAAGTCTCGAAAAACTTTTATGTCTTCAAATTTTCATTCTGCTGTTTCATAATAATTTTTTTTAAACTGCAAATATAGCGAAAGCCAGTACTTAGCTTATTAGTAGTAAGTTATTACATTACAATTATAATTATATAATTACGAAGGACAGTATAATTAGTATTTACTATCTTTAATTCTGAAAACTCGTATTATAACAATTATATATTATATATTTCCAAGTTTTCGACTAAAAACTGCTTCTCCAATAACTTGAAAAAAGTTGTAACGTTTTAAAAGGTGTACCAATACTTTTTTTTTACCCACTGCATGCTCTTAACTTCGCAGTACGTAGAACAGCTTTTTCGAAAATCACTTAAGCTTGAACAATTTCGTTACTAGTAATCATCTAAATTAATTAATTTATTACAAACATGCTGGTAATTACTATGACCTAGCGATTATGGTACAGTATATCAATATCGGTATTTGCTAACATATTATCGATAATAAAATGTTAATGAATAATATTGAAATAATAATATTATAATGAAATAGGTGAACCCACAAAACTACTGATATTTATTATTATATTTTATATATTTTTATTTATTTTTATATGTTATATTACTATTATTTATATTAGTGGATAAGACGTTATGCCGTTTATTTCGTATTTCGATTTTTATAAAATCGTTTGGTAAAGGTAAAAACCAAAACAATATCGATATAACACCAGCGTTTTATATTTCGGTCGAAGGTACCTAAATGTAAGAAGAAAATGGTAAGACGAGCGGCTAATATTCTCTTGGACTGTTATCCGACATCGATAAAACTGCCACCTGTTCCGCGTCCGCAGGAAAACCGAACCCAAGCGACAACAGCAGGCCGAGCCTTTTGTACTCAATTATTTTTAATGTCTCATTGTATTCTCCCTTGCATCGCCGTTAAGCTTAATAGCCCGCACTGCTCAAGGCGCGCCTCGTTCCTTTCTATTTATTTTTCCCTCGGTCTAACGGTCATAATTAAAGTCAATCGTATTACCGGAAACAGTCCATTAAACGCATTCTGTGTCCGAAAGTCCCTCGTCAATCGGTGCCCCGCAAGACTAGAGACTCGCGCCGGTATACGAAATATAGTAAACTTTCTCCAATTGTCTGTCGGCTTGTAAATAAAACTGGACAATTTGGGAAGAGGAGACACGATCATTCGAGTCTCCCATTTTCAAACTATACATTTTTTTGTTTATAAGCTGAGGGACAATTGCGGATAATTTATTGCAGTGGCAGTGGCGGATTAACCCCCAAGGCGCATGTGGCGTGCACCTAAGACCCCCGTCGCGAAGGGGCCCTCGAAAGGATTGACGAAATTAATGTGTATTTTATGTTTAAGGCATAATGTGTATTTTATGTTTATATTTTTCTGTTTATCTTAGATTTACTTTAAAGAGACGAAAAAAGATCGATCACGAAACCACCAAAAATCGATCATAACATATTAAAGGCCTCAATTTCGTGTTGCGCCTCGGGTCCAGTACATCTTAATCCGCTACTGTGTACCGGTATTATTCGATAACCTTTATAGAGAACGAAATAGTGGTATGACATCGCTTCGGTATATTTACCTTACATTAACCGATAATTTTTACGGTCTTCTTACTTAATTACAAAGTGTCTCGCCGAATAAGCATGGAGATGTCCAAGGATGTCCCAAGTCAAATTGAACTTGGTATAACATCAATCGATAGGTTCTCCAAAGAAAATTTTCTCTCCCAAGTGGCAGCTTGGTATCTTCTTCGGCACACATTTCACCATTTTTTTCGGATTTTTCAATTGCGAAGCCGATTTTTCACAAATCAAAAAACATTTAAATCACGGATTTTATATTGACATTATAAAGTGACCGCTTTTATATTTTCACAGTTTTTGCCTTATGTTATAATTAGTAACATATACAATAATTTTGTCAGATTTTTTCAAATGGTGGCACGTATTTAAAAACATGTAAAACCGATTTTTTTACCTACTATTACGCAAAAGGGTTGCACTCTCACACATTCGATATACAATTCGAACATTCGAGCTATTGCAATTGTTGAAAAGTACAAATGTAACCGTAATTAAAAAGTAATATAAATATTAAGTATTATATATTCTATTAGATATAATTCGAAACGTACAAGAGATGCGAAAGTGTGTTCATTTAAAGAAAACAAATGGATAGAAACGATGATATCAGTTCAGAATGATTTGGAGATCGGCCATTTTGAAGCCGCGTAGTCGCGTCCAAAATGAACAAATAGTAAAAATGATCACAGTAAATCGTGTAGCCAATACGCTCGAATAACTACAGTTAGCGAATGAAATTTTCACTATGATGGTAGTTTCGAGAAACAACTTTGCTCAGCTGTTTCGAGGCAAATGCCCTAGTGTGCGCCGCTTTTAACCCGCCGATTGAAATATTCTATTCTATTTCGAAGTAGCGTTGCGATTTGCGACAAAAGTAGAAGTGGAAGCGGAATATAAACGGAGTATAAATATTCTGGTCGTACGAGCCACGTTGCAACAGCGAGGCAAAAGAAGCGTCCGAGAAACCGAAAAATGCCGGCGTTTCATTTCGGTTGCCGGTATCAACCCTTTGCGTTCGAAACTATTTTAATTCCAAAATGAAGACATTCGTTCGAGCCTACAGTATTTCCATTTGATACGATTGCTTTTACGTGACACGTACGAAATTGAACGTGTATGCTTATAGAATACTTCTATTATTTGACGATTTATCGAACACAAACAAATGTAATAAAGATTAAAATAATTAATAATTATTAATAACTAGTGAAAATTCTTTTGCAAATAGCGTAGCAATTTTTAGCGTCGCCTCAGAGTCGCCGCTCGACTGGAAAGAGTTAAGTCCCTGCGCGATACACGCCCGCTTCGATGCGCCAGATCTCCGATTCCCCAATTTTCGAATTCTCTAATTCCCTAATTCACTAATTCCCTAATCCTCCAGCCCCGCGCGACTGTTCGCCGACCGGTTTTCGCCGCCGCGAACGCGAAATTACAGCGGTCGGCGGTGACACGTGTGCGCGGATCAGCTTCCCTCGGAGATGTTTCTTAGGCTGTTCCCTGCCTCCCGGCGCGACGCGACGTTGCTCACGCCGCGTTCTTGCACTAAATACGGAACGTAAATCAGGTTTTACGTCTACACGTATTTTTGTCTGGCGTGCAATAACCCCGGCGGAGTGCATCGTCGCCGCGGGAGCCGCTCGCGAAATCCGAGCAGCTAGTCGAATCGGCTTTGAATATTCCCCGTGCTGGCGAGGGCGCCGGCGAAGAGAGAGAGCATCGAGCATAACGCGCTGTTACACGCGTATTATCGCGAACGACCGACGCGCCCGTTCGACGGAGATAAAACAACGGGAACCATAAGAGAGAACCGGGTGAATGATACGGAGGGAACGGAAGAAAAAGTCGCGAGGTATCGTATACGTGCTACGTTTTGTACGCTGTTGATGGTCCCCTCTTTCTCGTTCCTTCTCTCTCTCTCTCTCTCTCTCTCTCTCTCTCTCTCTCTCTTTTTCTCTCTCGAAACTCTCGAACGCGGCGGAAAGAGCGTTTGACTCCGGCGAAACAAATCGGGACGGAAGCATTTCAACCGCGCCACGCTAAATCGCTCCGACGGAACGACGCGACGCTGTTACCGATTCGATTTTCGCCGGACCATTCCCGGAGAAATATTCTAGAATAGAACATTTTACAAATGGAGCCAGCCCGCCGACTGGTCGGTTCGTGGCGGTGACGTCGAAATGTACGAATTTCCGTTCGCCGACGGAGAACGGGCGGCGGAAAGAGCGGGGACGAAACGGAGAACACGAGGGCGAGGCGAGGTCGGAACGGAGGCGGACCGTGGAAAGGGGAACGAGCGAGAGTGCAGAAAAGCACATCCCTGACCATTTTCTCCTGTATCAATAGCTTATCCATAACGATTCAGCGGGTTTGTCCGAGCGTGAACGCAACGATAATACGATGGACCGTTCCCGTCGTCCGGTTAGGTGCGCCTTCTCCCCGGCCTCTGTCCTTCCCCCGGCAACGCTTGGCCCGTCTCTTTTGTCTCTTCATCGATTCATGCACGCGACCGACGTCATTACTGGCAGATAATGCACCCGTGGTTCGGACGTGGCGGTGGATCGATGCGGTGGCCGGCCATCGTACGTGGAACGAGGAGAACCCGGAGGAACCCTAGGGCCGCGCCGGCTAGGGTCTGGGACCGCGATGAAAGGACGTTTCGGACCGGGAACGCGATCATCTCGTCTCTCGATTCTGATACTTTACTTCCATCTTGATGCGCTGGAACATACGGGGGGAGCTCCGGCGAGATACGAACGACAGAGGAATTCGCTTATCGTGAAACGGACGCGCATCGACGTATCCGCCGGGCCATTCGCGGACCGTTGCGTCTTTATGGAAGATGAAAGATAAAAGGTAGCCCCCGGACACAAATCACGAAATACTCGCTTCCAGGGTCCGGACAGCGGACATCTATCTGCACGGTGGTACAGTACACCTGTCGATCATTCTCGATTTTTGGATACACTCCGCGACGTGGAGATAGCACACAAGTGTAATTCTATTGATTTTCAGGAATATCGGTGAGAACAGCGACGGTTCTCTTATTAGCGGACTGCTGATTTTTATGCGTTTATGAGAGAAAAGGGTGTAGCTGAAATATAAAATTATAAGCAGATAAGAAGAATTGTTCTCTGGTTATTGTAACGATTAAAAGAAACAATTTATTTTCATTGAATTTCTGTTCCTTGCGATCGTCTTCAGAAATTTTTATTTCGCATGAAGATCCGTAATCTACTTGTTACATAGTGAGTTGTTGGAGTGAGTGACGACTCAGAGTGAGACGTTTTTCCAACGAAAATATCCTCGTTGTTTTTCATTCTCATCCGTTCCTCGCGCAATGGTCTGAAACGCGATTATAGTTTATGCAAGATTATATCTGCACGGTAGTACAGTACACCTGTCGATCATTCACGATTTTTGGATACACTCCGCGACGTGGAGATAGCACACAAGTGTAATTCTGTTGATTTTCAGGAATATCGGTGAGAACAGCGACGGTTCTCTTATTAGCAGACTGCCGATTTTTATGCGTTTATGAGAGAAAAGCGTGCAGCTGAAATATAAAATTGTAAACAGGTAAGAAGAATTTAATAATACAGTGACACTCTGTTCTCAGTTTATTGTAACGATCAAAAGAAACAATTTATTTTCATTTAATTTCTGTTCCTTGCGATCGCCTTCGGAAATTTTTATTTCGCATGAAGATCCGTGATCTACTTGTTACATAGTGAGTTGTTCGAGTGAGTGACGACTCAGAGTGAGTCGTTTTTCCAACGAAAATGTCCTCGTTGTTTTTCATTCTCATCCGTTCCTCGTACAATGGTCTGAAACGCGATTATAGCTTATGCAAGGTTATATTTCATATTTCATATTTTTATTCCATTTCTGGAAAATGCTAGAACATGTATTGGGATTCCAATGGGAAACTATTCCTTGAACTGGGCTCGACATTATTCTAGAAAATTTTCTTGCAGTCAATGGCCTGCATTTGTAATTGTAATCATGGTTTTTCGAAGCGCGTCGAAGAACAAATCGAATCATTCTTGAGAAATAGGTTCACTCGATGACACCAAAAAATGGATGTGTTTCGTTTCTGCTCAGCTAGGAATCGTGTACGATTAATAGACTGCGGATTTTATGCAAATATAAAGGTCAAATATAGGTCAAATATATATATAATAATAATAAATATAATAATAATATATACAAAGGTATAATAATATAATAATAATAATAATAATATATAATAATAATATATATAATAAATATATATATATATATATATATATATATATATATATAAAGGTCAAATATAAAACTGTGAAGACATCGAATGAATTTAAGTATCTTTTTATATTATATACGACTTATTAGAATGATTAAAAGAGGAAAGGCATTTTTATCGAACTTACAATTCTTCCAACTAACTTAGACAATTTTTATTTCGTATAAAAATCCGCGGTCTGGTGATCAATATCACACATTATCGAAATACAATAACTACAGATAATCGTATAGCTCACTCACTATTAACCTTTTAGAAAACCTTTTATCGTGAGTATATCTTTGGCTTTTCATGTGCATCGACCAACAAGGAATGAAATCATTTATTTCGAAATTATTTTACAACTCCATATAAAATGGTTCTAATTAATAAAAAGAAAAAATAATGTGTGCAAAAATAGAGCGAAAAATTTCATAAAATCGATTCTCTCGAATGTCTTCTAAATTATTGATTATATTGAGGAATATACGTTTGACAAAACATATAGATCTAGGCAGACCACGTCTTTGTTCTCCTATGTGTTTTTTACGTAAATTGAACGATTTTCGACAGTTATCCGTGCACCAATGTATCTGGAATTCGAGCAGCTTGCTGATTGCTGCACACGCCACCGCGTCCATCGAAATTCTTGGAGCCCAGAGATCAAAAGTGGGTTGTTTTATTAGCGTGCGCGGCTTTGATCGTTTCACGGATCTTGTCGAGTGTTGTGCGAAAATTACCGTTCACGGATTCCCTTGTGCGCGTTCCACGAAAGATTCGATGGTTTCCCCGAACGCTTTGCGATCGGTCTTGGATACAATATTTATTGGACTACGGTACACCACTTGCCGACAAATGAGATATTTGCTCGAAAGATCGTTTCACGTTGGCGAAGAATTTGTAATATTGTAGAGCACGATGAACGATAGCTATTATTCGATCGCTATTATTTTTATGCTCAACAGACGTTGCAACATGAAAAATAGTATCATTCCAAGACCCTAACTCCCTTCTTGCTGATAGTTTAATCTTTTTTTTTTACAAATTTATTATAATTATTTTATCAGTAATTACTATTTTAGTATTATACGAATTTTTGAATTTAGATTTATTAGAAAATAATATTAACGATTTCAATTCCTTCATTGGAAACACCTTTTATCGATGAATTATGAAATCCAACGTATTCTGCGTTAAAATTCGTTGGCAATCTTAGTTAATTTGGGAAGATTATCTACCAATTAACAGATGCCTTTCTGTTGAAACTTGGAAACGGAGATGCTAGAATTATTCATGAATCGACCCCATAGGTTTCGAACATGTTTATTCGGGGAATCAGCTTTTGACGCCAGTTTACAGTACGGATTGATCTGCGGATCTTTTTCTCGAACGATCCGTAGACCGGCTTGATTGAACGAGAACAAGACTTAAAAGCTTTCAGCGAGATCTATCAAAGAGACCTCGCATTATTCGCGATGCGGAAACGCGGTTAATGATTTTCTCGATATTCCCGTAGCGTGTACACATGCGTCGTTTCCGGTTAAAGCGGTTAAATACCCACGCGGCAAGCTTTTCGTCTAATTTACCATTCGGAACATATATACAGGGTGTCCCAAAAATGTCTCGCAATCCGAAAGTGGCGGGTTCCTCGGGTCATTCGAAGCAAATTTTTCCTTTACGAAAATGTTCTCCGAGGCACCGTTAACGAGTTATCAACGAAAAACAGTGACCAATGAGAGGCGAGCTCGGCTGGCGCGAGGCGACCGAGCCAATGAGCGGAACTGGGCTTCGTGCGCTGGTTGGCTGGGCCGCCTCGCGTCGACCGTACTCGATTCTTATTGGTCACTGTTTTTCGTTAATAACTCGTTAACGGTGCCTCGGAGAACATTTTTGTAAAGGAAGAAGCTGCTTCAAATGATCCGAGGAACCCGCCATTTCCGGATTGCGAGACATTTTTGGGACACCCTGTATATATCCAGCCGGTTGTTTACAATTCCGTGAGATTTAACGGTGGTCCCGTGCATTTTTCCCGTCCGTCGAAGATTCGGAATCCGGGCCGCGTATGCGTCAACAAAAAGACGAAGATGAAACGGCCGTTACATCAATCACTGTTATATCAAATTGAACCAGGCACGGGGGTTTCGAGTGTCAGCAAAAATGACGAGTCGAATGCAGAGCTCTAGTCAGAACAAACTGGGATGACAGAGAGAACCGCGTTCAATCAACTCCGTTCGTTTGAAGGAACGCTCGCCACGGTAACGTTGCACTTTATCCGGGCAGAAATCTTGGCTGCAATTAAATCGAGTAGGGTAGAGGAGCCGAGTACTATAGCCTGTTGACGATCTTCAGGATTTTTCGCTGCTGAAAAAAAACATTAACAATTTGATTAACATTTCTTAACACTTTTACGGCCGGAGTCACGCGTGCATGACTTCCCGAAAATTTTGAATTACATAAAGATCGGTTCAGCACAGTTTTTAAGAAAATTTATCCCATTTATATTGTTAATAAAATGTATCCTATTTATATTGTAAATATCATAATTGCACTATTAAAAAGGTGTATCATACTGTTAACAATCACTTACATTTATCATTTCATTTCACTGTTTATATAAGTCATTTAAAAATTCACATTAGAAATGACTGCTTTAATTAAATTTCATATTCACATTTTTTCTTTTTAAAAATACGACGGAGACGATTTGAGATATGTTGACATGTACATATGCCTATCCTGTGGCAAGCGGCACAGTAATTAACGCATCAAGCGAAGAATGGATTCAGCTACGGTGCACAGTGAATAATAATTCAAATAAATAATTATATATAATATTATATATTATATATTATTATATTATTATATTATTATTATTATTATTATTATATTATATTATTATTATTATATTATATAATATATATATAATACATTACAATAATTATTATTTATTTGTTGTAAGTAACTGTAAGAAGTGCATGCTCTTGTTCTTCTAAACTATAGCAAACATTCCACAAATGTCCTCCTCTTTACACCACAGTTTTCCTTTTAGACAACCTGATCGCCTACGGAAACAAGCCTTTTGGTAACCACGAGGATCCACCACGATCTTACGAAAGCCTCTACGATCCAAATTTTCATTTGTCGGAGCATTCCTTTGGAAACCTGCCGACCAAACGAAACGTCTCGAACCGGAAGATTTTAGTTTAGGTCCTCGAAGCTGTGGACTTTTACCGAGGCTTGCTCGCATGAAAAAAAAAACATCCGCTCGCGGCGTGTCCGTGATGCGCGACAGATGCGAACAGAGGGAACGTAAACCAATTAAAAGTAGAAAGAAAAAACGGAGAGGGGTTTGGGGGAGGAGGGGGAGGAGTTAGGTTACCGGTAGTCGAGCGAAGGAACGTTAAAGGGAGGATGGGAAATCAAAAGGGAGCATTAAAAGTTGTCGATGCTTTAGCGGCGCGGCGGTCGTTGCCAGAAAGGACTCCTTTGGGAGTACATAGGACGGGAATCACGGCGGCCGGGGTGGAGAAGCCCATTCCGCTCATCTGCCGAGTCATAAAGCAGATAGTACAGTTCTATATCCTCGAAAATACATAAATCTTGGCCGGGCGTAATGTACGAGAAATGAATCCTCGCGTAAAATAAATGATCGGATCAGCCGTCGTTTCCAATGAAGACGTTTCCCGTAACTGCACCATCCCCCTCTCCCCCCCTCGAACTACCGACTTCGATACGAGACCGGGCGCTGGAAGCGTCGTTAATAATACGACGGAACACTGATCCCGTAACGAGAGCTAGAATTAGGATTTCCCAGTTTGGATCGTGTTCGCGTTGGACGGCGAACCCTTTAGGTTCGCGTTTTGAACCGAGTTGATTGAACGAAACGGCTGCGTGGAACGCGGCTCCGAACAATTTTTCCGTAATCACGCAGAAACTGCTCGATGAAACTGTTGATTCTTTCAAGCCGTTTCGGTGAAATAAGTCCGCATATCGAACGATAGCGTGTACGATTCGGTGTTGAACGTTCGTTCGCGTTCAATTGTCGGGGGTCGTTCCGACGGCTTTATTCCCCCAGAAACGGTACACGTAAATTGGGAAATCCTCGATAATACGCGTTTTATCAACTCGTCTCTTTGGAATGCCTATCGTACGGCCGGCCCACCTTTTTTCCTCGATTTTCCTCTCCCTTTCCCTCGCCTTCTCCCACGAGATAAATTCCATCGGCTGTCTAAAGCCACTTTTCCCTGGCGTTCGCAAGACACACCGCTTTTATCGGCACGGCAAGCAGTCTGGGAATGCTAACGTTGCCAACATTGACGATCGGACGATAGGGTGGAGGGATGGTCGCCGCAGAACGACGAATTTGTTAGGCGTCGCTCATTCGAGAGGATAGACAGTGCCGGTGAGACCGCAGCTCAACTGCTTGTCGCAACATTATTATCGAGGTTGCAATAATTAGACGTTTTTCGACTGTGATCTGTTCTTCGAATTTAAAAGAATGTCCATTTACTGTACGCAAATTTTACATATCGAAAGCGATTCAATTTCCAGTTATTATTTGTTAATATTCATTGCTCTGGCTTCTCTTTAACCAATTATCCGCGTGGATCTGCTTTCAAGATGAATTTTGCATGCGTTTTATCGATCACACTGGCTGCAGCTACTGTCGACGAGTTGTTCTAGAAATGTGCGAAATTTATAAATATGTCTCGCAAGTATTTTAACATAAATCGTAGGAGAAGTATTTTCGTTGTAAAATCACCATTTCCTTGTGGTATGTTACAGTAAGAGATTGTTACTACAGCTAAGAGATTAATAAAACGTTTCTTTAAAGAGGATACCGATCCAATTTAAAGGATAACGTCATTCTAGAATTTTCAAACGATACAAATTTGATTCTTTTGACTTTTAAATTATGCTTTAGGATCTTAGAAGTATAATAAATATTTATTTACGTTAAAACAAACTAAAGAGGCTCAGCTGTCGTCAAAATCAGAAATGATGGAGATGAAAAGGATATCAATATACAGGTTGGGGGTTCCTGAAGTCATTTGAAGTAATTTTTTCCTTAGCGAAAATGCAATCCGCGGCTTTGTTTACGAGTAATTAATGGAAAACGCTGACCAATGAGAGGCGAGCTCGGCTGACGCGAGGCGACCCAGTCCCGCTCATTGGCTCGGTCGTCTCGCGCCAGCTGATCTGGTCTCTCATTGGTCACTGTTTTTTCTTAATAACTTATAAATAAATAATTTACGTGGATTGTATTTTCGCTGAGAAAAAAGTTACTTGAAATAATCTCAGGAACCCCCATTTCCCGGAAGTATAATTATATATAAGTATATATAAGTTCCCATAAGTAATAGTATATATAAGTAATTATATATAAGTATATATAAGTAATTATATATAAGTATATATAAGTATATATAAGTAATTATATATAAGTATATATAAGTAATTATATATAAGTATATATAAGTATATATAAGTAATTATATATAAGTATATATAAGTATATATAAGTAATTATATATAAGTATATATAAGTATATATAAGTAATTATATATAAGTATATATAAGTATAATAATATTATAAATATAATTTTGGGACACCCTGTATGTAAGAGACCGAACGTACAGTGCAGGAATTGCAAGCTAGAGGTAAATAACAGATTTTCACGGAACAATGCTACGTAAAACTTCAAACGTTTACATCCCGAAATTAGATTTAGCAAACTGGCCGGAAACACAACTCGATCAGATCTTGACAGATTCGCTTGAAATTTCCACCGCAGCTGTAAAATTACATTTTCTCGTGAAAGACGTGGAGGATTTTTAATTAAAGCGTGAACTTTGTTATAAACAATTCGTCGCGTGATTTTCTATCAAAAATACGAAATTTGTCTTCTATCGTACCTCATTCTTACAGAAAACGTTATTTTTTAATTTCTTTAAACTAAACTATACTCTTTAAGCTGTAAACTATAAAATGTTTGGCTTGTTATTGTAAGCCAAAAATTAGAGAGGAACCTTATGGGCCGTAGAGTACGGAGAGATTTTTCCTTCGTTGCGCTATGGTTCCGCCATTGTATAAAAAATAAAAAATAGTTACTATTTTTCGAAACATGCCTAATAAAGACCTTTAACCAGATTTTGTATTGCGTTTATTACGTTTTCATAAAAAGTTATCATAATTAGTCTATATCTTTTGAGTTGTTAGAGGTGAAAAATGAAAATTACACTAAAAAATTTACGCTATGAAATGAATATTTTTGTTTTAATTTCGGTAACTGATAGACGATTTTCATGTGCTGCTCACGCGAATCTGAAAGTCGTTCTCCACTATTGTTCTCAGTTTCTGGGAAATTTAATTTTAAAGGAAAACAGTCTTTATAATTTTTTAGAATTCTCCCTGCTCTTACTAAAATACCAGAATCTGTTATTCTTTCGAATAACGATTATGCAGACTCCCCAGAATAGAACATTTCCATAACATTGTACATTTATATTACCTCATCCAAGAAATTACGTAATGCCGACACACAATCCTTTAGAAAACCTTGCAGATACTATACCTGTCTCATTAGTAAATAAGCGAACAAATGAGTAAAGACGACCGGGCTAATTGGATGTAGGTCCCAGTACATTTCGAAATATAATATCTCTCGCGTAAATAATGCGCAAGCTAATTAACTATATTTGACTTCGTCGAGTGAATAAGTCCCGCGATTCTATAAGCTCCGTCGTTAATGAAAAATCGTAATTATTTCTGTAATAGGCATTCGGTATCACTTCAACGTCTCTGCGTAATCGCAACGTTGACAACTGTATTACGAGAGAGATATGGTGCGAGCACAATGAATCGAGGATCGTTTCGAGAACTGTGGGAAATTGGGTAATCCAAGCGCTGGCTTGCAGCTTATTGACTCGGGGGACAGATATTAATTACACCGAACCGACGACGCGCAGGACCCTTTTTTCTCCCAAATCAACTAACATTACCCCTAGCAGAGACTCGAATTGTACGTACTATACTCGAGGCTCGCGTACTTTCGGTACTTCCCCCCACTTTTCTAACCGCAAAGGAAGGGGAAGGGGCGTGGCAGCCACTGAGAGTAACGCGACTCGGCGCACTCCCTACTTTTAGTCCATTTCTCCTTCCTTTACGTTGGACAGCGATTAGACAAGAGGGAACGAATTCTGAATTTACTTTAAAAAAGTTAAAAAACGAGGATCTTTTATTTTGCTTTTTTCTTTTTGTCATCCCAAGTAATAGCAAAATTTAGAAAAGGCATTTTAGTCACCGTCTAGTAAACCGGACCTTCTGGTCCAGTTTTAAAAAAGTTACCGCGTTTTAGAAGGTGTACGCTCAATTTTGTGAGTGACTGTATGTACAACATTTATTGATAATTATTTAATTATATTATTTATTATTATATTATTATATATTTATTATAATAATATATATTATTATATTAATATTTATTTATAATAATATATATTATTATATTAATATTTATTTATAATAATATATATTATTATATTATTATATTTATTGTTATTATAAGATTAGAGTATATTATATTATTAGATTATTATATATAGAGTATATCTATAGTATTCTTGATGTGTTTGTCCGAAGTGAGTGCCATGTGAGGTTTAATACCGTGCTTCCGCCTATGGGTTTCGCGTCTTCTGCATTCGTATAGAAGATGGTGAACAGTAACTTGGCTACTGCAGGTGTCGCAGATTGGAAGTTCCATTTTCTTGATCATGCGTAATCTTCGAGTGGCCCCGGTCCTCAAACAAGACATCATAATTCTCTCCTTCCTACTCGGATTATTGAAAAGAACCTCGATATAACCTTGTCATAATCGCATAAAATCTGGCTTTTATTCTGATCGACTAAAAACGGGCAGGCTTCGAAAAATTGTTCGAAAAAACAGCGGGAATCAATTAAAGCAACGATATACAAATCAATTCTGAAACAGTTGGAGCACAAAGGCCGTATAAGAGACCAATAGTGGTTACGAAAAATCGGAAAATGGTGCTCGCAACTGCTAAGGCTCATAAACATCGGACACTCAACCGTATTTCTCCTGATGCATTGCGATACAAGAGACGTCGCTCTATAAAAAATTCATAACCGCGAAGGCATTTTACCAATTTCTTTCTCTCTCGTCGTTTTAATCTTTCGCCCGCTACCGCGTAGACATCGATTCGTAATTGAACGTTCGACGAAGGCAAGGCCGCGGGCTAACCCGTTTGTTGCAGGTGTAAGAGAATATTTGAAAGGCGAGCAGTTGAAAGAACTACAACATCCATCGATTGAACGCGAAGCAGATTAGAAGCTCGCCGAACGTGAAATCGGTTCTCCGTCGACTCGGACTGTTTCCCCGTGTTTCGACGGCGCAGCCGTACACACAACATTTCTCCGTATTATTTAAATCTCATTAAACTCGAATGCCGGTGATGCCTGGGATACATCTTCGGAGTCACGGGTCGCGCGCGGGTTGCGAGCGCAATCAGCGAAATGTACGAGACGATACGGCGGGTGCAACATAATACCCCCAGCCTCCCTCCGTGCTGCGAGCGGGTATAATGCACTCGACGCGACGCGCGGGATTTTCGGAATAAATCGTCAAAACAAATAAAATCGTCGGCGCCGGGAGGGATGGTAATGCTCATAATTCCATGGGAGCGCGCTCCCGTGGACTCGTATCGATTCGAGCGTGGCCCGATGGTTTTGCAAAACAAACGCACCTACAGCCTATTCGCAGCCGGGGCACCCGTAATCTATAATGCGTAATATCGGTGTTCACGGTGGAACGAGCAACGCCAATAAAATTGAAACAAGCCAGACAATCGCGCAAAGGCGAAGCCTGCCGGTCGATAATAACAGAGGCGCAATCTATCGCGGGACCGGAATTCGACGTGATCATTCATAAAAGTATTTCGCGGATTTCGAAATCAAATCATTTACACGCTATCTGTTCCGGCGGCTTTATGCGATCAATGCAATTATTTGTCCCGATTCCGAAAATTCGTTTTGACGATAACGCAACGCGTCTGCCTAAGGAGGATGGCAGATGTCCGTCGGTTTTGGATCTTCTGGCCGACGAGAAATTTCAACGCGACAGGGCGATCTGAGTTAACCCTAGAAAGATAACCATATGACAACGTACGTAAAAGATAACCATACGCTTCAGAGGCGCATGCTTTTCTAAGGCGTCAATTTTATACTAACAATGGATATTTATTTAAATTAATCTAGTCATTTTAAAGGTTTGGCATTATTGTAAAAATAAAATGCATTTATATTATATTTTTTTATATTTTAAGTAATTTTAAACTTAAATCACTAGACCTCTATGAAAAATTAACAAAAATCAACAGTCTTCGCAGGCGCCTCTGCGACGTAGGTTATCTTTCTCGGGTTAAATAATTGTTATTTAGTGAGTTGTTTCATAATTAAGTGCATTATAGGTACATCGTTAAACGCAATTTTAATATTTTTTACACGGAGCTGTTCATTCTTTGGACAGAGCGCCCTGTGCACGACTAAATTTTAACCCTTTCCACTCGAGTAGTGACTCTGAGGCACCGCTGAAATTTGTTATATCACGTTCTAAGATCGTTATTACATTAACAAAGTTTAGATTTTTAAAAATAGTTAAAAGTGTAACCGTTGCGTAAGTCGCAAGACCTCAATTTCGCATGCATAAAATGCACATTGTCGTATAAAATGAAAATACTATGAATCAGAAGAATTATTTTAGATTTACAGTTAAAATAGCTTCGAGTGCAAAGGGTTAAGAAATGTCGTTATCCCTCGAAAGATGAACGTCGGGTCTGTTTCGAACCGCGATAAATATTATTTCACGCGAAACAAAACTTTCATAAAAATGTAATTTATGACAGTTATATTTTTATCACATCGTTCTAACCGTAGAGTAGCGACATACGTCGAATTGGCTACGAATTAACAAATAAATATCGACTCCCTAAACGTCGCAATGATCGAAGTCCAAATACATTCGCATTACTCAAACGCTATTATAATACATAGTTTGTCCACGTGCTGTCAAACAAAAACGAAAATGTATTGGAGGTTGTCGTTGGACATTTGTGCAAGCATGAAGTCGATGAACAGGATGATTGTTGTTTACGCATGACAATGATTTGACGATCCTTTGAATATGCTTGACAAAAATTCACGACAAATTGACCTGTCGTGAATTTCTAAATGATCGTTTCGATGATGAATCATCTTCGTACGAAACGGAACAATGCTATTATCATTATTATGAAATGACAAATGTCCTCCATTTCAACTCGCGGACTGGCCATATGGACAAATAGGTCAACAATTAGCAAGAAACATCGCAAAGCGAAATTCCAATTTTTAATATATTACGTGAACAAATGAATTCCTCCGAATTTTTCTGTACATTCGATTAATTTCCCCATTTGAAAGCGCGCAATTCGAGCAAAATTTTCAACAAAAAAAATACCTTTTCTACCTGTGACTTCGGGAGTCCTTTCAACCCCTCCGTTAAAGACGACGGCCGAGACAAGAAAAAAAACTGTGTCTCGAATATTTATCCGGAGCCTACCTCTCGCACAAGTTTCATGGAAAATCAGCTTGTAATTTGCAGCTCGCAGCGAAATGCCGGTTATTCGTACGAGCTATGACGGCGATGGTGGCCGAGTTAATTGTTAATATACCGTCGTCGCAAATAAAATGTTTGTCCGCGGCCCGTCAGCCAGCGGAGCCTGGTCGCGATCCGATCGATCCGATAAATCGAGAGGACAAAAGCTTCGAGTTTATTAGATCCATAATATTTTACCGGAAATTGTTTCTACGTGGAGCCATTTTTCACGGGCGGCCGATATGATGTATTATCGGCGCGCGAGACCCGATACCGGCATCGTTATTGTTTTTCAGCCGGTTCTGTTTTTCCGCAACGCCTCGACGAAGCTGTTCCCCGCCCCCTCCGATCCATTTCGTCCACGAATTTCTTTCTCGTTCTCTCGCGATACCGAAAGCGGAGAAAAGAAAGAGACAGAGCGGAACGGGACGCGACCCGACACGATCGCTGCACCGACAAAAAGCTCGAATCAAACTGCTACCGGTTCGATCGCGCGTCGAAAGAACGGAAGTACCGACGTCCCTCCTTCACGAGGACGGAACTCTATACGAATCGGGGTAAAAATGAAGGAAATACAGAGATCGCAGGTGCGTCCAGGTAACGACGCCCGAGGTACGAACTCGTCCAAGTTTTATTGAAGCATCTGTTGTGTTGTGCGGGAGCAGCTGATGGTCGAAACCGAGCCGAAAAGTCGGGCCGAGACGGTGGACACTGGAGAATCCTTCAGAAAGCCATTGAGAACGTGCGCGAGGATATTCCAGGGGGAGAGAACAAAGTCGTAAGGAGGAGAAGAATCAAGGAGAACAAGCGAGATCCTGGCCAGCAAATAGGAATCGTTATTACGCTTCCGAAGGGGGATAAAGAAATTCTGTCGGAGAAGTTGCCGGAGGACGCGAAACGAGCGGAAGAGATACATATATATATATATATATATATATATGTATGTGTACGCGGGCGGCTCGCCCCGGGCTGAAACCGAAGAAGGACTTACGCGAGAAGGAACTGTCCAGAAGCATTTTTCAGGAACGAGACCGTTCGGAAATAATAATACAGGACGCGGTGGTAAATGACAGAGGAACGAGGCCGTTTCTTCCTTCATGAAAATGGCCCGGTCTCGTTTAGCCCCTCGAGAACGGGGCACGTCTCGCGGACGGGAGACGAGACGAGGCGAGAAACGGAATGGAACACGCCGGGTTTCAAACGATGCGACGCACAAAAATTAGACGGTCCGCGTCCCTCTGCAAGTTCGCCGGCGATGGCGTGGGGAAGGGGGTGGGACAAAGGCAATATCAATGACGAGAAGACATTTAATTGTCGCTCATTGCTTCGCTGCCGCTCCTCGTCGGGGAAGAACGGAGAGGTTCGCGAGGAACGCGCGGTCTCCGCCGACCTCTCGTTATCGTCCCAACGAGACGGAATTAATAAAATGCTTCGCTCCGATGAGAAAACGCGGCACGGAAATCGCGTCGGTTTCTAAATGTCGCGCGCAAGTTCATCACGCGTGCGGCGCCCACGAAACGAAGGATCCCCTCGTGTGTGCGTCAACAATGCTGCTTGAGAGCCTGCGTAACGTAACACGGTTAAGTTAATCCGGTTTTCATAACGAGGCTGTCGGCGAAAAAACGCGGAAACATTTCCGGCAAGAGCGCGGGGGGGGGGTGGCGCGGAGGAGAATAAATCATAAAGAAGAAACATGCCGAGTGTCCGTCAAAGGCTCATTCTCCCTCGAAGGGATGAGATTAAACTCGGAAAGCCGTGAAGAATTCCCGTGGAACAAAGAACGGCTCGGTTCGGTTCCACTTTCACAAAGCGCGTAACACCTTCTCTCGGCCGGACTACGAAATGCTGGCCGGACAACAGCTCGAAAAATCGATGTCGCGAGAGACAACGATCTCGCCCTGTTGTCTCGGCTCGAATGTGGTTTTCTTGACGCCGGCTGATTGCAACGCGCCGGTCTTCCGACTGCGACAGAAACAGAGCACCGCGTGTCGATGAATCGCAACAGCGAGTCGCGAGCACAAATACGTCGCGCGGTAAACTCGCTTTTTAATTCCCGGCTCGTTATCCGCGACGACGATCGCTGGGGAACTTTAGTCCGCGGAGTCTGAATGTACTTCGTCGCGCCATAATTACTTCCTCGCAAATTTCGTGGCAAAGTTTAATCGGCGAAGTTCACGGAGTCATCGATTTCCTTTGCTTTTCAGTTTCGTCGGATCGAATCCGCTCGCTTTAACGCGAGATTTCCTATAAGCGCCAAACGCAGCGAAACGCGCCCTGGACGTGTGTGCGTGCGTTCGTCGCTTGCGATTAGACGGAACGCGCCCGCGCGCAGATGATATTTTGTGTAAACGTCAGACGCGTGCGACCACCACGCATATTGTTCGGTGCATTATCGACTATCGGATATAGCGGTTTGTGTGTGTGTAGGGAAATAATAATGTGTGTGTGTGTGTGTGTGTGTGTGTGTGTGTGTGTGTGTGTGTGGGCGTGGGAAATAATAATGTGTGCGATGTAACTTTCTGAAATGGTTCGAAATTTACTTGCGCTTTCGTTACCGTTTAAAAAAGAGAAGAAAGAGAAATTGTTAAAAATGTATACAAAAAGCGAGATTAAGGGGGTTGTTGTAGCGTTTTAGTAAGAAAACATTTACTGAATAATAGAATTTACTTGCGCTTTTGTTACCGTTTAAAAAAGAGAAGAAAGAGAAATTGTTAAAAATGTATACAAAAAGCGAGATTAAGGGGGTTGTTGTAGCATTTTAGTTAGAAAACATTTACTTATGATATAGGCATATACTTATATACTACTACTACTACTACTATACTAATATAGCAGTATAATATAGTAGTATAATATATACTACTATACTAATATAATAGTATAATATATACTACTACACTAATATAGTAGTATAATATAGTAATATAACATATACTACATAACTAATATAGCAGCATAATATAGTAGTATAATATATACTACTATACTAATATAGCAGTATAATATAGTAGTATAATATACACTACTATACTAATATAGTAGTATAATATAGTAATATAACATATACTACTATACTAATATAGCAGCATAATATAGTAGTATAATATATACTACTATACTAATATAGCAGTATAATATATTAGTATAATATATACTACTATACTAATATAGCAGCATATAATACGGGCCGCAAAAAAGAAAATCAATGTTCATAGAAACAAATACTTTTATTTCGACTAGTACATTGCAATAAACACATATATAAAGTTAAATTATTGTTTACGTCCTGATACTTGACATCAAAAATGTTCATCTCGGGCCGCGAGTTTGACACCCCTGCCCTAGACTGAACGAGAAATTACAATTCATACCAAATCAGCAGGTGGTCCTGATACTTTTAGAGTGGAGGTTTACGTCGAACGCATACACTAGATCCCATCTTCAGACGGTGTGCCTATCACGTGCGTTCTCGAGAACGGCCTAACCGTATTCCTTTAACAGCCCGCAATAATCGCATTAACATTTATGAAGACCGAGTACCCATGGAAATAATTATAATAGTATCCTGACCGCGTTTGCTCCTCGACTGTCCGACGACGAGATGAACGAGGACAGGCGGGTCGAGCGAGCATCGTCGTCTACAAAAAAGCGACCGAACGAAAGAAGCAACGACGAACCGAGAAGTAAGGCCAAGGGAAAGATAGAAAAGAATTCCTCCTTAATAAAGGAGAGAGAGAGAGAGAGAGAGAAAAAAAAGGAACCGGAGGAAGGAAAAACAGGGGAATATCAGCCATCTCACACCCATCGTGACAACGTCCGCGTCCCATTCTGGCTTCAACGTCCTTTGAGCCAAACCACCGCACCGTTCACGCCCTCTTTGCCACCCTCACCGCCGCCTCCTCTCGCCCTCCCCTGCTTCCACCCTCGACTGGTCCATCCAGCACCCGTGCGCCGCCGACTGGATACGGCGCGGCGACACAAGGGAAGGGGTTTATATTCCGTTGTATCGTTCCTGCCTTTTCACGATGCGTCGCGTATATCCCGGCTAAACAGGCCATTTCATCACGTTTCGTTTCGTTTCGTTTCCTCGGTGCCACGTTACGTCCATCTCTTTCTCGACCTACCTTATTCTTTCGCGGCCTGTTCGCGCGTCCTCGTCCACCCGACCGCCGCGATACGCATTGCCACTTTCTTTTTTAGCGGCCTACTTTCTCCCGTCTAAACCTGTGTGCGCGATATGCCTCTTAACGATTCGCGTTTATCTCCGCACGCGAGATCCAGCGAAGACGATACGATATATACAGCGGGAAGTTTCGGCGTTTGGCAAGAGCGAAAATTGGGTCGACTTTTAGCGGGCAACGGCGCGATAAATCCTGACGTTCCTATTCAATTTCTGCGAGCGTGCACGCGTGATGGCATGTTCATCGAGCAAAGGTGCGCGAGCCGTCTGCGATTAGTATACGCGCAAAGATTAGTATACGATACCGATCAAAAGTCCAGATCCAGTTGGTGGATGATTAGATATCGATGTCGGTAGACATCGCGACGGCTTCGAGAATGCAACAACCCAAATTAGTCCTCTGTTAAATTTCATCTTTGCAGGAAGTTTCGGCGTTTGGCGAGAGCGAAAATTGGGTCGATTTTTAGCGGGCAACGGCGCGATAAATCCTGACGTTTCGATTCAATTTCTGCGAGCGTGCACGCGTGATGGCATGTTCATCGAGCAAAGGTGCGCGAGCCGTCTGCGATTAGTATACGAGCAAAGATTAGTATACGATACCGATCAAAAGTCCAGATCCAGTTGGTGGATGATTAGATATCGATGTCGGTAGACATCGCGACGGCTTCGTGAATGCAACAACCCAAATTAGTCCTCTGTTAAATTTCATCTTTGCGGATGCATATCGATATCCCCGTAGTGAAAATTATCAAATAATTACATCTACACCAGCGTTAAACTATAAAGCTGCGGCGATCGCCATTAGCCGATAAGGATCAAAATTATAGGCGACGCGAATGTTATCTCCAAATTACAGCTTTCCGCTACGATCACTGAATTCCATGACATTGTACTAGTTGTTGTTTTTTTTTATTAATTAGGAAGCCGTGCGTCATATTAAGCCAGTCAAACGTCAACTTATGAGTTTTCATCGTTCGTTTACACACGACTAAATGGGTAAAAGCAATCTTAGTATTTTTTAGAAACTACCTACAAAGTTATAGATTCGGACTATAATTTGTATCACGTTATATAAACCTACTTTTTCTAGGTATCTTTATGCAGATTGAATTTTTAGCATGACTAATAGTATAATATAGTAGTAATAATAGTAGTAAAAGTAGTATAAAAGCAGTAAAGTACTAATAGTAGTAAAAAAGAGTATGACAGAAAAAGATCTTTTTCGTCGACTAAGAGCTGAAATCGAAGCAAGACGCTGCTCAATTTTCGATATTGTATCTTATTTCTCTGTATGTTCTTCACTTGTAGGATCATTTTTACGGATAAAACGTAATTGACCGAATTGGAGGCGTGAAACGAAAATGTCTTTAAATCGTAGGGGAATTTGTGCAAATGTTCACTGACATCCTACGTTAAAGTAAGGGTCGATGTGTTACTTTACCAATTCGTTTAGAACAATTGTAACGAACAGCAAAATTGTAGTTGAAAAAATGTTGACTCGAAATCCCCCACAACATTTTTTTCTTTTTGTATTAGGATCCTCGTTTATTTGTCATCTGTTTGCTGGTAGAATAAACAAATCTTTTAACATGCAGATACGATGGTCAGTGATTATAGATACATTTTGTCCAACAACTGATATCTTCCTCCCTTGTTTCGGTTAGCAAGGTATTGAAATCTGTTTTTATTGTAAGGTATTTAAAGTCTAAGGCATTTTATTTTCTTCTTTATTGTCAATGTTCAGAGATCCTTTCTGAATTTACTGTTGTACCATGGCGCGTTTCACAACTTGGGAGAGATATTAGGGTGTCCCATAAGTTCTTTCCTTTTTTCTGATGCGAAATGATTACACGATACTTATTGTTTATAGTTGATTTATTGAGTTATATATGAACCGTTCTGCTCTATTACCTTCTTCGGAGGACAGCTTTTTCCACTCTTCGATTAAGAAAGAATATATCTTTACAAAATTCTGTACCATATATATATGCACACCAAGCTAGAAGTATTGAAAACGCTTGTGCAGCGTTTCGTTTCGCAAAAGTCGAGAAAGCAATGTACACTGTTAAAAGTGTGCGATATATAGAAGGAAACCAGCGGTTTTATCGCGGCAGAACGCATTCGAAAATCGACCAAAGGAGTCAAACGGTATTCCGGAAGCAATTAGACACGTTCTAGGAAACAGTCGAACGAAAGTCACTCGATTAGGCAAGTTCGACGGAATTTCTGCTATTTCCGGCAGAGCGCTAAGCGTCTGCAATTATTATGCGACCGCGTTTTGTCCGCGACGATCGGATGAAATTCCGTTCGCGGATAATTGACTGTGCCGATCCGAAGGGAATTGAAATTTCGAGAAGGTTGCTTGCTCAGAAAATAGAGTTTCTCAAATGTTTCCAGTGTGTCGCGGGACAATATTTAGAATGAAAGCACGAAAATCGTGCGCACAGTTTTTATAACAATAAGATAGCCGTCTCTCTGCCGTGAGATCTATTACAGATGCGGTTCTACAACGAAAATACTTGGCTTTATCATCTGTTCCCAGGGAAACTTCGAAGACGAACGAAACGCAGAGACAAGAGTGCGGTCTTCGAACATGAAACTACGACCATCGTGCAATGCTATTACCAGACTCGCGCACTTTTAAATTGCTAGAAGACTTAATAATGTATGTTTCGACAAACACTGGTCTTTGGTAACAGATAATCTGTTTGGACAAGTGAGCATCTTCTGGTATCTTTTTCGTGCATTGTGAACGAAAATTTGGCTAAAAATCGGAGAAACGGAGCTTCAGACTGTGACAGTGATCCGCAAAGATCTACAAAACCTGGTCGAAGAAAACTTCGTCAAGAGGATGACTTGGAAACACAATTACAGTGAAAGACAGAGAATTCAAGCGATGTCATATGAAAATTCGAGTGAACAAATTGAAAATAAGATCTTTAATCCAGTCGTTACATGTCCCAGAGAGTGTTACACTAATATCCATTCCGCATGCCGGAAAGAATTGAGTGTTAATCTTTATGAGCAGCAAAGCAAATCTCTTCAGGACCTCCATTCATCAGGACGCATGGGTGTCAAAAGAGATTAAGTCCAGGGTTATATTGTCACATGTGACGGGTCTATTCGTCGAAAATTGTTGCTTCAACTTTTTCAAATATCTGTAAAAAGAGACTTCGCATTCTTCGAATAAAATCTTTAAATTATATTTAAAAAAGAACTGAAAAGCTGTGTTACAAAGTTGCCACTATGATCAGACTATGATCAAATAAAATAACAAAATGGAGTAGATCTTCAACTTTTTTTATCGAAAGAAACCTGCGGCAAAGAGCAAGCGCTTCACGATCAAAAAAATACTGCGGTATTAAATATTCAACGTTGCGGCAGTATTCTTCCTAGTTCGTGCTATGGTACAAGCTATGAACAATTTTCATTCTTTTCACAGTGCAACGCATTTCCAGCTAATTTCGCAATGCGAATTCCAATCGCACGAAAACAAATCACAAATATCAGAAAAACTACAAGACGTTCAAAGTATGAGTTTCGCGAGCGAAGAAGTAAATTAGTTCGAAGAACAATTTATCAGAAGATGCAGAATCTGCAGAGTTTGATTCCGTTTTGAGGATGAACCAAGTGACATTGAAGATATTACGGATGAAGCCGAATAGATCGGAGGAGAATAACCGGCTTTAGAATAAATAAGTAATAAATAAAGAGAATAACTAATAATAAAATAAAAATAATAATAAATAAAGAGAATAACCAGTTTTTCGTTTCCTTGTTAAAAAATTACAAGCTTTCGAATATTAAACGTGTACGTATTCTCAGATATTACATAAAAATCATAAACGATAAAGAACAATGTTAACACAAGGAGAGCCTGAGGTTATTATAATCAATAATAAAATTTCATTCATTTATTACGTAATTCATGTTAATCTAATCAAATAAGAAGGAGAAAAATTGAAGAGAGTTATATATAAAAAATTAAAGAAATTAAATATCTTAAAAAGAGTTTTAAGATATTCTCCACTACGTATAAGAAATTGTTGTTTTCATAATGTTCGGAAACTCTTTTTCCCGATACTCAATCTTGTCACTCGGCCTTCTCGCACCCAAGAGTTCGATTCGCTGTTATCGGAACAAGCTTTTCACTTGAACGTAGAATCGTATTTGTATACCTCCGCCGAGATCCGATTGATAACCGTAACTTTGATTACCCGACGATCCGAAATCCCGATCGTCTAATCACTTTGATCCGCGTGTTATCACTACCAATATTAATATCGCTTTACATAGTGTACTCACGTGTCGCTTGGGATGTCTCGCTGCACAAGACGACCAAGAGTAATCCACCCGCTAGGAGCGTAGCCAGATAGCACGGACCCGAACTGCAGCCCATCACGGCATCACTACTGATTTACTACAATTTTCACAGTAATCCCCGGCCGCGTATCACCGGCGGCTCGATATCACGATCCTGTCGTTCTTCTTCCTTTTTTTCTCGCCGCCGCCCGTAAAACTACTCGCACTGTCACTTGGCAAAACAGCCGGCTGTCATCCGTGGCACGGGGTCCATTCGTATGCCGACCACGTCGTTGTCCAGTCCCAGCATCAGCGGAACGGGCGTCGCACGGGATTTCAGTTTACACGTGTCACATGGCTTCGTCAACTTTTCACGCGCATCGTAGCAGCTCCTCGTGGCCCCTTCTATCTTGCCGCGAATCGATCCGAACTTCCGCGCGATACGTCACTACACCCGGCCGGATCCTATTCATCGAAGATTCATCATCGAGTTTACCCTGGAACGTTGCCGATTCACCCTCGGCACCGGCGGCTCCTCTCTCATCGTTTCACCATTCTGCAAATCCCGTAAAGATACTTTACACCGATCCGCCGGTGAAACCGGAGTTCCTCGTTAGAGGATCGTCAAACTTTACAGAGCGCACTCCTTCGCCCCCTCCTGGTCCCCTTTTCCAGCGATTAGAATTCTATACACCCGGAGCAGAGCCGACGATGGAAAAGCGGATCGGGTTCGGTTTTCTTTGTACGCGCGGATCTCTCCGTGCGAGCAACCGAGGCCGCTAATGCGATTCCACCGAATGCATACAGCCCGGGCCAATTATCGGAGTTTAGAAGACCGGTTGAATCTCCGCAGGCGGAACGTCGGCCGAGCGGGCGCGTTCAACTTCGCCGCTTGTAAGGCGATGTAACTTGAATCGGAGCGAAACCCGCGCCCAGGGTCCGGTCCGTTCGATCTCCAAATTTACGCGTTCGCGGCTCGTCGAAAGTCTCGAACGTGCGTCGGATACTTCGCCGAAAATCGGCGATCGTCCAGTGGAGCCTGGAAGGCCGATCGCCCCCGAGCGGACCGAGATAATCGCAGAGGATCGACACGTATTGTTGCGGGGAATGATATCCATTCGCGGAGAGCCTATAATGAACCGCGGGTCGATCAACGTTCTGCTTCGAGAAAGGAACGATTTGCCCGTAATCGAAACGGAGCACGGTTCGTCGTAATTTTCCAGCGGAATTTCAACGTTCGTCGTCGAGCGAGAACCGGCCGGCCCAGCGCGATCGGGGTTGGTTCGTGCAAATCACGTATTTAGGACGCGGCATAAATCATCCCCGCGTTTCGCAGAAACGTATGGCCCTTTAAATCGATCGGGACGATCACTGGATCGCGAGCGTCGTGTTTGCGAGCCGCGAGCGTCCCCGCGTCGCTTGTTGTTTCGGGCACGTTCCAAGGATCGTTGTTAATTAAAAATGTCCGGGCGAATCGTCACGGGCAACGGCGGCGTACGCGCGATCAAATGAAAGTCCGGTGCACGGTGTGTCAGTGAAATACGAAGCAACGGGGGAACTCGTTACACACGCCGTGTCGTTCCGTGGGAATCGCGTTTATCGGGGGCTAACACGCGCGGACTTCATAAATCGCGGCCGGGATTAGTCGGTCGGGGTGGTTTCGACGCGTGAAATAAAAACGGCTCCCGCGGACTGTCGCAAGATTTGTGTATCGGTCGCGCCGCGAGGCGGTGCACAGTGTTTTCGCGGGTGCCAACGGAAAGTAGATCGCGCGGTCCGCGTTCACGGAAACCGTATATCTTCGAATCGGTTTATTCCCGCCTTCTAATCATTGGATCTGCGAGTCGGCACACTAAATCCCCCACCCCTCCTCCCCCCGGTGCATATGCATCGAACGGCCGCTTTGTCTTAAACGGTGTGTGTACACCCGTGTTTCGTGTCTCTGCGTCGGATTGTTCGATTTCTCTGTGTGCGTATAAGAGAGAAAGAGTGAGAGAGAGAGAGAGAAGCGGTCCATTAACTCGCGTTTAAAAAAAAAAAAGCTCCGGCTTCGGAAACCGTCGTTGCCCGTGTCAACAGCAGACGTTCGCTTCGCCACTTCGCGGAGACACGAGATTCGGTGGAAAAACGCGCCAGGGGAAAAACACAGCGCCCGGGAACACGTTTTTCCCGGGGCAGAGCCGAGCTTCTCGTTGTTGGTTTGGCTATTTTACTTTTCTTTTTTTTTTTTGAAACGAAGATGAAGTAAACAGCGGTAGGGACAGGCGGAACGACAGAAAAACACGGTGGAGTGCGCACACAGGTTCGCGAGGCACGTGGCGTGTGACGCGCGGATAGATATTAAAATGAAACGGGTCCGCTCGGCGACAAAGGTGCCGCACGATGATCATCTCGATTTAAATGCCAGATGCCCGTTCGCGAGACTCTCGCGCGCTATATCCGCCGCGTGCGCTCCGAACAAAAGCGTGGGCCGCCGAAAGGGCCCAGCGTGACTTTGACGGTTTCGAGTGTGCTCGAATATCGTCGCGCGGCCACGCGCGCACACAGACAGACGCACAGACACACACGTGCTCGGCGATGTTGATCGACGAGCTCTCTCTCTCTCTCTCGTGTTGTCACCGGCCGAACGCGTCTCGTCGCGTCGCATCGCGACACACGGCGCGAGCACGACACGCAATCCGCGTGTTACGAAGACTTCCTGAAAATGTCCAGCGGGAAGACAAAAAAGAGAGAAGAGCAGAAGAGCGGAGACTCCGCCGGCCGCGAGAAAGACGTCTGTGTTCGCGCGAGCCGATTCAGCTGCGGCGTTTTCTGGCTGCTTTCGGGTGCGTCGTCGACGCACTCGTCCCCGTTTCCATCCCTTCTCGCTCGTCAAACGATCCGAGAGCAACGTATCTCGAAAACGTTCATCCTCGGCTGACGTGGACGATTTATCGGCTGACGAGTGGCGGAAAATCGTTGGCGACATACCAAGACGTGGGACAGCTGTTGTCCGTGCGTCTCGAGGTGTCGCGATGACGGCGGTCCAGAGGAACACGCGGGTCACCTACGGGTCGAACGTCACCACCGGGAATCGTACACCGGACACCGTCGCCGCGATTCCGACGGCCGAACGCGAACAGCAGTCACGGCACGGGCTGAAAAACGCGACGGCCACGATCGAAAACAGAGCAGTTGCGGTACTACAGTGCGGAATGGAACGGCGCGGAGCGGAAAGCTGTACGCGACGCGGTACGCGAAACGAACAAGCCTCGAGTGTACTCTCGGCTCTGGCTCTGCTTTCGGAACTGAGTCGAGAGAGAGAGCATCGTCAGAGTTTCAAGGGATTCAGAGCTACCCCTATCCCCTACCATCGGGTCGTCCCCTGTCTCTCGGCAACCCGCGTGCTCCAGCGTTCGCAGTTTTCCCCTGAGCCGCCAGCCCCACTCGGTCAGCAAGGATGTCCCCCACTATCGAAAGCATCGCCACCCCAGTCGGCTGTCAGCGTCGACTGCGCGCGAGAGCACTCCGCGAGCGCCACCACGCGCGCACGAGAATCCAGTCGAATCCAGGCACGCGCGTCACCAACATCTCCGGGATCCCGGCGATCTTCGGGACCGGCACCGCCGGGCCACATGCGGGCTTCAAGGTATTAGGCCTCGTTCCTACGACGATGCAGTTTCACGCGCACGACAGTTTTTTCTTATTTTCGTACGTTCCGACTACGCGGCCGACCATCTAACCGTAACGATCTCCGGCTGCGACGACGACTCGCGTAATTGATTGAGAAGGATGAATTTTTACTATAGTGTGAGTAACGATGATATTCGGACACCTTTTAACTGGTTAGATGCTTTCGACGAGCGTACTCGTCGTAACGCAAATTATTCGCACCTTTTAAGTGCAATAACTTTTGGATTTCAATCATTTGAATTTCTTTTAGATGATAGGCGGGTTCCTCGGATCATTTGGAGCAACTTCTTCCTTTACAAAAATTTTCTCCGAAGCGCCGTTAACGAGTTATTAACGAAAAACAGTGACCAATGAGAGGCGAGCTCGGCTGACGCGAGGCGACCGAGCCAATGAGCGGAACTGGGCTTCGCGCGCTGGTTGGCTGGGCCGCCTCGCGTCGGCCGTACTCGATTCTTATTGGTCGCTGTTTTTCGTTCATAACTCGTTAACGGTGCCTCGGAGAACATTTTTGTAAAGGAAGAAGTTGCTTCGAATGACCTGAGGAACCCGCCACTTTCGGATTGCGAGACATTTTTGGGACACTCTGTATACTTAGTTCAGTTTTAAAAAAGTTGTGTTTAGAAGGTGTTTAGAACCCCTATTTATGGGCCACTGTATAGTATAATTACAATAATGGCATATTTTTCGAAGAGATTGTTTAAAACGCAAGAATTTTTTAAAAGTTGGACACCGAATGATTTGAATTTTTCTTCAATGTTAGACTGGCTAGTTTACTAGACAATGAGTAAATAAATTTTTCAAAACATTCGACTGGTTGAAGTGAAAAAGATATCGTTCTATTTTTTTTTTACTTTCTTATCTGATCGCAGAACGAAAATGGAAACAATGCGTTTAGATATGCATACTGAAAATTTCATAAAAATCGATTAATCGATGTTATTAGCTACGAACAATTAAAGATTTCGAATATCCTAGTTTTTCAAGACTTTCGATCAATATCTGTAAGAAATCTGGAGATTGTTACGTTATTCGATGATATATGCTTCACAGCTTGTGATTTTTATGAAATTTTCAGCATGCGTATAACGTAATGAGATCTGCAAAACGTTAGTTACGACGATACGGGAAAGTTAAAAAAAACATAAGCTATATTTTCTTTCGTCATACCAACGAATTGTGATTCTTTCGAACATTTTTGCACTCGTTGTTTAGCAACCTGGCCGGTCTGGCATCCAAAAAAATGTTGAAATCATTTGATCTAATTTGAACAAAGTTCTTGTATTTTAGAAGGTGTCCGAATGTTATCATTTTTCACTGTAATTAATTTCTCGAACTGTTGCCGTCAATGCTGTTATTTGAAAATAAAAATAGCATAGACTTGAAATAATAGTAATCTCAAGTAACGAATTGTTATATCATTGTTTTATTTCAATCATGGGACGAACCTTTAAAAAGCTTTCATTTAATAAAGTCATTCCATAAAAATATAAAAATTGTAAAATAATATGACGAATGGTGTTTCAAAGGTGTTCCACAGATATGGAAATAATTACGAATTATAAATAATAGAAATTATATAATAATTATAAATAATATAATTATAAATTATTAGAAATAATTTGAAACAATATTTCATATATAATGTCCTTTCGAGTATGCTCGGCCCACCTCTTGTATACAACAGATGATTAGCAGAAATCTTAATCGTGTTAAGGATTACGGAAGAGTGACGAAAAAATCCTAGCACAATATAATCGGCATTTTGCATTCGGGTAGAAATCTCTGCGACGAACTGCCACGCAATGCATTATAGACATAGTCGGCGAGAACTATCGGGACTCCTCACGGAACGATACCCTTGAACAAACTATCGCGAGATTATGAGGGGACCGAGCCACCCCTCGTTGTTAACACCTTCAAGCCCACGACGGGACCATTATTCGCTGTGTTTACGCCCCGAACTCTCCCCGCAATGGCGATACTAACGATTATATTCTAGGATTAGTAATCTTGGTGAGATTCCTTTATATTTTAGTTCGATACCGTGAAGATCTTCCGTGAGTATCGTTTGGATACTGTTGAAGAGGTGGACTCGATTAAAAGTCGCACATTAAAATGACATGTAATTATGTGAATACGTAGAACGCCAATGAAATCTAGTTCACCCTTTTAATCCTCGAGTAATTTTGCGGCATAGATTTCTATTTCACACGTAATATTTATATTCATAAATCTAATTTATAATAATAATAAATATAATTAAATAAATAAAAGTAGTATATTATAAATATTATATTATAAATATACTATATATATATATATATATTACTAATATATATATAGTATATTTATAATATAATATTATTACTAGTAGTATACTATACTAGTAGTAGTATACTACTAGTATACTATATTAATAATAATTAGTAGTATAATAATATTTTTATAAATAATAATATTTAATTAATAATAATTAGTAGTATATTATAAATATACTATACTATATTATAAATATACTATATACTATTATATATATATATATTATAAATATATTATATTTTATTGTGTATTTACTTACGCAAGTACAGACTTAGGTAAGTTTATATATATTACGTAAGTCTAAACAGCCAAGCTACTTGAGGGTTAAGATCCCAAAGTAATCTGAAATATCGTAAACCAAGTTTTAGGGGACCATTGTGAAGGGAACGCTCTAACTTTTAAATCCATGATAAACTCAGTTGCGAAACAAATTTTGCAATTTACATTTTAACCTTTTTATATGTATAAACATACTTTATTGAATAAAAAGAAAATATAGTATATGATTTTATATAAAATACAAAACGATGAAAAAAACACGAGATACACAGACCAATCTAATGCGACCAACGTAGAAAAACGTTAGAAACGTTAGAAAAACGAATCGAAAGAAGATCGTATAAAATGTTAATTAATAGTTTTAATCAAGAGCACATAGGATAGTGCAGCGTGTACTGTGTTGTTGTACAACTGCTGAGTTTTTGGTTTGTTTTCGGGTATAATTAACTTTACATCGATCATATTATTAGACTTATTAAGTTTTTTCTTAAATTAAATGAATAAACAAAACAAAGAAAGATGTTGTTAATAGTTATCGCAGTCTTATTTAATTTAATGAATGCTGAAAATAAGCTCCATTTAGTTCCAAGGATTCTTGAAGGCGTTTAAAAACAGAACACTGCAATGCTGGAAGCGTGTCAAGCATCTTGACTTAAGCATTGCCGCCGCATAAGCACTTCTAATTTCACTGGTATTTCTGCTAGTTAATATACAAGAATGTCAACAAGTCGACCAATGGTACAACAATTGTTGTTATATCGAGTATTTCGAAATAATAACATGTATAACGATTATCGTAATCTGATTCTGCAATTTTGCAATTCTTCGAATCGGCGCGAAGTAATCGCCGCGAAATTGACCTCGACCTTCGCCTTGAAAATTTTATTATCCTACTTATCAAGAAGATAATAAATAATCAAGAAGATAATAATAAATAATCTTTCAAAAGGATTCGTGAATCGCAAATGACCCGTGGAAAATTTCTCTCTTGGAAAATGGTGTCGAAGTTTAAATAACTTCATAGCTACTTTATTTACAGTGAAGCAGTATATAAATTTTTCGTCACTGCTTGTCACACTTCACTGTATTTTACTGTCTCAGTGAGAAAGTTTGTAAATAAAATAAATATGAAATTATTTTTCAAGTAAAAGGGTTATTTTCGGTCCAATGGTTTCTTTTTACAAAATTGATTCTTGCGATAAGTATAACACGATGTAAGCTAATCAAAATTTTTTGACTTTAAACCTTAATTTGTTAACTTTAATTTTGCAGCAAGTTCTTTAGGTCAATATCGATCAAACTAAGGGTGTGAATTCATGCTATGATGGTTATGACCTATAATTTTGGAGCACCTTGTACGTATAAAATTAGCACCTAATTGCAAATAATTTAAACTGTTGTAATATTTTATAACAAACGAAAGTTATACAATGTATTGTGTATAAATACGAACATATAAGAAATAACTGTACTTTCTACTTAAGAGATCCGAGTCGTTTTCCATTTTTCATGCCAGGTGGTAATTTTTCTTTGTTCACTTATAAAAGACTTTCCTATACTACAAAATTAAGAAAAACTCCTCGATATCATTAATAAATTCGAAGATAATTAAATTATAATATATGTGGTATAAGACTTACTGTTAATAAATGTTAAATAATTCGTATTTATAACATTTTTAACCTTATAAAATTCAGTAGAGTTAAATATCTAAAAAAAATAGAGTTAAATATCCAAAATGTAAGTATTCAGAATTTCAAGTTTAATTATCTTATAGAATTAGAATTTTAATTTCTTAATTATTTTAGAGTTAAAATAACTACACTACCACGTACCAGTACTGCCATCTACTGGTTCTACGTTACGCGTGCTGCCACCTAGCGGCGCCGCTCATTAAACTACATCTGTGGACTGAATCGCATCAATATGGCGCGTTAACCTATCAAAAACGCTGGAAATTTGTCAACTTTGAACGCGCATAACTTTTTAACAAATGAATTCAAAACTTATTTTAATTACATTCCTACGCGTAACGTACACTGGGAAGTCAAGAAATTAGAAACCCCCAAGGAAAAGTTTAATCTGCATAAATGATTTCAAATACATTATTTTTGTTGTGCAATATATATATATATATATACATACAAGTAGAGTCCAGAAAAAGAAGAAAAAATATAGAAAGAGAGCCTAGCCGATTAAGATGGTCAAAATTGCCCTTAGAGGTTTTTTAATGAGTATTATACAGTTCGATAGCTGACCAAGGAAAACTTATCTGTGCAAAATTTCCACCCTGTAACTTGTCCGTGAGGGTAGTTTTCTATTAGAAAACTCGTTAAATAAGTGCACGTGCAAAGCAGTACAAACTGAATCGATTGGTATAATAAAAAAATATATGATTCCATTAAAAAAAAATAAAATAAAGTTTACCTACCAACCTAGAAAAATCTTAATATCAGATTACATCCCCCCTAAAACAATTCAAATTTCGTTTGAAACATATTTTACTATCATCGACGGTTTCGAAGAGATTTGACTGGATCGATTTAAATGAGTCGCCCTGTATATCATGTTAAAGGTATCTGCAAAATTTCAAAGTAATCGGTTGATTAGATCTCGAGATATCTTGCACATAGTTTCGAGAAAAACGCGTTCAAAGCTTCCAAACGTAATTTTTCATACATGTTAACCCTTTGCACTCGAGTGGTGACTTTGAGGCACCATTAAAATTTGTTACATCACGTTCTAAAATAATCTTCATATTAACAAAATTTAGATTTAAATAATTGTTAAGGGCGTAACTGTTGCGCGAATCGCAAGAGCCAATTTCATATGCATAAAATGCACATTGTCGTATAAAATAAAAACACTATAAGCCAGAAAAATTATTCTAGATTTACAGTTGAAGCAGCTTCGAGTGCAAAGGGTTAAAGTCTGGAACCATTAGCAGTTTATTTTTTAAAAAATTCAACCGATATTCCAGACAAAGAAAAGATACGATTTTTCCAAAATTTTAAAATGGTCGGACCCCTATAACCATCTATGAATCGACAAGTTAAAGAGCGCCCACGAATCAGCGGCAATTGAATGCTAAAAGTTACATCGTTTGTTTCTGAACTTCGAAACGCGAGCATTTTGTATCCGAGATACGATCGCAACGACGTCGAACGACTTAACTCCAATCAAGCCTTGAGAAAAATTCCATCTTGCCTCCGGGGAACTATTTCCTATTTTACCGTATCTACGGGATGCCATAAACAAGCCCTTCCTAAGAATGAAAGGCATGAAAGGGATCGAAATGCGCAGCCGGGAGAGGTCCCGATAAAAAGTTTGCTTAAAAGTGTATGTCTCGCCTATTCTTCCGCGATTCCAACATTCACAATCGTTTTGAAAGAGGCGATACGTAACGATAGGAGGCCGCGGTCGATGCTGCCAAGATATACCAGAAACTTTAAGGCTGATCGAATTCTCAGACATTCCGCAACCATCGATCTCCTTTGCTCGCTGTAAAAAGTCAAATTATCCGTTCGCTACGATTGCAACTAAACAGACACATAGGTGCTGTTGCAACATTAGCTCCGTTAGTCTATTATGGGGGTATCCCGGGTGTGGCTGTGCATTTTTGTTTAACTTTCTTCGCGATTTTTTTGCAAAGGAACTATGTAACAGATTGCAGTTTCGTTCGCAAGTTTTATTTATGCATATTTTGATAACATTAAAACATCGTATCGGTTGAAAAGAGTTAAAACTAGTGTCGTTGGATATTTTGAAGATAGTCGAATTTCAAAAGGATCGTGCAATCGTATCCATAATTGTAATCATTTTGTTTATCTGTGATGAAAAATAAACGTCTAAGATTCTTAATTCGTAGGAGTTTGCTGTAGCAGATACTATAACGAAAGAAAAATGTCGATAACTTAAAAGTAGTGACATTTTTGGAACGTTTGTCGTACGAGGCTTAAAAAATTGAGGAGAAAAAAAAACCGACTTCGATCAGTTTTTTAGCACTTATATAAGTTACTTGCTGGGGAAACGCATTGTTTGATTTTTCGTTGCAGTCTCATTGTCAGATATAGAAGTTAAAAAAACATCAATTTTTCATTTTTTGTTTTGCCATTTCCACCAATTGTAATTTTTGCAAACATTTTGTAATTATTGTCTAGAGATCTAGTGAGTTTAACATCTGAACGAAATTAAATTAAATTTTATGAATAACTGTCGCAGTGAATTCGATTAATAATAATATAATAATAATTTAAAATAATAATAATATATATAATAATAATTAATAATAATAATTTGAAATAAGATCTGCAAAAGGGTTAATTTGCAGTAGAAAATGGTGTATATGATCTGCAAAAGGAATAATTTTCACTGCAATACCTGTATAGAAGATAACAAATACGTATACTTCATAAGTAACGTTTGAAAATTAATTTACGAATGCTTCCCACGAATTTTTATGCAAAATAAAAACTGCGTGCATTATTTACAATACACAAAACCTACATAGACATTTCTTTCTCTCTTTAATTATTTGATGACGTTAAAAATAATGTAATAATATCTGAAAATTCTTTAAATATTTTCATCGTTTCGTATCCGATCTACTAATTTTTGTCAAAAAAAGCATAAAATATGCGGCCCATTTATTACAAACACGCGCTATTGCATTTTAACCTCTTAAAACGTACACATCGTATAAAACATGCAGCACGTGATTTAAATAATTATTAAAAACCGCGTATCTTCGTGCAAAAATAAAAATTTCCCCCATCGATCGCAACAAACGTGAGTTAAATAAAAGTTGATTTTCATTCTTAACATTGTTTAACCAGTTCAATATAATCGAACTATTGACATAAATACATAAAATCCACGGTCTAACGATTGTTATTAGATGAAAACGGAAACCTCGTATAAATAACGTCATGTAGATCGAGGAACGGATGTATTCTTAAAAATTGGATTCCCTCTGTCGAAGTGGCGGAGTCGGAGCCGGTCGGAGAGGGTCGGAGAGGGTGCGGGAGACGTTTTCAGTGAACCTAATATAGGGGCTCGATATCGAACAGTCCATCTTGAATTCAATAATCGACCGATGGGGAGATACGTCCGGAATCGATTGAGTTAATCTTTACACAGGTAGTAGCCGGGTGGTGCCGGGGTGATTTACGGTGGCCGGCGAAGGGCAGCGACGCGACGGGTCCACCACGTTCGGCCCCTTCGGTAGAATTTTGCGAGTCGCGCGATAAAGTTCGATGGGCCACCCTTTTGTCAAAACAATGTGTGCGCCGGTGTCGCGTGCGCCTCGTTTCGGGGGCTGGTCCCCGGACGGGCGGCGGCGGGCGGACGATAAAGTTCACCGATATTAACATCTTCGTCGGTGCTGTAATTTTCGCCCCGGTCTGATATACTGCAGCGTTTCGTTGCGGCGGTGCCCGTATTACGGCTAATATTTCTCTTTCGTACAGAACGAAAATTGAGTACTTTATAAGGAGGTGGGACATTAATAACTCGTACAGCCGGCTGGTATTTTCAGGACAGCTTAAAAGCCCTCGCCGCATCGATGATGTATTATATGCTCACAAAAGAACTGACACTTACCGCCGCGTGCCTCTCCCCCCCCCCCCCTGCCCCTCTTTCCTGCCTCTTTCTCTCGGTGTTTGTCCTTCTATTTTCCAGCCCTTTTGTTCATCCCCACCCGGGTATATATTCGCCCGTCACCCTTTTTCTTCCGCGGAGTCCCGTTGTCTCGAACGACAACGCGCCGTCCGGCCGCTAACGCGACCTAAACATTTGCTTGCTGATATCATTTTTAAACGCCCCCCCTGTGTCTGCGGCGAATCTGCGAGTGGTGTTCGATAAGGAACGACGAGGACCAAAAACGGAAATAAGGAATTGCGATATTTCGTTTCGGGGTACGGTAAATTCAGTGAATTCTCTCTGTAATTGTCTCTCGGCTTGTTAATAAAAATTGGACAATTTGGGAGAAGGCAGATACGATTATTCGAACTTTGTAACTCGTTTCTATGGCTGTTGGGAATCGGCGACTGTAAGAAGCAGCAGCGAGGCTCGAATAATCGTATCTCCTCTTCCCAAATTGTCCATTTTTATTAAGGTCAATTGGGGAGAATTTACTGTAGTGCCGCAACTTGGAATCGAAAATGGACACTTGGGCAAATCAGACACGATTCTTCGAGTCTTCGTAGTGAGAGGGAGAGAGAGAGAGGAAGAGAGAGGGAGATAAAGAGAGAGGGAGAGAGAAAGAGAGAGAGAGATAAAGAGAGAGAGAGAGAGAGAGATAAAGAGAGAGAGAGAGAGAGAGAGATAAAGAGAGAGGGAGAGAGAAAGAGAGAGAGAGAGATAAAGAGAGAGAGAGAGAGATAAAGAGAGAGGGAGAGAGAGGGGGGAGAGAGAGAGAAAGAACGAAAATCGGGACAGTCGACGAACGTAAAAGCCAGCGGCCAGCATATCGGTGTACATTAATACAAAAACACAATAATGCTAAAATACAAATGATGCCTTAACTTCTTTATTTCTAATTATTTATCCATGAAAATTTTGTTAAAATATTGATCAGATTCTTCCAATTAAAATGAGAGCAAACATTACAATTACATCGCGATTGATTTTATTTTACGTAATCAGAAACGTCTGCCTAAACGATATCTTGTTTGGTCTCATTTTAAATCAGAAAACTATCACAGCAATATATTAAAAAAAATTCAGTTTTAAAATGTTAAAATTTTAAAAAAATTATGTCTCTTACACGCGGACTATTACGAAGACTTCAATATAACCTTCGTATTATGTAAGAAATTTTAGATCTTCGAGATAATTCGGTATACTTCGTTTATAGACAATAGCATATGTTTGACGCAGAATATGCAGAACTGTTATTTAAATATTTAGTTTCCACTGCCCACTGGTAACTAATATAACACAAATCCGGACGCATTTGTTTCGTCGAATTTATTAATTGCCAGCACATTAAGTGAACACGAGATGTCACGTTGGAATTCCGAAGCTCGACTAATCTACTAATCCGGACGCTTTTTATGCACTTATGCACGTCGCACTTTTCCCCAGGCCCGTTTCATCGGAGATGGAAGAAGATCCGACGCTGAATCTTGCGGAAGTTGAGAGGCCTAGCTGTACGCGGACGCACGCGTGGCGGTCCATCCGTGACAGAAGTTGACCTCTTCCGAGAGCCTCCGCGAGTTCCCTACAATAATGATATCCTGTCTTTCTTTTATCTTCTCTATTCGCGTCGAAGTGATTCCCGGTCCTGACATTCAGTTGCAGTCCCAATGAGCCAATTTCTCCGAGGGACGTCGATCTCCGATGAACCACGCGATTCACAATCCCCAACCTGATGGTCCCGGATAACCCCTAGGGTTCGTAGTAGCGAGGTTAAACTCCTGAATATATATATCGTCGAAGATGTTACACTTACGCGACTTGCTCCCTCTCAAATGTTTCGTTTACGGAAGCCGCACGCTCCCTGTATCGCACGCTCTCCCGAGACAGACACTGCACGCTAAATACACCGGCTCTCGCCGTTACAAGGACCACGATAAAAGCCGTACGGACAATACCCGTTGCAGCCGCGCTAACGCCGAGCCAACATCGAAACTCGCCAGAAGAGAAGAGAACTCGCCAACGAGGAGAAATCCCCAGGCGTGACACTTATTTTTTAATGAGATTTTGCGGTCAGGCAGAGCTTGTAAAACTAAATCTAGAAATGCCCGGTTTTAGGTGCAGACAGCCTATAGTTTTTGAGATATTTCATATTGAAGTCGTTGGTAACAATGCCAGAGAAATAAGCTACTGCGCCGCGTTCAAGCATGCCAGAGAAGTGCTCACAAGTGGTGGGGGAATAGTACAGAATATAGTACTATAGTATAGGTAGGAATATAGTAGGTATAGTATAGGAAAATAGTACAGTTAGGAATGGGAGTGAATTAGGCACTTCCCATAGGTTTTTCTTCCTCGATTCACCACCACTCGTGAGCGCAACGTCTGACGTCTCCGCCACCCCGCCCGCCGCAAGGTGCCACGGCACAAAATCCAACTTATCTTCCTGACTTTGTTGCTAACAAATTTAACCTTTTAGGTACGGCTGAATTCTGCGCGAGGCTATTTCCCTGGACGGCAGATTTTGACATGTACTGTACAGAGTCCGATGCTGTATATTCCGTCTGTATATTGTTGACATTGTTGTAAATCGATACGAAGACAAAAGAAATGTGAAACAATGCATAGGAAGATGATTATTTCATTCAAACGGAGAGCGAGTGAGCTACTAGTGCGAGCCACTACAGGGTGTCCCAAAAATGTCACGCAATTCGAAAGTGGTGGGTTCCTTAGATCATTTGAAGCAACTTCTTCCTTTACAAAAATGTTCTCCGAGGCACCGTTAACGAGTTATCAACGAAAAACAGTGACCAATAAGAATCGAGCACGGCTGACGCGAGGCGGCCCAGCCAACCAGCGCGCGAAGCCCAGTTCCGCTCATTGGCTCGGTCGCCTCGCGTCAGCCGAGCTCGCCACTCATTGGTCACTGTTTTTCGTTGATAACTCGTTAACGGTGCCTCGGAGAACATTTTTGTAAAGGAAAAAGTTGCTTCGAATGACCCGAGGAACCCGCCACTTTCGGATTGCGAGACATAATGGCGTGTCGTTCTGAAAGATGATATCCGCGAAAGCCACTATAGTGGCGCGTCGTGCCTAAGAGGCTAACATTAAATATCTCAAAAACTATAAGTCGTCTGCGCCCGAAACCAGGAAGATTTAGGTTTTACGAGCTCTACCACTGTATAAAATCTCATCAAGTAGCGAGTGTCACGCCTGGGGACCTCTTCTTGTAAGACTCACCAAGCGCTGACTAGCGTTTTCAACCCTTCGGCTTTTTCAATTGGTCATCTAGTTAACCTCGGCTTACAATGATCGCAAATATTCGGCACCGTGGCCTGCGTGACAGTGATCGACGTTTCGGCAGCTCGATAACCCGGGAAGCAGTGTGCTCGGATTGCGACGGAAATTCGGCGCAGGTGATTCGGCCCGAGAGTATTAGCGAGGATAGCAAGTCCATATTATACGACATTATATGACGACACCATCTAACCGGATGACGCGACGTATCGTGCCCGAATCCGCGTATCCACGATTCACAATGTTCGCATCGCGTAATATTGGCCATGGATGCTATCCCCACATTTAGCTCTCCGCCCCGAAGTCACCTGCGCCAGTTTCCGTCGCAATCTGAGCACATTGCCCGATAGAGAGGCATCCCCCCCACTCTTACATTCCCTGTCAAACTACACAACCACTGGCCCCTATCGATTCCGATTTCGCGGAATTAATTCGCTCCTCTGCGCCATCCCAATTCCTTAACCTACTTTTCGGGCCAGACGAGGCGACGGCTAGACAAACTTGAAGATGTTATCGCGGGGTGAAAAGTCTTTCGCCGGCGCCTCCGAGTTGACTATCCCGGGTGACAACTGTTCATTTTCAGATCGAAGTCCGGGTGTTCTGATTCGATGCGACATTCTCACGATTTTGCGGTATTTTGAGGAACAATATCCTCCTCGGACCCATAGGGCTCGAGGCATGGTCCTGTGATTTCGTTCTCATGACGCCCAAATTTGTTAAATATTTCCAAGCGTCAATTCCAACGATGTCTCAATGATAGCGCCGCATACTCCAAGGTTATCGCGATCTCCACCTGTGGGCATTCCAGTCCGAATTAAACTTTTAGGTACGGCTGAATTCTGCGCGAGGCTATTTCTCTGGACGGCAGAGTCTGATACTGTATATACAGGGTATCCCAAGAATGTCTCGCAATCCGAAAGTGGCAGGTTCCTCAGGCCATTCGAAGCAACTTTTTCCTTTACAAAAATGTTCTCCGAGGCACCGTTAACGAGTTATTAACGAAAAACAGTGACCAATGAGAGGCGAGCTCGGCTGGCGCGAGGCGATCGAGCCAATGAGCGGAACTGGGCTTCGCGCGCTGGTTGGCTGGGCCGCCTCGCGTCAGCCGTGCTCGATTCTTATTGGTCACTGTTTTTCGTTGATAACTCGTTAACGGTGTCTCGGAGAACATTTTTGTAAAGGAAGAAATTGCTTCAAATGATCCGAGGAACCCGCCATTTCCGGATTGCGAGACATTTTTGGGACACCCTGCAGACTGTTGTAAATCGATGTGAAGACAAAAGAAGTGCGAAACAATGCATACGAAGACGATTATTTGGTTCAAACGATGAGCGAGTGAGCTACTAGAGCAAGCCACTATAGTGGCGCGTCGTCCAGAGAGATGACATCCGCGGAAGCCACTATAGTGGCGTGTCGTTCTGAAAGATGACATCCGCGGAAGGCACTATAGTAGCTGGAGGAGCACGTGGCCACTCTTCGGGAGAACGCTGCAATGCTCTCCACGTCATAGTATAATACTAAACCGTTTAGTTGTAAATAGCCACACGACCAAATTACTGGACATGCCTGAACCAGCCTTAAATTGTGGTGACCATACACAAGTTACCAAATTACTCGTCACTATACAGCTTATAGGTTTAGTTTGTTATCAGTGTGTGGTGGCGGAAGTCTACTCGACCAGGAAAATTCATCGATACAGATCTATTTGACTAAAGCGATTTAGCAAGCTACTAAATTAAATCAAACAGTCCACTCACAGAATTAATTACTAAATTACCTTTCAGAGTTACATATTAAGAGCTACTCGACGGAAAATGCGAGAGAACAAGTCTACGTTTCGGGGACAATGGGTGAGAACGAGCCTTCATTCGGCGGGCATTATGAGGAAACGAGCCTACAATCGATGGATCGATGGTTCTTATGGTTTTCTTCGGAACGATTTGCTTCCTTTTCAAGGAAGAATTTACTAAACCAAGTAAATTCAGATGAAGAAGAACCAGGAGCATTTCAGCATAAATTATTGCCTATAAAGTCGGAATTTAAACGCAGACGGCGACCTACTGTTTTCTTACCTGCTAATTCTACTGTGAAATCGCAGTTAGAACAACCAAAGAAATCTTTTTCTGAATTTCGTGAACACGGCGAACGTAAAAAGACTTGAGAAATTTTGTGAAAATATTAGCAGAGAGGAATTAGTGTTTGCAGCTGAAATAAAACTCAGAAGTCCGAACCAAGTGGATCCTTGGATAGTATTAAAAGAAATTACAAGCTCTCCTACACGTGCGACTAAATACAGAAAAATCGCAAATAATCCACCAGAAGAAAGAAAGAAAGAAAGCAAATATCCACCCTTAAAAGCTCTCTCAACATTCGTCGAAGCAGGATTAACTAAGGAGTTAATTTTTAATTATGGCTTTTGTTTTTATACAAACCTGTAAAATACCATTAAAACACACACACACACACACAAGTGAAACAGAATTGAATTTCGCCTGTCCAAGCAATTTTATTTGAAAAACAAATCATTTTTATGGAAATACAGTTCTGTATTGGTTGTGCCAAAAAAAAAAGAAATTTAAAAATTTTGCCGGAACTTTAAAAAGCGTTCGTTTGGTCGCTCTGGTGTAGGCTCGGCGTTCATTTCCGTCGTCCTGGTTCTTCCAGCATTTTGTTTCAGCCATCGTCTCAGGTAATTCGTGTTCCAAACCGCGCGCAAATGTAATTTGTGGACGTGTCGCCTTTACACGCCGGATGTAACGCGCTGCCAAAAGAAAAACGCGTGCCGATGCATACGACGACGATCGCGCGGATGTTTGTGTGCATCCGCGCGCGCGCGCGAGTATGTTCACCGTGGATCGTCGGGGCCGACGACGAGTACGCGACGACGCCGTTGTCGTCGTCGTCGTCGACGTCGTCGTCGTCGCCGTTGGCGTCGGCTACGCGTCTGTTTCCATGGTTACCGTAGACGTGACACCAGGGCCGTACGCCTACAACCCCTCTTCGATGATGATGTACGGAGAATCGAGAGGGGTTGTCGAGAAAGGGGCTGGCTGCAGACGAATTAAGAGTTCGAAAAGCTTCTATCTCTTCAACTCTCTGCCTCTCTGCTTCCGTCGCAGCGCCAGGGAAGCCCACGTATCTTGCCGCTTCGCTTCCTTATTTATTCTATCCTAATCGAGGACTCTCGACAAAAAAAAACCTCCCCGATTACATAATTCCCACCGCACAAATTTTCTCCCGGACAACGGAGAAATGGGGGAATTCGCGCAGCAAGGACTGCCTGTTTACTCCTTCCGAAGATCGATTGGACCGTTGTTTATTGCCCTTTCTTTTTATTGGGTAATTGCTGGCTGGCCGACGATGAGTAATTCCACTTCGTTTCGGTTCGTTCACTTAGGCCAGGGCTCGGAATTATCGAGCATGCAACATCCAGATCGTGAATATTGAAATGTCTATATAGTTTTAAAAGACTACAAGACAACAGTTAATCCACTTCCTGTTTTCTGTTAGCAAAGAATACACGAAAAACGTTGCGAGAATTGTTCGAAGCATGATGCGTAACATATTCGCTACTGTATCGTTCATATAAATGTGTGTAGCATAGGTGATTCACATGTAAAAAACGAATTTTCGTTACTAGTATATTGAGCGCGTCTGATGTAGCTAGAGTTTGTAACGTGTAGAAAGATTTATATATTCAACGCTGCAATAAATCTTAGAATTTTGCTTCATCGAATAAATCACTTTGGTTTTGTAAAATTTGTTGTTGCATAATATTAGGTCTACCGGAAAGTTCTGTCCGATAGTGTCGCTTCAAGTTTCAATCCGTATGCACACGTTGATTCGAGACATATATGACTATCTCTCTTTATCATTGCATTCGCACGCATGTACTCTCCTAAATAAACTGAAACAAAGATGTCTCGTGTCATTATTAAGCGAGACGCGATCGTGAAAACATGGCTACCGATGATAATGCCAGACCACATGCTGCTTTGGCGACTCGTCGGAAAATCGCAGAGCTAGGCTGGGAAATTCTGTCGCATCCACCATACTCCCCAGACCTAGCACCCTCCGATTATCACTTGTTTCTCTCTTTGCAAAACTTTTTACAGGAAAAAGAAATTCAAAACTGAAGCCGATGTCAAGCAAGCACTAGTCGAGTTCTTCGCCTCTAAAAATAAATCATTTTTTAAAAATGGCATTTACAAGTTGCCATCGCGCTGGCAAGAAGTCGTAAATAACGACGGAAAATATATTCTACAATATTATTAAATACTAATAATAATAGTTAATAATACTAATAGTTAAATAATAATACTAATACTAAATAATAATACTAATAGTTAATAATACTAATGGTTAAATAATAATACTAATACTAAATAATAATACTAATAGTTAATAATACTAATAGTTAAATAATAACACTAATACTAGATAATAATACTAATAGTTAATAATACTAATGGTTAAATAATAATACTAATACTAAATAATAATACTAATAGTTAAATAATATATAATACTAATAAATAATAACACTAATACTAAATAATAATACTAATAGTTAAATACTAATAATACTAATAATACTACAAATATTATTAAACGTATGAAAATTGTGTTATATTTCAATTCAAAAACGGACAGAACTTTCCGGTAGACTTAATATTTGTTAAACGCATGCTTAGATTCTAGTTTTATTATATCCTGCGGTATGACCCTTGGAGGGTCGTACACTTATAGGGCAACTTTAGAAAAAAAAGCTACGCTGCCTAGTCAGTCGAACGACAGCCTTCGCAAGAGTAATTGCATTTACTCGGTTCTACTCCTTATCCTATTCTTTCACATATTCTACTCACCTTGTTTCTGTTATAACTAAATAAAATACTATTTTGCTCTAAAATAACAGTTCGAGTTCCTTTTGCTTATGCATAAGCACCGATACCCAACAGTGATGACTATGCCTCCTGATTGTTGTCGCGCGTCTCGTGAGAATATCCTTTTAGAACGGAATAACTTTTTTTCGAAAATTGGACCGAATGACTTAAATAATTTGAAATGTTAGAGGGATTAATTTTCTGGGCGGTGTCTATAAATTCTTTTTAAAGATCGCAAACCGTTTGTTTTAAAAGCCGTTCGAATATTTTCATTTCTCAATGCATGTATATTCATTAATTTGACATTCGACCCACCATAATTTCTACTTTCCTAACTATGATTTTGCATTCTTACCCTCTTAATGTTTTCCTTCCTCTCTCTCTCTCTGCTCCACCTCTCTCGACCATTTTACTACACATACACTTATCCTGCCTTTTACCAGTTGTTCTAACCTACATTCGCTTCTTTGCACATCCTCGCAGGCCTCCGCCTCCGTTTGCATCTCCTCTCTCCTTCCTTCATTCAACCGCTTATGATTTAACATCGTTTTGACCGAAGGGGTTAAAAAAACATCTCTCAAAATTTTTAATCGATCTCTAGTTTTACCAAAGAAGACGAAAGCTGCCTTTTACAAGTTTAATTGAAAATTATTTTCTAAAGATTCTTCTTAATGAACTTGTCAATTTTTCCTGTAAAAATTGTACAGTCACAACTTATGAAAAATAAATATATCGTATATTGTATATTGTATATTGTATATGTATACGTATATCGCATGCAATTAACTCAATAAAGAGGAATTCAATAGAACTATCGATAATTTCAGTTAGAATGTCGTCTAAAAAACCTGGAAAAATTTTAGCAAATATATTGAACAATTTCGTGAATAATCAATAAGTAAGGCTAAGCAACGGTAAACTGTTGTGTATACATATAGTGTATATCTCCTTTTCCCACATTTTCTGTGTACAATCTCAGCGTCAACTAGGCAGAATTTACTGTACCGGTATTTTTTATCTATTTTTGTATTTCGAGTTTTGCAAGGACTAGGAAGGTACAACCGAAAAATATCAGTGCGATATACCGATATTTTACATTTTGATGGGAGTCCTAGGAAAAAACGCGTCGGTGGTACGGAAATTGAGATAACGACACTCGTCGGTGAATATTTATAATGAAATGAACAATGTTATCGGTTTGCAAGCTTGCAGTTCATGTATTTGCTAACACGATATCGACAATAAAATATCATTGGTTCTACATCTGTGCTTAAAAATCGTGTAGAAAATGGAATGAGATGTGCAAACCGATGAAATGACAGATTCCACCCGGTAAATGCAGTAAATTCTCCCTAATCGACGCTCAGATTGTGCACAAAAATGGACAATTTGGGAAGAGGAGACACGATTATAGTTGTTAATAATCAGTAGCTATAAAAACGAGCCGCAAGGCTCGAATAATCGTATCTCGTTTTCCCACATTTTCTGTGTACAATCTCAGCGTCAACTAGGCAGAATTTACTGTACCGGTATTTTTTATCTATTTTTGTATTTCGGGTTTTGCAAGGGCTAGGAAGGTACAACCGAAAAATATCAGTGCGACATACCGATATTTTACATTTTGATGGGAGTCCTAGGAAAAAACGCGTCGGTGGTACGGAAATTGAGATAACGACACTCGTCGGTGAATATTTATAATGAAATGAACAATGTTATCGGTTCGCAAGCTTGCAGTTCATGTATTTGCTAACACGATATCGACAATAAAATATTATTGGTTCTACATCTGTGCTTAAAAATCGTGTAGAAAATGGAATGAGATGTGCAAACCGATGAAATGACAGATTCCACCCGGTAAATGCAGTAAATTCTCCCTAATCGACGCTCAGATTGTGCACAAAAATGGACAATTTGGGAAGAGGAGACACGATTATAGTTGTTAATAATCAGTAGCTATAAAAACGAGCCGCAAGGCTCGAATAATCGTATCTCGTTTTCCCACATTTTCTGTGTACGATCTCAGCGTCAACTAGGCAGAATTTACTGTACCGGTATTTTTTATCTATTTTTGTATTTCGAGTTTTGCAAGGGCTAGGAAGGTACAGCCGAAAAATATCAGTGCGACATACCGATATTTTACATTTTGATGGGAGTCCTAGGAAAAAACGCGTCGGTGGTACGGAAATTGAGATAACGACACTCGTCGGTGAATATTTATAATGAAATTAACAATGTTATCGGTTTGCAAGCTTAGCGGAATGCCGCATGTAATCACGATGCAAGTTTTGATTCGACCCTCTGCTCCATCAATTCCCGTTCTTTTTTTTCTCTGCGGTGCGCGCGTATCCCGCATTTCCATATAAATATGATCGTGTACCTTCCACGATCCCATCGGTTGCAACATTTCGACCTACGTGTACGAACAAAATCCATAAATTAAACTCGTTCCGCTGTGCGCCGCCATCTGTATGGACGAGGCGCATTACGTGTGTCCGTATCAGAGAGAATTTGCCGTTCCAAATGAACAGTTCATTCTTTATTACCGTACATTTCCAACGATTTACTTGAAATAATTGTCAAGCAAACGTTTATTTCACTATTTCACACTAAAACTTCAAATTTATCCTGTCGCGCGAAATTTCGACAATATTCGAAGTAAAGAGACCTGCAAATTATGGGGCTCAAGGTATACATACAGGAACGCGCGGCAGTGTAGGAAAATTTATTTGTAATATTTTCGTGCTATTGAGTATACATATATACATAAATATGAACATAATAGTGTAATGAACACGGTTAAGTGGCAAATATCAACCCCAAAAATTCCCACAATATCACACACACAAAGCCATTTAACCCTTTCCACTCCAGTAGTGACTCTGAGGCACCACTAAAATTGTTAATTCACGTTCCAAGATAATTTTTATATTAACCCCTTGACATACCGTCTTCTTCGCAGTTTCTGTAATTCGAAATTTTTCAATTGCAATAATTTCTTAGAAGGGAAAGAAAATTGATGCTTATTGTGTGCCTAAATTTACTCGAATGCTTAAACATTGATGACAAGAGATTAGAATGTTATTCCAATTTCAAAGGACAGAATAACATCTATACTCAATTAATTATTATCAGAAATTTTCATGACGAGTCGGACTCGTCAAAATACGACAACGGGTTAACAAAGTTTAGAGTTAGAAAAATGGTTAAAAGTGTAACTATTATTTGAGTCATCGCAAGACTCAATTTCATAAGCATAAAATGCACTTGATCGTGTAAAATGGAAATACCGTAAGTCGGAAAAATTATTTTAGATTTACGGTTGAAACGGCTTCGAGTGCAAAGGGTTAATCAATGAAACCGAGACTAGAAAGCTGGAACTAAAAATAGTAATTATCAGTTTAACTCTTTTGCATTCTAAAGATCCTAGTTATTCTATTTCGTTTTTGTTCAAAACATATCGCAATAAAAACGAATTTCAAAGCCTAGTTAAAAGTTAGTGACATGTGACTAATGCGGCGCACGGTATTCAAAGCTTAACAACTTGTTTCTATGTATATCCGCTATTATATACATATGCTCGTTTTTATAGTTACTGATTATTGACAACTATAATCGTATCTCCTCTTCCCAAATTGTCAATTTCTGTGCACAATCTGAGCGTCGATTAGGGAGAATTTACTGCATTTGCCGGGTGGAATCTGTCATTTCATCGATTTGCATATCTCATTCCATTTTCTACACAATTTTTAAGCACAGATGTAGAACCAATAATATTTTATTGTCGATATCGTGTTAGCAAATACATGAACTGCAAGCTTGCAAACCGATAACATTGTTCATTTCATTATAAATATTTACCGACCAGTGTCGTTATCTCAATTTCCGTACTACCGACGCGTTTTTTCCTAGGACTCACACCAAAATGTAAAATATCGGTATATTGCACTGATATTTTTCGGTTGTACCTTCCTAGCCCTTGCAAAACCCGAAATACAAAAATAGATAAAAATACCGGTACAGTAAATTCTCCCTAGTTGACGCTGAGATTGTACACAGAAAATGTGGGAAAACGAGATACGATTATTCGAGCCTTGCGGCTCGTTTTTATAGCTACTGATTATTAACAACTATAATCGTGTCTCCTCTTCCCAAATTGTCCATTTTTGTGCACAATCTGAGCGTCGATTAGGGAGAATTTACTGCATTTACCGGGTGGAATCTGTCATTTCATCGGTTTGCACATCTCATTCCATTTTCTACACAATTTTTAAGCACAGATGTAGAACCAATAATATTTTATTGTCGATATCGTGTTAGCAAATGCACGAATTGAGAATAAGTGATACATCTCGAAGTCAGGTCTTTGATTCGAGCTACCTCTTCCGCCAGAACATCTGTCCGTCATGTTCGTATATCGCCCCTTTTCTGAATCCCCTGCGAAGTTTCACGATCTCCATTGATCTCTTCTCTAATGAATCGTCTATAGCCCACGGCAACAAAGCGATTGCAAATGTTGGTGGTAAGAATCGTTGTCTCTTGTCGTCTTATCTGTCTACTTTTTTTCTGTCTCGCCACGTTTTATTTTTTATCCGCGAGCTTTCGTTGGCTATGATCTTGACGACTTACGCTCCCTTTGTCCACTTTCGCGACACGAGCGAAAGTGACGCAAATTTTCTTTCAAATCGGAGACGAAGCAACCACAAACGTATGTGCCATGCGCTGGTATAAGATGGTATGAGGAGCTAGTGTTCGGAAAAATATTGGTAATACGAAAAAGAGTGCGTGGAATATATGACGATTCGCTTTGACAAGGGAATGTATTGCGCTCAGATCCACCGATTTATGTGAGATTTGTGTAAGACAGGGGTGTCAAACTCAAAAGCTAACTGGGGCCAAATAAACAATGCTTAACTTTAGGTGGGCCGCAAAAAAAAGAAATCAATGTTCATAGAAACAAATATTTTTATTTTGACTAGTATATAATATTTATTTTACTTTATATATGATAAACATATATAAAGTTAAATTATTGTTTACGTCCTGATACTTGACATCAAAAATGTTCATCTCGGGCCGCACTCGGGCCGCGAGTTTGACACCCCTGATGTAAGGGATAGTTCTTGGAAAAATATTGTAGTTGACACTTTTTTTTATCGACCATCGTCCATGTTATCGTTTATATATAATTATATATTTTTGTTTAATATCCTAGTCGTAGACAATATATCCCACGCATTACGAGATACACGGTTTATGAAAATAAAAATTCAACAGAAAATATTATAAATTGTTCCAACACGCATACCGTAAGCAAGAAAGATTTGCATTCATCAGATATCGTAATTGAGCTGTGTAAATAAAAAAATTACGAAAAATATCGACGAAATTATACAAATAAATGCTTAGAAATGAAAATACTATAGTGATCTCGATCCGAAAAATATGCAACTATGTAAATATACTATCCTTATCTTTTAATTAATTTCATTTGCATATTAAAAAACATAGTAATCATCAATGTGAATATACAATAAAATAACTACTACACTTTAATGTTGTAAAACATTTTTTAGAACATTAAAGTGTAGTAGTTAATTAATTAATATAACTTTATTTTTTAGTTTTAGAACATTAAAGTGTAGTAGTTATTTTATTATACATTCACATTGATGAGTACTATTTTTTTTAACATGCAAATGAAATTAATTAAATGGTTTTAAGTTATATTAATTATATTAATTAATATAACTTTATTTTTTAGTTTTAGAACATTTTGAAGTGTAGTAGTTATTTTAATAATTCTTTTAACATAAATTTAGTTTATTGATTTATAGTATCATTTAGTTTATTGTATTATTATTATTATAAATTAGATGTGCGAATATAAACTTATTACAAAATTGATTACATATAATTTTTATAATTGTATTCCCATTGTATGTACATAACTAACCTATCGGAAGTTTTATCTACAGACGTGCAAGACTTAACAAAATGGCAAAGAATAAAGCAGCCAAAGAGGTCCTTACTTATTTATTGGGGGTATGTGTACCAACAGCTAAAGAAAATGCAGCTAAAATACGTATACGTAAATTGGAATTTGATAATCACCTCTTAATGGTATGTAAACTTCAATAATATTTGTATGGTGGTAGATTTGAGGTTATGTTATTCTTACTTATGTTACACAGTATTTTGGCAAACACGAATTTGTTTACGCCATTGATCCGAATAAAATTAGCAAAATTGGTGACACAGTTTTAATACAAAATTTACCAGAAAGATTAACACGTCTTATTACTCATAAGGTACGTTTAGTATATGTATATAAAATATATATAATTCATGTTTAATGTATACATCAGCTATCAACCTAATAAATTGTATTATTGTAATATTTGCAGATTGTTGATGTGGTTTATCCATTGGGAGATATGACAGATCCCATAACTGGTAAAAAAGTAGTTGCAGGAAAATATAGGTATGATATTATTGTTTTCACAGCTGATATTTAATTTTTAATATAATCTGCCGAATACATATTATGGTATATTAACTTTCCTTTTAATATTTATGAAAATATAGGGATGACATAGAACAAGATACCGAATTATTTGGTAAATTAGACTCCACATTTGAATACGATAAAGCGCCACAAAGAGGATCGATGGAAGGCAAAAGAGACTTTTCGAACAAAAAGACTTATGTTAAATATAATGATGATCCAAATAACGATGATCCATGCGCAGTAAATCCATTCTAATCCATTTATATTAGGTTTAGTGTCTAATAAATAAAAGTTGTCTGTTACAAAAGATAATTAGATTTTATTTTAATCCATAATACATCATAATGAAGGTATAAATAGTTGTAGAAAAGTGTGTGTTTTTTGATAGAAATATGTGAACAAAGTTATTCACTATATACCAAAACAAACATAATCTTACATAAATATTTAATCGTTTCCATATAAATTAGTTTGCTTACAAAGAACAAAAAGGGTAACAATATTAAAATGATAATTTATGAAAAGTACGTTAACATTCCCCTATATACGGTACTTGTGCATATATTTTCAACTCGATAGTTAAATACAAACATTTTCTTCGCAATTTCTCCTTATTTAACTTGTACATTATTCGTTCATACTCTCGGTGAAATAGTATTAAATTAGTCAATCAGGAAACTACAAATATGTTAATTATATTAAATGTAATCAACAGCTATTACCACTACAGTCACCAATTCTAAATTTACAAATGTGATGACTTGATTAGTTTACGAATAAACAATATTATAACGAATCATTCAGAAAGAAATTCTCTTTCGAGAGCTGCTCCCATAGCGTTCCACTCTCGATCATCTTCATTGTCCATTATTTCAAGATCTTCAATCGAATCCTGAGAATTATCACCTAAATCTAAATCATCCGGCAGGTCTTCGCCTCTTCTAAATCGTGTTACAGGATCGTCATCGTCGTCGTCGTCATCCTCCTCCATCATATCTTCCTTAGCACTTGATGAATCATCGTCGCTACTTCCCCGACAAAATTTCGGTTTTTTCCTCAGAGGTTCATTTACGTAATTTTCTATCGAACAACGATAAAATTATTATCTTGCATATTTTATATCAACCGAAAAAAACAAATACAAAGTATTCATACGTTCATTGTGCATGGCATCTTCTGAATCGGAACCTTCTTGTCGAACTCCTTGATCATATTCTTCTTCACCATCGTCATCTTCGATATCGAAAACAGGTGGTTCCATTTCTTGATCGTCCATATCCTCTTCAACCTCTTTATCCATAATTTCTATCTCCTCTGGTGTAAATGACATTAGTGGATTAATACTATCGGCAAAAGTATTTTCCATCCGTCTTTCTTCTTCATCTATGCGTTCTGGACTACTACAATGCGGAGGTGGTATTCTAGATGCTCGAGCCTAAAAAACATATAATTACTTTAAGTCAGAGTAGTTTGCCAAATTGACTGCTTCATGTGGATTACTGCAATCGTTGCGTTGCTTTTATAGTACCTATACCTTTATGGTAAGTGGAAATAGACGTTCATCAACATGTTCCCAGCGTTCTGCACATGTCCAAAGCCAATCGGGATTTACAATTTTTATCTTTCCATTTTTCTTAGCTGTATTGACTTTAGCAGTGCCAGGTCTAATTGCAACTAAATGTGTAGTTTTATCTGTCAAGTCCTAATACATAATGATTCGTTAAAATAGACAAAAATAGTATACATATATCGATACGAAGATAAAAGTTATAAATTACTTGTGCTACTTCTGCCCCAAATGCTCTGGCAACTTTATATGCTCGACTTTGTTGGAGCTTTTGATTAGTAGGTATCAAACCACTGAAAGTTAAATGTACTCCTTTCAATACCTGCGCTCGTACTCGTGGAATGATATCTCTCAACGATTTGCGTCCATTTTCTTTATCATAATTAATATAAAACTCAGCATGAATCCTTCGAAGAATATCTTCCAAATATAATAAATAATCATCATCGTCTTCGTCTATAATATTATTTTCAGCGAGTTTTGCATCATTTTTCTTGATGTCTTCTTTCGTTTCTATTAACGCAATGCTTTCTTTCTCTTGCAATATTTTATGGTCTTTGTTCTCATCATCTTCTTCCAATAGTTTATTGTCTCTATCTTCATCCGTTTCTCCTGATATTTTAATTTCTTTATCATCGTTTCTTTGTATAATTGTTTTGTCTTCATTTTCATCTTTTCTTTGTGATATCTTACTATCTTTGCTTTCAGCGTCTGAATTGGAACTTGCGATAACGATGTCTTTAGAGTTGTCTTTGGTAATTTCATCGTTCCTTTCTATAGATTCGCAAATGTTTTCCTTATCTTCAAACTTTTGATGCGTTTCCTTTTCAGAACTACTATCCACAAAAATTTCTTTCGTTAATTCAGATGCGCCATTTTCGTTAGTCGTACTTTGATCTTCCGCACAATGATCATTTGTATTTTGCAATTCGGGTGAAACTGGAACATCATTTTTCTCTAAACCTGGTGGCGCGTGTATGTCACCAGTATGTCGAAAAAAATGATAGGGTTTCACCTGTACCAAATTACCACACCCTTGCCACACATCTTCTCTATCATCTATAATGCATACTAGGTCATCTCCACAAGGAAATAAAGCTCTGTAAAAAATGAATTTGAATTATACGTAACTATATGCATTAATCTGACCGACGGGCAAGATTTATGAATACTTAAATACTTGAGATTAGCTGTTTTCGACGCAGGATCAAAACATTCGTCCCTTGAAAGTATTCTATGAGAAAATAATATTCCATCTTTATCTAATAATCCTGCTACAGTATGAGCATAATTTCTTGCACCGAATGTACATATATGCAGTTCGTATAAATGGCTCATCTTAGAAAGAAAATGTCTGGTATTAGGCCTTAAACGGGTGTGATACCATGGAGAGTTCGATCCATACAGTCGATAATGATAAACATCCTTAAACATAAAAATTAATAATACCAATTCAATTACCTTTCATAATACATGAATAGTTACATATACCTTCATATAAGAGGGAACATTATCATTTGTTGTATGAACAATTGTTTGATCAAGATCAACAAGCAGAGCTAACTTGCGATCGTTTAAAAGACGTTGTTCATCTTCTTTTCCAATTTTTTCTGCCAGTTCTGGACATACTTTTAATTCAGGTACGCTGTGTACCATCGGCACACTTGCCTGAGATATTTGTATATTTTCACTTTCTTTACCAACTCCTTCAACCCTTAAATCTACACCACATTCAGCACATAAATCCTTCATTACTGTAGGATGTCGACATCCTTCTAATATCATTATCACTTCCCTGAAATACTAATCACTTATGCAAATTTGGAAACAAAATTAAGAACCTATAGAGAATGATACAAACATTTTCAACAGAAAACATCGTTATTAATCAATTATTTTTCTTGTATGAAACTGTTTGCGAACTTTGTATATCTTAATATTTGAAAAGTTTTTAATAGAACCAACTCTATTATGCTTTTTAAATGAACAAATTGTACGAAAGTAAGGTTAAGAAGAACGTATACCCAGGCTGAACGATATCTCCTTCCCTTGCCAGGAGTTTTGTGACGCGGCCAAATCGAGTGGCCCGATACTTTTTCTCAGAACCTTTGACATCTTCGGTTCCTGGAGTAATATTCTGATATAAAAACAACACTCTGCCCGCTGAAACCATCGTATCCATTCGAACCCTCCATTTTAATATCTTTGCTGGTTGTCCACCAACTGGAAATGTGACTTCTATTGTACCCATAACTTTTTATCAGCAAACATTCAGACGCCGAAATATTATCTACTAATCGAAAAAAAAATTGATTTGTCAGGCGTTAAACTTTTTACGTTTTTGCGCGGGAGATGTATAAATATACTGATGTTAAATTTCCCACACCAACAAAGCATACGTACATGCACGAATAATTCGTCACAATACCATCAGAGTGCATGTACATACAGTGATACCGAAGTTTCTGCAAGTTTCTTCGGCCGCGGAACGCTTCGGTAGCGGGAATAGGAGAAAATTGCTTTGCTCCGATTGGCTGACGATTCATTGCCGAGACAGAGATTATCGCGGATTGGATACGCGGTAAAATGGCAGGGATGCTTGCAAAAGCTAAGAGAGGTAAAAAAAATCGTGTAAAACTTGAGTTATTACTAAATGTACATAATGTTGCGCGATCACGCGAGCTTATCTACTGTAGAACTACATGTAATTAATACAGTGTTGTCAACAAAGATAGGAGGAAAATTTGAATTATAAAATACAATATTAATCCTGAAATTGTATTATTTATTTAAATATAATGCCAGGCGAGAAGATATAGACTGATTGTTTTATAGAAGCGTTATTTAACGTTATTTAACGCAAACAATTGAAAGATCCAAGATTTCTTATGAACCTTTTGAAAAGAGGCATCTTCTATTTCAAATTGTTTGATCAAATTGAAATACGTATTGGGCGGTTTGAGACAAGAAATCGTGCATCCCCAATCAAGTACTTCTCTCTCTTTCTCTCGGCTTTTCACCCTCGCGCACATATGTTACTTATGTAAAAGATAACAGAGATCTCTGGTAATAATTCCCAGTGCCTCTGCATCACCACGCTTCCGCCTTCAATTATCATCCAGCCCCAACGGAAAGAGAGGATCATCAACGAATCAACACTAAGCTGAATACATACGTTATTCCTATTGGCTAAAAAAATTAATCCTAGTGTTCTTAAATCTGCTACATATAAATACTACATATATAATAATAATATACTATAATATAATATAATAATAATAATGTACTACAAATATAATATACTATAAATAATATAAATCTGCTACATATAAATTATGTATATATTGTTTATTATTTGTATATATAGTTTGCATAAAATATTAAGTATAGACTACGTATTGAAACAACAAACATATTTAATTTTCAATTTTTCCGAATTATTAAGGGTACTGAAAAATCTTGTTTTTAATATAAAACTTCGCCTAATAAAAAGCTTTCGTATGAAACTAGGGTAAGAAACTGAAGTAATAATAACTATTTGTAATAATAAGTGAACAAGAATATAAAAGTATAAAAGATATTTCATACCAAGAGCAATACCGCGTGCCAGAGACAGACAGGACTTTTTTACGCGTTACTATGACCGTTTTTAAGTTGATTGTTCTTAATAAATCAGGCAATAAAAAAGTAATATTTAACAAATTACGATCAGTAAGTCTATTTTTTAGGAGATATATTGAAAGTTTTTATTAATTACTATAAAAACTTGTTACATTAATTCAATAATCAATGCATAAGTATAACGACTATACGGTGTAATGTTTATAAATTAAATAGATTTTTTTTGTAATATTCTAGTTCTTTTATGCTTTCTTTTATATCAGACAATGCTCTGTGTTCAGCACTCTTTGTAAACTCAGGAACATTCAAGTTCCACCTTCTAAAATATAAAAAGTTCGTAATATTATTACTGCATTCGTAAAAATTGTTGCACATACAATACTTACACTATTAATTCTTTGAGAGTAGAGGTATCTATAAGTCTGTAATGCAAGTAATTATTAACCGACGGCATATATTTATATAAGAACATACGATCCATATAAACAGAACTGCCTGCAAGTGGACATGATCCTATTTTTACATGCTTTTGTAGATGATTAAGTAGAACTTTTTCAGCATTTCGTACACTAGTTTTACTTAAACGTGATTCATCGGTTAAACCTGTCTAAATATTAAAATAATTGACCTAATTCTGAGAAAAATTATTTCTCCATTTTTAATGTAACTTAAGTTTTAGTAGTTAGCAGAATTTTTGAACACATTTACCTCTTTATGGTGCTTCATGCACCAATCATTCATATTATCTAGTATTTCATCCGGTTGATGTATAACTATATTTACTTCATCACCTATAACATTTAAGTTTTTATCTGTAATTATGCAGGCAACTTCCATTATATGGGATGTTTCAACATGAAGTCCAGTCATCTAAAATATAAGATGAAATAATAATAATAAAATATACATTATAAATACCGAATATGAATATATATAAAAGCATATTTCTAATACCACCGTACTTCCATATCTATCCAAACAATATGATTGACTGAATTATCGTTGCCTGCATTTGATGTAGATGTATTGGCTGTCAAAGAAAATTTAGTATAAGAATTTCATGTAATTAAATTTCAATCTCTCTCTCTCTCTCTATTAATATATACAAAATATATTTTTAAAAAAACACAAAAAATAGAATATTTAAAAAAGAAGTTTACTATTTTCACTATAATCAATCAAACAATACAAATTTTCTAATAATTATAAGATGATATAATGATTGTTAATAATCCTATGATTAATACCAATATTTATATCGAAAGTAATAATAAACTATTCTATATTACCCTTTTGCAAATAAGAAGGTAAAGTTAACTGAAGGCATTTTCTGTACCATCTTAAGCCATGCGTACAAATCATTCTTATGTAACGATTTATAAAATTGTCTGAAAATTAATAATTTCAAGCGAATGTAATATTTAACGAATATTACGCATCTGAATTAAAAAAGATTAAACTTATCATAACATGACTCTTAGAAAAATACTTCAAGATCAATTATCGATTTAGTATTGTAGCACTGCATGGCACTGCATCTCTATTTTGAAGCTGCTCTAATACCACGGACTTAGGATTAGAGAGATTCAGGGACCGTTGACTCTATAGAGAAGAGTGGGGGCACTTTTTTGTCTACCGGCTAAGTTAGCTGCAAACTTGGACGAATTAAAATTCAATATGGCGGTTTAGATAATTCAGATTCTCGATTCTAGAGCCCCCGTAAGTCCAACTGTGTTCTCTACCGTTATCTTCTCGCTTGGGAGTCTAGCCTTATTGTGTTCTTATTGGTTCCGATCTAGTTTAAATTTTCTGACGGTTGACCATAGATTATTGGCCACATAGATGTGCATACGAGTCTGCTTACTTTATAGTTTGTGGTGGCAACTGGTGCCTACCAAATTTCCTAGCGGTGCGGAATGGGGGGATAGCTCGGTGGCGCCATCGATCCTACAATATTATGACGGATTTCTACAGTAATCTTTTCTCCCTATACTGGATCTTTGAGAACTAGGAATTGATGACTGCACGGCAATAGTTTGAAACGTGCTGTTTAATCTCAACAATGTACTTCTTATTTGCTTTTGCACGTGTGTTCGCTCGTGGGAGATCTATACTATACTGAGGTTCAGGTTCGGTTTTAAGTACATTAAGTAGTATTATTTAAGTATTTAAATATTTCTGTCGTACATATTTCTACTATACAGATGTACATATTCCGAACATTTCACAGTTTCTTTGTACTTTCGTTGCATCTTCCTTACAAACAAAACAAAACAAAAAATATTTCTTTAATCAAATATTAACATAAATTAGTTTTTTTTGTTACTTAAATCTAGGTTACATTCTTTTTTTTCAGTCTTACATTCTATTTTTAATATTTCATATAATTGATCTTTCTATACATACAGGGTGTTCCACAATTATTTTAACAGCCGAAAATGAGGGGTAGCTGAGGTCATTTGAAGTACCTTTTTCCTTTGCGAAAATGCAATCTGCGACTTTGTTTACGAGTTATTAACGAAAAACACTAACCAATGAGAGGTGACGGCGCGAAGTTCGAGAGCTCGCAGCACGAGGCTTTCAGCGAAACGAGGTGAAAAATGTAGAAGTTTCGATAACGAAAATTCGAAAATAAGAAATTTTGATTTTTGAATTTGTAAGGCCGATCTTGCACAAGCCTTTTAATATTTGCTGAACATCTGTCCCTCTTACGGAGAGAATACTGTATTTCAAGAGGTCCTGTTGGCCCAATCTATCTCAACTATTCAGTTATATTAATATATCCACCACTTTCAGCGGAGGGATTGTAGGAATTTGCAATCTGAGATCATCAACGGTGCACGCATACGAAAGACCTTGGGTGTAGTTTGACAACCATGAAAGCCACGTTATGTGTGAGTCGATCCTGTTAGTGCACAGATATAAATCCGGCGTGGCGTTTGTGATGAAGGGATCGTTCAGACCCACGAAGGCTGTGCCTTTCCTGCTGGGCCGATGATAGATGATCTTCCAAAAGAATTTCGGCACTAACAACGGCTTCGAGTGTCGGTATGTTATCGTTATCACTCGCTGATTCCCGTGGATATCAGCCATCGTCATTGCTCCGTGGACACCAGTGTAGACTTCCAGGTCCAAAGACTTAGCCTGCGTGAAGTTCCTGACGGATGATTCCAGGACTTCCCAATTTTTCGAATTGAAGGTGCTCCATTGTGGAGCTGCGTTTAGGTATTGAAAGGTACAGTTCTGCTGACTGCCGTAGACAAAGTCAGCTTTGGCAGTTAGGTGTCCTCGTGAGAGGAACAGTTGCTTGTTCACGCGTTTAGCTGCTGGCGCATTAGAGCCCAGAAGATTTTGGATTACTGTGCGCTGGGTCTCCCAGTAGTAGAGTCGATCCACATCCATTCCATTGAAGTGGTTCTCTGCTCGCCATGTTGGTCTGAAATCAGGATGGCATTGTAATTGCTACATGATAAAGTTGATCACGGTAACAGTCTAGTTGCAGATAATTTCTTTCAACTTTTGCTGCAAAATCTTGTGTGAGTTTGCTAAGATTTCTTGTTAATTGCGAATAGTCTTTGTAATCTGTTTCCAAATTTGCTCAATCTATGTGGAAATAAATACAGCGATCCATCTTGCAAAATCGTTTTCTTTGCAAACAATAAGATCAGTCCAAGCTTCTGTCAATGTAAGATTGATTGCGCTATCAACTCGTGCTTTAAAATAGATTTATTGAGGTTTGTAAGCGAATCGAAAAAATTGACATTCCTGAATTATTGGATAATAGAATCAAGACTGAAGGGCTAAAGGTCATTGTAGTGTTTTTATGTTCAATACGACAAAATTTAATTTTTAAGATGAATGAAAAATTGTGTCAATCACAATGACGAGGAACATCGTATCAATGCATCGACAGTGTCTTCAAAATAAGATGAATGATAAAAGATAAACGAATTGTGTTATCAAAAAGATTCTCACATACTGATAAACATCTTGTGCATACTTTCTTAATGGACTGATAACTGTGATAAGGAACCGATCTTCTCGTTTGTCAACAACATATCAATGATGAAATCTCAAATCCAATACGATTTGTTTTTCTATATGTCAATTATTACATTGACCATTGTCTATTCATTATCTAGCTTAAATAGATTAAATTTTTTAATTAGCCATAATCTGTAGTTCACTGGACATTGATATTGAACATGACTGATAGTCTTCAGCAACTAATTAGCAGCTTTACTGTTAACTCACTTCCAATTAGAGTTGATTAAAGATGAAGTACATTGTTATTGAACTGCATTTAACGCGGAAACTATCTATTTTACTTAAAAATCGGAAGCGTAGTTGACATTAGCAACATATTCAACTAAGGTCCTCGAAACTTTAAAAAGAACATGATTGTTCAGGAATCGGATCGACGAAAAATATTTTCCAAGAGAATTCTTAGCAAATGCGTTTTGTAATAAGATCGTTAATTACCAAGGCACTATCTTCAGACGCTGAGCAATTAATATGTTAAAAATATTCGATATTAATTTGTAAATTAATTTACCTGGGATAGCGAGATTGACCTTGGTTAGCTTTAGTCAATTTGAATTTCGAATAGTAAGTTTCGTAAGTGTTGTCGTTCCTGCAGACTTCGTACGTTGTCAAGAACTTGTTAGTCAACTGGTATCCAACGGCAATGGAAATCTTGTCTCCGAGACATTTTTGTGTCAGGATCCTGGTGCTAATTTGAGGATTGCTTTCGCAAGTTATTGTTGAGAATTGTCGAGTCACACCATTGACGTCAAAATTTTTACCATTTTGACAGGTAGCTGTCGCTTCTTTGACATTAGTGCCGACAATTTTATTTTTGTCGCCAGGGCACGCTATGAGAACAGACTGTCCTGATTGGAGCATCAACATCCGTCCCCTATTCGGGTAGAAAAAACCATCGCCATTCTCCGCTAGGATCAATGGCTGTGGATCTTTCAGGTCTCCATAGTAATTGTATGCGATAGAGACATCACAATCCGCTATAACATTGAAATGCAAGTGATCATTAATAAAGTCTAACTAGATACAATTTGTGAGCTACGCGGTTAAATCTACATGAAATCCGTACGGTTAAATTTACACAATGCAGCCTCACACTTCTTTCACCACAGTGCTTTGAGTTCAGTGAGATTTTATCTCCAACTGCAGTTCAACTGCAGTTCAAAATGCGTGCAAGAAGAACGTAAGGTGCCGTTGCGTTACCGAAGGTGTGCGTGCATTGCTACTTTTAAATTGCAGTCTCAAACCTTAATTCCGGTATCACGCGTTCGAATAACGGATGTATACACTGGGTCTTATAGTACATGATCAACGTGATCTCGATTTATTTCTGTTCTATATTATAAATAAAGTACTTGTTAACTAAATACAACAATACTTCAATATTTGCAGAAAATCTTATTTTCCTTTGTAGCCATATACTTTCATTAATAAACTGTTTCTCTTTCTTGTAGTCAAAGGTTTGCTTAGGGCTACTATGAGGACCTTTAGGACTTTTGCCTTCTAATTTTTATTATTCTGTTATAAAGTTAAGCGTTTCATTTTACTTTATTCTCCCCAATACTGCATACCAACATGAATACTATGACAGAATAAAATGGAAGAATTGTTAGATGAATCAAGAAGAAAATTCAAAGTGATAAGTATTGAATAATTGCGTTAATGAAAAGGAATAATATTTACCCAAGATTGTCACTGTCAGACACAAAGTCACAACCAAAGAAACAAGATGAAACATCGTGCACCGTCGGCGTCTATGCGAGGACTATACTTGTCTCGTATGCTACCCCAACGTTTTATAATCTTCTCTGATAATTGATATTGGTTTTTCCAGCGTTGAGGCAAGCATAAGCGCGATAAGACGTTTATTCTTAGCAAAAGAACGTGCAGCACTCGGCGATCGTGACGAGTCTATTTATTTACAGTGTTGGACAAAACGATAGGACCTTCACCGTCGCCAATCCGCGGTTTAAAGTCGGGCGTACATCGACCCGCGTCTATTACACCCAAGTCTTTCACAGTTTTGTAATAATTCATTCATAATGGCAATGTATTTTCTGATTTCTGTTTGCTAAGAGAATGTTTTGTTGTTTGCTTAATGGAAGTCCATACTGCTTTTTCGAGATCACTTAATTTATCTGGAAAATCATCATCTGCCATTAAACTTCTTATTTGAAGTCCTACAAACACGCCTTCATTAATTTTTGCTTCTGATAAATAAGCAAATTTTGATTTTATCCATGGCCTTGACAAAGTTTTTCATAAGCCCTAATTTTATATATAAAGGTGGCAAATATACTTTTTTAAGATCAACTAAATTGTTGTACATAACATTCTTTGGCCCGAAATCACTCGCTCACAGAGAAGGCAACAATATTTTGTATATCCCATTTGCAGGCCCCAAGTAGCATTTCTATTTACATTTAAATCTCCACAGATATTCCAATTGTATTGTTCGTACTTTATGTATTTTAAAATTAATTTAAGGGAATCGTATGATTCTCTCATGTGCCTGGTGTATGCGACTGGAATTGATAGAAAAATGTTGCCAACGTGTAATAAAACGGTTTTTAAGCTACTTTTCGGTGAATCAATAAACAATCTCAATTCTTGAGGATCATGATTAAATCTCTCACATATACAAAGGTTTTCATACATTCTGAAGAATTATTCCTGTACTTGATTTCGTTTCCTATAATACGTCACGTTCGTTGATTTGTGCAGCCAATTCCATTCCTGAAGCCGAGATCTCATAAACTGTGCCTGATACTTCGTCAGATGCAAATTGCGTACGAGATCATCTAAATTGACTTGAGTAATAATAAACAATAAATATTCATTTCGTCAAGGTTATAGGTTATGCAATATAATATCAAATATAAACAGTAAAAAGATACTTACTAAGATAAGAAAATTTATTCGCAGTAGTCCAGTATTTTTCTTTAAAATTAGCAAATACTGCTGAGATATTAGTGAAGTAAGTTTCATCTTAGGTTAGATCGGTCTTCGACTCCGGTAAAAAAAATGCATACACGCGGTAGGGTTCAGCATACACATATGTATTTGGCGTCAATACGCTGCCGCGTATTTTGATCAAAAGTACTGTGATTTGAATCACGCGCGTTAAATTGCTATGTAGTCGCTACAAACCGCCACCATCGTGCGCTGGGACACGGTAAATGGGAACGGACAGAAACGAAGACGTCAGTCTATCTTCTTCCTTCCTGTAGCCCGTGTACATCACTGAGTCAAAGATAGTTGTCAATGGATAGATGATGTTAAGTTGTGTTTATTGACATTATCAACATTTCATATGGAAATTATTGTTTAATATATAAACGTTGATTAATATGGCAACTTGGATCACAGTGACTCCGCGGTAGTATTTGTAACACAATAATGTAATTTCACAATACTTTTGAAATAAATGATATTATACCTAAAAGGTGTTCAAAGTAGATATTTTATAAATATTAAATGTAAAAATTCAATATATTGAATATTTAATATGTATTATTTTAGACTCGAACAAGGCTTAGACATAGTAAATGGAATAGATAATAGTAAATTTCGATTACTCATAAATCGTATCTGCCAAACCCTTCAATCCGGTGCAGCTGCAAAAGTATTCAGTGTTGAGGAAGAAGAAAAGCTGTTAGTTTCATTAAATTTAAATAAAGATGATTTAGCTATTCTTTTGGAAGCAATAACAACAATTTACAAACAAGCTGCACGTAATATTATAAAACCACAGTCTATGGAGATAACTTTAAAAGACACTTTTCAAGCTGACAATGAAAAAATTCAAATATTTTTGAATGCTTGGATAGCATATGGTAAAGGAATAATAGATAATTTCAGACAAGAATCAATATTTCCTATTCAGGTGTGTTATATAAGAATGTTCATAGAGCTTATACATTTAAAAAAAAGGTTCTTAACATCTTAAGTCATAAAATATATTATTTTATTTCAGGTCAAAGATATCGATTGGTGTTTGAATATTCAAGCTGCATCGTCTGCTATTAAAAAGGATGTACGTCCAATGGCATTATTGCAATTAAACTTGGTAGGAGAACAACAATCTCAATTAACAGTTGAATTTGATAAAAAGGGGCTAACTGATCTATATCAAAATTTAGAGAAAATACAGTCGCAATTAGATGCTCTCAAATAATTTGTAAATATTAGTTTAACTTTTGTAAAAACATGTGTACGATAAAAAATATACATATTTTCCAATTTTATCTATTCGTTACAAATACATTTCATTCCTATGGATTTTACAAATTAAGCAATTATTAAATCTAGTAATATTTACATTTATGTATATTAAGTATATTTTGTTAAAATTTTATTTACACAATAAGATAATTCTTATTCTTTGTAACACTGAAAAGTTTATCATTTACATTTGAATATTTTCATATACTTTAGATGGGTTTCTATATTTAGTAACTTTTTCATATAAATGGGGACTTCTGTTGGGTATAATGTTATCAATACTCGATACATTTTGTGTATCTAGATCATTATCATTAATTCGTACAGCAGGAGTTTTTGTTGGATTCACCGAATAGCGTTCCTCGTTTATTCGTGAGATACGTTTTTTCTCCGATGGAGGTATGGTTTCCAAAATACGTGTCGACTTCCAGACAAATAGACGCGCTTTACAAACCACTAAGACAACTACAATAATCATCAGAAACAAAATCACAGCAGTTAAGGTGCCTACTATCCATCCCAGCCTCTCATCTAGAATAAAAAAATGAAGTATGACTTATAGTATTTAGAATTAAATTGAGTATGCTTAAATGTGGACATTATTTAATATTTTTTACTGAACAACTTAAAAGATATGAAACGTGCAAAAATAAAATTTTGCCTAAAATAAATATAGTAGATAAACTGCATGTGCCTATGTGTAACAAATATATGGAGATTTCTCATAAGAACAGATTTACTTAGAAATAGATTTGATTCACTAATAGTTTCATAATAGTACAAATAAAAAATAAGAAATTGATAATATACTCTAGAGCAGGGCTCGGAATTAACCGGCACGCAACATGAGGATCGCGGACCGCAACGCGGTTCGACTATATGAACCACCGCGTCACTGTGTGTCGCGTATTTGTTGAATACATGTTCAATTTAAAGTTGCCGAGGCTTTCATATTTTTGTCGTGGTATTTGAGGTGTAAACAATCTTGCCTTTTAAAAATAATTCGTTACTGTTGCTTCTGGACAAATACTTACTACCAGGGTTTGTACACTCGGCATTTATGTATATAATATATTATATTATATATTATATAACAATATATATATATTATATAATAATATATATAACAATATATATATTACATATATATTGTTAAGTAAGATTAAATATCAAAAACCACGTACCACCTAAACTATTTAGCACAACGACAGACGCGCTGCCCAATTCCGCATCGCCGTATTCGTTAGGTACAGTGAACTTGCACGTCCAAAGTCCCAAATCGGATTGATCGGGCTTAAATTCTAACGTGCACAGACCTGTACCATAGTTCATTCGAATATTGTGTCTAAAAATTCAGAGAAATGCATAAATGAATCCGAATTTATTAAATACCACGGATACAAAATTTTGAAGTACCTTCTGTTTCCACTCATATTTTGATAAATATGAATCTTCGACGCATAAATCCAGTGGCATTGCACTTCCGATAGCACAGTTTCCACTTTGCATGCTAGCGTGACCATTTGATGGGGCACAGCCCACACTGCCATTGTCACCGGTTCTAAAAATCATCGATCCTGTGTTATAGTCAGTGTTTCATCTTTTTTATTCCTTGCTTTATTCCTTGCGAACACAATTACCGATATAGCATCGAAGTATCTTCCTTGGTGCAAATCCTCCGGAAGGAACATAGATCAAAATGAGAGTGTGCATTTGGTGCTCGAGTTGTGCACAAGCAGTTTCGTGTGACTCTTTGCAATATGAAGGGTGTTCAGTTCATACGTATTCACATATAGCAACAGTGGATTACTCACAATAATTTGTAAGGATTTTTGGAAAATATTCCGCTATACGAGCTGAAAATTATTCCATGGTTGATGGGATTAATGGTTAATCATCTCCAGCGTAAATAATTATGCATTTCTGACCCCTCGTGACATAGCCCGTACAAAGAATTTTCATTGCTAATCAAGACCAAAATTGATCAATTTCTATCACTGTCCGTTGTGAATAGAGTAGAAAAATTAATACACTAAAAACGAAGGCGGTAGAGAAGAATAAGAATGGCGAAGCAATGCATTATCAAGGAGAACATTTTCATCGATAAAATAGAAAATTCTATGAAATCAGCATCATCAGCACTCGTTAAAACAATCAAAAATGTCGCGATGTTGGATACTGCGAATATAAAGCAAATCATTGTTCGCCTCATTTTATTTTTAATATAATAATATACTATTGTAATATTATTATTATGTAATATATTATTATGGCTAAGCGAAATCCTGGAAAAAATATTCATTTAATATAATAATAATATATTATAATATTAAATAATAATAATAATATATTATTATATTAAATGAATATTTTTTCCAGGACCTCGCTTAGCCAAATACCTTTTTCTAAGCATCGTTTTCTTTGTTCACTCTGTTATATCCAATTTAAAGTTGCCAAGATTTTGATACTTTTGTTGTAACATTTGAGGCTCGTTTTCTTAAATTCATTCATTCCTGTTGCTGCTGGCCAAATACTTATCGTCAGGAATAGTATTTCACATAACATAGCGAATCTCGAAAAATGCACAACAATGAATTCATCCAGAAGTTAGAAATTACCAGAACGTTGCCAAACACAATGGAACAACAGGCAAAATCTCACAGTTGTAGAAGGCCGCCTAAATATTTTTGTTGTTTTTTAACGTTATGAAAAATTTACTTTCTTCCCCGCCGTAGAATTTCGAGCTTGACAAGGCCTTAACTTAGTAGACAAGGACAAAGAATGATTATAGTGAAAGGCAACGGGGGACATACTTACATGCTTACATCTATAGGATGCCGCGACTGAACAAAGAAACCACGTGAGAATGAAAATTTTATTTTCAGTTCAATTTTGATCTTACTTTCATAATTGCAGTACCAATAGCTTTTTTTGGTTAAACTGAATCCAGATATGATATAAATCAGATTACGTTTATCGAAGAGCTTATTGTCATAGATTGCTTATTAATTTATCCAAGAGTAGCTTAATTTAATCCGATTTTCACCACGTCTGGACTCATTTTAACGAGAAAAATAATGCTCTAATTATAAAGATAAGAGGACAATTACTAAAAAATGTAATTTTCTTTAACGCACATTTATTTTTTGCTGGATGCGGTATCCCTTTAAATTCCGAATCTTGACCGTCACAGCTCGACATAGTTAGTTATTACACATACATCTTCACTTTTACGTTGTCGAGTCGTGCTCGAGTCCAGCTCTTGGAACTAAAAGGTATCCGATGCATTTAAATTTATATAATGGCAATCGAATCCAAGAAATAGGACAATGAAGTTTTCGTATTACCATTTATTCAAAGTAATGTTTTACAATGCCGGGGACCGACGTTTAAACGCGCAAAAAACGTACGATTCAGTCTGGGTAAACCGATTCTCGAATTTGCTCACTTTGGGAACTTAACAATACTTCAATGGCACACGAGGATATATTAGTTAATTAATTGAAGCGTTCTAATGTTTGATTTGTTACACGCATTGCTCGTTGATACATAAAGTACCACTTTATGTCTTGCAGAAGTACGGTAATACGCTTCGGATACTGTCGTACTGTCATTGAATTTGTGAATCATAGTCTATAGAGCAGGTCTGGGCGAATCATTTCGACCGCGAACCGCAAGCTCCCATCACCGATCCCTCTCTTTCACCACTATTTCGGTTCCGTGAATGCTAATACTCCGCACCGCAAGCGATGGTGTCACGTGAGTGTGCGAGGGACGTCGAAGGTGCATAGTGGGGGCGCGCTACGAAGCACGTAAGAGGGGGAAGAGAGACGCGACTTGCCCAGACCTGACTATAGAGCAACGAGAAAGTCGCATTGCTCGGAACGACGGCGAACATACTCGTAAAAGGAGAAGCTTAACATTAAAAATTGTCTACTTAACGTTAAATTTAGCATATAGCTGGATATAATGAGTATAATAAGAATGTATCGTAATATCCTAAAATTGTGGTCTTATCACGCTACGTTGAAACGTGAAAGAAACTTTCGCAGTGTTGCCGGGTTCGTCTAGACGAATCCAGAGTTCATCTAACGAATTCGAAATTTTATTAGCGAACAAAAGTCTCTTTAAGGATCTACCAGTTAGTAAATAAATATGGTTAATCTTAATATTAAAGTTTTATGCGTAGTCCTTCTTTAAATAATCAATAGCTAATTCGCTTCGAATCTTATACATTACGAACGTGCGATCATGCACATATACCACTTCTGCGTTGAGCCATAGAAAAAAACTACTTCGCCGTTTATTAAAACTATTTGCAAACCGAACACCGTTGCTTTGAAAAAACCCTCGGATTTTGTTAATCGAAAGGATAATTCATAATAACTATCCATTTTAGCTGTCGTATATTTGTTTTCCAATTGTAAGCTCAAAACAATCTAATGAAATTTATAGTTTATCTGCACTAATTGTAAGAAGGAATGATTTTTTTTATCAAATTATACCTTTCTAAATAATAGAAAAAAAACATTGTTAGTTACGATTCGACAATTTTATTGCTCAAACATGAGATCGAATTATTGGTTTAAAACATATTCAACCTTTTTTTTTGTTAAAAGTTCCAAATTTAAACGACAAGAAAAAAGACTTCGTAATGTGCATATTCGCGTTATACGTAGCAATCTACGTGTTCGCCGAGGTTACACAAAATGACGTCGCACAGATTGTATTATACTTATTGTATTATAATTGTTTTATATTGTATTATATATATATATATATATATATATATTATTGTTTTATATATATAATTGCTTTATATTATATTATATTTTGATTGCATTACACAGATTGTATTATACTTCAAGATAAATTTTGGCAGGGAGTGTTTTTTCAAAGCGTGGTCTTGAACACTTTTGCCATCAACAACGGTTTTCGACAATAAATAATACGCCGATAAAGACTAATACTAACGGTTATACTAAATGCGTATAACAGTTTTATACGGTTAGCTCGACGTCCGTATACGTCTCGGCCATCGAGTATACTAAATGCGAAGTCATTTGAGCGTAGCCCTGTCGTTGAGCACATAAATAAGAGAGGATGAATGACGTTATATGACAGGTGTTATCGGATGAAAAAATGCGCATTCGCGAGCTTGCCTATGCGAACATGATAAAAAACATACCCGTTATATTTTGCGTAGCGAGAACAGATTCATTAAACACTAATTGCTATTAGTGTGGACAATCTCCAGCTATGATACATGCTTAGTGTTCTCTCTAATAACGTATTTGGCACATAAAGAAAACGGATGGAATTGCGATCTGTTAATTCGTCGTTAGGCTTCCGGGCATAATGATCCTCTCTTCCTTCAATCATCGCGTGTGTAACATGCGATGTGCGACCGTGTTTCCACTGACAAAAATTTTGCAATGCCAAGCAAATGTGTACAAATCTACACGCGTTTGGATAGTACATCTTGAGAAATCGAACCGCATGCCGAGCTATCGATCGATTTCGATAAATATACGAAAGAAAAATCGTACCGAAACGAACAATGAAACTGCCAGCTGGGTAGTCCGATTGCAAATAAGATCGAGGACCGACGCGCACGAGAGTGCTTCTCTTAACAAATTTTTGATCCGATCGAATTGGACGAATTTTCATATTCGGTGCTCGACATTCTAGAAAAATGTCTGAAAAATCACTGTTCGATCTAGCCTTGGGATTTAAGTACGTCGAGGTCGTCTAAAATCAAATCTTGCGTGAGATCACTCGCACTATGAATGACCTAGCTCCGTAAAGCGGGACGTGCATAACATCGTTGCACTTTAGTTGCGTTTCTTTTTGTGATTCTAATAAATACGTTATAGTAATCATCACCGCCTCTTCCAGAGGTGAAAGTGATTTTGCATCGGTTCACAAACAGTGCTGAACATTGTTAGAGATAGCGACAAGAATTCTGTTGAAAAAAAAGCTAACAAGAATTGTTAGGACAACGTTGTTCGATAAATATAAATGAAGAAGGTTTTAGAAGGTATTCATTCTCAATTTTATACCATTTTACTGTAGATTTTTTTGAAGTCGTTTCTCAGACATGTTATTTTAGGCCAGCTTCAGTTCGATACTTGGGTTTGGAAAAGGTGATAGACTTTTAGAAAATCGTGCATCTAAAAGATATGTATTTCCATGAAAACTATAATTCAATGGAATTTCATGGAAACCAACGATTTACGCTATAATGAAATTCTTGTGAGTTTACGGTGCTAAGGTCCGTAATAGATCATACATATAACCAACCAATATATATATAATAATAATATTATATATATAATATATAATATATATAATATAATATGATATATATATATATATATATATATATATATAATATATAATATTATTATTATATATATATATTGGTTGGTTATATGTTGGTTATATATATATAATATATAATATATATAATATAATATGATATATATATATATATATATATATATATATATATATATATATAATATATATATAATATACCAACCATTTGCTTCTGTCGTGATCTTTAATGATAAAGCTCGGAACACATTGACAAACATCTTCATCGAAATCTGCTTCAACGAACAAATATTGCCTCTTGTGATATCGATCGCAACAATCAACGTTCAATTGAATCAACGTCATATGACAATTTGAGTCGAAACATTTCACAGGATACGAATGCCACAGGAAATGTGATGCGAAGCCTTCACAAGTTGTAGATGCGAATGAAAGTGCGACGATGATTCAAAAAAGCATGCACCGAGATACCGTCGCGATTATAAACATTATTATGATTATGATACTGTAAACTGTAAGTGAATCGTCACCAACTGTAGAACTATTGACGCACACACATCGACTTCCGACAGAGAATGTTATTGATTCCAGGAAGAATTAAGCGGGGTAAATCTTCTTTCTCCGTAATGTGTATACTACATACGCACGTTTCTACGAGGACTAAACAATTTTCAGAATGTTTCTCCACTTTCTGCGGCTTCAATAAATTAAAAAAAAAAACAAACAGAAAACAATGTTCCTTGCGTTCTAGAGTCTGGTGACTCATCCTGTACAATAATACGTAAAACACAGAAAAAACACTACTACGCTCTGACACTGTACACACTTCCAGGATCTATGGCCGACCGATGATTTCGACCACATGATTTCAATGTTCTCGCGTGGGACGCGTATCGATAGTCGCGTCACGCGTCGCGCGAGATTACGTCGACCAGAGATCCTCAGATCGATGATTCAATAATGTTTAACACCCCCACCGGTGGAAGGAACATCACGAACCCATCTCAGGATTCGATGATACCTGGTTCCAGGAGGCTCAGCTTCGCTGGCGGCGCGTCCGTGTAGTTTTGTCTGCCGCGTATCCTGGCGCCGCAGGTCCACAGTCCTTCCTGTTCCGCGAGGGCGTGGCTTAATCGGACGCTGCAGTCTCGCGCCTCGGTCCCGAACGCGGGGAACTGTTTCACGACCACCGTGGTGTTCGAGTTCACCGGCGTCAGGGACCATCGACACTGTTCCACCATCGACGAGGTCACGCATCGGAGGAGGACGGAACCGCCGGACGATATTTGTATGTCCTGCGAGAGCTCCGAGAATTTCACCTCGTCTGGAATATAATCGGCACGGTTTAGGAAAATTGAGAAGAAAAAAGATTTCGCATAATATTATATAATATATATAATATATAATATAATATATATAATATATAATATATTATATATAATATAAAAAATAAATTATAAATATAATATAATATAAAAATAAATTATATATAATATATATAATTATATAATATATAATATATAAGAATAATATATAATAATGTATAATAATATTATATAATAATATATAATATATTATATAATAATATAATATTATATATATATAAGTTTCTACTGTTGAAATGATCGATACGATAAAAATCGCTGGAAAATAACCTTGACGATCATTATTTTTTTGGCAAGTAATACCTTCATATGATCAAAATTCTCTTTTAGTTGTGCATAATCGTTGCTAATAATGAACATTTGTACGAGTCAATCGTAACAATTATACAGGGTGTTTCGTAAAAGCATGCCAATATTTCGAAGGATAATACACGAACATCAAAGCAAGTTAAAAATGTGATATGAACATAAGTTCCATGTATCTTAATTTTGAAGTTATCACACATGTAACTTTGAAATTAATAAGGTTTTTATCGTGTTAACGAAGTTCAGTATTATAGGGAAAATAGTATATTCGTCGTAAATTGCTTAAATCCCCATGTTTTATTTGTTCTTATCGTCCCGTTTCTTAGAACAAAAGGTTTTTAAAATAAATTTCCCTTGTCTGCAATTGTTACACTGTCCGACACTATGAGATCCTTGCAGAGGTTCCTCGGCAGGACCGAAGCTATGCGTAATCAACATCGATAGAGGGATCGATCCAATGGGGGGCACCGAATAATATCACTTTCTTTCGAGACACTTTTTGTATACATTTATAAATAACGAAATCATTTAAACATGTTGTCCACGTGTTTTTAGATTTCGTAGAACAAAACAGATTTAATGTTACACAGATATAATATTACACAATACATGTACGTGATTTTGTGTGGCAAGAGAGATGTATGCACTTGTTAATTTGTTTTCTAGTCATCGTATCTTGTGTTACGATTTTCAGTTGTTACAATCTGGTTACCTAAGCTTAAGCATACTAGATTACATTGAGAAATATCTGGAGTTTTATATAAGAAAGGGCTTTTGCTATTTGTCGTTTGTTGGGAAGAGTCCCGTTTAGAGTCTCTTTATTTAAAAATTAAAATTCTATAACTACTGAAGTTATTGTTAGTTTCGGACGTATTAAACTATCTTTTGAGTGTCTTATCTACTGAATGCAACAGTGTCACGGGACTCGAACGAATGAAAAATGACGAAGTTACCTTGTTCGAAGACGGTGAGTTTGGCATAAGGGGTGGACAGTACTGTGTTCAGGGAACTGATCGACACCTGGCAAGCCCACTGACCCTGTTTTTCGGTGTACACGCGTGGTATGGTGAGCGAACAATCTCTACCAAGGTCGCCATTACTCGGGAATTCCTGTGCCACGGCTTCTGGATCGTCCCCGTGAAGCGGTTTCCAGGTCCACGTACATTTCTCGACGCGACTGCTCGTTATGCATTTCAACGAAACCTCCGTCCCAATCGGCGCAGAAGTGTCCGACGGCATTTCAACGAAGCTAACTTTCGCTGGAACGACCAGAGACGAACGGATTTTGATTAACGACACATGTTCTACGGGAGCAGCTTTACGTTTTGGGCGAGTTTTGACGAAAAACTGGGAAACACCTTTCCGATTGGTATGAAAGCTTCTGCGCGTCGATGTTCAAAGAAATTGATATCAAGTTCGATTGGATTTCAATGTACCACCAAGGCTAATTAATTACCTGTAGGCAGTATGCTGACGGTCGCCGGGGGCGCCCCATGCACAATTCCTTCGGGCGATAACCGGACACCGCAGGTCCATAAGCCCTCTTCTTCGTACAGAATGTTTTTAAATCGTACGGAACAGTCGTGATCGGCGTCTTTGTTCGGACTAAATTCCTTCACTAACAAAGGTTCTTGGCTGGAATTCGTAGCCTTCCAAGACCACGCGCATTGAACCACTGGCTTGTTCACCAGGCATCTGAGCAGCACTGACTCACCGGGTGCTACTTGAATTCCTCTGGACAGTTGGACGAACTCGACTGAGCAGCAGGAACAGGAAGACAATTTAGATACGCGAACATTGATAGAAGGAATTTAACATGAATTTACCGATGCGGACTTTAGATCTACGCATAACGAATCCTTTTACAATTCAATTTATCCATTTTGTCTTTAATGATTTATTAACGGGGAAAATATGTATACAAAATGTCCCAAAATGATGTTACTTCCGGGAAATGAGGGATTCCTGAGGTCATTTCTGACATAATTAACTTTATCCAGAAGCGGAGGATTCCTGAGGTCATTCGAAGCAACTTTTTCCTTACCGAAAATGCAATCTGCGGCTTTGTTTACGAGTTATTAACGAAAAACAATGGCCAATGAGAATCGAATACGGCCGACGCGAGGCGGCCCAGCCAACCAGCGCGCGAAGCCCGGTTCCGCTCATTGGCTCGGTCGCCTCGCGCCAGCCGAGCTCGCCTCTCATTGGTCACTGTTTTTCGTTAATAACTCGTTAACGGTGCCTCGGAGAAAATTTTTGTAAAGGACAAAGTTGCTTCGAATGACCCGAGGAACCCGCCACTTTCGGATTGCGAGACATTTTTGGGACACCCTGTACATCACCACTAGTGTTAGGAGTGAATTTCATATACGTCACCACCATAAGATTAACAAAAATTGCATATTCCCTTCCTGCAAGCATCACGTTTTCTTACCTCCTGATATGAGAAGTCGAATGGGATTTGATTGCGTGAATGAGGAATTCGGATCGACCCTGGCGCCGCATGTCCAGTATCCTTCTTGTCCTGGCAATACATTCTTGAACTTGATACTACAGTCTGTGCTGTCGTTACCAAAAGCTGAGAATCGTTTCACCTCGAGATTCCACGGTTGCGATTGGTTTAACTGCCGCCAGGACCATTGACACTCGCGGACGGGTGACCTCATCTGACACATTATTTGCGCCGAGGATTCTGCCGGTACCTCGACAATGTTATCGTATTTTGCAAATGCCATCTGAAGACCTAAAAACAAGCGTAGATGCGCATTGTATCTCTTGTTGCCGGTGCTTTATGCAATTCATTTTTAGCGTGAATCGTTATCGTAAATCTTCTTTGTTATTGTACAATAATAGTAGACATTTGTGAATTGGGGTTTCCAAGGATACGAAACTTACGAAAAATAATACTTCAAGCTGTATTTGCTAGAAATAATATTTTACAGGCGTTGTTCATTTCATTACTATACATAGTCATTTTGTCGTGCCCGTTTGGATATTTTGGCTTGAAGATTTTTCAGATTTTAAGCTTGACCCCCCAACGATTTCAATGACCATGAAATATGGTGTCAAGGTATCATCATTCTGAACAACTTTTACCCGTACACGTCACCGTCGTTCGGCTTAGTAAACGAGATGTTTTCAATTAATATTTGTTAAACTTAGGTTGCAGGTATATTAACATTCTGGGGGTGGTACAGACGACTGTATTATTCTAGCATGCTCCACGTAAACAAACATGAAGAATATATATATATATAGATAATGTTCCAGATATTAGTTTCACACAATTTTAAATCTGTTATTTATTCTTAATATATATATAATATATATAATTTTAAATCTGTTATTTATTAACATATAGTATATATATTATCTATATATATATAGATATATCGTGACATGTTTTATGTATAGAGAAGGATAGAGAAACCATAACTATATTCTTATGGTCGAACATTTGAGTGATTACTGTAAATCATTAGTCCGAACCAGTGACTCTAGATTTCACACGTTTTATCGTTGCAGAAAAATGTTGTTTAAGTCGGTGGTGAACATAAAATTGCCTAATCAAGATAAAGGTAAACCATGGTAATACGACAGTCCGGCCTAGGCACACTTAGATTAGGTTACCTGAAAAAAAATGTACAGTGTGTAAAAGAAATATTGGTACACCTATAACAAAACGGTACACTTTTCTAAAATTGGCTTCAATTTTTTGGAGATGTTGGGGCCAGTTTACTGAACAATGAGAGAGAACAATGAGAAAAAAATTTTAAAAACAGCACATTTTTTCTACTATCTTTTTATGTGAGTCCATAACGAAAAGGACACTAGTTCTTCTATCATCTAAAAAAGAATTCTAGTCATTTAGTCCAGCTTTAAAAAAGCTGTGCCAATACTTTTTCAGAAGTGTGCCAATACTTTTTTTTATCCACTATACTAGGTTATACTATGTTAGGTTTCCCATAGACATGATAGTTCATTCTGTATTTTCAACATAGGCGTAGGTGCTAACCTTAGTTTCCAATATATCTTGGAGACTAAGGTCGAGCGGCGGTAACGCGTGTACAGTATCGGGAAAAGTTGTTTAGTAACATGCCGCCGACAACATGATTCATGGTCATTGCAATCGACATGGTCATCCGCCTTGTAAATAATTATACAATGTATGTGTTATTTTCCAGTTCTTATTCATTTTCATTCCTACCACATTTTCAAACTTTGGAAACAATTTAGTCTGTATGTTAAAATGAGCACCGTCCCAAACATTTGATGTAATTCAGTGCAAACTGTTATCTTCAATGCTGTTCTTTCAAAATAAAAATACTATCGATCCACTTGAAATAATAGTAATTTGAAATAATTAATTATTTTGTTTTTTTATTTGAGATATAACGAAAGATATAATCCTCGAAATAAGATTCAACGAAAAGATTTGATTTTAAGAAACGTTTACATTAATTTGCTTTATGCAAAATTCTGTCTTCATAAAGACGTAATCCTCGAAATAAGATGCAACGAAAAGATTTGATTTTAAGAAACGTTTACATTAATTTGCTTTATGCAAAATTCTGTCTTCATAAAGACGTAATCCTCGAAATAAGATGCAACGAAAAGATTTGATTTTAAGAAACGTTTACATTAATTTGCTTTATGCAAAATTCTGTCTTCATAAAGACGTAATCCTTGAAATAATATACAACAAAAAGATTTGATTTTAAGAAACGTTTACATTAATTTGCTTTATGCAAAATTCTGTCTTCATAAAGACGTAATCCTCGAAATAATATGCAACGAGAAGATTTGATTTTAAGAAATCTTCTCAGCAATTTGTCTCGAGCACACACACACACACAAACTTTCTTCAAAACGTTCATCTTTAAGAGATTTTTGTCCGGGTCCACCTAGTATGTATTGCTGTGAAAGGAATTAATCGTTCCACGTTTGGTGCGGAAGATGGAAAAGGAGTGTCATTTGTCAGAAAAATGTTTCTAATTATCCGATAATCATTTAACTTTCTTTCTTTCTTTACTTTGCAGAAATGTCAATGAGGATGTCGGTGTAAAAAAAGAGTCAGAGCAGCTGGTAATTAGATCATCGTATAATTTCCACGAAACATTTCAAAATTATCTCAAATAATTATTTCAAATCATCATAAAATAAATAATATTTTAAATAACGTCGTCCCATATATGTCCAGGTCCATTAACATGTATCTTTAAGGCTAGAGATTGGAATACATACATCGAAACCCATCTTACCGGTTAGTGAATTAACACCTGCTGCGAGAAATTAAATTCATGTAAACATACGTATGAACGTGTAAACATCGTTTAAATTCTTGTATTGTAATTAATTTGCCGTTTTAACACATTGACTGCCAGCCACGAGTTATCTAGTGGTAGACGCCCGCCACGACGCGTCCAAGAAAAAAAGGATTGGTAATTATTTACCATTATTTAAACCGTAATATTTACCGTAATAATTTACCAATTATTTTATTTAATAAAAAAAGTCTTCCATTGAGACAATGAAATATAAGCAGATTTTCGAGAATCTATCCAGGATTATTATTAACTACCAGAATACTAAATGTTCTAGGTAATCATAATCGACATGAATAATGATTATTGTATTAAGCATGACCAACGATTACATTTTTCTTCGATTACTTATGCTATCTATTAATCATGATTACTTGATTACATAGTAACCATAATCATTAATCATGAACATGATTTCACGTTGGTCACAATCGTTAATCATTAATCAAATTACTTTGTGCCAAACTTTGCTGCTTTATAACATTTAATACGAAAAGCTTAGGAGCGTCGTGTAAACAAATCTGGAGCTGAATAATGTGAACTGTAAGACAGGAGAAACTAATGACCCTCGTGTCGTAAGTAGGAAATATATATAATATATATATGTATATTGTGAAAATATATTTCAAATAAAAAAATATATATATATTTTTATATATTATATATATATCTTTTTTTTTATTTGAAATATATTTTCGCAATTACCTCGAAAACTAAAGCCGAGCGATGGCGACAAGTGTACCAAAAAGTTGTTCAGAATGTTGATCTTGACGACGTATTTCAAGGTCTCATCAAAATTTTGTAATAAGTCTTTCCTAATGCAAATAATTACCAAAGGATTTATTCAATGTTTTCTACCTATTATATTTTACTTATTATTATCTATTTAAAAAGAAAGAAATGTTGGCATCCTGAACATATTTCTTCAAAACAGGCTCGGCAGTCGCAATGTTAACGCCAAGGATGTTAATGTTAATGTCATCATGAATCAGTGTTAATGGATGCTACTGAACACGAAACGAGAATTATCAAATCACGAAGCGTTATTCGACCGATTGATCATATCGAATATTAACGTCGATCTTGCATCAACAGTTTCAAGAAACAATGAACATTCCATACCCTGATTCTCATTGACGATGCTTAGCTTGGCAGGTTCTGTACTGGTGAAAGGATCATTCGTGGAAGTTCTTGCAGCGCAGGTCCAGTATCCGGTCTGCTCGTGCTTCGTACTCGAGAATCTTACGGAACAGTCGTTGCTATTGTTCCCGAAGGCAGGAAATTGTCGTACCGGCAACGGATTGGTAGTCGGCGTAGTTGTCGTCTGAATCACCGAGGCTGCGATGGCTATAAATTACAACGAGATATATTAATACACGCCACGCGAGTGCTATAAGACTATGTATAACGGATATTTCATCGAAATATGAAAATATTCGGGAAAAGTGTACGCTCTATTCCATGATAGCCAAGCTGCTGTTTCATTATTGAAAAATAATGTGTGTAATAAATAATAATAAGTGGTAAAATCGTGTTTAGCAATTTATTCGAAACTTTGTGTATCACGAAACAATGTTGCAACTCGATTCTATAATCAAGTGAAAAAAGACCTAATGTTAGGAACAGTTCATGCTGTTCGCTGAAAGATGTAATAAATATCGAACGTGTTTGGGGGAATTTACAGGAGACTGTACAGGATGTCCCAGAATTATGTTACTTCCGGGAAATAATGGGTTCCTGAGGTCATTCGAAGTAACTTTTTTCCTTTGGGCAAATGCAGTCCGCGAATTTGTTTACGAATTATTAACGAAAAACATTGACCAATGAGAGGCGAGCTTGGACGGCGCAAGACGGCGGAGCCAATGAGTGGAATCGGGCGGAGATCCAGTAACGTAGGATTCGAAGGGAATTGAAATTTCGAGAAGGTTGCTTACTCAGAAAATAGAGTTTCTCAAACGTTTCCAGTCTGTCGCGGGACAATATTTAGAATGAAAGCACGAAAATCGTGCGCACAGTTTTTATAACAATAAGATAGCCGCCTCTCTGCCGTGAGATCTATTACAGATGCGGTTCTACAACGAAAATACTTGGCTTTATCATCTGTTCCCAGGGAAACTTCGAAGACGAACGAAACGCAGAGACAAGGGTGCAGTCTTCGAACATGAAACTACGAATATCGTGCAATGCTATTACTACACTCGCACACTTTTTAATTGCTAGAAGACATATATTAGGTCTACCGGAAAGTTCTGTCCGTTTTTGAATTGAAATATAACACAATTTTCATACATTTAATAATATTTGTTGTAGAATATACTTTCCATCGTTACTTATGACTTCTTGCCAGCGTGATGGCAACTATGCAATATAATATTATGCAATATAATATATGCAATATAATATTATGCAATATAATATTATGGAATATAATATTATGGAATATAATATATGCAATATATAATATTATGCAATATAATATATGCAATATAATATATGCAATATAATATTATGCAATATAATATATGCAATATAATATTATGCCATATAATATTATGTCATATAATATATGCAATATAATATTATGCAATGTAATATTATGCAATATAATATATACAATATAATATATGCAATATAATATTATGCATATTATTTTACAAAATCAAAGTGATTTATTCGATGAAGCAAAATTCTAAGATTTATTGCAATGTTGAATATATAAATCTTTCTACACGTTACAAACTCTCTAGCTACATCAAACCCACTCAATATACTATATATAAATAACGAAAATTCGTTTTTTTACATGTGAATCACCTATGCTACACACATTTATATGAACGACACGGTAGTGAATAATAAAAAATAATAATAATATAATATAATAATAATATATAATAATATAATTTTATATATAATATAATATATTATATAATAATATAATAATAATTTTATATAATAATTCTTCGAACAATTCTCGCAACGTTTTTCGTGTATTCTTTGCTAACAGAAAACAGGAAGCGGATCAACTGCGTCTGTCTTGTAGAATTGTAAGTATTACAAATTCCAATAGAAAGGTTATAGAATTAAAGACTAACTTGTCGAGCTTGGCAGACTTTCACTGATATCCGGTAGCGGCAGATGAGTCGGCGGTAATGGCTGCCAGGACCATTGGCACTGGGCCACAGGATTAGCGGTTCTACATGCCAGAAGTATCGACGAACCGAGCTCTGTTTCTGTATGGAGCGGAACATCGACGAATAACACTGGAATCGGTGGCGTCTTCGTTCCCGACAGAGCATCGTCTATTAAGTAACCTTGAACCTCAGGATCAGCAGTCAAATTACTATTGAGAGGCTTAACTGTGGTGGTCTCCTCAGACTCCTCTGTCACTGGTACACCTGCGAACACACCGCAACATCATTGTTCACGATCGAATTTACAAATAACCGACAGAAAGATTTTCTTTCCCACGAAAACATGCCAAAATTCCGACCGGACAAATCGTTCGGGATGCGGTTTGTAGCGACCAGTCGTGCGCACAATGGAAACTTCAGTCCTCGTGCAAATGACCAGCGTAATTTATGGCTCTCCTTCGAGGAAGCTATTTTTGAGATGACGAGTCCCAAACTTTGACAACGCATGTTCGCGATAGAGATTTTTTTAGAGATACCACAATAGCTAACGGAGAGACCGTCATAAATTAGGAGAGTTTCCGAAGGGTACTCGAAGCAGACCCAGCGACCCAAGGGTCCCATGTGGCCCGACGCGGGTGACCCGGAGGAAAAGTTCCACACCTTGTCACGTACAGCTCGTCATCCCCTCCCCGATTACCACGTCGTCCCGAAAATACGCGAACAGCGTAAGGGACAGGCGGTAAAAAGGGCAAAGTGGACAACGCTGATTGGGAAGGCCCAACGCGCGGGGTTAGTCAATCAGGGTTGTTCGAGAATTTTACCAGGGCAAACGGAAATAGTCAAAAAACGAATAGTTTTTTTTTTAGAAAAAACGAATAGTCATTCAGAACTATCCTACCCAAAGGTTTGTTTGAATAACGTTGTTGCTTCATAGCGCGAAGAATGCGTTCGAATAATCCAAATGCCATACGAATTCCGCGACAGGTGTCTCGCAATACGATCATGGTCCCTCTAACTTGCCAACTGATCGTCCATAAAGAAGTTCTTCGAGATGTCTTTAAATTGCGGATTCCGTTGATTTGAAAGTCGGATCGCATGCACCGTGAAACGCTAATCGCAAGAAACTTCCCTTAGAGCTTTAAGGGTTTGTTTAACACTCGGACGGCGGGGTTGGGATCCATTTGGACTCAGAGTGTAAATTAGAGTTATTATTTGACTGGACTAGTTTGTGACGATCGATTGAAATTTTCGATTGCTTCATTAAGGCCTGTAGAAAAACATAACGTGTCTAGAAGGAGTACCTTAACCCTCTCGCTCCGAACGACGGATATATCCGTCATCCATATGAACACTCGCGGAGCCGAACGCTGGATATATCCGACATCCACATGATCGCCCTCTGGGGACGAACGTCGGATATATCCGACATGCTGGTAAAATCGCGACCTAATTTTTGGACTGCACCGCCTCTTGTTACTATTGCGTGAATCTTTTGACGAAACAAACAAACGACAGTCCGAAATAAACGACACACCATTCAAGTTATATTTGTTCTACCTGCATTTCCCATTATTATTGTGTTACATGTCATAAAGGGATAGAAAATCGAAAGTACTAACTTTAGGACTAATTATTATGTATTATGTTTTGTATTATGAATATTATGTTTTATTTTATTACTGTATATTATATATTATTTCTTCACTTTTTCCATTGTTAATGAAACTTTTTTTACCTATTAAATAACTTTATACCTTATGCAGAAATTATAACTATATTGTTTTAAAGAAAAATCCCTTTTCTTCCCAAATACACTATCCACGCGCAATGTGCACAATTTCGGCGGGTGGTTCCGTTCAGGAGGGGCGCTACGGCGGACTGAACCGCCGTAGCGAAAGGGTTAAAAAGTATGTTGAACAAAATTGATAAATAATATTATAAATGATTCTAAACATACCTACTCAGCTATATCTTTGGCAAAAAGATCAGTTGTTCCAGTGTTAACCCTGTGACTATTGGTGGCGTCTAAAGGCGTTTAGAAAACTTGCTACTGATTTGTTACTGTAGGCGCCTATAGGCGCTTAACCTAGTTCGATTCGCTGACACAACAGGCGCCTATAAGCGGCCGGAAAATTTTATGGATCAAAAAGCTGAAGAATTCGGTGTTTTGATTAAAAAAAAGTTCGTCGTTCACGGTGTACGTTGTGAATTAACGTATGGTAAGTCTGGTGCGTCTCAAAGGATCGTAGTCAAAGGGTCAATAAGCAGTGAAGGTTTTCGGAGTGAAAGAAAAAGAATAAATAAATATATATATATATATATATATATACATTAAAGTACACTAAAGTACACTAAAAAACTAATTATTAATATTCTGTTTGACAAGAACATTTCACAAAAAACGGTACGCCTTAATCTTCTAAGAATCGTCATTCGAAATTTCCTGCAATTCCAATGATACCTGTTTCGAAGAGGATAATGCCAACAAATGAAGCTACTTTTCTTATGGCGAGTGGCGACTCTGAGGGGCCACTAAAAATTGCTATACCATTTTTCAAAATAATTGTAATAGTATCAGACTCGTTTATATCTAAAAGACCCTTAAAATTGCCAGTTTCGTACCTGCCGATAGGCTTTCATATGCATAAATCGCAATAAATCGTATGAAATAGAAACACTGTAGAACAGAAAATATGTTTGAAATATAATTAAAATAGCTTCGAGTGCAAAGGGTTAACATAGTGAACTATACTATGATTCGATGGAGCTCAACAGAATACATGTACAATATGTATATGTCTACTATGTAGGACACATCAGGCAGGAAGCTATGACAGTCACGTAGACAATCGCCTTGCGTCGCGCGTCTGTCACCATGTGCAAATAGACGCAGGGACGGATCGATAACGAAATAATAAACGATGAGCCCCGACGAGATATATAAAAAAAAAAACATATTATCACATGACTCGATCCTCGAACGTCGCAACAATAGAGAAGCTATGGAAACGAAATACATTTTATTCAACTTTTGGGCAACAGAAAAATTCATCTTTTATTAAAGGCCTTCTAAACTAGTCTTCTCATCGACAGTTTTTCTATTAAAGGTCTGCATACAGCAATTTTCTTCGAATGATACAGTATTTATAGTATTTACCATATTCTTATAGGGTAAGTCATATAACTCACATCCCATCCCAAATTTCAAATCATGCAACTGATCAAAAAGTATTGAATATTATACAAAAGATGTAAAGTTTTAAGGTGGGTTGCTGTTGTCGTATTCACCTTCTTTGTACATAATGTAGTTCTCAAAATTTCAAGGTCAACTCCTTTTTCTTAACTGGGTAAAGTATATTTTTTACACATTGTAGATCGAAAGAATATTAAATTCTAATCAGAAAAGTATAAACCTATGTTGAACCTAAACCTAATAGTTTAAACTTTAAACGAGATTTTAGCCAGTGGATATAACTTTTCTGACGGATTTCTTATTAAATTATTCTTTGATTAAAGATTAGTAGCATGGTATTAGAGAAAGCATAAACCACATAAAAATATAAAATATATGCATTAGGGGGACCGGAAAGTAATGTCGTTTCTGTGCATATTTATCTGTTTGAATTTAATATAAACAAACGACATAACTTTCCAGTCCCCCTAATATTTCTGAGCATAAACTTCGTTAGTTTAATAATAATTTACGTAAGCTTGCTTTTGCTCCGAACGAAATGCGTTTCTTCGAAAACTGATCGTTATTGTTCATGGATAAATATCTCGTATTTCTAGCAGTAATCATTTCAAAATTATTCGGTGAATTTTAAACAGTTTTTCAAAATTTGCCATTGTTTTCGACGAGTGATTAAGGTCGAATTTCTTTTTAAACAACGACCATGTACATTGTTCCATACATTCTACGTGTAAAATTATGTATGTAATATATGTCCACCGAACTTGGTCCTTGGTATTGTCTCGTAACGTTCGCCATCTCCATCTTTGCGTGTTGGTCTAAGGACGAGCAATGTGGTCGCTGACACTGGAAGGTCGTTTCCATTTTACATTGACACACTCATCGTCTCGTGATTTTATGGCGATACGTGCTGCTCCGACAGACCGGTAGCCGGCTTTCAAATCTTACTTTCGCCGCATCGGTATTGCTCGTTAGTAGGCACACAATGATCTAATTGCGAGACTTACCAAGATCTCGCAGATCTTGTAGTTCAGTGAAACTTCATTTATCCAAATTGATCGGGGAAACATGTCTATGTTCGGTTAATGGAACAGTCAGCTCGTAGAAAACGGTCCTTCCCTCGGATCTTAATGGGACTTTTTCTTAATCAGTCATAATAATATATACTATTACTATTATAATATTATATTATTACTATAATAATATTATATTACTATTATAATATATATATTACTATAATAATATTATATTACTATTATAATATATATATTACTATAATAATATTATATTACTATTATAATATATATATTACTATTTAAATAAATACCTATGACTAAATAATATATATATTACTATCTAAATAAATACCTATGACTAAATAATATATATATTACTATTTAAATAAATACCTATGACTAATTAATAATAAATAATTAATTTATATATATATTAATTAGTCATAGGTATTTATCAGTAATGGGAAAAATAAAAAAAAAATAAAAAATGAAATACTGCACAAGACGGAGAAATCTTTATGGAGTCGAAAGAAATCTCTTCTTCAGTCACGATTACTGTTTACTGCACACTACGAAACCGTGATCAAATAGTAAACTCTAAGCAAGATGTTGCGTGCAGTTTTCGTAAATTTCTCCGAATATAATCCGAGAGAAACTAACAATTCCGTGTGAGCATTTCACGTTGAATCTGGGTTAGGTGTTTATTAAAATAGGTCAAGTAATTATCTCGGATATTTCACGCACACATTGTTTAACCCTTTGCACTCGAGTGGTGATTCTGAGGCACCACTGAAATTGTTATATCAGTAATTCGGACAAATTATTGAATCATTGAGAAAGACAGAATTTAACGACCAAAAGCTATCCCATTTGTTAATCGATAATTTCTCTTGCGATTTGTTATGAATTGTGCACTTTGTAGAGTCCACTTAAAATGTAAATTGAAATGATCTATCTCTAGTCCATAGCCATTTCTCGGGAATTTAGTAGCAGTTGACATGCTAAACCAGAGTAGTTCAACAGCTTGCCCCCGTACGGGCAGCGATTTTCAGCCCAGACATGACATGCTTTAGACTATATTTATTCTATTACATCGTGATTAATTTTATTTGACGTACTGAGAAATATCTGTCCAAACTATATCATGTTTGGCCTCATTTTAATCAGAAAACTATTGGCAATATGTTGATAAAAATGTAATCAACATCTATAGAAAAAGTAAAAATGAATCATAAGTGTGTCAAAGATATATTTTATAATCATTTATAATAATTCTAATTTGTTTAGTGTTCCGGATTGGAAGATTTAAATGACATTTGTATATCACCTTTGAACGATAACAGATATTATCACGAAATTTGGACTGAGTAATGTTCCAATGTTAGATGTAAGAGGATTAAAAAAATGGTCAAAATATTATTTTAACAATATTATCATTAATATTAAAAAGCTTAGAATATAGGAATTATAACTTTCTTACTGAGTTATAACTTTCAGATGCATAAAAATTGCTCTCGATCTCTCTATGGTGAAAATATTATTGTAACAATATTATCATTAATATTAAAAAGCTTAGAATATAGGAATTATAACTTTCTTACTGAGTTATAACTTTCAGATGCATAAAAATTGCTCTCGATCTCTCTATGGTGAAAATATTATTGTAACAATATTATCATTAATATTAAAAAAATTTAGAATATAGGAATTATAACTTCCTTACTGAGTTATAACTTTCAGATACGTAAAAATTGCTCTCGATCTCTCTAATTGCACACTCTAATTCGGTACTAATACATTGAACATCAACAGAACGTCGAAGACACAATCGAAAACTGACAGTACAGCACGGCATAAACATTACCAAGTAGTATATAAAAACAATCGTTAATCTACGCTCCCACTGGATGATGATAACCTTAAATATTAATAATTATAATATTATAGATTATAATATTAATAATTACTACAGTGGATGCGGCTCTTGCGTCACTCTGTGAAGAAAAGTATGCTGAAAATATTTCAATTTGTTTTATCTCGGAATTCGTTGGAACTCGAAAGATATTCTTTGTCAATTGTAAAAAATGTTCTGAACCAAAATTCCCAAATTGTGAGTCATTGTTCGTTTTAGATGATATGCACGCTACGTGTCTTATCTTTGTACGTAATTCGAACTGCAAAATGTAACAAGGTGACTATCCAATCAACTGTTACGATAAAAGAACGCGGCGCGGCATTGTTAATGCGATTCCGGCGCATTACGATCTCACGTAATACGAGATCGGTTCCCTTTTCTGAAAAATGTTCTTTTCTTGTCGAGTTTGCCTTCCTGGAAACACTTCACATCTCTTCTCGAAATTGTTTCTAAAGAATTTGTGACAAAAGTGACACTTAATGATAAATAAATTACGGATCTTTGTTGGAGATAATAATTGTTTGAGTTAAGTAATTATAAGAAACGCAAGTTCGATGAAAATGACTTTTCTCTTTTAATAATCGTAATATATATATATAACTTTCCTGAAAGGCTGTAACTGTTCACAGTTCTGCAAAAATGAATAGGTTAAATACAATACCTTAAAGACATTGTTATATATAATATTATTTGTAATTTAATATGTATATAAAGTATTACATTTAACCTATTCATTTTTGCAGAACTGTGAATAGTTATAGCCTTCCAGGAAATTTCAGAAGAATTAAACAAAACAAAAATAATACATATATATTGTAATGGAAATATTTCAAAGCGTGTTGCGCCCTTCATGTTATGAGATTAGAATTGTGCCTATATAGGCTTGGAAAATTTCAGTGCACGGTCAAATTAATATTTAACATTGCACTCGATGATTTAAAATCCAGAAAAATTTCCACGTGGTATCTTCATTCCGACGCATTTTCTCAGTCAGATGTTTGCATCTCATGGCGAAGTCTCTCAAGGAATATTACAAAACCAGCTCCTTCTCTCGTACCTACGCGCGTCAGACTCATTAGTTAATGTTCCAGCGTAGCTGAAACAATCGATACGCGACGATCACGGACTACGTTCATCGGCGGACGTGTATTTTCCTGTTAACGATTGTCCTTGGCTAGAATTAACCCCGGAAATCTATCAAAGCGTCATGTTTCCGTTGTGTAGGATCTCGTCGCGAATACATTGATGACAGAATATATTGTATTAGGTCTACCGGAAAGTTCTGTCCGATAGCGTCACTCTTCAAGTTTCAATCCATATGTACATGTTGATTTCAGACATGTATGACTATCTCTCTTTATCATTGCATTTGCACACATGTACTCTCCTAAATAAACTGAAACAAAGATGTCTCGTGTCATTATTAAGCGAGACGCGATCGTGAAAACATGGCTACCGATGATAATGCCAGACCACATGCTGCTTTGGCGACTCGTCGGAAAATCGCAGAGCTAGGCTGGGAAATTCTGTCGCATCCACCATACTCCCCGGACCTAGCACCCTCCGATTAACACTTGTTACTCTCTTTGCAAAACTTTTTACAGGAAAAAAAATTCAAAACTGAAGCTGATGTCAAGCAAGCACTAGTTGAGTTGTTCGCCTCTAAAAATAAATCATTTTTTAAAAATGGCATTTACAAGTTGCCATCGCGCTGGCAAGAAGTCATAAGCAACGATGGAAAGTATATTCTATAATATATTATATTATATTATTATTATTATATTATTATATTATATTATTCTATATTATTCTATAATATTATATAATATTATTAAATGTATGAAAATTGTGTTCTATTTCGATTCAAAAACGGACAGAACTTTCTGGTAGACCTAATGTTACACAGAATGTGTAGCCACCACGATTTTTCGGACACTTCCGCTGTTTTGACCAAAAAAATGTTCCAACTAAGAGTTAATCAGCCTTTGACCGGTTAGAATCTGTGGTATAAAAATTTGTCAATTCATAATATATGTATAATAATGATATTATTATACATCGTTTTCGCTAACTTTCGGGAGAGTGCGCGTAAATACTTGCACAGGCGGAAACACGTGTGTCAATATCGAATCGCATCGATAAAACGACAAAAAAATTCCACAATTCGTTCCTACCAACTACGCCTGAACTATCAGAATACCCATTATTTGGATGCTCTGCTTTGTACGCTTTCCTATACGTGTACGAAACGAGAACACGTAGCAGTACAGTAGTTTCTCCGGGATTTGCCAAATTTCGGTGCGCTTGGATTTGTACCTGTGCCATCGCTACGGCTCTGTAATTTATTACTACGTCGATGTGAAGGTTCGACGAAGTCGGTCGAGCCTGTGATGCGGCATGCGATGCGGCTCCTTTGACTGAATTCCCGGAAGACAACACATAGGTACAATGACATAACTTTTTGTGATTTCTTTTAACACAACATTGCTGATAGTTTTCTGATTAAATAAAAATATCAAACCTGATATTAGATTTTATATAATAACGTAACGAGGATCTACAATGAGCCATATGGACGTTATCGGGTCGTTGCCAGAACGTACAGAATGTCCGTTACGAACGTACAAAACACGTCGTTGTGCTGTTTGGGTCCATTTATAAAAAAAAAGGAACTTGGCAGTTTCATCGAATGTTTGGTAACGGTACATGATACAACAGAAACTGTTCATAATATATATTCACAATATTAGATATATATATTCACAATATTAGATATATATGTTCACAATATTAGAAATTGTTCACAATATTAGAAATTGTTCACAATATTAACACCATTAGCCACGACAGAACAGGTCCGAAATAGTAATAAAAATCAGTCGATGGCAATTCTTAAAGTATATTTTACGATTTTCCTCGTCTCGTGGTTTAATTGGGACTGACATTATCGACTCCAAGGTGTCGAACAATCGGTGTTAAAATGAATTACTAAAACATGACTTATGAAGTCTAGTAAATCAACTAATACTGGTTATACATATATATTTTGACTTTTTAAGTCCTTCGAAAAGATTTTGCAGAATTTCGGCACAGTTAGTAACATTTTCACAGATTTCAATAGACCAGTCTCCTGTTGGCACAAATGTGTACATATATTAATATCAATTTCGATTTTCATATCGACTCATAAAACTTATCAAGACTTATCATAGTACAAATATAAGACTCAACGGTTAGCACAAAATTGGAGAAGTTGGTATTTGGTTTATCATTTAGTTAACTAAATATTTATTCACGACACAGCACTTTACGGTTGACGTGATTTATAACCATTTTACCAGAGAAGTCCGAGGCATCCTTCTTACATAATACATACACGCCATCAAGTAATTTACGTTGCGCAAATTTGTATTAACTGTCCGGCGTCACGAAATTCATGGAAATTGTCTCTATAACTAAATAACATAATGTCGATCAATATTTAACCAGGCGAATTTAGCCTTCTATGTTTAACAGAATCGTTAAGAACGTGCTCCTGATAGAAGATTCGTTGTGCGATCTTAATTAAATAGAAAATTATAACCAACGAAAACATAGACGCGGTAAATTATATCGTGGATGAACAAAAACGCGTCCATGGAAGATATAAAATCGAACGGTGTGTAGATCCTAACGTGGAATCGTACGATACTTCCCGTGCAGGGAGAACTACTTCCCTTCCCCACGTGTTTGCATTCCAGAGCGATGTTTCACTAAATGCACGCATTGCATCGAGTTTATCCACCTTCCGTAGAGGAACCAGTTCTTTCGGATCGTGGGCCGGGCGGGCTTTGGGCACAGGGCTTCTCGGCCAGGTCGGGAACGTTTTACGAGAAGGCATTCAAAAAGAATCGACAAGAATCCGTCTTGCCGAATTATTACGACACGGCTCTTTATCTTTTTTTTACCTTGTAAATACGCAGAATCTTTCGCACGAAATGAGACGCATCTTTTTTACCGAGTCCAGCAATTTTTAGAAGAAGAATCTCATTGTTATGTTAATATTCGAAAATTTGTGGTCATCGCTGGTGACAGTCGTCTGTCAAACTCAGCGAATTTTATTTGAAATGGAAATAAGAAGTAACTGATTGAAGTACTAGTTGAAAATAGAAATAATATCAATACATTTGAGATAGCAGCAATTTCAAATAATGAATTACTTCGTTATTTCTTTTATTTCAAATATGACAAAAGATAATCCTCAAAATAATTTATTCTGCAAATAAATTTTATCTTAAGAAACCTTTACATCAATTTGTTTTATACCATCCTAAAAAAGAAAATTGAAATGTAAAAACGCCTGAGTTCGGTTTAGACTCTGGCTCCCACAAAAAATATCCAACAAATTAACCCACAAGAGTCTCCGAAACAATGAATTTGCTCAAAGAAGCATCGAGAAGATATTAATTAGAATATTAAATTTATTAAAAGATATTATATTATATTAAAGATATTATTATAAATTTATTAAAAGATATTATATTATATTAAAGATATTATTATAAATTTATTAAAAGATATTATATTATATATTATTATATTAAATTTATTAAAAGATATTAATTCCACGATGAAGCATTCAAAAGTTATTAACAAACCCTTCAAAACACCACCAAGAAACGTTAATCCTCTCCCCCTCAAAAAATGCTTTCAGATACAAAAAATGAAATATTAATTCAGAAAGAAAATTCAGTAAAATATCAACGATAAAATATTAACAAATACTAGTGAACAAAGTGAGTCAAAATACAAGTTTTACTAATATTGAACACGAATACTTTTCACAAGCAGGAATCTTCTTTCTTGTCTTTATTTCTACCAACAAATCCATAAAGATGTGAATTTGCACACACATTTGCAGACTACTAATAAATTAAAAGTTACGATTGCTTTCATTTTTCAATGGGAATGAGTCATTACAAAAGTTACATGAAATGGTTTTTCTGCATTCTAAAGCTAGTTTCGGTCTCACGTAACAATTACGTACGAATGTTTAGGAATTTATAGAAAGTTGGTACTGTTTATTTTATGACCGTAATATATCCTTCAAAAGTAAGGATACTTTTGAAGAGAAAATGCGCGGACTTCAACATAGTTTTGTTCTGAATGTTTTACTATTACTATATGAGCTATTTTCTATTACTATTACTATTTACTTTTACTTACTTACTATTACTATTTACTTTTACTTACTTACTATTACTATTTACTTTTACTTACTTACTATTACTATTACTTTCACTACTTACTATTACTTTTCTATTACTATTTACTATTACTATATGAGCTATTTTCTCTCTTTCTTCCTGGAAAGAATATCAATTATAACATATTTTTCTTGACAATTTTTTAGCAATGACAGAAGACAATTCAATTTAATAGTATTAGTATAGTATATGTATGTAATAGTATTAGTATTCAATGAAATTTAATAGTAACGATGGAAAGTATATTCTACAATAAATATTATTAAATGTATGAAAATTGTGTTCTATTTCGATTCAAAAACGGACAGAACTTTCCGGTAGACCTAATATTACACAGAATGTGTAGCCACCACGATTTTTCGGGCACTTCCGTTGTTTTGACTAAAAAAATGTTCCAACTAAGAGTTAATCAGCATTTGACCGGTTAGAATCTGTGGTATAAAAATTTGTCAATTTATAATACATGTACAATAATGCTGCAGCACTTTTGTCTCCATAATAATGACCTTGAATGTCCAAATTTTCTCAAGGTTCCCCTTATCACTTAAAAAAAAATTGATAGGTCGCAAACAATTTTTTTTCACGATAATGAAAATATTAAAATTCTTCAAGGGCTGATCTCACCCGCGAAACCAAGGGAGTGATACTAGACAAAAAAACTATGCTTGTGCACGAAGTTTAATGAGTTGAGCCCACTCAATAAGTGGGCAACATATTTGAACACGTCGATCGCTGAGCAGCAAAAACTGCTCGGAACGGTCTAGGTTTGCTCGGCTCGGCGGCGCCTTGGCAGTGAAATTCCGATTCCAAGGTGATTCTCCCCGGCACGACATGACAGGGCAACTGTGCAGCCGCGGCGCGGTGAACTATCTATTCAGGAGCTCTTTTCTCTTTTCCGTGTTTGGTCGCGACGCAACGATTTATATTTCATTGAGAAGTTCGGCATGGTCGCAGCGCCGCATTGGTGGGACCGGGGCACGTGGATCCGGCTACTAGGCCCGTGCCCGTTGACCGGTCACGCGGAAATTTATGTTGGCCGTGCCACGCCGCATCGTTCAGCATTGAATTCACTTTCGTCGACGGCGCGTATGTCGTTAGAATAACAAACGAAGCGACGACGATTTTCGTCTCGCACGGGGTAGCGATCGCAGTCGCGGCCTCCGCTTTCGTCGTTGCTGTTGTGTCGCTGCCTACTGTTAAGAGTTGCCTGAAAACTCATTTCTCGTGGTCGAAATTGAAATTTCGAAGATTCACATGTTTAAGAAATTTTGAAAATATAAATACAATTGAAGTGAAATTGGAGATACGAATAAACTTGATAAGTGCTCCATGTTGCAAAATCGAAAATATCTCGGAGGAAAGAGTTCCGTATGATTCAGTACGAAATCCGTTGTATCAATTCAACGAACAAGTTTCAATTAGCGTTTTGTCTGTATTAATAGGCGTAGTTTCATGGTTTAATTAATTTCAAAGAATTACGCTGTATAACATGATCTTTTTTGTAGCGTCCAATTCACTTCCCACACTTGAATTTGAAAACGAAACTACCGTATCACCCTCGGTTTTCGAAAAATTCGAATTTTTGAAAAGATATCCGAGTTTTAACGAAAATAATATTTTACGTGAAGACTAAGATATATATATATATATATAATAATATATATATATTAATATATATATAATAATAATATATATATAATAATATTTACGTGAAGACTAAAACTACCGTATCACCCACGGTTTTCGAAAAATTCGAATTTTTGAAAAGATATCCGAGTTTTAACGAAAATTATATTTTATGTGAAGACGAAGAACGTTAAGAAGATCTAATTGGTCTTAAAAAATAGAAGAGATTCCTAAATACGTCAGGATTGACGTTTATAATATTTTATGCTTCCAAGTACTGTTAAATGGCCGCCAAAATCTAAAAAAAATATCGAAGAACGTATTTTCTACACAATATATGTACTTATTTGCATATTTACAAAAAAATTCTTCACCCGACGCGAAACCGGACATCATCGGCATTTTTTTTTTTTAAACTTTCTGCAGTCATTTAAGACTGCTTAAAACCATAAGATACTATAAACGTCGATACTAACATATTCAGGATTTGTCAAGACCACTTTTCGAGACGATAATACTATTAACTTACTATTATAATATAGTATTACTAACACTATTAACTAATTAGACGATAATAACTATTCTAGCTGCTGTCCAGACGAATTCAACAATCTACTTTACAGTAACTCCTAACCTTGAAATAACGCTAAAATCATTTTAGCCAGAAAAATAAACGGGTTTCCAGCCCAAAGCGCGCTGAAGCGCGACGCGACATGCACGGTAAATTTTCTCCCTAATTGGCGCTCAGCTTGGAAACAAAAATGGAAAAACCTGGCAAGAGGAGATTACTATTGTTCTCAAAACTTTTTGCTGAAATCTTTCTGTATCGGATTTTGTGGCTGAATCCGGCAATCGTATTCCATATATCTAGATTAGCTTCAGCATAGATTTGTAGAGTAGTACAGTAAATCCTCCCTAATCGATCCTCAGCTTGTACAAAAAAAAAATGAACAATTTGGAAAGAGGAGAGATACGATTATTCGAGCCTTGCGACTCGTTTTTATAGTTACCGATTGTCAACAACTATTAAAAACGAGATGCGAAGCTCGATCAGTCGTACTTCCTCTTCCCAAATTGTCCATTTTTGTTTCCAAGCTAAGCGTCAATTAATCCCTTAATGCACAGTTTTTTTTAAAAAGGCCGGCCAAAAAGAATCAATTTTTTTTAACGTAAAAAAACACAATTTAGAACGTTGTCTTGGCAAGAAAATCACAAAAATATAAAATTAATCAAAAGTTTTATTGCAATTCTAATTTTCAGAATATTACTATTATTATTATTATTGTATTATTATTATTATTATTATATTTTATTTTACCTTATATTTGAGTAAAATATATATTGAAAAATGAGCGAATCAGAATCTGAATATGAATACGCTGTCGGAAAGCGGCTCGCAAGGAAGAGATAAGTCGTAAGTGACAAGTAGAAAAAAGGATATATTTTATACTTGAATAAGTAAGTGTTATAGCTTATACAATCCCATGTAAATGGTAAATATCAATAAAACGATTGTTTTTTTTTTGCTTTCACATTGTTATTTTCAATTCTCGATTGCGTTCGAGTGTGAAAAATTATAGCAACATAAAGTACAACGCCGCTCGAATTATCTCGAGTGTGCACAGTTTGGCCAGTTTAGCGCGCTCGAGTTAACTCGAGCGTGCACGTTAAGGGGTTAAAGGAGAATTGACTGTAGATCGGGCATGAGGCGCACGACGACGACGACAAAGCAAAGTCACGACGACGATCTCGAGCAGACGGAATCAGAGCGAAACGCGTACCGTCGCCTAGAATCATCATTTGCTGGCAGCCGACCGTTGGCGTTGCTCTTCGTCGATTTCAACGGCGTGGCGCGACGGCGCTAGAAACATAATTGACTGCGTCAGCAACAAGATAGAAACGTTCCTCAGTCGTTTGGAACGTTTTTTGTTCGAGCAGCCAACTTTTTCTAGACGATCACGGGAGAAAAGAAAGAGCCGACGAGGTGACTGGATCATCTTCGCTTTCGAGGAGAAACGTGTGCTCTATTACTTCGAGAAACAGTTCTTGCATGTTTTCTGGATTCTTATCCTTGTATATTTACCCATTCTCAGCGACAATTGCAAGCTCTGTTTGAATGCTTTGTAATAATGCACAATCGAAACTGTACGAAACTTACGATTTATTTATAGTCGCGTCGAAAAGTATATTGATACCTTTTTTAAAAATAATAATAACTTTTTTAAAATTGATCTGAACATTTTTATATGATAATAGAAGTAGCCTACTAGACGATCACTAAGATACTTTCTTTATTTCTTAATTTTATTTTTGCTTGGAACGACCGAAAGCAGCTCACGTTTTTAAATATTTTCTACCCGAGCCTATAACAAAAATGTAAAAAATGCGTTTTGTAAGTCTCGGTGACTTATGTGAAATACTGAAAATTGTATCGAAATCGGTTGACTTTATTATGAGTTACAAACAATTGAAACAATTGAAAAGTTTCATGAAACGGCAATGAAAAAGTGGAACTTTTTACACCACCATTCGGACGGAAAATCGATTACCCTCGTGCTAGGTCTTCGGAGCCGTGAAAATGAAACCTTGTCGAATATTTAAATAGGCGTCATATCAGACGAATAACGTAGTTATAATAGTGTTGGTTGGTTAGAAATTATAATTTTCTTATAAACTACTTGTCGTCGACTTTTTCGGAAATTTCAGCGAAGCACTAATTTTCTGAAACTCGTATTCAGTTTAATAAATTTCTTTCTAAAACATAGTCCTTGAAAATAATCGGACAACGAGTTCGACATTTGTTTTCAAGCCATTAATGTCAAGCTTGACGAATCGCGTCATTTCTCAGCGACTTTGATTGCGTTTAATGGCAGTCTCTCGCTTGGAAATTATCGTTGGATCATTTATCTATTGTCATTCCATTATCCTTCGATGAATACACCTGTTCTAGGTCCAAGCTGTAGGAAGTTAACAAATCGCTTGAAAAATACTGCTTATCGTGAAGACAGCAATACGTATATTATGTAACTGATTTTTCAAAAATTGCATGTGCTCCGCAGCTTTAGATTGCACCGATTAACACACTTTACGGATATCACACGACTACGATGCAATTAGTATAAATTACAAACTGGCTGCATCATTTATAATATTATTTATCACAAAAGTGTTCGCATACCTTTTGAAAGGCAATAACTATTTTAAAACTGGACGAAGTGACGAATTTTTTAGATGATAGAGGAATTAGTATACTAGACAATGACGAAAATGTCTTTTTTAAATTTTGCTATTATTTGGCATAACAAAAGAAAAAGAAAGAGAAAACTCTCGTTTTAACAAATTAAAGATAGCAAACAATCACAGTTTTGTCATGATTTTGGCCAAAAACTGTAAGAAGTCTGCAGTTTTCTTCAATCTTTCAACATCTGTAGTTCAACTCTCCGTTAACCGATTTCGATCAAATTTTTAGCACGCATATAAGTCACCGAGATCTACGAAAGGCACTTTTTTAAATTTTCGTTACGGGTTCAGATGAAAAAGTTGAAAAACGAGGGTTTCTCATTTCTTCTTTTTATTCCAAATAATAGCAACATTTAGAAAAAACATTTAGGTCATTGCCTACTATAGTCTCTCTATTATATAAAAAGACTTCAAGTTACTTAGAACTGTTTCAGAAAAGACATTGCGTTTTAAAAGATGTACGAATATTTTTGTGGGGCCACTGTAAATGCCAGAAACTAAACAATGAAAGTGTCGGTATATTGTATATTCTAGGTCCAAGTTGACACGAGCACTCGCTGTCCGAGTACCAAACACTACCATATCAAAATAAAATCGCATTAACTTCTAAAGTTATGATGAAATATGATAATGTAGAACCCAATACATTTTGAAAGATTAGCGCGTATCTACGTTTCCATATCGTGAAGCTTTATTTCTTCACGTTCTCGTATCCTTAATGTGATTTTAATGATACTATTGTTTGTTATCTAATAACAACAGATAAAACGAGGAACTTATTGGGTTGGCAACTAAGTAATTACAGATTTCAGTTATAGATGTCTCTCACTCCCATTTTTATGATATCCGTAAATGTTATATTATAAAATTATTATTATTATTATTATGTTATTTTTTATTATCCGTGAACGTTAGCAACTGGACAAATTGAATGCAGCGGTCAAGGAAAAGCGACCAAAATAAAAACACAATAATATAATACAAATATCTGCAATACTATTTTACAAATTATGACAACAACTATTGGTTTTGCAAATATATTGGATTGGCAACTAAATAATTGCCGATTTCAGTTATAGGTGTCTCTCACTCCCATTTTTATGATATCCGTAAATGTTATATTATAAAATTATTATTACTATTATTATGTTATTTTTTATTATCCGTGAACGTTAGCAACTGGACAAATTGAATGCAGCGGTCAAGGAAAAGCGACCAAAATAAAAACACAATAATATAATACAAATATCTGCAATACTATTTTACAAATTATGACAACAACTATTGGTTTTGCAAATATATTGGATTGGCAACTAAATAATTGCCGATTTCAGTTATAGATGTCTCTCACTCCCATTTTTATGATATCCGTAAATGTTATATTATAAAATTATTATTACTATTATTATGTTATTTTTTATTATCCGTGAACGTTAGCAACTGGACAAATTGAATGCAGCGGTCAAGGAAAAGCGACCAAAATAAAAACACAATAATATAATACAAATATCTGCAATACTATTTTACAAATTATGACAACAACTATTGGTTTTGCAAATATATTGGATTGGCAACTAAATAATTGCCGATTTCAGTTATAGATGTCTCTCACTCCCATTTTTATGATATCCGTAAATGTTATATTATAAAATTATTATTATTATTATTATGTTATTTTTTATTATCCGTGAACGTTAGCAACTGGACAAATTGAATGCAGCGGTCAAGGAAAAGCGACCAGAATTGGTCGATCGTAAAGGCGTCATTTTCCAGCAGGACAATGCTAGGCCGCACACGTCTTTGTCCACTCGGCAAAAATTGATGGATATTGGTTGGGAATCGATGTTACACCCACCATATAGCCCTGATCTCGCGCCATCGGATCACCACTTATTTCGATCCCTGGACAACTCCCTTCGTGGTAAAACTTTTAATGACGATGACGCTGTAAAATCTCACTTAACTCAGTTTTCGGCCGAAAAGGATCAGACTTTCTACGAGCGTGGAATTTTCAAGTTGTCGGAGAGATGGCAAAAGGTCATCGAACAAAATGGAAAATACATTACAGATTAAACTTCGTTCCAAGTAAAAAAAAAATTTTTATTTCATTGAACAAATCGGCAATTACTTAGTTGCCAACCCAGTACAAGCGTAGGACCTTGACCAAAGGGCGTGGCTAGTAATTATTTTAATCGTATGTATCTGTAATCGTATTATTAGTAATTATTGACTGGTAATTATTTATATTTGAGTAGTTATCGCAAGAAGTTTATGCAAGGCTTTTTCGTTTAAGAGAAATTCTAGTGAAAAAAAGTAAGAGATACTATCGAATCTTAGATGGCCACGGCGAATAAACGTCGAAAGATCGAACCAAAATTTTCTCAAATTTAAGAAAAAGTACCACAGGTGGTTCACTTACCGTAGGACGGGGCGGCAAGGCACGCCAGGAACAGAAGCAGCCGAGTATTTCGGAGAGCCATTTTGGAGAACACGTACGACGTCATCTCCGGTACCGCATTTATTACCGAGCGTCCTTGGATGAGGGATCGAAGCCTCGTGTTCCGCAGGACCAATCGAGCTTGTCGTTACGCACGTGTACTGCTGCCGAAACGATTCGTCGCGTACGATTTGTATCCGCACAACGATGACGCATGTAAAATCCCCCCCCTCCGTGTCACCGTTTCACGACGAACGCGTAAACGTACCTCGGTCGCAACAACAACGATTTCACATCCTCCACCCTGCACTTCTGCTCGGATCGTTGAATGACGACGAATTTGCCTGTATCCTGTGTTCTTTCTCTCACAAATTCTTTTCTACACTTCGATCGAAGTCACAGTTTATCTCGAGTATATTCGTCGCCGGCAGCTCTCTCTCTGGTCGTTCCGTTTATTCTTTGCTCGATGCGTCCCGATCGGTTTCTGCTGTCAGGCCGCGGCGATCCGAAAAGCTGCACTCCATGCACTCGGTTTCGTTCCTCTATAGCGAACAACGAAAGATGATTCTATTGAGAGGAGTCTTCGATTAGGAATGGAACGTGATGGGATCGAGGTGGTGGGGAGCGGGGAAGGGAGTGGGGCGAGTGCAAATAAGAAACTGCCACGATACATCAATAACGGAAGGATCGTCTAAAAGTACTTGACCTTCTTGGATTGCGTGTGGAAGGGAACGGTGTCGAGAGAAACCGGTGTAAGGTGGCGAAGGTGGCTAAGAAACTTTTATTAGGCTACCCGGTGACCAGGTCCGTTCGCCAATTTATGACGTGGTTCGGCTATTGCAACGCGATGCTGATTCATAATAGTAATATTCAGTTGTTTCTAAGATAACCGTGGCTTTGTTGTTCCGTCAAAAATTCACGAGAAGTTCATCGTCGCGCAAATGTCCAAAACGTAACTCCAGCTGAGTAAAAATCATTTTTATCGTTATACGAGCCGTTTATTTGGAAAGTGGCATGAGTCACTTTACCGTAATGAAAAGTGGTGATCAAAAAATCATAGAGATGAGAAGGTGATACAATCTTGTAAATATTTATTAAATATCTTGCGTAAAGGGTGACAATTTTTTATGAACATTAATATGATTATTAGTGAAAGTTAGGCAAATTCTGGATAACGACGATATCTTCGTGATTGCTTAGGAATAAATAAATTTAATAAAATTAACAAAATTTCTATGAATCTTAATATCATCCTCTTGAACCGTTCGACTGTGGAATAATTTTAATAACTTTGTGTTTTTCATATGTTCATTTATAGCCATTTATTTCCTTTTATGTCCATTTAGGTCGTTCGTTTTTGTTAGATCGAAGTGAAATTCATTTTTTCGTATTTGATCGTCAGAGTAAACGCAGATACCAGCAGATAATCGGAGATTCTTTTTGTTTTTTAGAAAATTTTCACCCATGAAGCAACTTTAATCTTCGTAACCGTAACAAAATTTTCAATTACAAGATAACAAGTTACTTTTCGTTGTACGAAATTTTTTATGAACATTAATATGATTATTAGAGTGAAAGTTAGACAAATTCTGGATAACGACGATATCTTCGTGATTGCTTAGGAATAAATAAATTTAATAAAATTAACAAAATTTCTATAAATCTTAATATCATCTTCTTGGACCGTTCGACCGTGGAATAATTTTAATAACTTCGTGTTTTTCATATGTTCATTTATAGCCATTTATATCCTTTTTTGTTAGATCGAAGTGAAATTCATTTTTTCGTATTTGATCGCAGATACACGCAGATAATCGGAGATTTCTTTTTTGCTTTTTAGAAAATTTTCACCCATGAAATTAATTAATTAATAATAAATTAATTAATCTCTTCGTAACCGTAACAAGATTTTCAATTACAAGATAACAAGTTACTTCTCGTTGTACGAAATTGTGTATCCCAGGAAGTATTAAACTCGTAGCCTATAAAATCACCGATTATTGCAACGTTACCATTAACGACTCTAATCAACGATCGTCAGTCAGAAGAACGTAGCCAACAATTGAAAACGATAGTAAAAAAATTTGACGGAATCGTGGAAATTGTCCCCTTTCAAAGGCAATAGGTACGCGAAGTCTCGTCGACCGCGCGAGATCGCGCACCTGCCCGGCTCAATTATATTCCCGATCTGTCAAAAATTGCCCGAGCGTGAAGTAACAACCGTTCCAACGAATATGTGTCACGGTAATTACCATATACACCGGTCAGCGCGCGATAGCGCTAAAAAGAACGATTTAAGAAAGCGGCCGTACACACGTATTCCCTTGAACTTTCCTCGAACGCGAGTAACGGAATCGGAGCCAGGTGATTCACCGATCTACCAAAAGATCGAAACGCGTTCAATGCTGAGAGGCGGCGGCACCGCCATGCGATCGAGAGCACTCTCGAAGATCGACCGACTCGATCGATCGATCGACCGCCAGAGATCGAGATGCCGCGATTTCCCGCAACGGCCGCGCAAATAAAACGGCAAAAACTTGCGAATATTTCGAAAGTCAGACAGAACGTTGTGCGTTTGGACTATCGCTTTCCCTTTAAATTATTCTGTGCTTCGCCTGACAATGCGCGGAGAATAAGCACGAAAGCGGCGGTCCCGCGAGCGCTACACGAAAACGATTCTCGGTTGAGCCTCCGTCGGATTTGTTTTTCGCGAACGACGTTTACAAGGATCACGAGCGATTTACTCACTGTCACCATATCCTTATCCCACGAACGCCTCTCACACTGTTCCGTACATCACTTGTAAAAGTGCGGAGAGAAACTCGCGAGCGCGCAACACCTAGTCCACACGAATATGCTCTCTCTAGGTTCTCTCCTGTCGAGAGGAAGCGTGTAATAATAATCTCCCGTGGAATATAAACGCTCGCTGCGAGAGGTGTCTGTGACTCACTGGGCCCGACGTGTGCGCCTCGCACCAGGGACACACACACGATAGAGAAACGATAACGCGGGACCGATCCGCGTCCACAAGGGAGACTCTCTCTCTGGGAATCCCCCGCGAACAGGCTGTCGCGTGCTCGAGCGTAAGCACCGTGACTGACTGCAACTGCAGACGTTCGAACGGACGATGGTCGCCGCCGGTCGGCGTTTTGTCGTTGACGTTGCCGGTGTCGGTGGCGTTGTCGGTGTCGGTGTGTCGTTGTCGGTGTGGCTCGGTGCCGATGTGTGTGTTAGTGTCGGTGTCGGTGTGGCAGCGGAGTCGGAATCGTTGACGGTGTGTGACACAGTGTCGAAATTGGAATCGTCGATGGATCGGTGTCGGGAGGAGTCGGTTCGAGGCGAAATCGGAGTTGGTGTCGTCGATCAGAGAGTGTCGGCATCGGACTCGGAAGAATCCGTTGACGGTGTGTGTGTGGGTGCCCGCGACGTCCGTGTCTATTTAGCGTCACCGTATGTGCCTCCGAGTCTTTATCAGTCGCAAGTGGGGGTCCAATGTTACCAGGATACGTACCAGTTGCCCCCACCCCCTGGCAGAACGTACGAGAGCTCTCGATCGTGACTCGTCATCGGTAATTCCACCTTCCATCTCCTTCCACCTGGCCGACCGTTCGGTAGGAAACATTCTTCCTTCGGTCGTCCCCGGCATGGGGAATCAGGTGTATATCCCCGGGGACATTGTTTCGATGCACCCTTTCTGCTCCGGATACGCGGGAACGTCGTCCAGGCGGCCTGGAATGTTGCACCGTCTGCCGGCGAGCTGGGTTTTGCGGCTTCCTTGAAGCAGCCTCGCGCGGAATTCGATGGCGGTGAACGGATAAGGCGTTGGAACTGGCCACGGGGGAACAGGTGAAATCCTCTTCTGCCGAGAATGCGCGAGATGGGAAACGGAGATTGATCCAAGCTGCCCAACTGTATAATTGAGACGTTTATTTTGAAGGTGGCGTAAATCACTTTGTTTTTGAGTCGATATATTTATAATATAATATATTATATATACATATATATTATATATATATATATATATATATATATATATATATATATATATATATATATTATATCGATATATTATAATATAATATATATAATATATTTATAATATAATATATATATTTAAGGGTTTGTGTTTTAACACGTTTAAAAATATGGATGCTAACTTTCGAGAAGATTTACTTGTATTTGTTATCTCAGGATACTGATATTTTTCTCAGTATAAATAATTTCGTTACAACATTAAACTTTAAGCTAACTTTCGAGAAGATTTACTTGTATCTGTTATCTCAGAATACTGATATTTTTCTCGGTATAAATAATTTCGTATAAACATTGAAAAATCACCACTTTTCGTTACGATAAAGTGACTTATGCCACTTTCAAAATAAACGGCTCAATTGTATAACAACAGAATGATTTGAGAACATTCAAATTCCGTGTAGCGAATGATCGAACGATGAATAAGAAAAGCGAGTGACGATTGAAATTGATTAGGTCTACCGGAAAGTTCTGTCCGTTTAAGAAATCAAAGGAAATAATAGATTTTTCGTAAATTTAGTAATATTTATTGTACGATATAATTTCTGTTGCTACTTATAACCTTTTGCCAACGTGATGGCAATTTGTGAGCAACATTTTTCAAAAATATATGTCTCAAATGAATATGTGCGTATCTATTGAAATTTGCAATGACATTATCATTAAATCAAATCAATGACAAATCATTAAATTATCGTATTAGTCAACCAATCTTGTTTAGTCCCTCAAACATCTCAAAAAAGCTCAAGACACATGGTACAATTTTTGAGAAGTTATTTCGTTTTCGAAAGTGCTACCAAGTATTCTAGTAACTGTGGATGGTATATAAATGGTAAATAAAATATAATATAATATAATATAATATAATATAATATAATATAATATAATATAATATAATATAATATAATATAATATAATATAATATAATATAATATAATATAATATAATATAATATAATATAATATAATATAATATAATATAATATAAATATAATTATATATAATAGTAAATAAAATATAATAAATTATAAAACGCGGAAACGCGAATCAGATTTGCATCGAACATTAAATAATGTTCAAAAGAGATAGATCGCTCTAGAGTTTTACTCTGCCTTAGCGTGTAGAAGCGACTGTACGTTGGTAAATGCCGCAATCTCAGTGCTCGATAATTAACGGCCGTCTTTCAAGGAGGCAAATTAGTACGAAATTCAGTTAGCAGTTTTGCCATTGCGAACCAACGCGATAGCGTCGGTAACAATGGCGGGCCGCTCGAATAGTTGGAAACTGATACGTGATGGTACCGAAACCCGCGAACCGAATAGTCTGCATAATTACACGCGGTACCAACTGTGATCGATATTTCTATCCGGCTTATCAGCGTCATTGGACACGATGGTTTATATCGTCCCGCGTACGACGTTCCCACGTACATTACAACAACGTCGAAGACAATCGATGGCGGCACACATTTTCCGCGCTGTGCCACTCCGACCATGACCTCGAAATAGTTGTTTCATTCTTTGTGTGTGATCTATCGCTATCGTCGATCCTGGAATGGGGAAGGGAACAAAGGTGACTAAACCCACGCCGTTGATAACACGTAGATGTCTGGTATCTAGTTTCAGCGATATTACATGTCAAATGAATTTTAACTTTTATTTCTTTCCAACATTAATTTGTAACTAACTTGTTTTTGCGATAGATAGACTGCGTCTTTTTATGCAAGTATTAGGTCTACCGGAAAGTTCTGCCCGTTTTTGAATTGAAATAGAACACAATTTTCATACATTTAATAATATTTATCGTAGAATATACTTTCCATCGTTACTTGTGACTTCTTGCCAGCGTGTGTACATTTAAAAGAAAATGGTTTGTGTGTCAACCTTGACACGCAGTAATCAGAACGTCCGCAGTATTTGACTCACAGTAATAGATACATGACCGCAGTAATATATGCACAGGATACAGTTTCTTTATTATATTACGCTTTTTAATGAAATTTGTGCTTTCAGAGATCCAATATCTTGAGAAAACTAAATATTCAAGTTAAAGAATAATATTATATTAATTGATATATATTATATTAATTAATATATTATATTAATATTAATTGAAATATGACACAATTTTCATACATTTAATAATATTTATTGTAGAATATACTTTCATATATATATTAGAATATAGAATTTGAATATAAGAATATACTTTTTGATATTAGAATATATTATATATATAGAATATACTTTGCCATTTTTAAAAAATGATTTATTTTTAGAGGCGAAGAGCTCAACTAGTGCTTGGTTGACATCAGCTTCGGTTTTGAATTTCTTTTTCCTGTAAAAAGTTTTGCAAAGAGAGAAACAAGCGATAATCGGAGGGTGCTAGGTCTGAGGAGTATGGTGGATGCGACAGAATTTCCCAGCCTAGCTCTACGATTTTCCGACGAGTCGCTAAAGCAGCATGTGGTCTGGCATTATCATCGGTAGCCATGTTTTCACGATCGCGTCTCGCTTAATAATGACACGAGACATCTTTGTTTCAGTTTATTTAGGAGAGTGCATGTGTGTAAATGCAATGATAAAGAGAGATAGTCATATATGTCTCGAATCAACATGTGCATATGGATTGAAACTTGAAGTGACACTATCGGACAGAACTTTCCGGTAGACCTAATATATATACATATTTCAATATGCAGGTTACTATTTTGCATTTTGCGTACGTTTGCGTACGTTATTCTTTGAAGAAGTACAAAATTGGTAGTGTAATGCATGTGCAATTTAGGTCTCAGCGAATTTAATTTCTTTCACGACTGTTTTCCATTCCTTGTTGTATAGTAGTATATTTCCCATGGGATCCAAGTAGATAATTCACACTCAGATTGGGCACAAAAATCGACAATTTGGGAAGAGAAGGTAGAATTATTCGAGCTTTGCAGCTCGTTTTTATACAGTGACACGCATTAATATTTGGACACGATATTGTTATAAGGAATTATTGCTCCTTTTTATTGTTTATGATAGTATTATTGAATAAATCGTTTTCTCATATAATAAAGCACTTCTTAAAGTAAGTAGAAACATAAATTTTGTTTATTTATTGCACACGTTCTTTTGCATAATAAGCGATAAACAAGATCGTGACAAAATATTCGGACAGTGAATGAATTACATTAATTTTATATAAAATGAAAATCTTTTTAATCATGTTATCATAACATTAATATTTTGTCGATTCCCCCTTTTGTTTTATTACTTCGTGTAATCGCTTGGGCATGTTACAGATGATTTTATTTAAATAATCCGGCGAAATCCGTTTCCATTCGTCTAACAAACGTTGTTTTATCTCTGTTGTTGTTGTCTTTGTTGCACACTCGATGACCTTGCAGGTATCCGTATCGCTCAAGGAGCCGTGAACTTGCACGCTGAAGAATCTCGTACGAACATGTAGAATGAACAACTTAATTTCGCTTCGCTTCTCTGCAATTCCTCGGCATTTTCGACGACGATTTCCTCATCCTTATAATTATGTAACTGCAACAATTTTATAACTCCATTCTGTTTTATTCTTTCTGCTCTAACTGCTCTTTTAGTTGTGCCTAATAACGAATATTCAAGCATTTTGAAATCATTATTAGAAATAGAAATGTTAAGATAATAGAAATGAAATGATAGGATCCACTTTTGTAAGAATTTCTGTTGAATCTTTGTAAAATCTAGAAACACGCATAGCGCAGCGTATATTTTGTATACAAGAGTTAAGTATACAAAAGTTAATTGAATAATCGCGTTGAATGTTCGTTTGGCAAAGTGAAAACGGAGAACCTGTGGTCAGAGTCCAACCTCGTCAAAAAACAGAGGCCAACAGAATTTGCTTGATCGATGAGCATAAGCTGATTCTTACATTATGTTCAGCGAGAACCGACACAAAATGTAAACTGAACGTTCACGTGATCGTTGCTGCGGCTGTAGCTGAGTGGCTGTTAGACGACGATGCTCGGGGACGAATTTTAGAGGACTCTCATCGAGGACCCTTGCATGCAGAAGCCTCGTGTAGAAGTATCTGGAAATTGTGATCGGCCCTGGCCGGATCACGCGTCGTTCGCGCGCAGCTGTTTATATTTCGTGCCAGTTCTCGTTGAGCGAAGTATACAGGGTGTCCCAAAAATGTCTCGCAAGTCCGAAAGTGGCGGGTTCCTCAGGTCATTCGAAGCAACTTTTTCCTTTACAAAAATGTTCTCCGAGGCACCGTTAACGAGTTATTAACGAAAAACAGTGACCAATGAGAGGCGAGCTCGGCTGGCGCGAGGCGACCGAACCAATGAGCGGAACTGGGCTTCGCGCGCTGCTTGGCTGGGCCGCCTCGCGTCAGCCGTGCTCGATTCTTATTGGTCGCTGTTTTTCGTTAATATCTCGTTAACGGTGTGTCGCAGAAAATTTTTGTAAAGGAAGAAGTTGCTTCAAATGATCCGAGGAACACTTTCCGGATTGCGAGACATTTTTGAGACAGCCTGTAGTTTCGAACATTCTCGAAAGTTAAGCGCACAAGTCGAAGCGTATTCCGTCGTCGCGTCGACCGCTTACAAAACTTTTGTGCGCCGAGTCGTCGCGTCGGTTCTGAAGCGATTATCTATAATAGCGGATCTGCAAAGCAAGAATTACCAAGACGGTGATCACGCTTATCGTAAGTTAATTTGTATAAAATTGTGGATTATGCAATGCGGATCGCTGCGGCGCTGTACAAGATACAAGCCGAGCGATTCCCAGGATTTTTTCTTCGCAGTTCGAGATACGCGGCCACGTGTTGTTAAGGTCAATGTCGATGAAGATCGATCAAACATTTGAACGACCGGTTATAGATCAGACTGTCGTGAATATGTACTGACGTTCACGCAAGAACAAGAAATCTGTTAACGAGCAGACCACTGTGGAACAATCGATTCTGACTGAATCCATTGCACTTGACGGTTTTCACGTATTATTTTTCCTATAATTATTATATAATAATATAATATATTAATAATAATATATAATAATATATATATTATAATAATAATATTAATAATAATATATATATAATAATATAATATATTAATAAAATAATATATATAATATAATATATATATAATTATAGTTTCTACCTTTAATTACGCGTATGGTCATACGTTGTCCATAAGCTGGCGCCAGTCTCAGAAAACCAGAATAACAGACGAGCGTAAATGAGCTAGCACGGGCCAACCTGTCGGTCGTAACTATCGCGGGTTTATTCTACGCCATTCATTTCCTACGTCTTCTTTCGCGTGCTTGTACAGGAAACGTTTGCTTCCTATTCGAAAATAGAACCTCCGCTACACGAGGTTGCCGTTTATTATCCATCCTATGAAATAATACGATGGACACAGAATGTCCTTTGCCTTGGTTACGAATAGTCTTTATCATTTGCTCGTATTTGTGTGTGTGCGATAAGAAAAGATAGCGAAGAGATGGCACGAAACGGACACTTTTGTTTTAAACACGATGTAAAGACAAATAAATTATCCTAATACTTGTGGTACAATTAGATTAACTTCTACAGTGGATCACAGCCAAAATCATACACCATATACCGGAAAATGTTTTGACGGGTATATATGTATTTCAAGTGTATCTACATTTATGTTATGTATTAATAGAAAAACAAATGAATATTATATATATATATATATATATATTCCATATTGAATGGAATATTACCGTTATCTCAACAATTGTGAATCTGTAATGAAACTATACTTGTTTTGTAACTACATTATGCATATCTAATCATACATAATTTGAAGAAGATAATTAATTCTTTTTTATGCTTAAAAGTAATATCTTTCCCTTTCACCCTCAACGTTATCACAACGTGTTCCGTCCTTCAACGGAATTCTCGTGCTGTGCCCGCCTAACTTTCTCCGGGACGAATTACCTTTTCCTTTCATCCCTAAAAAACATTTTATTGACGGGGAATCTTCGGCTCGGCGTGACAAATTAACAGTCCTTCAACGAACGACGTGCAATCGACAAAAGGTCACGTTCGTTAGGCTTTCAATTTCGTAGAGCCATAGCCTTCTTCATTGCAGTTTCTATGTTTATGATTTTTTCGAGCCGTCTTCTTTCCGGCAATAAAGTCATTTCTGCACTTTCGAATAATGCACACCTTCATTGACAGCATTTTTTGTAACAGGGTAGATAGCACGCACCGCTACGGTCGCCTGTTCAGGGTTTCTTGCTACCTGCGGCACTGCGTGCTGCTACGTCACTTTTACATCCCCTTCCATCGCGTCACTGGCCAATCAATGTCTAGTCTTCTGTCCACGAAACGGTATAAAAACTCGAAACCGATTTTTCTCTTAGTCATTTTGTCGTTTTAGTCTTTAGTCGTTCGTCGGTCATCGGTCATCGGTCATTCGTCAGTCAGTGTCAGTTAAACTCAGTCATTCTCGCTCGGTCTCTAGTCCGCGACTCTGTTTCATCGGACACGCGCTGTCCATTTCAACTAAGTTCTGAATCGCAGTCAATCTGCTTCAGTCAACTTCAGCAGACTCCAGCTCACGCTAGTCTACTACACTTAACTCTTCAACTTCAGTAGACTCCAGCTCATGCTAGTCTACTATTCAGTTAGTCAGTCAACTCAGCTTCAGTCAACTTCAGTAGTCTCCAGCTCACGCTAGTCTATGACTCACTCATTCAGTCAACTTCAGCAGACTCCAGCTCACGCTAGTCTACTACTCAGTTAGTCAGTCAACTCAGCTTCAGTCAACTTCAGTAGTCTCCAGCTCACGCTAGTCTATGACTCACTCATTCAGTCAACTTCAGCAGACTCCAGCTCACGCTAGTCTACTATTCAGTTAGTCAGTCAACTCAGCTTCAGTCAACTTCAGTAGTCTCCAGCCCACGCTAGTCTATGACTCACTCATTCAGTCAACTTCAGCAGACTCCAGCTCACGCTAGTCTATGACTCACTCATTCAGTCAACTTCAGCAGACTCCAGCTCACGCTAGTCTACTACACTTAACTCTTCAACTTCAGTAGACGCCAGCTCACGCTAGTCTACTATTCAGTTAGTCAGTCAACTCAGCTTCAGTCAACTTCAGTAGACTCCAGCTCGCGTTAGTCTACTACTCACTCATTCAGTCAACTTCAGTAGACTCCAGCTCGCGCTAGTCTACTGTTCATTCAGCCTTCTTTCCTGTCATTCAGGTCAGTTGTCTCCAATCCTCTCAGACAGTCTCGTCTTCAGTAGACTCCAGCTCACGCTAGTCTACTATTCAGTTAGTCAGTCAACTCAGCTTCAGTCAACTACAGTAGACTCCTGCTCACGCTAGTCTACTACTCAGATAATCTTTCAACCTTCGACCATCGAATTGAATGCTTTACAGTGCTTCAATTCATTCTTCAATTCATTCTTCAAAATTGAAACAGCTGTTCATCTTTAATTAGACGAACAGCGATACTAATCAATTCCGTCGCTTAGCGTAATCGGTCTTACAACCCGAGAGATTTTGTAATCATGGAGTTTTAGTATCGGCTGTACTCGCTGTGCATCCTACACATTTTTAATTGTAATTATTAAATATTTTGGATATTCGCGCAGTGCGAAGGAAATGCCGCCGCGACTGTGAGGAGATTACGGGAAGAATTCCCAAATTTGAATACACCGACGGAATATGCCGTACGGACATTGGCGCAACGCTTTTATTCCCGCGGCATCTCAATAGCAGGAAGATCATTTTCTGCACGAACCCTCCGATCGGAAAATGACGTACAATAATAGAGGAGGACGGCACGGAGAGTGTACGAGGAATCAGTCGCCGCTTGGGGTAAGTTACAATTAAAATAACCATGATTTTTAATTACGTAAAAAAAGATGTTCTCGATCTGTAAATGTTTATGCATTTGTATGTATTTTTTTACTATTTCTGTTAGCAGTACTACCGTGCACCGTATCCTACAGGACAATTCTCTGCACCCATACAAATTCATACGGGTGCAGGAATTACTGGACACTGACTTTGATCAACGGATTCAATATTCAAGGTGGCTGTTGCGAGAAGTAGCGCGAAATCCATCGTTCTGCAAATACATTTTATGGACAGCTGAAGCACTCTTCGCAAGAGAAGGGTGTTCCGCTTCGGTCACACCATGCGCAGGTTCGCTTCTCGGTTAATGGCATGGGCCGGAATTTGTGGCAATTTTATCGTTGGGCCGTACATCCTTCCTAACAGGTTGGACTGTTCAGCGTATAAAATTTTTTTTAAAACATGTTCTGCCAGAACTTTTGGAATGCATTCCTTTGGAGTTCCAGCAGAACATGTTTTATCAAATGGACGGGGCTCCGGCCCATTTCGCCACAGAAGTTCGCGTCCATCTAAACGAAACCTTTCGAGACAGATGGATCGGCCGTGGCGGACCTGTGCCGTGGCCCCCACGGTCATCCGATTTGAATCCGTTGGATTTTTATTTTTGGGGACATTTAAAGGTAATTTTAGCAATGAACATTTTCAAATTATTATCGCATTTTTTTACCGTTTCTTTAGATTAATTTTGTTCACTTCTAGGATGCGGTGTACAAGTCCCCCACGGTCACCCGATTTGAATCCGTTGGATTTTTATTTTTGGGGACATTTAAAGGTAATTTTAGCAATGAACGTTTTCAAATTATTATTGCATTTTTTTTACCGTTTCTTTAGATTAATTTTGTCTACTTCTAGGATGCGGTGTACAAAGAAGCGATGAACAGCGCCGATGAAATAGTAATGAGAATGCACGGCAGCTGTTGCAACGATAACTCTCCTGAAACATTAGAAGAAGTCAGTAAAATATCTATATCGATTGTACTTATTTTACTCTATAGATGTTTTGATGATTAAATAAAGAAAGACGATTTAAAAGTTAATAAACATTACGTTCAGTTTTGTGGTTATATAAAATACGATACATCTCAGTTTACAACTGTAATAATTCTCGCGCCTTATTCAATAATAGTGATCATAAGTAATAATTATTATACTATATTATAATATATAATATAATAATATAATAATATAATAATATATTTATATTATATAATATTATAATATAATATTTATATATTATTATTTATTTATTATTTATATTATATAATATATATAATAATACTCGCGCCTAGTTCAATAATAGTGATTATAAGTAATAATTATACTATATTATAATATATAATAACGTGTTATTTACCGATTATATAGATAGCTATATTGAATTGAGGATGATTCTTCGTTTGAAAAAGAACCATGAAAGATATTTCTGTAGGCCAATCCGATCCCGGACCATAAGAAACATCATCATGCATCAATTACATTGGAGCGAAAGGTGGATGATTTTAATCGAACCTTGAACGTTCACGTGAAGCGATGTTCTCGTGATGTACATAAGTCGCATGGTCAAACGCACTCCGTTACACAACCTGCACGGAAATGCTTTATTGGTGGTTAATTATTTGCATTGTTATCTCGCGTTGGCATAACGGTTATGGAAATTCCGTGTGTGGAAAATCAAATTCGTCATACCGTGTAAACTAATAACATCGTTTCCTTCGGATTACGAGGCTGCGGAAGTGCCGTTACCTACGCAACACCGTGAAGTTATTAATTCTAATCGTGTACTGTAGATAATGAAAAATAAGAACGGTGAAACCGATTTGCGAGAAAATGTGAAAACACACCAAAAAGAATCAAAACTTACCAAAACTTACCAAAAAGAGAATCAAAGGTAAAAATTAGCGATTTAATATTTTAGTTTTCATTTCCTATTTCATCAGTTTGGTCAGACGTAGAAATTGATTTTACCATGTACGCCACACTGACGCGCACCCTATGATTCAATTATGACACTCTAATTGCGAGATCTTTATGACTCATGCGCAAGGATAGGTTTCGCACGATTAATTTTACTTTCAAAACGATTCTATGCTCGGCTGCACTAGCTTGTCCAGTTACTTAGCGTATATAGCTGATATTATTCCGAAGCGTATCAATTAAATTATTAGATTATTTATTTTGAACATGAAAAAATGGACTTAGGTTACGTTATTTGGCTGCTATGTAATATATGGGACCCACTTCGGGAAGGGACAGGAGACGCCAAAAACAATGGAAAACATTCTGATAAACATGTCTTCTACTTGACCTTCATTGAGGGTTATAGCCACTTCGGTTTTCAATAATTCGCGATAACTTATCTTTATAGGAGAAGCTCGAGATGATCGCGTCTGGTATTCATTGTAACTGCTACTTCCTACACTTGCCAGCAGATGACCACTTGGTCGATAACTTTCCCGCGACTACTTTGATCCGGTATGTAATCATATTACAATATACAAATACGATCATGGTGCGGCCTGGAGGTGTGCAGGAGTAGGATGCATTACATAATTGAATTTTCGTTCCAAAAAATTATGTTAACCCTGTTGACAATTGAAACACTGGTCTAAAATCGCGTACAGGAATGGGTTCTACTCCTGCACGCCTACGTCCAGGTCGCAGGTTGATTCATTAGCGAGAGTCGATATAGAAATTTTCTTCGCTCCGATTGGCTGACGATTAATTGCTGGAAACAGGATCCACTGCGGATTGGATGCATAGTGAAATGGTGGGTTACTTAAAGAGTAAGAAAATCTTACTCTTGCAGAATTAGCCCTCTGATGGTCACGCAGTTATCCAATGTTCTTGCTTTTTTTACCAGGAACTTCGAAGAAGTATTCAAACCATGGTAGTGTTCGAACAGTTGAAGGTTATAAACCTTACAACTTATGGCTAATGTTAAAACTTTATAAATCGATGCCGTATCTTTTTCTGGCAAGATATATCGGATCTAAAACGACGATGAAAGTCCTTAACGTTGCAGAGAAAAATGATGCTGCAAAAAATATCGCCAGTTACTTGTCTCGTGGTAACTCTAGACGTGTAATTATATCACACAATGTTATTCGTTAAAATAGATAAGAATTCCAGAGAAATATATTCGATATTTGAATTTTTTCAATTCTGTTACAGAGAGAAGGATTGTCTCCCTACAATAAAATTTATGAATTCAATTCCAATGTATGGGGCCAAAATTGTGATATGATTATGACTTCTGTGTCGGGCCACTTGTTGAATTATGCATTTACAGGAGCATATCGTAAGTGGGAGGGTTGTCATCCTCTAAGTTTATTCGATGCACCTGTCACAAAGCAATGCATAGAAGAAAGTTATATAAAAATTAAACAAACTCTAGAAAGGGAAGCGAAAAAGTGCAGTGCATTAATTATTTGGACAGATTGTGATCGTGAAGGAGAGAATATTGGGTTTGAAATTATTCAAGTCTGTCGAGCAGTTAAAGCTAATATACGTGTACATAGGTAATCGCATAAACACCCAAGTTGGTTTAATATATTGTATGTATTAACAAATCTGTCTGTGCGTAGAGCAAAGTTTTCTGAAATCACACAAGTATCTGTAAGCAGAGCGCTACAAAATCTGTGTGAGCCAGATGAAGCGGTCAGCAATGCTGTTGATGTCCGTAGTGAACTGGACCTGAGAATAGGTATATAACAAGAACGTTTCGTTAGAGTGCAAGTAAGTGTTTGTTATAACATAGCATTTAAACATAGTAATGTTTCTAGGTGCTGCATTTACTAGATTTCAAACGTTGAGACTCCAAAAAGTATTTCCCAGAAATCTTGCTGATATGCTTATCAGTTATGGCAGTTGTCAGTTCCCAACTTTAGGATTTGTAGTTGAAAGATATTTAGCTATAGAAAGGTTCAAATCAGAGCCATATTGGAAGATAAAAGTGATGGATACTCGTGATGAGATTTCAGTGGAATTCAGATGGGTGAGAGGGAGATTGTTTGAAAAATTACCGTGCGAAATTCTGCTGGAAACATGTTTAGAAGAACCCAACGCCACGGTAGAAAAAGTAACAAGTAAGCCTAAGAGCAAGTGGAGACCACTACCATTGGACACAGTTGTAAGTATAAAATATTTGTTGAGATAAAAGTGACAAGACATTAATTAATATCTGGCATCTAAATAAACTTAGGAACTCGAGAAACAAGGATCTAGAAAACTTCACTTAAGTGCTAAAGAAACTATGAAAATAGCAGAAAAATTATACAGTCAAGGTTTAATTAGTTATCCACGTACAGAAACAAATATATTTCCAAAGGAATTGAATCTTGTGCCTTTAGTAAATCAGCAAACTGATAGTTCTGCTTGGGGTAGTTTCGCACAGCAATTACTTCAGGAAGGATTAAATCCTCGACAAGGGAAGAAAAGTGATCAAGCCCATCCTCCCATACATCCAATAAAATTCAAAAATGATTTACAAGGTGAAGTTTATTGTTTATACAATTCATAACACTGTTTTATGACATTTTAGTCAACATTTTGTGACAGGTAATGAAGCAAAAGTTTACGAATTCGTGGTCCGACATTTTTTGGCTTGTTTATCTAAGAACGCAATAGGACAAGAAACAACAGTAGAAATTGATATAGCAGGCGAAAAGTTTGTTGCCAATGGTTTACAAATTACTGAACGAAATTATTTGAATGTATATATATATGAAAGGTGGAGCGACAAAGAAATTCTTGTATACCAAGAAGGACAGATTTTTAGACCTACCAGTATTAACATGGTACAAGAAGAAACGTCTCCGCCGCAATTATTAACTGAAGCCGACTTGATTACTTTAATGGACAAATTTGGTATTGGTACAGATGCTACACACGCTGAACATATAGATACAATAAAAGCACGTCAATATGTAGGTTTGATAGATGGAAAACATTTAATGCCTGGAAAACTTGGAATCGGATTAGTGATGGGATATGACAACATGGGATTCCAAATGTCAAAACCACACTTGAGAGCCGATTTAGAGAAGAATCTTAAGTTGTATGTATTCTTTAAAGTAATTTACTTATATATATATATAATGTTGAACATTTGTAAAATTAGTCTTAACATGATACTTTTCTGTACAGAATATGTGAGCGACAAAAGAACCCAAACGATATCTTACAAAGTCAAATAAATAAATATCGTGATGTGTTTAAAATAGCATTGGAACGTGCGAATTTAATTGATAGTGCTTTGGCTGATTATCTCGGGGAACAACCAATCGGAATTCAAGACGCACAAATTAATAATCCACGTGAAGATATTGTTATCTTCAAATGTCCGAAATGTAGTTCAAATATGACTCTCAAGGATAGAAAACAAGGCAATGGAAAATATATTGGCTGTATGGGATTCCCAACTTGTAACAATGTCATATGGTTTCCCTCAAATGTAGAATCTGTCGAAGTACTGGATGACGTTTGTTCACAAGTATGTAAACGTGTACTTCTGCAAGATGAATAACTTTTAATTAATTCATTATTTCTAGTGCGCCGGAAATATGCGTAAGTTAAAATTCAAGTTGACTAGAAATGCTTTTCCACTTTTTGGTACTACGTACACAACTTGCATCGGTGGCTGTGATTCTTCATTTAATGAAATAATGAATATTAAAGATGAGAACGTTATGCATGTTAGGCAAACAACAAACGATAGTGGTTACAGTAGTACATTCAGTGGATCAAGATCATCCGTTGTTACCAATCAACTTTCAGTAAGAAACAGTGGAGCTCAACAATCTCGGGTTCAAAATAGAGTAAATTTATCTGAAAATAACACGTCTGTAGGGTTCGTTAGATCTCAAAACAATATTAATCAACGCAATACTGATAGATCAAGAGACAATAATCGAAATTCTAAGAAACGACAGGACTCGAAGAAGAAAGATACATGGATCGACACAAAGCCCTTCAATTCTTCGAGCAACAACTTTAAACAACCAGGAATGGAGCAAGATAAAAAATGGTGTAATACTGATAATAATTCTGATATTGTGTGTCGTTGCCATGAGAACGCGATTCAATTAACTGTAAGGAAAGAAGGGCCGAATCAAGGTATCATATAGAATTTTATTTTTCAGGTATTTGTGAAATGGTGGATTACGTGATTTTGTCATTGTATTTGTAATACGTGTTTTAGGAAGATTATTCTATACATGCGCCAAACCAAAAGGTACGGGTTGTGATTTTTTTCTGTGGGCGGCAGACGATGCGCAACAAATGCAAAATAATTCAAATGAAAGCACAAGCCACGTGACAGCTACAAATATTAATACTAGACCAAGCACTTCCAGTTCATGGGGAGGAAATGATACCTCTGGATCGAACAGTCTTAAATGTCACTGTAATCAATTAGCAAAAGAGTGAGTAAATGTTTGGATATAATTTTTCTGTTATTCTCAATGTTTGTATTACACTATTTTCGTACGCATTGCAGACGAACTGTTCAAAAAGACGGTCCCAACAAAGGACGACTATTTTATTCGTGTCCAAAACCAATGAACGAATCTTGCAAATTCTTCCAATGGTCAGACGAAACTGTTCAAAATAATAATACTTCTTTCGTGGAACGAAATAACAAACCGTCTAGAAGTAGAGGACATGAAAATACACAAAGGAAACCACGAGCTACCGGTGGCAAGAGAAAATGCGGCCTTTGCGGAATGGAAGGTTAATATTTTCATTACTGTTTCTATGCAAAACTTATAATTTTTTTTCTAAAATACGGTATTTGGTCCTAGTCCCGCACATTTTCTACCTTTATGCTGTTACTATACTCTCGAATCTGCTATTATTTCTTGCAACGGTCGCTAAGCGATTTATAGAACAAGTAAACTTGTAAATAATTATCTATTCTATATTGTAGGGAAACACTTTAAAATTATATTCCAAGTATTTTTCAATTTAGCATTAAATATTTCTGAAGACCCAAGCTCTTTATTACAGTGCGGGACAAAAAGATAGCACACTTTAAAATTAAAGTTAATTAAATTTTTATTTATTTAACATCACAACCAAGGTTCTGTTTCTGTTTCAACCAAGTTTTCTTTTTTATTAAATTTGCAAAATACCACTATAAACATACAAAACTGGTACAGCATTGAATTTTACCAGACTAAACAATTTTATTTGAAAAAAAAAAGAATTTTTGTAGATATACTATTGCCTAATATTAGTTTAGCGGGTAATTTGTATATCGGTGACACGGGAGTCAATGCGTCCCCAAATAGTTCAATCCGGGCCTTACAACCGGATAGGTATATACAAACCCGCGTGTTAATCTTAGTGCTATCGCATCGTTAATTCACGGCCATTGCAAGAAACAGTAGATACGTGTTGATACAATGTTGGTGCATAAGTTATTTTCGTGAATAACTCGAAAACTAAGGTTTTTGCTAATTACGCTTAAAGAAAAGATAATTCAGAAACATGCCCCTAAAACATACTAAAGAATTATCGAAATCATCCTATGTTGGCATATTAAATATGCCTCAAATTATTATTTACATATATATAATATTGGTTATAGTTATATTATAATTATATTTATACTTTTAGGGCATACAAGGAAAACTTGTCCAGAAAATGCTATGGATTAAACTACTGATACAATGTATCGATAATATTGTATTGTGCAATCTTTCGATTTTGCACTGAAGTTCCGTTTTTTTATTCTGGATTATAAATATTTAAAACAGAGCCCTGAAATAAACCATTTTTTAGTTCCTTAAACACACTTATTCGTTATATCGTTTAAGGATAGGTCTCTCAATTTTTTACCTTGACGGAGTTGATCATCAAATACATATATTAAGTTTCTCATTGATAATATTCTTCATATTTCTCTAACAAACAAATCTCTTACGTCCTTTAACGCGATTATTTATTATTAAATTAGCTTATTATTATTAGCTTATTAAATCGTTCGTTGAATTGTGTTCGGACACGGAATTATTTAAATTCAAATATCATTTACCTACTTCGTTAATCTTTACTGTACACTTTGCTTTTAAAAATTTCATATGTTACACACGAGGTGTCATGCACGCTAGAAAATTAAAACGGCCATTACGGTTAAATTACTTATTATTTCAGATTCGAAAAATTAGTAAATATTCTTCAGACATTCTGAAATAAGGATGAATAGCGTTTTTCTTAAAATTATCACTGTCACGTAGTAAAAAAAATTTGAAAATTCACGCTCCGCGACTTGTTCATTGATTCGAACGCAGCACGGTGCCCCCCTTCATCTGTCACGCTCCACGGTCTAAGCACGTTGCACTCGATCGATCGACCGCGTTGTAATTCGCGCCCTCGCCTTTCATTGGTCAGTGTTCTTCGTTAATAATTCGTAAGCAAAGCTGCAGATTGCATTTTCAAGAAAAAGTTATTTAAATTGAAAGTGGAAAAAGTTATTTAGATTGACCTCAGCTACCCGTAATGCGAGACATATTTGGGGACACGCTGTAAAGTGACGTTTTCACAAGCTGAGTTTCGTCTCTCTATCGTCAACGGCGCTGGAATAGAAATCCTTCAAATCTTGCAACGCTGCGTACGAACGTACAGCGAGTACTGACAGTGACGTAATATTGTAATTCGTGAAAAAAGGGGTTGTTTTTAATTAATATCGTTGTAAGTTTAATCTCAAGATATTATTTACTAGTATTATTTAATACCGCTTTATTTATGTAAGATATTTTGAATGTATGTTTGTCTTATACTCGAGCGTGTACTTAAATTACATTATTGAATTACTATGAAAATACTTATAAAATATAAGTATACATATATACTGTTTATTTTTAATACCTAAGACAGATCTGTACATAAAAAAGGATTGGATTTACTGTATTAACTCATTATTTCATATTTCTAGTTAACACCTCTGATCAAAATGACAGAATCTGCCAGTGGCGGTGTAAAACCAATATCTATTGAAGGCCGCGTTGCCAGAGAAAGAGAACGTCTACTTGGTATGACAGATGAGGAACGAGCATGGAGAGCAAAATTCCTCAAAAGTCAGCACATTGCACATGGGGAACCAGTAATGACACCTGAGATGTACAAGCAATATTATAATCCGATTAGAAGATTTTATAGAGCACCTCTTAATGTTTTCGAGAAAGCTATAACTCCACTTGTGGTAAATAAATAGATAGTCTATAAATAGAAATGTCATTGATTATAATTATTTTCTATTAAAAAATATATTTTCTTTGATATTTTCTATGTTTTCGTTTGATTGTAGGGTAAGGATTGTGCATTTATTATGCGAGGTGTAATAGGAAGATTCACAATGGGTACTATTGCACTTTATGTTATATATTATCACCTAAAGTATAACCATGCGGTATGTAAACTCTGTTTAATAATTCATTTTGAACAGAAATTTCTGGATCTATATTAAGTAGTTACATAAGAGGACTAAGTATTTGGGATAGCATTGTTTAATAATTCATTTCGAACAGTAATTTCTGGATCTATATTAAGTAGTTACACAAGAGGACTAAGTATTTAGGATACCAACAATTTTTCTATAATGATCGTACATAGGATCAAGAAAGATGTCCTCATTTTTTCAAAGGAAATGTCTTATTTATGTATTATAACTCTTCAATTACACAGAACAACAAAAAATAAACATCAAATCTGGAGTGGAGTCAAATAAAATTAAGCAGATCAGACACTTTAAGCAGATCACTCTATACTGGGTGTCCCATTTGAAATAATGCACTCAAGTATCTTCTAAACTATAGTTCATTTAAAAAAATGTCTTAAATAAAACACCCTGTTTCGAAGGGAACATTCTACAATAGTAGCAAATTTGCATTTGTGCATTTGAAGGTCCCTTCATTGACCTACAACACTTTGAAGATCCTTCAAGATCATTTAATGCTGTTTTAAATATAAATAATAAAGGTAAACTTTAAACAGCATTAAACGACCTTCAGAGACTAAAGTATTTGGATCAATAAATTGATTTTGAAATGTACTATCTGCTTAATAAAAAATATACAGTTCCATTAAAAAAGCCAAAGTTACCTTGATATCTTGAAAGTGCGTTTACCCAACAAAAGTTTGCGACCATTATAGGATATCTCCCTCGAAACAGAATAAGGTTTATTTAAAACACTTTTTGAAATGAACTATAATTTAGAGCACTGCTCAGAGTTAACTTGCACATAATATAATTTTGGAAGATTGCTCTGAAATATGCTGCAGAGTGGCATTATCCAATCCCAGTTCTAAAATCTCTCATATTTCAGAGCAGTCTCTGAAAATGCTCTGCCTCTGTCATATGCAAACTAATTCTGTGTCCTGGTTTAGAGTTTATGAGATAATTAAGTGGATTACTTGAAATGAGTTGTATTTATGTTTAGTGACATCTAAATTAAACGTTTAAATTTTATATAATTTTTCTTATAAAATCTTTATGTAGAAAAAGTAAAAATAATTATATTTTATTTGAAGTTTACTGTACAGTACTATTATATTATAATAATAATTTTTTATTTTAGTCCATTCCTCTACATCCATGTTTCAGATTTCATAGTTTTTGATACTGTTCATTTATCATGTCAGTATAATTAAAATTTTAATCTATTACTATTTTATATTGTAATTAATTCTTTTTTGCAGACATGGGAACGTTTTTCTGGTTGGACAATAATAAAGACACGTCCAGCTAACTTACCAAGTGATCCAGGCTATCCAAAAAATGTTGGCATTAAAAATCCAAATCAATATGCAAGCAAAAATTTCGAAAATTCACCTATATGAATGTAGTGTACATTGTATTTAGAAAGCTCATAAATATACCTCTGTTGTTAATACAACTGCTCCTAAAAATTGTAAAAACCTGATCTTGATAAGAAATCAATGTATACTTGTAGTATTAAAAAAATATTTAATTAGAAACAAATAACAGTATCTTTGTGGTTCCTCGTTATTAAATTTAGCTTAGTGGAAATTTACCCTTATTACTTATATGTATTTGAATGCACTGTTGTACAAATACTACCAAAATACTGCGAAAAGAACATTGGAAAAATTATAAATTTGTTTTTTTTTGTTAGCTTGCAATTTAATCGTAAAGTAGCATAGACTTTTTGGCTAATCCGATATAATTGAAAATATACATATATCCCGACGTTTACAATATTTTTACTGAATACACTTTTTTCTTAAATGTGTTTTGACATTGTGTAATTCACTTTCAAAGTAATATGTAGATGAGAAGGTATAAAATATGATGTCAAACAATGGTAAATAACAATTTGTGATTGAATAAAATATAATGTATTTATTATATACAAAATATAGGTGACTACATATTTCATCTAAGAAAGCCAAATATTTCTCTTTTTGTACCAAGTTGACTTTCTTCATTCAATGCTTTCATTATGCCTTCATTTAAATGTAATCCAATATTTTGGCCCAGCTAAAAATATAATTCTCTTAGAAATAATTCCTGAGTACTTCTTCTATAAATGATATATATTTGTTTTACCTTTAACATTTTATTGAAAGTACTGGGCTGAATGCTACCATAACCCAATTTAACTATTGATGAAATTTTACCACTAGGTAATACAGACATAATTATACTGCTTGCACTGCATACTTCTTCTTCCAATGTAGGATCAACTACATAGTTCTCTCCGATCTATAATAAATCAACAGTAAAAGATTAAATAATGAAAATGAGGACTTAAATGTATTTACTTCAAAAGTTATACTAACTATTTATAAAAGGACGAATGTAAAGAATAATGTAAAACAATATATAACGAACATACTTTGCAGAGTGTTACAATGACTGGACAGTTATTTGTATCTAACTGAATACAATCGTATGCATCATCTGATAATTGAATATCTGGTTCCCCACCATCAAGTGTAGCTGCTATAATTTTTGGAATTTCTGTACTATATAGTGCACTTTTAACTGCTGCTCCAATTGCATCGAACAAATTTCCACCACATTGAAGAACCTGTATTATACATGTCGAAGCCGTATTAATTAGAGATATTTTTGTTCAAGTTCTAGTAACCATATTAGCTTACCAATATGTCAACATAAACTTTCCAACATCTTTTGCCAGGTAAAATAGATAGTGTTCTTAAATCAAAAGCATTACGTGTTTGATAAGCTATTGCAAGAGTATTACTTATTTCAGTTGCTAAATCATCGCCACCTTTTCCTTCAAATGCCGGAGTCGCATTGGCAGAGCTATAAAATAAAAATAGCTTATAAGTGATTGCTTAGTATTCTAGAAAAAAGACATAGAGCTCATAATACTATATACCAATCAACAAAAAATTCTAAATTTCCTTCGTCTGGTGTATCAGCATTTGGAGTGTCAAGTTCTACTTTAATACCAACAAGTATATCAGTATTTCCAATACGTAATCTTGCTGAACCATGAGTTTGTGGCATTAATTTAGTTTCGATTTCCATAGTTCGATATTCGCATCGCCTTCTGCCATCATTCCTAGAGTCTGCCTAATAATTACAAAATGATGCTACTAATAAAATAATAAAATAACTTTATTTTAAGCTTGTTAAATATTATTAGCTTACATCTACACCATGAAGAATAAAAGTTTTTTCACCGGCACTCAATATTATTTCTGCCATTGTAGAGTCCTATTGATTCTTAATAAAACAGTGTAAAAGTGAAACTGTTTCAACAAACTTTCATTCTATTTCATTTCAAATGTAAAAATTGACCAAATAAGTAAGACAGTTCGTTCATTTCTTGATTGTTATTCTGAGTATCATGGTTACCTTAACCTGTAATGTAAGCAATTAACTTTATTAACACCTCCTGGCGTCCAGCGGTGGAGACTGCAGCCAGACTGGACACCTCCTGGTGTCTTGTATTGGAAGTGGTGGCTGTAAAATATATTCTTCAAATTTCAAGTCTAATGTGTCTATTTTGAATTGCGATATGCGTGCAATATGTAATGTGTTATTTGTAATTATACTAAAAAAAAAACAGAATCAAATTTTAGAATAGAGAGAAAATCTTTTTTCTCCTCATAGTGAGTATTATAATAATTTTGTGTAATTATAAAAATCGCCTAAGACAATAACAAATTGCTTACTAGGTATTATTACTCTCTCTCTGCAATATGTATTCCTTTAAAATCTATATTTTTTATTAGAAATATTTCCGCATGTTCTGTGAAATAATAAAAATATTTCAAGTCAGTTTTCATGAGACATGCTGTACATGTGACCACTTATTTCACCATTGTCTTATTGTAATTATTACTTTTGTAATGAGAATAGAGATATAGATTCGTACAATTTATAACTATGATATTTCAATCAATTTTTTATTTACACAAGATAAACAATTTAAAATACATAAATAGCACAAAACTTATCTAACTTATTATTCATTATATTTCTTAAGACTGTGCATGTTATTTTGATAATACTATGAAACTTAAATCTTTAACAATATAAATTTGATTCAAATAATAGAAATTAAGAAAGTAATAGAGCACAACGATGGTTACTTAAATAATTATTTGATAAATTTCTTCTAACCCATTATTGAAATTTTTTGAAAAATATTAATTTAATTTTTTTAATTTATGATTAAACATATGTTTACATTGGATAGTACTATATAAAATGCAAATTATTTGTATCCCTGCGGAATTTCATAACTGTAGTTTATTTTATCATGAATGAAAAAATATAAACATCTTGTTTAGAAGCTAGATAAAATAAATTGAAATCAACTGTCTATTTTTCCGGAAAAATATTTTCTAAAACATGGCTGTACAATTTATATTAGTAATTGTAATAAGTCTCTCTTTTTGTAAGACAATAGTTACAAAAACAAAAATAATATTTTTAAAATACGTTCTATAATGTATACTCGTAGACAATATTTATAATATTTCTAACTTATTCATGGCTTATACAACAAAAGGAAAGATATTGTTTCAAATTTGTCGATTATATTTTTGTATCTTGTTACACTTAATTTGTTTTTGGACGAGTATTATTATAATGCCAATTTTGCCACTTGTTTTTTATACATATACATCGCATCATAATTATATTCTCAGCTAATATCATTTAGGAAATAATGCAGTTGGATTTTTCTTGTACATTTCCATCAGCTTTTTCAATTTCGATCAATAATGTATGAAAAATATCGGCGACAGACTAGAAAGAAAGAGTAGATAAAATTAAATTTGCAAAACAGTGATTATATAACTAAGTAAACTTACCTCGTTTTGCTTTGCACTGGTTTCTAGGAAAGCTGCATGCCAAGAGTCTGCCAATCGCTTACCTTGTTCTGTCGTTATCATTCGATCTACGTATAAATCCGTTTTATTTCCTACTAATACGATTGGAACACTGAAATACAAAAAAAAACAGTGCATTAAGTATATGTCATATAAAAAAGAAATAATAAACAAACCAAAATAAGTATAAGATTTCGTACTGGACTTTTCCTGTTATGTCCAATAACTTGTCATAAATTATTTGTACAACTTCAAAACTTTTTGCACTGGTGATACTGTATACGAGAACATATCCATGAATGTCCATTGAATACTGAGTTGGAAATATACTATATTCATCTTGACCTGCTGTGTCTACCAGTTTAACTTCATAATCTTGACTGTTTACTCGAGTGCTTTTAGTAAATGCTAAAACATAAACATCAATTTCATCAGAACATAAATAATGTTGAAGTCAGTAGAACCCACATCATTGTGATATAAAGTTTTTAATTTCGAAATATCTTGATTTAATTTAATAGAATTTCTTTAGCACAAAAATGCAAGTATCTTATTCCATCTGAACGTTTGATTAAAGAAAAAAAGAGGTGAATTTATGAGTACATTTAACGGTAACATGTAAGGTACTACTTAATTAAATATATTCAACTGTATCAAATAAAAATCATAAAAAAAATATAAAGTTTTATATTACATTTAATAATTCAAATCACACATGCAGATCATTAATAATGCATACATGCTATAATGAAAATATATAACTGGTTAATAGTACTTATACATATATGTATACATATATATCCACATGCTTTAAATCATTTTAATTATTTAAATCACACGACATAAAATGTTTAAACTAATATTTCAGTTTCTAGTGAAGAAATTACTTACGGTAAAAATTACAAAAACTTAAGAAATCTTTCTATTAATACAATAACTTTGTAAAAAGAAGTATTATAATAATAATATGACAATAACAGTAATATCATAAAATTGTACGATACGCATCTATAACTATGCACATAAAAATTGTTGAATAGAAAAGTACACTGTGAACCAAATTTGTAAAATTAATTAATATAGATCAAAATCTTCAAATGTATTTTATAATAAACTTGTTTTGCTAATATATATTGAAATAAAGTAAAATTAAAAAATTAAATTGATATATATGTTGCATTAAATATTCTTTACTTACATTCTATATTTTAACAATTGACATTTATTAATAAAAATACAACGCGTTATCTTAATTTTAAAGTATATTTCAATAGTAAATTCTTTGGTATATTAAATTATTAATAATCAGAATAGGATTAACATAATATAAATAGAAATTTGTATATATTTGAAATGTCTATGTAGATGTGTCAAGTGTACATCTTTTATTAATTCTATTTTAAAAGTTGATAAGAGAGAGAGTGTTGTAAGAATATTAACAACCTATATTTTTGTTTTAACTCTTATTCATTTACACTGTATCTTACTAAACACCTACCCATTATGTAATTAAATTTTTATCAACTTATTGCTTGGTTACAGCATGAATTAGGAACAAAATGTGCAGAAATACTACTAACAGTGTCATTAGAAATCTTTGAAGTAGCGAGTAAGATGATACAGGTACTTCTTACTATTTTCTATAGTAGGGTCATATGAATCCACAAACTGTCCCTCGACGAACTGTATGCTCAGTGATGACTTGCCTATTAAAATAGATTAAAGATCAAATTAATAATTATAAAATATTATTCATGTAAATTATAATCTATATAATGTTATATCTATAACAGATTCAAACTATATTAATAGTAGACAGAACTGTCTAAAAAGTGTTTTTGAACATAATAAAAATTAAACTTAAAATATTTAATATATTCTGTAATAAATATGCCAACATTATGAAAATAAGAATCGAATAGATTAATCATCGCCTATAATGGTATATATCTTGTTAATTTTAAAAGAAATTAGAAATCTTAGTCATGTGTTTCATTACCTACGGATCGGTAACCCATTATAGCTATTTTTCTCTGTTTTGGTGGCATTTTTTAGCATTTATGGTAGAGGAGACTGCAATAATATTCCACAAAGTCTGGGGCATACTCCAATTAAAATCTGAAATAGTATTCAAGAAGAGACTATGAATGAGATAATTACTAATGGCTAAATATTTATAGTAAAGTTATATTTCTAGATTAATTATTTTATTATACTCCACATTTAAATATCTAGCACAAGCTACATTCAGTTTTGATACTCTGAATTTTATAATATAAAGTTATCTATTTGTATATTAAATATACACAGTATTTGTTTTACCTTCCAGTATTGATATATTTCATGAGATATTTACATTCGATCTATCAAAAAAATGTTTTTACAAGCATTCTTCAATATAAAGGAAAATGTGATGTTTATCTTTTTGCAGACCAAGTGGTGCATGAAATTTCAATTATGATATCATAATTCTTATAAAAAAATATGCATCTGGTTATTATTAAAAGAGTGAATTTGACTGCAAAATTTCTCTTAAACTACTTAATCCTTAAAAAAATAATTATACAATGACAAGAAAAAATGTAAATATCTATGTTTGTCTACAAATTATGACGATACTCCTAATTTTATAATTATTTTGTCCAGATTATTAAAAAATAGCACAACTTATAAATTAATAATACAATGCAAGTTTAATTTCCTTGTTCTTAAGTAACAATTTTTAGCATTTATACAATACATCGTGTAATTCTGCTTGTTTTTCTATTAGGAACAAAATGCAGCCTATTATTCTTCGAAGAAGTTATTGTAAAACAAAATGTTTCTATTATATTTGCAATCATTATGTGACTTCATTCACATTTGCATATAATTTGTATCAGTAACAACCTTTCCCATATAACATTTTTATCTTTTTACCGAGTAGTTACATTTCCTATTTTGATTAATTTATACATTACAGAAGTACATTAGTTTTATCTAGTTTATAATAAAAAAAAGCATAGTGTCTTATGAACATTGACTGATAACGATTGCTTTTTTTATTCCTCTATTATCCGTTTAATATTTTGTGTTCTTTATGAAACATGCAAATATGTTAACATCTCATTAAACCCTTAGGTTCCTTTAATATTCTATGTGCTGTTAGTATAAAGGAAAACCTTTTATTTATTAGTTTCAACTTGTAATTATTGTTGTTAATTTTTAATAATTCCACTGTCTTTTAATAATACAAGCGTTGTGTACACTGTTGCTTGTTACTATGTATATATCAAAGTATATCAAAACATTTACAAAAACATTACAAATTGTGAGAAACGAGAATAGTACACATATTAATTTTAATATCACTAATTCCTGAGATAACCTAAATAAAGAGTGCGCGAGCATTTATTTCCTTAATCACGAAGAAGTGTAATTACATCATAACTGTTTGTGCACAAATGAATAACTGATATTTTTAAATATATACGTAAAGTTACCATTGGTATATTTATAAACGTATGTCTCGCATAAATTAACACAACGCTGGAAATTACAATGCCAGAGAGTGAAATAGAAAAAAAAGAAAATTCAAACATCGAGAAGGAATTCTCGGTATTCGTAAAACTGTGCGTGCGATTATTAAATTTATGTTGCAGGAAAAAAAATGCTTCCTATGAAGTCTAAATGCGTAGACGTTAAATGTATACGCCCATGAAGGCGTGCAAATGTTACATGTCGACATGTAATTCGCATGCTATGAATTACGAAATAAATAATTATTTACGTGAAATTAGGCAACGGTACGATGCATTTTGTATTTTCTAACATAACAGTGGCACTTGTCACAACAAATCACAATGTCCATCGAACTGCGCATTGTGTTGTATTCGATATGCACCATATGCACATGCACATGTACTACTTTAGTACTTACCGAAAGAAACGAGGTGCATTAGATGCGTTTTATATTAATCGACATATCGACTCGCGCTGTGTCAGTTATTTAGTCAATTAACAGTTAATATTTAAACGATAATACACGATTAATTCCTGTCGCTATTAGCCGACAATATTATTGGCTATTATTACCCAATGTTTATACGGTAAACGAGTAAAAATTGTACAAAGAGACGAAATAGAGTTTAAAACGGCAGAGGAGGTTTGAAAGCACACGATGAATTACGCACTTTAAATGTCATGTACAGAAGAGGTTCACTGGCTCGTTAACATTAATTAATACATATTGCGTGTCACGAGGCGGCTCGTCAATATATACGCATTTCATGAAAAATATCGTCACGATGTCCTCCCATTTACTGGGTCCTACTTACTGATAAATGTACATAATAATGTAAGATTTCCACAACTACAAACATACGTGCCAATGGTTTACCGATCAGATGCGCCATCTGCTCGTGTAAAATAGAAACGAAGAAATTCAAATGCAATTCTCTCTTGCCTTTTTCCTTTTCTCGTTATATTTTCTTACGCTTATTTTTGTTATGCAATTACAAGTGATCCCAGTACACGACACTAACGATAAAATAAAGATATTGTAAAAGTTTAACTTCGACAAAAGCGTCACGCATATACAGGGTGTGGTAAGACGCGTGGAACAAACGGGCAGTGGTTGATTCTACATGTGAAAATAAATCGAAAAACAAGAATAAAGTTTTCTTTTTTTCATAAGATGCTTTGTTTTCGAGAAAATTGAATTCAATGTTTCGTTAAATAGTCGTGCACTTGATTACTTGCAGATTACGTACAGGAGAATTATGATATTATGATAAGTAGTGTTAATACATTTATTAACAGTCCTATTATTTATTTTACATATAAATTTTTTGAATTAATTGTTGAAAGTATCGACCTTGTTGCCACAGTTTATGTACATGAAAGAGCACGCGAGGTCGACATTCTTTAGCTAATTTCGATTTATTTTCACATGTAGAATCAACCTCTGCATATCTCTTTTATAATTTAGTTAGTTTACAAATTGAATTTGCATCAAATCTGTCAATGAAAAATGTTACAATATTTTCTAAATAAATAATATTATTTAAAATTAAATAAAGCACAACGTAAATACATTATTATAAAGTGCACTGTGTTAAACCGAGAGCATATGTTTTCTTTTTCCGTTTTTTTTTTAACAAATAAATAAAATATATATTTAATTTATTAAAATATGGTTTATATCTTTTTCCGAGTAGGAAACGTTGAATTGTGTACCATTTAGTAAATATTTCGAGTCCTACCAATTATACATACGTGATACTATTTAAAAAGTGAAATAAACAATTTAGATGAAATAAGTGTTCAAAATCTTTGTGTATATTATTCCATTTTTTAAATTTGTCTAGATCCATGTATCAAAATCTTTATTTAATTTTTTATAGCAATAAGATTGATGAATGAGTAAAAATGAATATAAATATTGTAAATTGAAAAACGATGCCTATATACCAATCAAAATTCTAAATTAACAATTGTAATTAAATTTAGATAGTTTGTCAATATAAATAAACATCAAATTGAAAGACAGGCGGATCGTGTTAATTGGGACTGTACAGAAAGGTCATCAAAGTCATATTCGAATGCGCATTCTTTTTAACAACATAATGTATACATTTGTGCGTACAGCGACAGGAGAAAGTTTTTATAGTTACATTTGTGTGTCGCTGGTTAGTTGTTGTAGATAGCAAGATATTCTTTTTTTCAATATAAAATTGACTTGAAAAATATTTACACGATACATCTTTTTACGGAGGAAAAGGTATTTATCTTCAGTCATTTATTTTTATCCAATTCGTTTCAGCTTGTCATTTGCAGTAACCAAACAAATTTTATTTCAATAATTTATTGAATATACTTTTGCAACTATTTGAGAATCTTAGCTAGACATATCAGCGAAATAGATAGAGATAACTGTGCGGAAAATGTCATTGTTTCTAGGTAATCAAGGTGTTACTTCGAGGTATTATTTTAATAATTATTTTAATAATATTTTATTTTAATATATTTATTTTAATAATTATTTTAATAATATTTTAAGTCATAATTTCTTTAATTTATTAAAGAAATATATTCTTTTTAAATACTGACGGTTGAAAAACATTACTTACTTTGTTTATGCAATTTTAAAATAACACGATATGTTTATAGGATTAGTTAACAGTACAATATGTTTAAATATTTTCTGTAATACCTAATATTACGGATAATATTTATTTTACCGAAAATTATATTGCCAAAAATAGATTAATTATGTTTTTAACAATCTTATCGCGGTGCGTTTTGCTTTTATTAATGCTTTCTAGATTCGAAAGAGTGAAAAGAAAGAAGAATAAGACGTACACGCATTAGACCGATATTCGATTATTTCGATTTATATATTGTATAAAGTAGAACATGTTTACTTGAAGCGATAACGGAGAAAGGTGTATGGAAGCAGCATACTTCAAGGATAGGAAGATCTTTATCGCACAGTTCACTTCCTCTTTCTCTAATTTCAATCATTGTATTTGTTTATTACTGATAACGGAGAAAGGTGTATGGAAGCAGCATACTTCAAGGATAGGAAGATCTGTATCACACAGTTCACTTCCTCTTTCTCTAATTTCAATAATTGTATTTGTTTATTACTTATATAATAATCGCTGAATTCAATAATAACATTAATCGCTGGATTATTCTGTGAAACTGAACTGCAATTAAGAAACGAAATATTATTATATTATTATATATTATTATTATATATTATTATTATTATATATTATTATTATTACTATTATTATTATTATTATTATTATTATATATTATATATATATTATTATATTATTATATATTAAGAAACGAAATATTAAAGTAATTATCTGTTAAGATTAAAAATTTGTTAATTATATGTTCAAGTAATTTAAATTTCTACAGTATAAGCAATTACCAAAGTTAAATTTTCTTCTCAAGCTTGAATACAGTGCAACTGTTAACATTTTTAATTACATTAGTGAAAACTATTTGGTTCTTGTACAAATTTTAGTTATTACCATAAAAACGTTCAGTCATACATAGACTGTGGATCTTAACCACTTATGACAAAACGGAGCAAGTCGAATGCAAAATAGTAAAAACGTTTAATGAATTTGAGTCATTAACAAAAAATGGACACTGGTGAAAGTGTTACAACCGTCCTGGGACAGCTGTAACACGGCATGAGATCGATAGTGAAACAATATTTTTACAAAATTAAATTATTTATTAAACTGAATTGCAATGAAAACTTAAACAATCGCGTTTGAAAGCGTAAGAAAGTAGGGAAAAATAGATTCTTTTATGATGAACGAGGTAGTGGTTAAGAATGGAACTGGTTACACGTACGTAGTAATAAACTGAAAAACGGCCGAGAATTGTTCCCTTTTACAGAGCTTTCTCCGCAAGAATAATGAAAAAGACGAAAGTTGTATGTTACAGGTTCATACTGATTTTCCTTTCAATCAGTTTACTTTGTCATAAAACATGTCACTTGGTGTCGCTAAATGAGTGATTATCTTTATGACTTCGTCTTTTAACGAACGTACGGTAAAATATGTATTCTAAATACGTATGTGTGATTAAGCCGCATAAATGTGTCACGTTTAAGAGAATATGTTTTGTTTCTTGGAAATTTTGATAGCTAATTAGTGAAAATGTAAAGATAACTTACTAATAATAACTTTTTGAAAAAAATAAGTATCATTTTTACTTTTGAAAAGTATTGTTGAACACGAGAGAGACAGCTGCACCTTTTTAAGCACCAATTAAAATCTTTTAAGATCAAGGTTTATTGAATTATGCATAAAATCATTTAACTCGTAAGCTGTGTAAATGCAAGCATTCGTTTAGATTATTTGTTCATTCATCAAGAAAAGTTAATATCTGTAATGCGACTCCTAATATTAAACGATAGCATGTAAGAAGCACGCGCAATTTCTCTTACTTCCACATTTACTCTCGCGCGTGCATTTTCATCTTATTCTTATTTTATCTTTCAAGATCATTGCCATGGAAGCGAAAGTGAACTACTAAGAAACAAGTTGATCTGGTGCACAGGCACGGCTTATTGTATGCATTTCACTTACGACTCCCATAAACATCTAATATTTAACGCACCGAAGAATTCGGACAAAGTTCAACATTGTAATGAAAATTGCTGTAGGCGTGTAAAAATGTTATATTGGGTTGGCAACTAAGTAATTGCCGATTTGTTCAGTGAAATAAAAATTTTTTTTTCGCTTGGAACGAAGTTTAATCTGTAATGTATTTTCCATTTTGTTCGATGACCTTTCGCCATCTCTCTGACAACTTGAAAATTCCACGCTCGTAGAAAGCCTGATCCTTTTCGGCCAAAAACTGAGTTAAGTGAGATTTTACAGCGTCATCGTCGTTAAAAGTTTTACCACGAAGGGAGTTGTCCAGGGATCGAAATAAGTGGTAATCCGATGGCGCGAGATCAGGGCTATATGGTGGGTGTAACATCGATTCCCAAGCAATATCCATCAATTTTTGCCGAGTGGACAAAGACGCGTGCGGCCTAGCATTGTCCTGCTGGAAAATGACACCTTTACGATTGACCAATTCTGGTCGCTTTTCCTTGACCGCTGCATTCAATTTGTCCAGTTGCTAACATTCACGGATAATAAAAAATAACATAATAATAATAATAATAATTTTATAATATAACATTTACGGATATCATAAAAATGGGAGACATTTATAACTGAAATCGGCAATTACTTAGTTGCCAACCCAATATATTCTATTATAGAAAATATGAATTTTTCTAACGCGTAATTTATAACGAATCTGTGTTAATACAGGTGGTGCTCTTGCTAAAACACTAATGTACATTCTATAATAGTGATAGTGTTGATAAGAAAGGTACAAATTACTTAATTTATACATCAAATATGTAAATCTAGCAATAATTTTCGATATCTGTTCTTTCGCAAGTTATTAAAATATTACTTCACATTATTTCCTGCAAATTAGTAAATTTTAACATTTACTTCGAGGATAATGTCACCAGATATTCCTTACTTCGATTTGAAAGTCATGGAAACTAGTTAAGAGGCACGTGTGCATGATTGGGTTTCCCAAGCAAAGTCGGGAGAACTAACACGTTTCGATGAGAATAAAACTAATCTAGGATCCTCGAGGCACTTGGGGGAAAGAGAGCCAGCTGCTAGATATAAGAGCATCTTGGTTTATCGGATTTCTCAGTTTGTCACGCGAATCACATACTCGATAAACCATTCCTGTTTGTGAAGTAAACTGTTACTATGAAGACGGAATTGTTGTTGCAAGTAAATTGTTATTATACGTAAAAATGTGCTTCTTAACGCGTGTTTTCGAATATATGGTACACGATGTTAATCTATTGCAATATGATAATAAGTTTGCAATATGCATAATAAGTTTCTTCTTCTTCTGTATAATTACAACAAGGGCTATGAAATACTCGGTTACCCGGGTACCCGTGAGATACCCGGTCAAATCAACATTTCCTGACAATGAACTATTGCTTTTTTTCATCACTATACATATACAGTGTCATCACTATATTATACATTTCCAGCTGTAGAGAATAAACGCTCTGAATTAACAGACGCAGCTGAAATGCTTAAATATATCTTTGCCAAACTAATTTTGTACAGTTCGCGTTATGTTTGTAATGTTGTTTGTAATGTACCTATAAGCAAAGCATTTGAAGTCGAAAAATGCGTTACCAGTTAATTTCTAATGAAATACTAAACTGTTAAATCGATGTGCTGGAAATATTTCAAGTCAATACTACCTGTTGGTACGATAAATTTTCTCAAATTGTCTCTCGCGGTGGAAACAAAAATGGACAACAACTTGGGAAGAGGAGATACGATTATTCTATTCTCGTGGCTACGTTTTTATAGTTGTTGATAATTGGCAATTATAAAAACCAGCGGTAAGGCTCGAATGATCGTATCTCCTTTTCCAAGTTGTCCATTTTCGTTTCCATACTGAGGGACAATTGGGGAGAATTTACTCTATTGATAAAATTGGAGAAAATCTGATAAAAGGTAAAAGTTATTTGCTTTCTATCTTTAATAGAAAGAAACTGTTTTCCGATTACTTTATGTGACTACTGCCACTCTAACTTTTTAATTAGAGATTCGGGGCTTTCACAGCCTGGCATTGTACAGTTCTTACCGTCGAGGCTATCGGGGGTATAAATCGCATCCTGGTGGAATTAATTTCCCAACGTTTCGCAAGCATTGCAGTTAGCTTAGTCAGTTGGTCTTTGACAATGATACTGATGTATGATTGGTGGAGTTCCACTAAATGTACTCTATTCACGTACCGGTTCATTGCTTACCAATCAAAAGGACTTTTTAATTTTTCAGCTACGAAAAACTGGGAGAAGGGTGTTCCGGATTGAGTTCATGCGATGACCTTTATCCCCGTTGATGTTTATCAGAATCCTCCATTATCTCCAACATTTCTCTGTACTTTCTTGGAATGTATCCCTTAGTTTTTGCTATCATTCTGTTTCAATTTGATATTCTGCTGCAGCTGATTGAAGTTGATGTCCACGTTCTTTTAGTCGAATGCTTACGTTTCTCCCAATTTGATCAATTTAACCTCTGCCACACGAGCAGGGAATTTCGTAGATCTTCATCGATGAAAGCTGCGGCTGTGGATCTTTGGGAGATGTGAACGTCTGTCCGATTTTTGCATGAGTGGTGAAGATGGTTTTAATATTTTAGTATTATATGAGTATTTTACTTATGCGATCGGTCTGTGTCTTTGGAATCTCTGATTCTGCCTATTGCGCGATTTATTTTAATTCCGGTGAAACTGTTTCGTTAAAGGGTAGTTGTAGTATGCTTGAGCTCTCCTGAGGTAAATATTCCTTTTCACAGATGTTGATGTTTCGATATACAGTAATTTCTCCCTAATTCGCGCTCAGATTGCGCCCAGAAATGGACAATTTGGGAAGAAGAGATGCGATTAGTCGAGCCTTACGGCTCGTTTTTATAATTACCAATTGTCAAGAACTATAAAAACGAGACGCAAGGCTCAAATAATTGTATCTCCTCTTCCAAAATTGTCCATTTTCGGGCGCAATCTGAGCGCGAATTAAGGACAAATTACTGTATTAAGGAACCGATTACAGAGCTTTCGTGAGTCGGGTGATGATGGAGATATTACTTGATGTCTTAGAGATCCGTCAGGTTATGTCAAGGTGTTTTACTCAGAAAAAGTCTGCTGAGAAAAAATGTAGGAGCGATCCTCACCAACACATTCGTTCCAATGTCTTCGCAGGGATAGGGTAAACGCGTTTCCGTTTTTAACGAAACTGGACTTCTTCTGAGCAAGGCACAGTTTGTCGAGGAATGGTATTGTTTGTTCTTCTGGATCTACACTGTCATGGTAAACTGTATTTTGGTGTGCAGGAAGTTTAACTAGCTCAGAAAGTTATTGAGAGTGACCTATCATGACCTCATACTACGAAAGTACCATCTACATGTGCGAAACTTTATCAAATTTTCGTCACGCATATAAGTTTACCGCGATCTTCGAAAGGTATTTTTTAAATTTTCGTTATAGGCTGAGATAAAAAAGTTAAAAAAGGAGAGTTTTTATCTTTTATTTTTTTGTTACTCCAAGAATTGCAAAATTTTAGAAGAAGCATTTTAGTCATCGTTTAATAGACTAATCTCTCTATCAGCTAAAAAAAAAGTTCAAGTCATTTAATTCAGTTTTAAACAAGTTATTGTGTTTTAAATGGTGTACGAGCATTTTTGTGGGTCTCTGTATTTCTGTGATAGAGGTTCTCTATTTTTGAAAGTGCTATGATATTGATAATTTAAATAATAAGTTCTCGCATAAAAAGTTACAATGCATACTGTCAGTCGGGGTGTTTAGAATTAAATATAATATATATCGTTTTCTTTATAATTTCTAGTTCACCTTACTCATAACGATACTGTTGGTTACGTCGAGTGAAGGATTCTTCTTTAACTAGTAAGACATTTTACAGTTTCATTTATGTAAATTCACGCATAGGAAATTGTCATTAAAGTCATAGAAATTGATTTTCAACATCGTTAAAAATTTTACAAATTCTCATTTCAATCTTTTTTTATTCCGTTAGCAACTTTAATTGGACTTATCACATGAAATTTGAGTTACACGCACGTAAAAGTACTATTCGAAAAATATTTTTCATTTTCAGAGAAATAGCGCAACACTTAACAATTGTTCGGGGTGCATTCAGTGGATTCGTGTAGATATACTGAAAGGTGTTATATAAAGGATATTTATGTTTCAGTCCTAAGAAGCTCTTATCGAACATTGTCAATTCGTTAAAGGGTAATATTGAAGCAAAAAAGAAGCCGCCTGGGATACAACACTATCACTACCATTACTATCCAATAATCCATCCGTTATCAGGATCGTTTACAAAGGCGCCCAAGAAACATGAACTCGATGAACTCCATCAGTAGGTTTATGATTCAGCAAACGATTCGATGATTGATGTTGTTATTATATATATATATATATATAATTTGTTATTAGCGAGAAGTTTCATACTTACGTGTTTTTGGATAGTGTAATTTGAAACGAAATAAGATATGTAATTGATTACCTGCAATCAGATTGATATATATTACACATTATATTATATTAATATATTAATACATTAATATAATATAATGTGTATTATATTACATGTATTATATTGTATTATATTGTATTATATTATATTATATTATATTATATTATATTATATTATATTATATTATATTATATTATATTATATTATATTATATTATATTATATTATATTGTATTGTATTATATTGTATTATATTGTATTATAATATATTATATTATATTATATTATATTAATATATTAATATAATAATATAATATATATCAATCAGATTGCAGATAATCAATTACATATCTTATTTCGTTTCAAATTACACTATCTAAAAACACGTAAGTATGAAACTTTTCGCTAATAAGTTAATTATAAAAAATGCTATGTTTAGAGATCGTTTGGCTTCACTCGGATGGTCACCACACGAATACAAATATATTCCTCAAACGAAAATAAAAATTCCCTCATCGGTATTAAATTCGTGGGATACGGTTATAGCTGAACCGACTGATCATATCATTCTTGGTAAGCTTCTAATTATTTTATAATAATTATATAACAAACTACATATAATAATAACACTGAATAATAACATTGAATTTTAAAAAGCTATTCGATGAACTAATTTTTAATAAATTAAAAAATGTCACTAACTTAATTTAGTCAAACTTTTTTTAACTTTTACAAGTTTTTAAAACAATGAAGATATTGTTATCATCGTAAACATTAAAAGTTACGTAAATGTGTACATGATTTTACAGAATCAGATCTCTTAGAAACGATCGATCCTAACGAGCATGAAGGTGTGCTCGTTGAAGTCCCGAGCAACAAAAAAATCATCATTGAAGATGATCATCCCCATGATTTTAAAACATTGAAACATGATCTGTTGGCAGCACTTTTTCATAAAAGCTCAAGCTCTACAAATCATATACATTAACGAAAATTGATGAGGAGCGGATGAAGATGCGGACGTAATAATATTGGCAGCCAGTTTTATGTTTCATCCAAATATCTCGTTAAGAACAACACATTTTAACATTTTCGTTAAGGAAAAAGGTACTTCAAATTGCCTAAGCAATCACCCATTTCCGAGCGTAACGAGAGTTCTGTTCAATTATATCATTTTGATTAAAATTTCGAACCTCTAATCGGTGACAAATTTACAAGCATTTACAATTTTCTAAAAAAAAATAATAATAATAATAGCTGTTCTTCAACGATCTTCATCAGTTGCTGATTTTACGAGTTTACATACTATAAATAAATAAGGATAAATCAGTACTACAGTACTACAGTATTACAGTTTTCATTTTGTTTCTTTCTGTATTAGTGATAATTACACGTTTATTTTGATCAATTATACACATAAGCAATGTTACATAAAATAGTTCAAGTAGCGTGTAGATTAATCTACTAATGTACTAATGTTTTTTTATAAACCATTTTTCAGTATCCGATTTTTTTTTGTTTATTAACATTAGTTTCTCATATATTATTTTGTTTACAAATAAAGCTTAAGTTTGTTGAAGTTCTTTTTCCTCATAGCTTCGGTGAGCGTTTTATACGATGTTTCCATTAACAGCGATATAATTGAGGGTGGTTTCACCATTCTCTCTTTCATGCGTATGCTTTGTTGTTTCTCCCGATGCTTGCCAATACTCGAAGCGAACGCCTGCATGTATTTACGATCGGTAAGTCGCACAATATGAGAACCCATTACATCATCCAGATATAATTTCACGGGTGGATAATTTATACTGTAAAAGCAAATGAATATGCGATTTAAACGTCAGTTCGAAAAGTATCAGGGTGTAATACAAATTCCTGTTTCTAAAAAGCACTAAAAACAAAACGAAAAAAACAGCAGCCTAATATTATTTAATTTGTGGGAACGTCCTATAGAAACTAAAAGGTACAAGAATCAAGTTGACTAGAATAAGAATATATTATTTAATGTCTCCTTACAATTTGACTAAAATACAATCAGGAGAATTTTTATATAAAATAAAGATTTTGATTGAACTTTAACATCGTACATTATTACGAACAATTTTCTTCCTCGCAAATCGTACAGTCACACAAAATGTAAAGCTACATAATAAAAATCATTAACGCGTTACAATTAGTCATTTACTATATTAATTACTATATTAATTAGTCATTTTAGCATATACGAATATTATCTTTCGATTGATTGCACTAACAAAGGTTTTGTGGTTATACGAACTTCTTAGTTATTTTGAAAACATCATAAATTTCTATAATGTTACTCAGAGTTTTCTTTATATTTTTCTCTAACACTCGCATTTTACGGTTGCTTTTCAGAGGAATGTAGTATCGCATACAAATTTTCCTCAAAAATTATCTTTATATCGTAACTTACGCGTATTTGACATGTTCCGTTTCCCACCATTTCAAAGGTGCCTCAAATGGATCGCGTTTGGAAACGAACATCTTCCGTACAGCTTCATCTTCCCTTTTCTTCTTCCTCCGCGCAGCTAACTTTGCTGCTTCCGCTTCTGCGTCATCTTTTGCGCGTGTCTCCAGCGAATCATGCGACAAATCCTTTTTAGATTTCTTTTTCTTCGGTATCGATGCTGCGTTCGCTATCGATGACATTTTCACATAAACTTGTGATTTATCATTATTCGGGCATTTTCAGTGGTTCAACGTGGTCATTGGTGAAGATAAATATTATTACGATTACCGATCTGATTTGTGTAATACGAGTTGTGATTTAATATTGGAACTGTAAGTACTGACAGGTAAACATTTTGTAAATGAATTTAGCAAATTGAAGAAATAAAGAGTACCTGTGATCATATCGATTATATCGTTGTGGCTTTGGATGCAACGAATTCGATATATTCGTAAATAAGCGTTTCCTCGTCTTATTAAAGGGATTTATAAAATCGTATAAAAAATATAGCTTATTTTATTATTTTATTATTTTATTGCTGCTTATTTGCAACACGTTAATAGACATTAAAAACCGCGTCTGTCGCTTACGCGCAGAACGAGCTTAAATTATTTTGAATAAATTAAAACTCGGTCGCCAATATTCCGTTCGATGGTTGCTAAACCTTGACCTCATAGACATAGAGTTTATAATTAACTGTATAATGATTGAATACGTTCCTCACGAGTACAGTGTTGGGCAAAAGTATTGATACGATGTGAAATGTTCGTAGTTACCTAAGAAATTGTATCTTCCTCGACAAATTCGTATTTCGAATATTCTGATTGAACGTTTACAATTAATAAGAAGCAGTGGTGTAAATAAAATGTCATAGAAAATGACGAAAATATGGTTCTTATGAATTTTCTAGAAGAATTAAAGTAATACCATGGAATATAAAATAAGATATTTCGACTTTGTTCGCAAGATATACTTCGAAACATTGTAATAGAGATAGGAAATCTTTTAAATAAATAAATAAATAAATTATGAAATAAAATAAGGTGTCAGGAAATCAATGCTAATTTTATGTAATATAATTTAATAATGCGCATTTCGTTTAGGTAAAATACTAGCGACGTGAAGTTCATTACTAACAAATAGTTAATAATTAACAATAGAATGCAAATGAAAATTTATGTAGTAACGCTTCACACACGCTATTTGCTTTAATGCCAAATATTAGTATAAATGTATTTAATGCGTGATTACTGTTTATCTGGAAGAGATACGAATAAGAAATGAATTCGAACTTATAATAACCACATCATTATACATGAAATGAATATAGATGAAATAGTATCTATTAAAAATCTTTGACAAATCTACAAACAGTAATTTATTTTTGGAACAGAAGATCGTTATATTTTTAAACATTTTAGATAAAAAAGTATTAGGTCACTTATATATATTCATCTAGATCTTATTATATATATATTTATTATTATTATATTATTATTGTTATTATTATTATATATTTATTATTATATATATATTTATCTAGATCTTATGTTCTATGTTACGTAGATTTACAGGGATATGAATTTTATAAAGATAAAAAATATTCTTATAGTCAAAGCAAAGTGTTTGAATATTCCCGCGTGTGCGACCACAAGTAGAGGTCGTTTTCAACACGATCTTAGCTTTAAATCTTATCTACAGTCTAGAGTTTAGATTCGAAAATGTATCAGAATCATGTAATTGCATAATTAATCTGCATAATTGTTTACATGTTACTTTTGCAATTGAAGGTTTTTTTTGTGTACTCACAGATCTTAAGATTTATATAGTTAAGGGTAGTCTCAATAATTCTCTGCTCTGAGCTGTGGTAGTGGTGGTCTGAAACAAACATGGCGAAGTTATTGGGGTTAGATAAAATCAAGAAATTTTTTCAAGTAATATGGAATAATGGGGGTATTTATAAGAGCTTGCGAAGTCTATACAGGTAATTTTAATATTAAATATTAATTTCAATCATATTTATGCGTGTTCTTTTTGCAAAAGTCTAATACGTATTCCTTGCTTGTGAGTCTAACAATAGTCTCTACATATTAATAAACACTAAACAATTTTTATATAAATATATAAAATCGATGAGCTTCTATTGTAATATACTTTATCGTTAAATATTTTAGAATGGATTCCGTAAAAAGTGGTACCCTAGTAGGCGTGGATTCAGATGGTAACAAATACTATAAAAATGATGGCTATTTCTACGGTGAGTTAATCTACAGAAATTTTCTTATAATACTTAGCAATAAATAATAACATATGATAATACTGACATATCATTATTGAACATAATAAAGTTTTTGAGCGGGAATGTTACAAATATTTGGAAACTTAATGTAGGTAGAATGAGTATTTGATTGTTTTCATGTAATGGGTATAATTTATATTGGTAAGCAATATAATATAATAATACTATGGTTTGATTATAATCAACGTATAGCTTTTATTTATTAATTAAATGTTAATGTAAATTTTATAAGTTAAATAAATGTTTCTTGATATAACATTATTTGATATGTATTTACCATGTTTTAGCTAGCAACCGATGGGTAGTATATGCAGATAAATATGGTATGGATTATGATGGTTCCCAAGTATCACCTGAATGGTTTGGTTGGTTGCATTACAAAACGGATTTAACTCCAAATGAAGACCCTACAAGACCAAAGTATAAGTGGATGGCAAAACACAAACCAAATTTATCTGGTACAAACCAAGCTTATATGCCTTATAGTACTGTACCACCAAAAATTCAAACTTGGAAACCGCAGTAGTGATATATACTTTAGTTGTATGACGTTAAGTAAAAGAAATGTTTAGATTTATTGCAACAATCGTGTATATTATCTAATGTATATTATGTAATTTAATGTAAATAAAGTCATTATTAGTACAAAAAATCTATTAATGCATATTTATAAAAAAAGAAAGCATTTATAATTATTTTGTTTTCTATTCTGTGTATATTAATTAAGCAAAAATTAAAATCTACAGAAATTTCAATAAGCAAGTAGTTACGTTATAGTTAAAAAAAATATCTACATGTTTTTATGATTTTCTAGTATGTACACATTATTATGTTTTAATTAAAATCTTCACTTTGATGATTGAAGTTAGAATTAAAGATACTATTATTTAAAAAATTTGTTTTACTACGATATAATAATAAATGCCATACAGGCTGAAATATTTCGTGACAACATCATTAGAAACAGGAGTATTGGACATAAGCTCACTGTACACATATATTCAAACGTATATGTATGTACACATAAATCATATATATATATATGTATGTATATACATATACGATTTTCGAGACGATCGTTCTCTAAACGATATACTATTATACGTATATTTTTTAAATAAATATACCTTATAAAACTGATAATTTATTCATCTCTAATGCTTATAACATCCATCTTTCAAGAAAAACAAATTATAACAGATCAACTATAAATCTCCATGCGTTCATATTTCTTGTAAGAATCGTGTTTTGTATTGTATCGTGACTAGTTAAAATTAAATGTTTTACGGGCCAACATTTTTTAACAAACTATTATTTTAAAACTTTTTAATTAAACATACATGTTACAGGCAATAGAACGGTTATCACACGACATTACTTTCGTAAGAGATAATTATATTTATATTTTTTCTGTTCTACGTATGTTTCATTTTCAAAAGATTCCCTTTCACAAATTGAAAGTACAATCGCATAAAGATAATTTCCAATTACCGCGGATACAGTTGAAACATTTAGTACAAACTAGCAACACAAATATATTTATCCTATCCATAAATAACTTTAATTGATTTCTCCTCATTTAACTATGTTATAGACGGATCCATTCATACGTATTCCACAGAATATTTTCGTGTGGAAGTTAAAAAATGTATAATTAGTGAATTGATGATTAAATGTGATTTAGTACGCTTTTAGTACTGTTCGACATTATTTTATGTTGTTGGAACACATAATTTCAACACGGAGCAAAAAGTACTCGTAATTGTTTATTGGCATTTCTATTAGGTTTGAACGACGAAGATAGAAGTCACGAAAGAATGTCGTTATCTTTGTCCCCTGTTACCGCTTTCATATTGATTAGTCCTGATTACCAGGAGTAGGGAGACATGACAAAAAGTATGGACAGATAAGTTCCGGTCGTAAGTTAAGAATTACAGATAGCACGAGGAAGTTATGGCATCAGAGACAGGGACAGCAATTGCCCTACATAAATGTCGAAATTGGTGAATACGTGAATACAACAATGTGTTATGTGTGCGAAAACGAAATATACGAAAATTGAGGATTTCTACGCAACACAAATTCTGAGTTAATCGGTGAGTGAACAATTAAATATTTAGCACCGATAAAATTCAATACGTATTAGTTGACGCTGCTACCTACTTTCTGAAATTGAACCCCTCGTACATTAGAGAAGGGTTCTCCGAATTTAACACACTCGAACGATGTATTGACTTTTGCGTATGTGTAGGATTTATTAAAATTAAATCAATTTAAATTAAGAGTAACAAAGTCAAATTTTTACTCGAGGCTTTTCATAATCTTTATAAGGAAAATTGCAAGGAAATAAGATAACCAATTGTGCATTTTGATTTATAAAAATAATTTGTGATCGATTTGAATCGAATGATTCTCCCATTGAGTAGTTTTAATCATTTTAATAATTTGTTTTATACTTATATAATGGAAGTAGTGTCATCCTATGAAGGGATCATAAATTACAATCTTTTTTATCTTTGCAATACGAGTACTACACGATAGTTGAATACATTCGAATTAGATGAGAAAAGAAAATGAACACGGAAAATCAAATCAAATCTAACGAAACGTATTATAGGATTTAAATCATCATGGTAAATCATCGTAACGTTAATAATAAAGCACAAGTGAAACGTCTTGCCCTCTTGGAGAAAAGATTGTACGTTAACGAAGCGACGGTACATGTAAAAAATGAAAATTATCATAAAGCAATGTGTCTGCTCAACCAAGTAAGTTCTCTTTAAGCATTCTCTACAATTTAAGGAAAGCGTCCATTTTTCTCGTAATATTGTAGTAAATTAGAAAATGCTTCGGCTGCTTCGAATGCACAACGTCGCACAGCAATAAGATTATATGAAATTAAAATTAATTATATTACATTATTTATTTACCTACCAAGCGGGAATTATGATCTGTTCTTCGGAAGAAGGCACGTGGAATACACACATATTCGTAACAACTATCCATCCCACTCATATTACTTGATGCTAGTGGAAATGGAGTGGACAGCTCTTACAACCACCAGCATATTTCAATTCATCTTTCGCGAAATAAATCATAATTCATAATTCTTTGAATCGTGGGCAAATATATGTGGATACCTTTTGAAACGGAAATAACTTGTTTGAGATTGGACCGAATGAGTTGAACTTTTTTGAGATGGTGGAAGGACCAGTTTACTAAGAGATGTATAAAAGTTCTTTTTCAAAATTAGCAATTGGGTGAAATGATAAACAAAAATTAGACAATAACGTTTCCTCAACATTTTTATCTGAACGTATAGTAAAAATTCGAATGTGTTTTGTAGCTTTCTGTAATTTATAGGCATGCTGAAAATTTCATCGAAATCGGTTGACGCAGAGACATTTGAGACATTGAGACATCGTTGAAAGATGACAAAATCTTCCGATTCCTATCAGTGTACTTCTTTCGGTTTCAACTTATAGCAACGTTAAAAAATTAACTGAATATTTTAATGAGTAATTGTATATAGTAGAATTCCGATTTTCCGGCATACTTGGGAGTGGGGCAATGCCGGATAATCAAATATACCGGAAAAGTGGACTAAACGAAGATTTACGTTAAGAAATGTTACTCTTCGACTTATTTTGCGTGTAAAATCACTATTACGCGGCCAGTTGTACCACGATTTTGAGTGTGGCGATCGTGGCATATAATTTTTATATGTCGTTTTTAAGGTTGCGGCGCCGCCGCACACTATGACAACCCACACATAGAAGAAAAGCCATATACGTGTATTACTTTGAGAGGTTTACATCCACTAAAACTGACGCTTTACTATCGAAGTGTGCAGTTCACTAGTGGAAAATTTAGATTCCAAAAAGACTAAACGACTATCAGACTTTTGTTCCTCTCAATGAGCACTATATGTTGCAACGAAAAGCAAATTTGACCCTTCGATCTTGATTTTCAAGATCAAGGACAATTTTGCGGTCCATTACTTTAGCAGATCTCTACCGATCAAAAGTTTGTAGAAACACGCTATAGTGGTCGTGAAATATTAGGTCTATCAGAAAGTTCTGTCCGTTTTTGAATTGAAATATAACACAATTTTCATACATTTAATAATATTATATAATATTATAGAATAATATAGAATAATATAATATAATAATAATAATATAATATAATATATTATAGAATATACTTTCCATCGTTGCTTATGACTTCTTGCGAGCGTGATGGCAACTTGTAAATGCCATTTTTAAGAAATGATTTATTTTTAGAGGCGAAGAACTCGACTAGTGCTTGGTTGACATCAGCTTCAGTTTTGAATTTTCTTTCCTGTAAAAAGTTTTGCAAAGAGAGAAACAAGTGATAATCGGAGGGTGCTAGGTCTGGGGAGTATGGTGGATGCGACAGAATTTCCCAGCCTAGCTCTGCGATTTTCCGACGAGTCGCTAAAGCAGCATGTGGTCTGGCATTATCATCGGTAGCCATGTTTTCACGATCGCGTCTCGCTTAATAATGACACGAGACATCTTTGTTTCAGTTTATTTAGGAGAGTACATGTGTGTAAATGCAATGATAAAGAGAGATAGTCATATATGTCTGAAATCAACATGTGCATACGGATTGAAACTTGAAGTGACGCTATCGGACAGAACTTTCCGGTAGACCTAATATAAAATATTAGTTTCGGATAGACATCACTGACGCATTGAATGACGCCTATCCAGACGTTACTAATGCATGCATCCTCGTTACAATAGTTTCGACCACCGCGTCGGCCGTCTGTCATCTCAAGTCCAGTAGTCGATGAAGTTGGAGCGGTCCTGACTTCATTATCTATGTATAGTAAGACTCGGAATTAACCACAGTACGCAACATGAGATTACGCCTGATTATTATTTACCTGAGATTTAAATCCTTCTGTTTTGAATCCAGGATCTAAAGTTGTTGCGATTTAATGAGATTTGGTACAGTGATAGAACTTGTGAAGTTGAATCCAATGAAACTCGGTTTGGAAGATAAACGGTTTATAATTTTTAAGATAATTGATGTTTAAGTTGTTAATAAAAAGACAGGAAGACGCGCCATATTACGGCGCGAGGGTTCGGGTAGGCCGGATCGAACCACCCACCTTTCCCTACCCCCTTAATATTTCTAGACTGTGCCGGTGTGGTACCCTTTTGTCCTTTCATTCCGTTTGACACAAATCATATGCTCTCTCTCTCTCTCTCTCTCTCTCTCTCTCTCTCTCTCTCTCTCTCTCTCTCTCTCTCTAAATCTAAACTACGTTTACAGTCTATACATAGAGTTTTTTTCCGATACTACATTAATAAACACCTAACGCGATTTTAAAGATTATCATATGTTCAAAAAGCGATGAACATTTAATCGCACGATAAGGAGCAAGAAATTAACGGACTCATTGAAACTCAAATGTTCAATGTACCAAAATGAATGTAATAACACATAACAAACTTAATAAAGAATACCAGAACAGTAATAGCAAAGGCGTTGTAATAAAATCGATAACAATAATTTCACCGTAACAAGTTCAGTGAGAATCGTTTGATTTCGAGCAAAGCACAGTACGTGTTGATGTAACTGCAAACATTCGAGTGAATTCGACCGCTATCGCACAAGCAAAGAAATTAAGTTAAGACAATTGTCTAAATCAGTGGTGTCAAACTCAAAAGCTAACTTGGTCCATAATAATAAATAAACAATGCTTAACTGTAGGTGGGCCGCAAAAAAAGATCAATGTTCATAGAAACAAATATTTTTATTTTGACTAGTACATTGTAATAAACATATATAAAGTTAAATTATTGTTTACGTCCTGATACTTGACATCAAAAATGTTTATCTCGGGCCGCGAGTTTGACACCCCTGGTCTAAATGGTGCAATATGCACGCCACCAGAGGTGACGGATTCTATCGGTCCCGATGCACCGCAACAGTGGAACACCACGTTATTTGTCGTGATTTGAACAGGCAATAACATGCAATAACTAAAAATAAGTTTCACAGAAGTAAAGTTTGAATTTAATAAATTTCTAAAAATTTAAGTGCGACATGAGTAAACGCTCAATTTCGTAAACATAAAGTGAAAATATACTGTGTCGACAGAGATATCTGTGATCTGGAGTTAAAATGGTTTTGAATGCAAAGAATTATGTCCAGAGGAGAAACGGCCAACAAGTCGAATGCGAAGCGATTTTTGATCGATCACAGCCGACAGGAAGCGACTTTAACACCTACGCCCCCTCACCTATTATCACTTATTAGTACGCAAAGGCACAAAATTCAATGTGTTGAATGTTAAGATTTTAGTAGATATATATCGCAACACATGTTTGGTAAAAGTAATCGAGCCTATTATGCATACAGAAGTTGTACACAATATCAGTAGAAGATTGAAGTTTATAAAAGTTATTATAAAGTTGAGGTTTACCCTCTGAAATATATCAATAATAGAGTAACTAATAATAGAATTTGCAATAGAATTACATCATAACATTATCCTTCATCTTTATCTCGTATCATTGAGGAAAACCGAAGCGAAGAAGACACAAAATACATATATCGAAAATGTAGAAGTCTTTCTTCATGTATGTACAATCAGAGATCTCCTCACGTGCCGAATTCGCCCGCATTGTTGACTGTTTCTAAGGAAACAAAGCCGCCGGCGAAGGTGTCGATAACCACACGTCCGACCCGCAAACGAAATACACGAAAGAAGCTCTCGCATTTCGAACTAGTCTTGTGAATGATCTACACCGAAAATATTCCACACCGAAAATTATTAGTAACAATAGCACAGTGAATAAGTGTATATAGTGCAAGTATCAGTGGAAAATTAATTGAATTAGAAAAATTAATTGAAACGCGCTCTATACGCGCTACACAACCAGTACGAAGGGGAGATATAGTTTGCAGCGAGCGGACCGCTCACTCCAGACACGTTCCGATAAAGGAAGAGGACGCTACTCTGATCAGGAAAAAAAGGAGCATTATTTTATTAACGAAAAATAAAATTTCGAAAAAATCGAAAAATGACGGAAATAATCGTAACTGAATCGATCGATACAACGGAGGCCATTGACTCCAAGATCATGAACATCTTAAATCCATCGCTGCATCATCACGATCTACTGCAAAGCTATGTAAGAGCTCCCGCAGACGCAACGACGAGTTCGAGGCAATCGGAGGAGTCCGATGCACCGAATAAAAATCCTTCGTTCTTGGGCACTTGCCTCGCCGTGGACTCATCCGAGGACGTTGACAAAGAAAGCTGTATCAGCAACGATAGAAGGAAGAAGAGAAACGACAAGAAACAACAGAAGTACAAGACGGATAAATCGTCGATCGAATCGGAGATGAACATGCAGAAGAAGAAGAAATGACGCCGGCAGGATAACGGTGTTCACCGTCAGGAGGAGGTATACACTGATAAGGATCGTGCTGCGGCGGTGAACATGGGCACCAAGGACATCAAGCAATCGTTGAAGATGAAACAGAAACAAGATCGGAACATGCAGTTCCCAGAGGACACTGAACCGACCGCCATGCTCGCTTTAGGATTGCGCGAAATGCGCATTGGCGATGTTATGGTCGCCATGAGTTGTATCAACAAGGTTTCCATTTATTCAGCATAACTATTCAATGTTAGGTTTAGGCCCTTTCGTTCTAATGTCATGGTCGTGATTTGTGATCGGCAACTGTTTCCTCGACGGCGTCTTCACGATGTTGACGACACGCTGCGAAGCTCTTTACGACTCGAGATCAGAAATTAATTCAGTTCATACTGAAACACGTACACGAACACACAAGATGACACTAAGTTGGGGAATTTGTCATTTCTGTTCACAGCTCTTTGTTTATTCTAAAAGAGACTACGCAGTTGCTGTTAGGTAACTACTCGATTGAAACTTTATTGTCGATGTGTAACACGTTCGAACTAATTTTCGATTTGTTTGAAATTCTGCGGATAGCTTCATTTTACATAAACATAATGTTTGCCAGAAGGGTTTACCGAAACCTCGATCTTTTGTGAAAAGATTTTGTGAAAACCCCAAAATTTTGTGAAAAATGTTTTTATCATTTTAATGCAACCCTGGGTCACCATTAGTGTAACCTTGTAATTTTGAAAACTTTTATGCTTCGATTTTGCTAACATTTTGTAAATAGGTATCTTTTAGATAGCGTTTTTTACGTCTTGTTAGGTCATCAAACATTGTTTTTCTCTGAAAAAAAACTTCAAAATTTCAGCCATATCAAAGCATAGAACTTTGCAAAATTACAGGAAGTGAAATGGTAAAAGCATTTTTCGAGATGTTTTGGTCGTTGAAGTTCGAGTCTCTGAAAATTCGTCTCGCAAATATTGTTTTTATGTAAAATGAAGCTTTTCACAACATTTCAGTCAAATCGGATGTGTTCGGTTTTTGGAAGTTTCACCCTAATATTCATCAGAGGTAATCGATTATTGGAAACATTTAAACGGAAAATTTGGTAAATACTGTTATCTGACCCCATGGTAGAAAATTTACCACCAGAATGCGTTTGGATCATTTTTCTTCAAATAAAAATCGAATTTGTTCATTAAATTGCAATACAATTCTGGAGGTTCGGGATCGATGAATTTTTTGTAGGTCTGATATTAAAGTGTCGTTACACTTGATATGCTGTTATTAGAACATCGCACGAAACACAGCTTTAGTGAACAGTGCTATTCTTTCATTAAATGAGGGCACAGCATGTTTACATCCCCACTTCTATTCCAGTCCGCTGCGATCGCAGGCAGTGATCGATATTGGCTGTCGATGGTAGGAATTGCAGCAGAAGTAGACATGTAAACACGCTGCGCCTTCTTTTGATGAAAGAATAGTATGTTTTTTTAACAACATAATATATAAAATAACGATTTTGTCCAGCAAAATTGAATTTTCGTGGGTACTTAAAATATATTTGTCTTATCTTTGCTTAACAAATTTTCAAACTTTTAACAATATTTGGAAAGGATAGATTGTCAACGATTAAAAAAACCACAATATGTGTATCACTACACGCCTTTTAAAACGGTACAATTTTGAAAAAATTGCATTTCAATGCATGTAGCTTTCCTGTGCGTTAACCGAGTTCAATTAAATATTTAGTAATAATAATGGTGATTGACGATAAATTCTATACACTTAAGATAATACAAAAAAAGACATACAACTTTTCAATATTCAATCAATTGAACGATGGAGTTGCGAATACAAATTAGAAAACCGATATTCCATATTACACAATCTAATGCGTAACTTAGGGCAGGCTGGACGAGTCGCGGCTTGTGAGTCAAATGTGGTTCTTTCCCCCTCTTACGAGTGCTCTGCGACTCGCCCCCACCATGCACCTTCAGACATCCCTTACTCACTCACGCGACACTATCGCTTATGGCGCGGTGTAGTAGTAGTGTTTACGGAACCCAAGTACATATGTACATAATAGGAAAGGAGAGAGACTGGTGGTGAAAGCTTGTGGCTCGCGACCGAAATGACCCGCCCAGACCTGACTTAGAGCAAAGTCATCATTTCAAACAACAGTTCATCAAAAGAAAATATACACAAGTGATATAAATCGAATTGAAATTCTCGTGTATTTTTGTTTTTATTATAAGAAAGTTTTGTATAAGAATGTTCATAAATAATTATATGAGATTGGTAGAGGTATATAAGAGAGTTCAAAGTTCGCAAACTTCACTTTAAGTATACTAGTATTACTTTGCATAAAACGCTGTTGATAGATACGCTATTGATAAAATGAAATGCTTCACTTGTGCGACATGTATTTATAATATTTTATTACGTTGTGTATATTGTTTCTTTTCAGGCACTGACTCTCGAACCGAACGACAGAAATGCATTAATAGCACGGAGCAAGTGTCACCTCTTATTGGGAGAACCGCAGAAAGCATTGCAGGATGCTGAAAACGCATTGCGATATAAAATGAAAAGTGCCAATATGGCGAAAGCGATATATTGCAAAGCGGAGGCCTTGTATCATCTGGGTGACTATGAGATGAGTCTTGTCTATTATTATCGTGGAATGAGAATTCGCCCAGAATACGGACAATTTCGTCTTGGAGTTCAGAAATCGAAGGACGCGATAAAAAACGTATTGCACAAAGATTCAACTGTTAACGTGTGAATATTCAAACAAATAAAATAATCTTTAACAAGCTGATCGCCAGAAATTTATTTGAAAATTTTTCAACATAGTCCATGTTCGATTTTTCGAATTTGCACTCACAAGAGAACGTTTCCAAGTGTAACACACCGATTTTAATGAGACTTTAGTATAATATAGTCTGTTGGAAAATATCATCGGAAGCTTTAAGACAGCGTTCCAGCGTTCTATAAAATTCTTGGAGTGATAAGGGTTAAACAAACATATCCTGCATGTTCTTTAATACGATTATTTATTATTAAATTAGTTTTGCAAATCGACGCGTGAGATGTCATGCACTTAAGAAAATTTAAACGGCTGTCACGGTTAAACTACTTGTTATTTCGGGTCCGAAAAATTAGTAAATATTCTTCAGACATTCTGGCATAAGGATGAACAGCATTTTTCTTCAAATTATCACTGTCATGTGGTAAAAAAAATCGGAAAGTTCACGCTCCGTTACTTGTTCATTGATTCGAACGCAGCACGGTGTCCCCCTCCTTCTGTCAAGCTCCGCGGTCGGAGCACGTTGCGCACGAGCGTTGCGCACGTTATAATTCGCGCGCTCGCCTCTCATTGGTCACTGTTTTCCATTAATAACTTCTAAACAAAGCTGCAGATTGAATTTTCCCTAAAGAAAATGTTACTTCAAATGACCTCAGCTATCCCCCATTTTCGTGTTACGGGACATTTTTGGGACACCCTGTATAGTCTGTGGTGGCAACCAGTGACCATCAAGCTCCTTTGAGAAGCGCCCTAGGGAAGTGGCTCGGTAGCAAAAATAATGACCAATCGTGCCATCTATCAGCAGATTTCTCATTTACCACAGTTAAGTATGGCAGCCATTTCTGGCTGCCATATTGGAAATATTCACAGCCGAATGAAAATTTTGATCGCGAATTTCTTAGTTGCAATCGTTTTACGATCGTTTTTCCAGGAAAATAGGAGTGGGAGAATTGCCTGTCACAAATGGGTTTGGATGATGCCAATGGATACCATTGACAATCCATTGGAATCCTCCAATCTCATTTGTGAGGTCTCTCCGCCATTTGGAACAGATTCCAAGCAGAATCTCTGAGACACTGGCCACACATGCAATTTTATGTTCCGTCGCTTTCCTGGAAACATACCAGAATTTGATAAAAGGGTTACGACGAAATATATCACACGAATCGTTATAAATTTTCTAGAACATTAAATGATGTCTTCGTTCGATGAGAAATATGATAAGGTTAATTGAAATTATTTATCAATTTATATTACTACTATGATATTTATACGTATTGTTATGTAAATTAATGTATCTTCCAGGAACATCCGAGAAATTTAATACCTGAACTATGTAGACAATTTTATGATCTTGGTTGGGTCACTGGAACTGGTGGTGGTATATCTATCAAATATGAGTTAGCAATAATTATTTATTACGTTAAATTTAATATAGTCTGCATTATTAAAATTATATTAATTTTGCAGAGATGAAATATATATTGCACCATCTGGTGTCCAAAAGGAACGTATCTGTCCAGATGAAATGTTTGTACAGGATATCAATGGAAAGGATTTAAAGTTACCAGCGTCTGATAAAAAATTGAAAAAATCTCAATGCACACCATTATTTATGTGTGCATATTTAAGAAGAAATGCGGGAGCTGTAATTCATACTCATTCCAAATTTGCTGTGATGGTTACTTTTCATTGGCCTGGTAAAGAATTTCGTATCACTCACCTTGAAATGATAAAAGGTATAAATTTATTTAAATATATATAAACATGAGATTGTATGTCAGTATTTGTAAAAACATTGAAAAAATTATAATAGGTATAAGAAATCAGAAATTGGGAAGAGCATATCGTTATGATGAAGAACTTGTAGTTCCAATAATTGAAAATACACCATTTGAAGAAGACTTAAGGGATAAATTGGATGAAACCATTGTTGCTTATCCAGAAACGTGTGCTATATTAGTGAGAAGACATGGAATTTATGTTTGGGGTGATTCATGGCAACAAGCAAAGACTATGTATGTACTATTTATTTATAATGACTGTATTATTTTTGTTTCTCTCTCTGCATTAAAATATATTATATTTATTTTATAGGACAGAATGTTATGATTACTTGTTTGAGATAGCATTACAAATGAAAAGAGACGGATTAGATACTCTAGCGACTCCTGAAGATTATGAGTTAAAGTATCAAAAAAATGGAACACTAAATGGATAATAATAGTATGATTATTTCTACAAAAAAAAATTATTTTTGTATACATTTAAAGGAAAAATTTATGTACATATATTACAGTATATACATTTGTTGATTCATTATAACATTTCATATATCTAAATCAAATGGTTGAAATTCTTTTCTAATTCTGTTTGCAAGTTCAATTTCTTCTTCCTTGGTCATTTGACAATCTTTCCAGTCAATTCTGTCACTCATATCTAATATTCTGTCAGCTGCTAATACTTCCCTTCCAAATTGAAGTGGGAAATCTTTTTTAATTCTATAGAACAACTTTTCTTCACTTGGCAATTCTACATAAAAGTACAAAACACCTGGCTTTGCAATTTGTTGCAAATTTGTATGCGGTGGTAATTCAGTAATTTTGAAATTATTACATTCTGCCATTTCCTAAAAGTAGAAAAGTAGTTAGTACTGTTAATTAAGATTTATTAAACCATAGTAACGCAATAATTTACCATAAAGGTTTCCTTTAAAGCAGGTGCTAGGTTTTTGTGAACAGGTATGACTTGCAGCTGACAATGAGAAGTTTTAAAATTCCTTTCAAAGAATACAGGTACCTTATCTACAGTATTATAATATTTTGCAATAGCATTTTTATACTGATCCATTTCTTCTTTCACATCTTTTGGTAAAATAGAAAGGCTTTGATGATGTGTTATTGGTAAAATTAAAAAGTGCTCTTCGACTAACCCACCTCTGGCTAGAGCAACATAGTTTTCTGTTCCAACTGATATTACCAAATGCTTGGAAACTTCAGGACTCGATAAGCAGAACCAGCATTTTGCTTGATCAAATTCTAGTTTTGGTCTTTTATTATGTCCTTCTGAATGTTTTGACCTCTTTGTTGTATCTTTGGATTCCATATCATAAAAATATTGTGTGCATTTTGTTTCTTCTTTTTGCGCACTAGGCTGGTTCGATAATATTGATTTAGAGTAAGGACTTTCTGTTTCGTCTGTTGTTTTCATGACCAAGTCGGATAAACGTGTTCTATCGACAGGAGTCAAATTCAATGCGTATAACCATTTCTTCTTTTGAGTGTTCGCTACAGGTGCAAGCGCTATAAATCTTGTCGCTATTTCAATATTGCCATCCTGTTGACTTTGATTTCTGAAAGGTAATACATCTTATTTATAAATAAATTATCATGCTACAGTAAACAAATTCTTGAAATTAATTCAGTATATTGTACCTATATGGTGGTCTTTCATAATGAATTCCTTCTAACGCTGACACATGATACCTTGGCTTTACTTGTGCAGCTAACCATGCAATTAATTTTGAACCCTGATAAGTAAGATTCGGTTTATTAGGATCCAAATTTGTAATTCCAGCAGGCCAAGGAGATGTTAATAGTATGTCAATGCCTCGAAAACTTGGTTGACCTCTTAAGCAAGAATTCTTAATTGCCACAACATCGCTTTCATTGAAATAAGTAGACTTTAATTCAGAATTACTTTCTGTACCACTAACATATGCGATTTTGAGTCCTGATGTAGCACTGTACACACCCCGTTTTCCTAGATAAGTAAGATTCTGACATATTTCACAACCATCTTCATCTGGATAATTTTTTAAATCCGACTCTCTATTCGCGCCAATAATATACGTTGGAACTGGAATGTGTTTGGCAGCATTTTTATAAACCTCAAGTTCTATATTATCTTTCCCGAAAAAATTTCCCACACATAGTAAAAAATCGAAGGGGCCGCTCTTTTTATTTATAGATTCAACTTTATTAAATAAAAATTTAAAATGACCCTCTACGTCTCCACAAATTAACACCTTCTGTTTTTCATTCATTTTGAGGAATATATATATATAACCTCAATTGGAAAAACGCACAAAATCTTCGGAGACTATGCTTACGTACAAAATTTATTATTTGTGTGAAACTGTAACACTCTTTCGTCACTATTCATCAACAAATAGTCTTCTAAATACAAAATTTTATGTTATTGGCATTTTACCCGCGCACAATAAACACCACGATTGAAACACTTGTATATAACCTACTTCGAAACCTAGCGATATCACATCGATTCTTGGAATCGATGCTTTATTTTGTAAAATCGATGTTTTTACTCGATGTTTTAAGATATCGACAGAGATGAGTAGAGCAGTGTTGTAAGATTTGAAGAAATTCTGTCTTAGCGCTCTCGACGGTAGAGAGACGAACCTCAGCAAGTTTTTCGGATTTTTCTTGAAAAAGGAAAAGTGAGCAATTCAAACTTATTGGTAAGCAAGTATGGGCAATAAAAGAGCAATTTGTTGAGCTATATTTCATTAATATTGGTGGGCTTCGCATGGATATTATACATCTGCCAAGAGTTTTACTTGCAATGGACACCTGCCTTTAGGTCTATGGGTCCACGTAATTTACTTTCTTCGTCTTTAACTATGAGGGCAGCACTACTCAGCCAATCAAAACAAACCAGTTTCTTAGCCAGAAATTTCCCACAGGTTCTCTTCTATGTAAATTCTCTGTGATGATACTAGTCGATACTAGTTGTGCGACTTTCACTTCTTAGCTTGGTTTTGTTAGTTGCGATATTTATATTGTGATAAAGAGTTGTAGGAATTGCGAATTTTTTTCGCTACATACAATATATATGTATATACATAGACGTATGCATACATGAATGCATATACAAACGGATAAAGTATTTTAATATCGTTCTTGTGGATTAGTCATTTATTTAAGTTTTTATTAATAAAAGTCAGTGATAACAACATATACAAGACAAAAGTTCGTAGGACAGTTCAAGCATGTAAGAGATCTGAAAAAAGAAAGTCTATATAGACAGGAAGATAACCTTATTTTTACTGTCTATAGTTGTAGTTAATTATTTATGAAATTTCAATACTCTTTCACTTTTTTATCGTTGTGAATACACACATTTTGAATACGACAAATTCTTACACATATATGATGTCTACAATGTCATTATTTGACGATAACGTATCATATTTATAAGAAAACGAAGTTTTGAACAAAAAGGAATATAATTAAAGTGGATTTGCTTTCGAGGAAACTTAGAATTAGACAATCTAAAAAGTAATAAAGATGAGTTCTCATCATCATTTAAATCCATTGTCTGGTGATATAGAACACATTAATCATCTCTCTGATGATATTGGCGCACTTTATCTCTCCGATGAGTATTCAGATGTAACTGTAATTGTTGGTGGACAAAGATTCAATGGTCACAAAATTATATTAGCTGCACGTAGTCAATATTTTAGAGCTCTTTTATTTGGAGGTTTAAAGGAATCAACACAACGAGAAATTGAATTAAAAGATGCCAATTTGGCTTCGTTTAAAGGTTTATTTGAATACATATACACAGGACGTATGTCGCTTACAGATAGACGTGAAGAGGTATTTCTTATTTTTTTAAAACTAAGTTCTTAAATTATAAACAAATCTGTGTAATGTTTTATCCTTTGTAGGTAATTTTAGATATTCTTGGATTGGCTCATCTTTATGGGTTTTTAGAACTAGAAACCTCTGTATCAGATTATTTAAGAGAAATATTAAATATAAAAAATGCCTGTCTCATATTTAATGCAGCATTTTTTTACCAAATAGAATGTCTTACAAGGGTATGAATATGATATCAAAACGACATCCTAAAGAATGTTTAAACATAGAAGAATTCTATTCTTATATAGGTTTGTCAAGAATATATGGACAAACATGCTTCCGAAGTGATACAACATGAAAGCTTTTTGCAGTTAAGTGCTGCTGCTTTGAATGAGCTTGTTTCAAGAGATTCATTTTATGCGCCAGAGATTGATATCTTTTTAGCTGTACAAGCTTGGGTAAAGGCGAATTCTGATACTACTGACAAAAGTGTTTTAGGTAGGACAATATTAAAAATAGATGTATTTAAGAAGTAAAAGAATAGAAAAGGAAATTATGCACTTAAATATATTAGAGGTTTCCATCAAAGTAACACAAGTAATTTTATAGATAAGGTACGATTAAGCTTGATTTCTATTTCGGATCTCTTGAATATTGTTCGACCAAGTGGATTAGTTGCTCCCAACATAATTTTAGATGCAATTGCTACAAAAGTACAAAGACGAGATTCTGATCTTACTTATCGAGGTCGATTACTTATAGATGAAAATGTTGCCCATCCTATGCATGGGGCTCAAGTTCTGCAGGGTGAAATGCGTAGTTATTTATTAGATGGGGATACAAGCAACTACGATTTGGAACGAGGGTAAATGAATAAATGGTTTTCATGTTCGTAATCATTCAAGTACAATTTTCCCTCTTCTTTAGGTACACTAGGCATACAATCACAGAATCACAGGAATATGGTATTTTGATTAAATTGGGAACTCAATGTATCATTAATCATATCAAGATGTTGCTTTGGGATAAAGATATGCGCTCATATTCATATTACATAGAAGTAAGTAAAACAAAATATGTTAAATAGATAGCTATTATGAGCTTGAATAATTATTTTATTTATAAATAGGTGTCTATGAATCAAAAAGATTGGGTGACTGTTATTGATCACACAGAATATTTGTGTCGCAGTTGGCAGTATTTATATTTTGAACCTAGGGTAGTTCTATATATTCGTATTGTTGGAACAAATAATACTGTAAACAAGGTAAAACTTTATTCTTACTTCTTGCATGAAAGGAAGGGAAAGATTTGAATCATTTTCTTTATACTAATTTTCCTTAGGTTTTCCATGTTGTAAGCTTTCAAGCCTATTATACGAGTCAAACAGAAAAACTTTCCAATGGTTTTGTTGTTCCAACACGAAACGTTGCTACTATGGATCGTAGTGCTACTGTTACCGAAGGAGTTTGTAGGCATGTAAAATATTATATTTTATTTCTTTCTCTATATAATAATTGTTTTTTAATTTTAGAACAAGAAATGCTTTATTAAATGGTGACACCTCAAATTATGATTGGGATAGTGGATATACCTGCCATCAGCTTGGTTCTGGATCTATTTTAGTACAACTTGGACAACCATATGTCATAGATTCTATGAAGTATGTACTGTAATTAACACTATTAAAGGAGAGCTCTCTGATTAATATTTATCTGTTTAGATTATTGTTATGGGATTGTGACAATCGTTCGTATTCATACTACATAGAGGTATCTGGTAATTGTTGGAATTGGACTCTTGTTGCTGATAAAACTAGAGAAACTTGTCGTTCTTGGCAAACCATTCACTTCGAACCGCCACGTCCCGTTGTCTTTATACGCATTGTTGGAACATTTAACTCAGCAAATGAGGTTAATATTTATAAACCTTAACAAGCTTATGCAGAGCATTCGATTATGCTTGTCAATTATTTTAAAGAGCGATTCGATAAGCCAATGTAATACGAAAAATGGAAATGACGTCTTTATTGTAACAGTATTGTTTTCAAATTACTAATTAGTAAAGTATCACTTTTTAACATGATTTATATATGCCACTATTGATAGATCGTAGATTCTTAATCGTTAGTAATTTAGAAACAATACCGTTAAATCAGTCAATTTAAGATGGAAAATATTTTCAGTATGCATATAAGTTATCGAGATCTATGGAAGGCATTTTAAAAATTTTTGTTGTAGGCTGAGATAAAGTTTTTTACTTTTTCTGTCGTTCTAAATAACAGCAAAATTAAGAGAAAGTATTTCAGTTATTGTCTCATGGATTAGTCCCACTACCATCTAAAAATGTTCAAGTCATTTAATTCAGTTTTAAAAAAGTTAGTGCGTTTTAAAAGGTATTCGAACACTTTCGTGAGCCTGTGTATATCTAAGATAGGTCAAAGATCTTGTACATATATAGGATATATCTTTCACATATGGAAATATTAAAGAATGAAATCGTGCTTAATATATATATTATTTAAACATAAACAACATCTATTACAATTTATACTTTATACTTTAGGTTTTCCATTGTGTTCATTTTGAATGTCCGGCTGAGGTAAATGATAAAGATATAGCTAAATCTCCAGTACATAAAGGAAAACAAGCAACACCTACTGAATCTACGCTTTCAATAGCAACACCTCCGCCAGAAACAACTACAGAAGCAGTAAATCTTGATCAGGAAGAACTAAATCCGAATTGTAATAATGTTTGTTCATAGTTCACTAATTTTTTAGAAAAAGATCATGCATAATATTCTACCAGTTTTAATTCAACAATGCGTTGAATCTCAGTTTTCAAAACTGTATATGTTAATTACACGTGTTAAGTATCAACAAATTTGTATAATATTAAGTAAATTATTATTGTAAAAATAGGTGTCAAATACATTTTTTGATTGAAGTGCACATATTAATTTGATGAACAGTACCTTACACCACTTATTTACTTTCCGAAATTAAGGAAAATTAGTTTACATGAAATATATTTATTTAATAATTTGTATGTATATATAATATTAATACTACAAATTAAAAATTAATAAAAGTTTAAGTTATAATTCGTTAGATAAATTACTTTGAATAACTGTTGGTTTTCCTATTAACATTTAAATATTTTAGAGAAGTTATTAATCTACTAATGTATCAATATTTCGGTGAATTTAAAATATATTTAGTTAATAGTTAATTATTATCATTTCACTAAAAACTCATAATTAAAATTGTACATTATACATATTTTTGTAAACATTAACATATCTCTAGTAATTTCATGTTTATCACTCAATGATATAATTTTTTATGTCAGATTACGAAAATTTACATAAATGTCAGAAATAATTAAGAAGATATAAATCTCTACATTTTTAATATTTATTACACTTTTAAAAATCAAGATTGTATGCATTTATAGCATAGTATATTGATATATTATCTAGTATGTATTATGTATCTCAAGTACATACTCATATAACTAGAGTGTCATGCAGAATACATAAGCATACACATATAAGTATGCATGTATACAAGTTAACGAATCAGTACTGTTCTACTAGTGTGGTCCAGTGAATTATACTTTTGCATAATATAAAATAAATAATATCGAAATATATAGCACAATTCATCAAATATATACGACTTTGGAATGTATATCTTTTTATCTGTGCAAAAAGATTTTAATGATAAATGTATCCAAATAACTAACCATACTGATTAAAAGAACGACCACCTAGCAAAGATACGACAGCACAGATACTATCAAAGACAATACGGTTGAACTAAAAATATTAACAAAAACAACAATAATAACATAAAGAGTTTTTTCGAACTTTAAAATCTTTCAAGTGTTTCTTAAAACATATCAAATTGTGCATATTTAAACTTAATTTACAAAAATATTGGGTGCAATAAGAGAAACATTTATTGATGTTGACAACTAGAAGTAAAATTTTAAACAATGAGCTTATGTTATAATTATAATAGTATAGATGTAACAGGACTCTTGGTATGACTATTCGATGTAACATGTTGCATTTTGGCAATGGAATACAAGATAATTACTATTATATCAAAAGAGATTCAATTAGATAAAGAAAGGAATCAGTGTCATTTTTTTTATAATTTTCCTAACAAAGGAAGACGGTCATGGCTGAGAACTCGGAAAGTAAAAAATATCCTTTACATAAATGCGTATTTCAAGGGGATGTTAAGACTTTAAGCTCTTTAATCAGAATTTATGATATCGCAGAAAAAGACAAGCAAGGTTAATAACAAAATCTGAATTTCTTTACTTACACGTATAAACTATAATTATTTAATTCTGGATGACTAAAACATTTGTCATTACTAAATTCAAACTTGTTCTTTAGGAAATACACCATTACACTTAGCTGTTATGTTAGGAAGAAGAGGTAATAAATTATATTTTAAATATATAATACTTAATATATACTTTACGAAATATATATACTAATACATATTAAGTTTTAAAATTATAGAATCAATCCAGTTGTTGCTTGCACATGGAGCGCCAGTAAAAGTAAAGAACTTAGCTGGATGGAGTTCACTTGCCGAAGCAATTAGTTATGGAGATAGACAAACCAGTTGGTAGAAAAAAATATAAACTATAATATAAGAATAGCATTGTTAATTTTATTTCCTTTATAGTATCGTTATTACTACGTAAACTAAAACAACAAGCGAGAGAGCAAATGGAAGAAAGAAGACCAAATTTAGTTGCAACACTACGCCAAATGGGTGATTTTTACATGGAATTAAGATGGGACTTTCAAAGCTGGGGTACTCTGATATTATTACTAAATTATAAACGATTATGTTAAATAATATTATGTAACACTTTGGGGACAAAAGATCTCACATGGATCAGTATGGATTAGTCAATAGATTAAAAGTGATAATCAAAGTTTCAAACATGAATGAATAGAAGCTGTCATACATTAAATTTGAGCTAGAATACTGAGGACATCAAACTAACATTGTGATATCAATCGACACCAATCCTTAAAACTGAATTTTCCTTATCTTGAGACTCGGTTGGAGCTGTCAATGTCGTCTCCAAGGTGTTAAACTTAAAAATTGACACATCCTTTAGAATTATTACAATAATAATTTATAAGATTCTTTTCCAGTTCCACTTGTTTCTCGAGTACTTCCATGTGATATTTGCAAGATACATAAATGTGGGGCATCTATTAGAATGGATACTACTTTAGTAGATTTTAATAATATGAGATGGGAAAGAGGTGATATATCATTTATTTTTAATGGTGACCAGAAACCAAGCAAATCATTAACAATACTAGACAACAAAGCTAAACTTTTCCAAAGAGTGAGATACGAGGTCTATTATTATCTTCTCTTCGTCATTATTGGTGCAATACTTGCACAATAAAATATTCTTGGCTTTGCTTCATTCTTATTCGCATATGTCATTTATAGGAATCAGATGTGGACATAGAAGATGAAGTAGACGTTCTTATGTCAAGCGATATTATGGCAGCACAAATGTCAACGAAAGGCATAACATTTTCAAGGACTCAGACAGGCTGGATATTTCGTGAGGATAAAAGGGTAAGATACCAGTATTGTTAGTTTGATCCATTTTCTTCTACTGCCTTCTCTTATTCTTTTCTTAAAGTTTTTTTGAGATTTATCTCAAATATTTAATAAAGGAGATGGTAGGACCTTTCCACGCGGACTTTTATCAAATCAATGGAATGGTTTTGGTAAGTAGGAAACGACGGGAACATTTAAGCGAAGAAGATTTGCAAAAAAATAAGGCTATTATGGAATCTTTAACGAAAGGAAATTCAGCAGGATTTACAAATGGAGAGGTAAATCAAAGAAATACACAGGCATTTTATCATTCTATATTGTTACACTTATTTCTGGATTTTTTAGCCCCATGTAAGAAGAGCTTCTTTAAATCCACCGCCAGAATCAAATATTACTTGGGAAGAATATATTACAGCTCCACCCGGTGAATGTCCACTCCTAGGAAGAAGTTTGGTGTATAAAGAAAATAGAAAATCATTCAAAGCTACAGTTGCTATGAGTCCAGACTTTCCATTGACAGTAGCTATGTTACTCAATGTCTTGGAAGTAATCGCGCCTTTCAAGCACTTTAGCAAGTTACGACAATTTGTCCTTATGAAATTACCACCTGGATTTCCTGTAAAAGTTGATATACCCATTTTACCTACAGTGACAGCTAAAGTCACATTTCAGGAGTTCGCCTTTCTTCATGATGTAGATCCACAATTGTTTCAAATACCATCAGACTATTTTGAAGATCCAATGAGGTAATTTTAAAATACTTTCATAACTTTTCCCATTTCCATGTAATATACAAATTTGAATCTTATATTCTGCCTCTTCTTCTATTATTGTATTCATTTTTTAGATTTCCAGATTTATGACAGCTTCATGTACCGAAGTCAATCCAAGTCAATTATGAAAGTAAACAGAAAACTGTTTCTCCACTACAACATTATTCAGCTTTTACATTTTCTTGGACATACTGTTGCCAGAATGGTCTTTCAAACAGTTGCACAGTACTCTATAAAGAAAGATCACTTTGAGTACTAAACGTAGCAAGTACTTTTAAACTACTGAACTGCAAAGTTTACGGTAGTTTAAAGGGTGGTATACTTATTCTACTTACAAAGTTGTGTGCTAAATCCTGAAGAAAAGAAAACAACTTAATAAATCTGTGCACGTGAATACAAACATTATTCCACTTAGTGCATAAAAATTACTATGTCGAACACCTCGCTTTACTTTATCCAGCTTCAGTTCTGAACTTTCCTATTTTGCATTTAGCGATTACTATTTGAAAAGTATTTTGTTAGCGAGATGAAAATATTTGCGGAATTTATTTATAAGCAAAGAACAATCTTTATCCCCTTTATAGAGGATATCTTTAACTAGTAAAAAAACATATGGAAGGCATCCATTACGAATAAAATCTTTTTTAAAATAATGACCGAATGGTGCCTCCTGTTCTAATGTATCAATATGTACCATCAACACAAATATGATTCATAAGATTTAGTGATACAATTCATTAAGATTATTTTTATTTCAAGTGTACCTTTCTACATAAATCTTATGTTTTGCTAGTTAATGTAGAATTGTGATACTTATATGTATGTGTGTGTTTAGTACAAACGTTTATAAATAAAAATTATAGCAAATCACATGATTTTCTGAATGATATTTTCAAACACAAACTATAATTTATGCAATTAAATGATTGATACAGCATATAAAGAAAGTAATACTATAGATACATATTGTTAAATCGTATTATTTATACGACTGTTAAATTTAATCACTCAAATGATCGATCGAGTCTTAAAAAATGTTATATGTTCTTTATATTACCGTAAAGTTTATACAATTTTTCATCAGTTACTATTACTATGTCCTTTTCCTAATTTTGCAAACATATTATATAATAATACGAACCGAAGAAATAAGAATAATACAGTTTTAATATATATGTATGTATACATATATTATACATGTATGTATGTAGCGCGTATAACGCGTTTGTTGGACGCTATCCAGATTTGAACTTTTATAAAAGTTTTTTATTTGACACTATTATAAAATTTCTGCAAACCTATAAATATTGAAAAGATAATAAAAAAGGAGAGTTCACAAATACGCAAAACTATGTGATCGAGAATCCTACAAGGCGAAAAGTATAAATCGAATATCGCGCCGAGTGTTTCAGATTGAGGACCAGGCAAACAGATGCGCGAATAGAGTGAAATTGCAAGCATGGTAGAGTAAGACAAGCTACATGGGTCGTCGGTGTGACTTGTTTCGCATGTAGTTGTGCTGACGTCATGCTCTCTTGCTCACTCGCCACTTCCCCCCTTTGCCTAAAACTGTGAGGGCAGCACTATTTAGCTGTGAAGTATCGACCAATCAGAGGAGAACAGTTTCTCTACCAGCTTCATAATTCTTAGTCGGTTGCCCCCGCATGGGCTTACTATGGTGAGGCACTACTGTACATCCGTGACAGTGTGACAGTAACAGTTAGTAGGGGAAGTTCATGGAAAGGAAACATTTTGGTACCGCATATAGAACTGTATAGAACTTCCATGTTCGCTCGAATCGATAATACGTTGGAAACTGTTGATATTATATGAATGTTTGCACTTAGCAAACCTTCTCTTTAATCTTTTTCTAAAATAGAATTAGTCAAACGTATTTACAATGCAGAGTGTTATTAATTCCGTAAAAGGCACTGCTCTTGGTGTTGCCGAATATTTAACCCCTGTTTTAAAGGTATGATAGTAGACAAATGTGATATCTGCAAAATGAATATCTTAACGAATATCAAGTAAATAAAGTATAATAAAAATAGTGTGTAATTTTGTGCAACAAACATGTCATCGTTATTTATTATTTAATTATCTTTTTATATGATAATTTTTTGTGCTTTTATCTCAATACCCACAGTAAGTTGTTATTATCTCATAATACTAATGGTACGAAATCATTGTGTAGATTTCATGTCTCAATTCTAGATGTTATAATGAAATTTTATTTATTCTTTTATTATAATGAGAACATTTATTTTATGTATTATTTGTTTATAATGATATTAATGATCAATATTTCTATGTAATAGAATAACGTTAATTCAAATAAATCAAATTTTTAAAATTAATTTTCTTTATATACAAATTTCTTTATTGTAAACATATCCAGTCCATGTATTTATGATTGATTTTATCTAATTTTTATCTTGTAATTTACCTTTAATTTGTTTATGTTTATTTATTTGTATTTCTTTATATTATGCTTATTCGTATCTTTCCTATTATCACTATTTAATATTATCCTTTATTGCATAAGTTTTAAATAAATTCTGAATTGTTTATTCAAATTTTGTATTATCTTATCTTTTAAAATATTTCATAAGTAAAATATTCCTATTTTAAAAAAAGTTGAGAAATTTACAATACAAATGTAACGTATGATATTAAAGGAAAGTAAGTTTCGAGAAACTGGAGTTTTAACACCGGAGGAGTTTGTGGCAGCAGGCGATCATTTGGTGCATCATTGTCCAACTTGGCAATGGGCTATCGGTGATGAAGATCGGGTAAAATCGTATCTTCCCAAGAATAAACAATTCTTATTAACACGCAATGTTCCTTGTACTCGTAGATGCAAGCAGGTATTATTGGTTTTATGTAAACAATATAAATATTAATTTGTATCGTTATGATATTTTAAATTAGATGCTAAACTATTTATTAAACAATTATAATGTAGAAGAAACAGTAATTTTTTTATTATAATATTTCAATTTCTTCTAATTGGATTTTAGATTGAATACAGTAAAGAACAAGAATGCATTATAGAAGCAGATGATTCAGAGGGTGGTTGGGTAGATACTCATCACTATGATACTACTCTTGGTGGAGTCGAAGAAAGAGTATCTGAAATGACATTAGAAGAAACACAACATCCTCAATCAATTAATGCAGAAGACAATAATGAAGACGATGACGAAGATGATTATGAGGATGCTGCTGATATGGAAGCTTTTGAAGTCAGTGGAATGTTGGATGAACAAGATAAGGTATTATTTACATTGATTACATAGTAATTACATACTAATAGTTTTTTATTATATATATTTTGAAGAACATTATAACCTAATTATATTTAAACTAAAAAGTTTGCAGCAGAAACGACAAAGAAATCAGTGAAAGAAAAATGGGAACCATTTTCTGAAGGAGAGATTATTCACACACGCACATATGATTTGTACATCACATACGATAAATATTACCAAACCCCTCGGTTATGGCTTTCAGGATATGATGAGGTCTGCTTTTTCTGTTTAATGAATTAAGCTATAGTAATGTATTGTTATTATTGTAATGCATTCAAAATTTTCTGAAATTAATATAATTATTTTTTCTCAAAAGATTCGTAAGCCTCTCACAGTAGAAGAAATGTATGAAGATGTAAGTCAAGATCATGCCAAGAAAACTGTTACAATGGAGATTCATCCACATATACCTGGACCACCAATGGCCTCTGTTCATCCTTGCAGGTAATCTGAAATAGTTTAATTTCCTTAACACATTGACAGTCGAAAAACGATCTTTCTAAAATCTCACAAAAACAAAATTCATATAATAGGCATTATTCTTTTAACATCCATCATTCTTTTTTAAATCCTGATAAAATTTGGTTTATTCGAATATACCATAATTGAAATTAATTTCTAAGCCTGATATGTGAATAATGTTGTAGTCAATGTGTTAAGCATTAAAATAACAGTATTTAATGAAACTAAATTGCAGACACGCGGAGGTAATGAAGAAAATAATTGAAACAGTAATGGAAGGTGGTCGTGAACTTGGCGTACACATGTATTTGATAATATTTCTCAAATTTGTGCAATCTGTAATCCCTACAATTGAGTATGATTATACACAAAATTTTATGCTAAACGCATCTAGTTAAGAGCTTTATAAATTTTTATTGTACCTTGAAGATGATCGTGGCTTTAGTTTTTAAGTATATAATAAATACTGAAACTAAAAGGACTGTGCATATAAGATAATAAACACGCTTATGTTCATAAAATTATAATATTTGCACCTTTAAAGAGCTGTTAAATATAAATTCGATTTTGACTGGTTCCATTTTTATAAGTCATTCCTTAAAATTAGTTACAATTTTTCATTTTGTTACAACAACTATTTTTATGAGGATATGAAACCATTTATCATTTAATAAAGGATACGTTTAACGTAAAACCATATTTTGTATTATTTAATAAGATAAAATTAATTACTGTCTTGAAAAATTACTTTCCTTAACCCTTTCGCTACGGCGGTTCAGTCCGCCGTAGCGCCCCTCCTGAACGGAACCACCCGCCGAAATTGTACACATTGCGCGTGGATAGTGTATTTGGGAAGAAAAGGGATTTTTCTTTAAAACAATATAGTTATAATTTCTGCATAAGGTATAAAGTTATTTAATAGGTAAAAAAAGTTTCATTAACAATGGAAAAAGTGAAGAAATAATATATAATATACAGTAATAAAATAAAACATAATATTCATAATACAAAACATAATACATAATAATTAGTCCTAAAGTTAGTACTTTCGATTTTCTATCCCTTTATGACATGTAACACAATAATAATGGGAAATGCAGGTAGAACAAATATAACTTGAATGGTGTGTCGTTTATTTCGGACTGTCGTTTGTTTGTTTCGTCAAAAGATTCACGCAATACCAGCATGTCGGATATATCCGGCGTTCGTCCCCAGAGGGCGATCATGTGGATGTCGGATATATCCGGCGTTCGGCTCCGCGAGTGTTCATATGGATGACGGATATATCCGTCGTTCGGAGCGAAAGGGTTAAGAAACTTTTTATCTAACATTAAAGTTTGAAAAAAATGATGAAGTAAGTATGTAAAGATGTGCATGCATGTATATGTTAAGTACTTATATACATTGCATGTACATAGTACATACAGGGTGATCCAAAAATGTCTCGCAATCCGAAAGTGGCACGTTCCTCAGGTCATTTGAAGCAACTTTTTCCTTTACAAAAATTTGCGGAACTGGGCTTTGTGCGCTGGTTGGCTGGGCCACCTCACGTCAGCCGTATTCGATTCTTATTGGTCACTGTTTTTCGTTAATAACTCGTTAACGGTGCCTCGGAGAAAATTTTTGTAAAGGAAGAAGTTGCTTCAAATGATCCGAGGAACCCGCCATTTCCGGATTGCGAGACATTTTTGGGACACCCTATACATGTATTTACCATGATTCAATGCTTGATTTTAAAATGGCGGCACTTCAATGTCCTGTGTTTAAATGTTATTCACCCTGTTCACTGACTGTAAGTGAAGATTTAGTTTAAGGACATCCCTTTTATGTTCCACCATCTATGTATTTGCAGCACATTAATATTCTTTTTATGTGTTATTCGAATTATTGATATGTATGTTTTCATAACTTTATCTTTTATAGGTTAAGAAACACCTACGGTGATAGAAATTAGTGTTTTAAGTACTTCAGATTTCAAAAGAATATTCTGGTGAAAATGACGACCTTGTACGATCAAATAAAACTTCTTTACGATCAGTCTTTATATTCAAATGTTATTTCATTAGTAAGTAAATGCAACAAGTGATTCAAAATGTCTTTTTCTCTATGATGATAATAAGATGATATCGTATTTAAAAATATAAAAAAATAATCTTCATTAACGTAGCATACAAATAAGTTTAGTGTTTTAATTATTTTTAAATATCTTCTAATACCACTTACTTTTATACTACAGGCTAATTTGGTATTGTCACTCAGTGAGGACAATTCAGATTTATTGCCTATACATGGAAAGTTCCATATTTATGTTTATTATGCAGATGCTCATTTTCATTTGGGAAAATATAAACGGGCAGATACCCTTTATAAAAAAGCATTGCAATTTCACAAATGCTTGTTAAAGTCTAAAGGAGCTATAAAACCTTTAGAAGGACAAAAGGATCTTCCAACAGATGTTGATATAAAATTCCAAATACATTTATGTTTACTAAAATTAAAAAATTCTTTAGAAGCACTTCAAGTACTACAAAGTATTCCTGGAAAGCAAAGAACTCCAAAAGTAAGTTTAATAAATTTAGATTTTACTATATTTGTGTGATTTTACGTATATTATCCAGAACTAGAAAGAGATTGTCTTTTGCATAATTTGATTCATTGATATTGTCATATTGATTAATAACAAAATTATACATATACGTATTCTTATTTTCAAGGTAAACATGGCTTTGGCAAAAATGTGTCAAGAACATGGAATGAAACGAACTGCTATAACAACTTATAAGGAAGTTTTAAGAGAATGTCCATTAGCATTGGAAGCTGCAGAAGGTCTGCTTTCTCTTGGAGTAAAAGGAATTGAAGTAAATTCATTAATTGTAGGTTGTGCATCAAGTTTATCGAATTTAGATTGGTTGAATACTTGGATCAAAGCACACGCACACATTTATAATAGAGAATATACTCATGCAGTATCAACATTAAGGTCTTTAGATAATGTTAATCTGCTCAGAGATAACTTTAATTTATTAACAACAATGGGAGAGTGTTATTACTATGCTGGAGATGACAAAAATGCTTTATTATGCTTACGAAGAGCTAGAATTATGGAACCAAATGTTATGAAAGGGTAATGGAACACTTATTTTAATGATATATATTTAGTTATATATATTTAATTATTTTTATTGAATAGGGTTGACATTTATGCAGCTGTGTTATATAAAAATCATCATATTAAAGAACTTGAAAGACTGATACCCATAATAACAGCAAGTAATGAATGTACTGGAGAAATATATGTCGCCATGGCATATTCTCTTTACGCTGCTAGGGATTTTAGTAAAGTGAATACTTTGACTACGCAAGCTTTGGATTTGAATCCAAATGATATAGAGGCAACTATACTTCGGGGAAATGTACTTATTGAGCAAAAGAAATACAAAGAATCATTGTTTTTCTTTAGACATGCAGTAGGATTAAAACCATATCGTTACGAACCCTACAAAGGTTTGGTTGATTGTTTTGTAGTATTGCATAGACTACGAGAAGCTCTCAACATTGCAAGCAGATCTTGTAAACAACTTGGACATACTGCAAGAGTTCTCACGGTAATCACATAAATCAGGTTTAGTTTCTAAATACAAATCTTGTTTTCTAGATAAGATGAAATATATAAAGAATGTACCAAGTATTGGAACATTGATTCAAATAAGAAAATCGATTTGCAGCTCTATGCATCTGTACTTATGAAAGATCCCGTTTCTGTTGGTAAAGCAAAAAATCTCTTAGAAAAAGCGTTGCTTCAGGATGAAGTTTACTTACCAGCAGTTTATTTATTAGCTGAAATATATGAACAGGAAATGAACTTGGAAGCTGCGATTGCATTACTTGAAAGACAAGTAGAAATTCAATCGACGTGTAAATTACATCAGATGCTTGGAGATCTTTGGGCCAGGGTACACAATGAAGAAAAAGCTTTAGACCATTATGCTATTGCTTTAAAGTAAGTTCACAATAAACTAGTTACGATATAAAAGATGGCTTATTAAAATTTTGCAAATATTTATGATTATGCCAACAATGTTTCGAATTATAGTTTAGATCCAAGTAATGGAAGAGCATTGGAAGGCATGCAAAGATTAGATAATTCTTCAAACAAGCTAGATTCAGCATATTATATGACTGTGGGCGAGGCACAAACAGATACTACCTACGATGTTGGTGATGGTTTACCGGATACTGATAATGATGAAGCACCTGATGAAAGTGAAACCGAAGCTGTATGGTCTGACATGGATCTTGAAGCAAATAGTCAATAATGTAAATGAAAATATTAGAAAACTGAATAATTTTAATACATTTGAATTAGAATTGTAATTAATTTTTATTTTGTATAATATTTCTCTTTTTTTGTTACCTATTTGCTAATTATAATAAAATAAAATATAAAAACTGTATTATTTGAAATAGTGTTAAATAACAAATTTAGAAAATAGTTTTTATAGAAAATTATTGCATTTTTTATATTATTCAGGAATTTTCTAACAAAAATATTTCGTCAACAAATATTTGTCGAAATAAGTTATTTTGAACATTTCATACTTTAAACAAATTCTCATGTTCGATAAAGATATATTAGAAAATATATATGGTATATAAAGTAAATTAAGTTGAACATGAAATATTTATATATTTCGTCTTAAATCCTTTTTATTCTTGACATAAATTATATAAAGTGCCAATTCGAAAATATATCTTTCTTTCAAATCAATAAATTTAATTAATTTAATGCATTATTTCAATATTTTTTACATTCGCAGTATTTTTAGGGCTATATAATTATTTTATAATTCGTGGAATGTTTAATATATATATAAATCATGATCTGTATACATACAAACTTAAAATATTTAATTACGATTCGAAAGAAAAATTAAAAGATAGAGGTATTTAATACGATTTTTCATATTTATTCATTCAAAAAGTACAGATTCGTTTCCTACGATATCATTCGTTTTCAGAAAACTGTGTACACAATAAAATAACGTACTACAGATAGTTTATTTACATACTATACAGGATTGGAGATTCATGGAATCGATAATACTATCAATGCGCGAATTTATTAATCGACGTGTATTATGTATATGTTTTTCCCTATTTTGAAAAAACAGGAATCGCGCAAAAAGAGTTGGCGGGGTTATTTAATGAAGAAAAGAGTCGTACTTGTTATGAAAATAGGTAATGTCACATGTACGCACCCTTTCTACAGAAAAGAAGAACGTTTGGATTCGATGTATTAGAAAACGCAGAATTCAGTCTTAAAGGTAGGAAGCACGCGTATTTCCTAAATAGCTCGCTTTGGTCTTCGAACTGCGTTCATGTTATATGTATGTATATGTTTGTACATGTATTTCATCGCATCACTTTTACCTGATAATGTAATATTAATAAACATCTCAGCGAGACTGTGATTATTTATGATGCAATTGATATACATTTTAAAATTTTTCACAACGCGAAAATTAATAAATAGGAATGACCAGAAAATAGTTGGGCATTAAACTCGAAGAATGCCCCTATAGCACAATCAATTCACACAATTGATCACTATAACGATCATTCTTCACTATTCGTAAGAGGAAAGTAAATTCGTCATTGCAATGATACATGTTACTCTTAAATATTTATCTATACGTAATTCCTTATCCGTGATTTTCTCGTACAATCTGTTCATTTCGGCTTTTAATAAAAGTTTTGTTTTGAGTCCCTAATCCTTCTGAAGGTACTGTGACAGAAGATGAGGAAGAAGACGATGAACACAAGGAAGAAGTTGAAGAAGATGAAGAAGAAGAGGAGGAAGAAGATGGTTCATCATTAAAACTTGAGGTGGCAGCTAAACCAGGAGATAGGCTACCCACAGGTCGAAATGAAAATCCAGAAGAATCGAGACTCGACAGACTCGATTCTGGAGTTCCAGTCGAATTAATAGTTGGATGGAGACTAGATATTGCCACATCCAATCTGTATAAAATAAAAAGGAGAATTAATAAATCGATATTTTTAAAATCTTATTATAGTTTGTTTTTTGAAAGAAAGGACCTAAGAATACCATAGTTGTCATAATAGCTGTTCACTCCAATTTAATCGTTCAAATGGTATCAGTAGTACGATTTTGATAGAGTGAATAGTTATTAAAACTAACAGCATTCATAAAGTTTTTTCTTTAGAAAATAGTAATAACAAATATAGTAGTAGTTTCATAGTAATAACAAATATAGAAATACCTAGACGTGGCCGAGGTTAATAAACCAGAGGTACGTTTTGTTGGTGGTTGTAATTGATGATCCATTCCACTGTCATCTAATTCAAATTTTCTCTTAACTGATGCTAAACAACTTGGCCGTATTGCAATAGGGCTTAAACTTCGCCTAAATAATAAAATATAGTTTTACAAAATGTTTCGTTGCCTCATACAATATGTACATGCTGTTTCTTATAGATCAAATGACATACCTGGTAGCAAAAGCTTTCCTGGTAGGGCTAGGTGATAAATTATTCTTCCAAGTAACTGCATGAACACCAGGTGAATAACATTGCCTCTGACCAAAATTAGATCTTGTTGGTGATGGTGAAGAATATGTAGTTTGGCCATTTACAGATAAATTGATACTAAGTGGATCAAGCACTCGTTTTGCAATTGGGCGTGATTCTATTTTAAATTGTAACGAAGTTGATTCTGAATCTTTGAAAGATAATCCTTCCGCTTCAATTGTGAGATCCTCCCAAGACTGTGAGATTTGCATGGCACTGTGAATTTCTTTTTCATGTGCTGCTTCACGACCAGCGACATCGATACATTCTTCTTGTCTTAACTGACTGACACGTGGAGTTAATCTAGGAACGGTTCCAGAACTCTACAAGAATGAAGGTTCCTCAATTTTAAATACAGTCTATCGTATATAGTATAAATCTCGACAAAGAGAATTTGACATTCTATTCCTTTGTGTTTCATTTAAAATTCATCTATGCACTGATAAAAATAAATACTATGTATATACAAAAAATAAATTTACTTACACTCGTGCTGAAGCGTCGTATACGAGGTGAATTTGAAAATATATTAAAATTCGATGGAACATCCCTAAAACAGTCAAAATGAATATGTTTTGATAATTGTCAGGAAACTATTGCCATGTATGATGTTAGTTTACATGGTTCGTAAGAAAATTAATGTCAGTTGAAGATATAACGTACCTTGGAGTAGTAGCAGTAGGTGATGTCATAGACATTGTTGCACTAATTTTATTGATCATAGGAGCACTATTAGAACGTTTTAAACCAACTATTGTACAATCAACATCCATGATCATATAAACCAGCTATCTGATAGTGCATCTGTATAGAGACACTATTCAAATAATCGGAGTACATTGGAGCATACACAACAATGTAGTTCACTCGATAAACCAATAACTAACTTTTGGCACAGGGTAGATTATTATTTCTTTTTCTGCTGCTGCTGTTCGAAGATTCAATAATAAGGAATCCAGTCGTTTGGCACGAGAATTGAGAAAATGCCGCATTTGAGCTTTCATTTATACTCCACCGATCCGATTATCGTTAGACGATTTGACACGCTGTTAGCGTGAAAATTTTAAACAAGTATAAATATTGTTGAATCGGTAGAATGCATAGCAGGAGGCCGAAACATTAAAATACAAAAATCAATTCGACTTTTCTTGATATTTAGTTCAACTTGAACTGCCATACATAAACCGGGTTAGAAAGCACAACTTCATTTTATTTCGTAACGCTAGATTTTCCAATAAGTATCACTAACTGCAATCAAATTATCATTTGTAGAAATGTCTCTGTCGAGCCTCTGAGGTTTCTTATTGTAAAACACGCGTATGCGGAATCTGACTACGATCTCTTTGCTTCCTTAGGAAATATGTATCTTCGTGACGAAGAAGCACACTGAATTGTTGGTAGCCTTGTTGTGTCTTCGTTCAAGTCCATGGACCTAAGAATACATGAACGTTCGCAAAACTTAGCTACTGTATAATTTATCGGAATGGGGAAAGCAGAGAGGAGGATCGTAGTAATCTTCAGTGATCCTTTTCTACAGCCATTGTTTCTCTCCCTCTTTCTTTCGAAAGGCGCAACATTCGAGTATTTTCAATTATATCGTAATCGCTGAAATCATTCGATGTATTGTTGTATTAGAAACAAAACAATCGAAATATAACAAACTTTTCATTAATTGAAAAGTCGCAAATTTATAATAAAAAAGAAAATAAATTTATTTTTATGTAAATTTACGTGATCCGTGGTACGAGACGAGGGTGCATTTCTTATCATTGCATTTCCTATTATACTATACGAAATTTTAGCGTCTGCAAAAGATGTCATTATTTATTATTTCTCTATCATCTAATAATATATAATCCTTAAATTTTATTTTAATTAAAAGAAAACTTCTCGGATTTTATTTATTATTAAAATAAAATAATAAGTAGATCTTAATTGAAATTATAATTTTATGTAATAATTTGTACATCTCTACTAAAAAAACTTAAATTGAATGTAATTGTAGTTATAAATATGTATCCAAATTTAATGAATGTAAAATAATATTTTGTTCCGATTTTCGTGTAGTGAAAACTTGACTAAAAGGGTATAATATAAAGATATCAATGTTTCGATTTGTTTATATATACATTTGTTAAAAATTAAAATAATGTAAAAAATAATTGTTTATAATATTATTGTCATTATATTGTTATTTTGTCATAGTACTATTATGTAGAATTTTTATTTAATCTAATTAGTTTATACTATAATTATACTATGTGAATTTAGAAGAATATTTAGATAATTATTAATCATTCAATACAAATTTTGTGACGTTTTTACTGTAATAGTTTATAAAAATTTTCAGTTTAAAATTATAGAAAATTTAATTGTTATTTTATTCAGAAAGTTTTTTATGTATGTTACAATAATGAAAGAACAATCCTTTATCTTTTACAACGAATTGTATTTAATTTATTAATAGAACACAATTTTAATTTCCATAAGTTTACAATTTAATTTGAATCCAGTTTTTGGAGAAATCATTCTATTACAGTTTTTCAAACGATAAACATTATTTATTTTCTTTATATATTCCTAAATTAGGTTAAAAAATGAAAACTGTCCATGAGCAATATGAAAAGGTTTTATTTTAGCTTCGCTTATGCGAACTCTATCTATTGTGTAAATATCATCTTAACCAATTTAGACACCTATAGCATTATTCTTAATGAAACGCATATACAAGAAATAAAAATGACAGTATTTTTCTTAATTATCGAAGAGTTGCAAAGACGTATGCTTAATAATCATAGTAATTAACATTTGGTACAAATAAAAATGCAACTGAATTTTTCGATAACATTAATCTATCCTATATCCATATCCGCATATTGCATATTTAAGTGAGTATCTATTATTTGGAAAAGTTCAAATGGCTGTGGTATTCTACCAGTTTCCAGCTTTGACCACACAGGAACATCTAAAACAGTGTAGGGAGGTCATTAAAATATGTTATAATTTAACAAGCAAGAAAAAATAATAATATTCTGCTGACCATTGAAATGTATTTCAAAAGCTCCTGACGATATGAGTTGTCCTTCTACCATATTAAAAACAAAAAATATTGTTGTACAAGAATAAAACCGATTGTCCATACACCATTGCCAAAAAGACGGCAGTGGTCGTCCAAAATCAAATCCACTTACTACTAGAACTATTAGTAGAATTTTAACTAAACTCTAAAAAAGGAAAGAAATACATGTTATATATAGGATTTATTTTTTTTCTAATGAAGTAGAAGAAATAATAGTTACTAGTAATTTAACGATAAGCATAATATTTGCAGAGGGATTGTAATTCTCTCCATCAATTTGTAATTCTGGATATTTTTGTCGAAGAATACCAACATAGTCTTCATATGCTTTCCTGTATCCACAAGAGTAGCTGAAAAATCAAAGATATATAAAAAAAAATATTTCGTAAGCGATTAATCGACAAAAGCTAATAAGATTGTCGCACATTAAAAAAACCGAAGTGCCCCTTATAGAAGATATAGAAATGAATTACTTTAAATGTTAAAAAAATGTCGTATATCTTACCAATAAAAGAATTTTAACGTCGATCCTGATTTCGTGCCAAGTTTGGTTAATGGAACTTGATTGTCATCGGCTTTAGTGCTTAATGCGCATAAAACGACATAAAAGCACAAAATAAATTTCATAAGATGTATCATATTTTAAGGCATTAAAATAGCATCGATTGAAGAAACTTTTAACTAAAATGGATAATTTGATTTGAGACTTATGAGAAACGCCAACCTGCACTTTTCTGTTACTATCTTATACCGATCCATTCGCTATGTGCTGTTAAGAAGAGCAGTGCCGAATTGAACCGAACTAAGCCGAACCGAGCAAAACAGAACTACGTAGTGATGAACTAACCATCATGATGATTAACAATCTTATGAACAAGAAATAAGTAATAAATCGAAATGACTGAATAGATTCGATTTGAAAATACATTTGCAGTGATTGCAAATGTATTTTCAAAACAATTTTATTATACATTATATTCCTTACAAATTTTCCTATTAACTTAATATTAACTTAAAAATATTAATATACATAAATATACAGTGTAATAATTAATAGTTTACCATAATCGCAACATGTATATACTAAGAAAATAATTTTTCTTGTTATTTCATATTAAAAATATAGTATAATGTACGTACGTACAATGTATTTAAGTTCTGTTACAGATGAAACAAAATACAAGAATGATTCTTGATGACAACATATGATAAAAAAACAAGTACCAAAAATTACAATTTTGTTTTTGTTTTCAAGTTATTAATAATCAAGGACGACCAATGGTACTGCGCGAACACTGCGGTTTCTCAGCCTTTCGCACTCCTTTTAATTCTTAATAAATTTAAATGAATCTGGAATCGTAATTCTTGTACTTCTGATTTTCGACTTACATTGTCCTGAAGAATCATGCCATAAATTTTGTCTCTTAGTTGTTGCTAAACACTGTACGCACATATTAAAATAAACGTAAGCAGTGCATAGTAGGGGAAAGGAAATATACATTGGGCAGATTCATAGTCGAGTTTTATTTATAAGATCCACACGTGTGAAGCTGGCACATCGTAATAATCAATATTAACCAGTTAATTTCAATTGCTCGCCTATTCTTTTTGAGAAATATCCAAAAAACTTTTCTGAAAGGACTAGGGACTTTTAAGAGAGATTACCACTTTGTATCGCGCCCAGCGTTACCGATAGTTTACGAAATTAGACTCGTTAGCAAGAAGCGAATATTCTGCATATTTCATTTCTGCTACGAGTACTGAATATGCACTATTTGAAAACATACATATAAACATATACACTACATATAAAATCGTTTCAAGTATCACCGCGCTTTTCAATATTTCAAATTGCTCATTTGCAGCACAGAATATGTTACCTTCTTGAATTTCAGTATATTCTATAGTTTCATTGTTAATATATTATAATTACTATATTAATTAATATATTAATTATATTATATTATATATTATATTATATTAATTAATATATTATTCACTTGATGAACTAGAACTGCGTGTATTGTATTATACATAGTGTGCACCCGAATCTGTGAAACCTAATTTTATTGTACGAAATAAAAGTTACATTACTTCAATAACAATATTGACATCATTGATAATAACTTAACACTATTTTTTTACAATGTTAATTGGTCATGTTGTTATTAATTGCAAAATTAATATAAAGGGACTGCTACCTTTTAAGAAATACAAACTTAATATTACCATGTTCCTTATTGTTATATGCTTATTTTACTGATAGTATTACGAAATTGGGTTGAACTTAATTCAATTTCGATCGATATTTGGCGCTATTATTCAGATTTATGGATTGTACGTAAGTTCAACTTAAGTTGGTAATACCATCAGTAATATTATAACTCATTGTGTAAAGAAAAAAGCCCTAATATATCTCATGGGGCAGAATAATGATTCATCTCATCAGAATTGATAACATTTAGGTGCTTGGCATGGGAGGGCTACAAGTATACTTTTAGATTAACTAGAAGATTAATATTTTATACAAAATTATTTAAATCGTAAATAAATTTGGTTTATCATATTATTTTGGTTTATACGTATGTCTAGAGTTAGTGTTAGTTGTTCCATGAGAATTATATGATCTAACAGATTGGAAATTTGGTATATGCAAATTATTAAACATTTTATACGTTGATGACAGATTAGTTCTACCAGTAGAAGTACTTGCTGTGTGTCTGAAATTCAAACACAAAATTGATTATCTATATATATATATATGCTTTTACCTAAATATATTCTTGCTGTTCAGACTTTGGCTGACTTTGTACCTTGTTTTGAATGTTCTATTTAAAGAATTCATTGGTGTTGACGTCTTATTGAAACTATCCAATGTTCTATTACGTACTTCCGAGGACATCAATTTCTTCCGTAGTTCAATGTTCTCCATCTTCAGCTTGTTATACTTATCTTTACAGAATTGTATACTTTGTGTAACATTGTAGTAGTGAGTTTTCAGTGATTCATATTTCTTATCCTTAAATCCAATCGTACAATTAGTAATTCTCAGATGATATGATTATGGAATTTTTAAAAACTGACCATTTCCAGGAAACGTTGTATCACAATTTTCATTTGATTATATTGAAAGCCAAAAATTGTGTTCAGAGATTCCAACGATTCATTAATTGGTACAAACAAATTTTGTACTCTGGATAAAGAAGGTTGTTGCAATTCTACAGAGAAGATGTCTACTTGCTGGCATTGCGGGCAATGTTTCTCAGCTGCATTGCAAACAAATTTGTAGTTATCAAAGTAGAAATGTTTATTACACAGGGTATAACATTTTACTGGAACATCTCAAGTATTCAGTTTATCATAAGTATTAAAAAAAAACATTCAGTGGAAAAGTTATGGGCTTGAAATGGCAAACGTTGTGGTAAGCAAACAATTTCAATATCGATGCATGTTTAAAAGAGAGTGAACACTTTTATTACATATAACATCTATCTTAGTGATAATATAATATAAATTACATTGTATATGTATTGTAATAAATATTTTTAATGTTGTGTAACTTCTTTTCCAAATCATTACAATTCAGTTTTGATTTCTTTTACCTCGTTGAATACACGCCTGACAGTATATGTGACCGCATTGTGTTAAACAAAACGGTTGTCTTCCTCTGTGAACCGTCGCATAACACTTGTTGCAAATATAAGTGTCCATAATAAACGCCAGTTAAAAATAATTGTATTATTGCTGTATCTATGAAAAATCTTGCCTGACAAAGCCTGAGAGAAACGGTAGAACAAAACTACGCTTGAATTAAATTCGAAATCGTAGCTCTATGGCGCCTGACTGTTCTTGTAATTTCCAGTCAAAGCGATTGTGTTCATTGGTGTCTAGTGTGTCCAATGGTGGCAGGGAATCTGGTCGGAATTTGCTCCAATTGGCGGAGAGGAAGCCTTACAAATAGAATTGGTTGAGTCTAATGATTGCCAATGGAAATCCATTGGGTTCATCCAATCCCATTTGTTATGGATAATTCTCCGACATATACTTTCCTGGAAAAAGGTCGTAAAGCGGTCAGACATCAGAGATAAAGTGAGAGATAGGGAATCACGCACGAATGAAAATTTAAACGTTTACATTTTTCAATATACTTTCATAAACGTATTACGAATGAATTGGAGAGCTTATCCCGATGAAAATGAATCGTAATATACTACATCATTCTGACTATCTTCAATAATATTTAGTACAATTTTTTCATAACATCACGTATATATCAATAAAAGATGTTGGCATATACCCGAGTTTCGACTCATTTCCATCGGAAATGCTGTTCAATGTTTTCGTAATGCTGAGATATATTGAAAAAAATATTCAAATTTACTAGTAAGAGAAATTGGTGATGGTTAGAAAGTATATTTGTTATTGTTAATGAAATCAAATTTAAGGGATATTATAAGCTTTTTTACATATGTTACATAGATTGTGATACGAAAAATAATTTCCAAATAACATTTATTTCATTACTTATGTGCAGGTGTCATATTGCTACATATAATTACGTTCCAAATATTGCTACGCTTTTTAATATTTCAAATTTGTCATTTACAGCACAGAATGCATTACGTTCTTGAATTGCAGTACATCAATTTGTTATACATTTAATGAACCTGAACTGCTTGTATTGTACTATATGCATATAGTGTGCACCCCTAATCTGTGAGACCTAATTTTATTGTACGAAATAAAGGTTATATTACTTCATTAACAATATTAACATCATTAATAATAACAACACTATTTTTTTACAATGTTTATTGGTCATATTGTTATTAATTGCAAAATTAATATACTAAATTATTATACTTAATTATCTTGACTTAAATCATTACTTACCTGTTGTAAGTATGTAAAAACTAAGCCACACACACACAATAATCAGATTAAAATTTCTTTGTGGCTACTGATGTTAATTAGATGTAAATTATAGAGTGAGCAGCAAAATCGAATTAGTACCTTTTAAAACGGTATAACTTTTTTTTTAACTGGATTAAATGCCTTGAATTTTTTTTAAATGTTACAGAAACTAATTTACTGGACAATCACAATGATTAAAATACTTTTTTTAAATTTTCTATTACTTGGAATTTAAAAAAAGTAAAAACATTCGCGTTTTTTAATTTTTTCATTCGAGCCTACAACGAAAATTTGAAAAATGAGTTTTGCACATTTGGGGAACTTGTATGCATACTTTTATTGAAATCGGCTAATCTTGATATGAGCTAAAGTTCGTGGAAATTTTACATCTTTCAGTGGCTGTATAACTTGATTATACAAACACTAATTTCAATGAAATTTTCGGTATGGATATAAGTTACCGAGATGTACGAAATGTATATTTTAAATTTTCGTTATGGGATCATAAAAAAGATATAAAAATGAGTTTATTTCTTTTTATTCCAACTATGTAATGGGAAAATTAAAAAATAATATTTTAGTCATTCTACAATAAACTATTTTCCTTAACATTTAAAAAAATTTAAGGCATTTAGTCCAATTTAAAAAAAGTTGTATCATTTTAAAAGATATTAAAAAGATATTAAAAAGTATGAAAAAAATGTAGAATAATCTTTTCTCGATTAGGTCTTCACTTTTTGCATATTTTTTCATGAGGAATCACATGGTGTTGCTTGTACTATATTACTCTTTTTGTATAAAAGTACTGATACCGTACGAATACGTTTGTCATTATTTATGAATAAATAGATTAAGTTGATACTATTACAATATTAATAAGTTTTGAGCTTTTATTATTTAGTATTTTATATACATATAAAAATCTAATGAACCGTACTATATATACAGTTAAGATAGTAAAAATGTACAAAACTGCACTATTTTTTATTATTTTGTCTTACATTTAATTTAGAATTTAAATTGCATCTAAATTTTAGATAATCAACTGTTTTTATCTATCTTAGATCTCGTAAAATATTTAATAAATTTCACCTACTCTATTAACTACTAGTACTAATATTCTAAACTAGAACTATTAATTTATAAGATATGCAAGTATGTTGACTAGTAAAGCATTAATCTGAATTTAACAAGATAAATTTTATTTAATTATATTCAGATTTTATTATGAATTATTTTGCAATGAAAATGGAAACATCATCCAAAATTGATAACATAATGATTAAAATTTTAATCATGTAGTGCAAAAATTTAATAATGAATACGTACGTTTTGTAGTATACTAAACTTTCAATTATCTCGTGTGTTTTCATATCTCATGAAATAGTTGATTAATTTTTATTTACTTAAATATCTCGGATGTCAGTTAAATCACCAGCTCTATTCCAGACGCTATTTACTTTCACAATTTCCTTTTTCTAACATTAAAAGAAAAATTAATTTTAGAGCAAAAACTACTTCACCAAATCTTTATTAATTTCAAAGAGTTTTTTTGAAATAAAAGATATTAAATATTTCGTTAACAAAATTCTACGAATTTCTAACTGTCTTGTTGGAAGGAAATTCATGGAAACCCCTGGCAGAAATGTAATAATTGTAAATATTTATTGTAATCCATCATAAAATATCGCTATCAGTAATGTGTTATTAAAACAGAATTTAACACATTCATCTAAATGCTATAAAGAAGAACCAATAATTCTTGGGGGTGCTAAGACATAAAACGATTCACTTAATAGTTAAAAATAAAATAATTAGAAACACCAATATAGCTGTCAACACTCCAATGGCTACCCATTGTCTCCGATCTAAAACAAACGGAAAGTAACATCACATGTGTCACTCATAAAAAAAGTTGTTAGAATCACATGATTTTATTGGCGTTCGTTGAACGACGATAAAATTTGAATGAGCAAATTACATATCGTAGTGGAAAAAAAACAGTTTTATATATTTGGCCCTTCTTCAAACAGTAAACATTGTACATTACTTTTGACATGCACACTTTCAACAAACATGTTTTAACAACTCCAAAACTTCTGCATTGATACTTTGCACTCAAACAATGTTTTCTATAGATCGAATATTTTTGAGTTACAACTAAAAATAATTTATCCTTCAAATTTTCAAACAAAGGCAAACTTTAGAGTGCAGAGAATCAACACTTTAAATAATTTGACTATATCAAATGAATATATTCGTATATTAAAATAACACGATCACAAAAGCTTAAAAAATAATAGTTATATATAGATACATATGTATATGTATATATATTGATATGCATTAAACTGCAGACGTATGAATATTACTTTCACACAAATAGATATAAGCCAAAATTTAAAAAAATAACAAAATTTATAAACGCGCATTCACAAAAATGTTCCAAATGGAAAAATTACATTCCATGATTGAGAGAATTTCAATTAGAAATTAACGTAAATGAAACACAAATAATAGAGTTGAAATAAAAAGCTTTTGTTTTTTAATTAAAAACCATACTATTCACGAGATGAATTCTCCCAAGCACAGAATTAATAATAATCGTACTACTGTAACTATAACTGTTATTTAAATAGCATTTTGGATTAGGAATTTGTGGTACTTCACAGTAACATGTACAGTATAAATAAAGTCGCAAATTTTATTCATCAGTATCTGTTTTCACAATTGGTCATTTATGAGAAATAATAAATTATATCTTTTTCTTTCAGGTTTTAATTACATACTAGAATAAACAATTTCTGTTCTGGTATGAATTCACAACAACGTTATATTAATAACACTCTTCTAACAATGGAATAAACATTTTATTATCTAAGTTTCAATTATTTTTGTTTCTAATTCTGAATTTCTAATTTCCCTATAATGGAGCTTCAAATTGTTTACGGTCGCTAAGATCTTATAGCATTCGTGTACAACCTTTTTACCACGTGAACAATCGTTCCCGTCGATAAACAATCGATCAGCAGCAGCTATCATACGTACAAATGTGTTTTTACATCTTGTCTTCTCTTGTATCTCTTTTTAAACATTTCCTTTTCTCAAACGTTATAGTTTCATTTACATTCATTGCACACACAAACTGAGTGGTACTTTCGCAATACCATGTAAATATTTCACACAATGACGTGTACTAATCTATCTGTATCTACATATCAGTTAATATGGTAATATCACATGTTGTATACATTGGAAGTAGAAGTATCAGAGGTTTCAAATCATCTTGAAAATGGTTTCTTTCTATTGTACTATTTGTATATATATATATCTGTCTAGAAGTATACATTAAAATTTTCTTAAGCACAGATCACTTGTGCTATATTTCCTAATTTTTGACACTTGCTTTACAATATTTAGCATATATGTATTTCTTTTAATTTGTGTGTAAATGATGTACTTAAATATAATCCATTGTTTATCTACAACTTTTTGATATACAATGATTGACACTATTACTGTCTGGCAATGTACTACACTTGTTAGTGCCTATCATACTACATGTGTCATGACTAATTCATTATACTTGAATAAGTATAATTAAAGCTAATAATTAATATTGCCGTAACTGGTCCATTTTGATCCTACATTTCTGACATTTACTCAGATAAAATAAACACGAATATTTAAATCGTTCATATAGACTCTAGCCATTTACAAAAAAAATTAGATTTCATTGTTCGTATTACACTAGAAACCTAAGTAGATGTAATTGTTTTTGTAGTATATGTTGTTTAAATGAATGTTATGTTAAAGAAGTATAGAAATATAAATGAAAGACAGAAATAGGAATAGAAATCTTCTAATTCAACAGATATATATATAAACTGTTATGACATATTATAGTTGAAATACTTAAACAAAAGAAATAGTGGAGGAATATTTTCATAATGAGGTAATAACTACCACTAAATATTTGTACTAATTTTTACTTTTATTTTATGGTCATAACATATTTCTTCTATACTACTAACATTCTCTTGAAAATTCGATCATTTAAACTTTCTTTTCAATAAGCCAGATGTAATTTTCAGAATAATAATATTTTAGTAAGCCAGTATGTAAAATATGTACATCAAATAATATTTGAATATTATTAAATTAATAAAACAGAAGTATTTTTTCAGAACAAATGCATAGAAAGCTAGTATAGTGAGTATCACAAAAATTCATTTTCATGTTCAATATTTAAATAAAACAGTTACCTTAGATCTCCTACTGAAATTCCATTTCATACTTATTGAGACTTCTACTCTCCAATAAATTACTCTTTGGCTTTATTATGTATCAATAAAACTCATAAAATAGAAGATTAAAGTGCAATAGTGCTATGTATGTATTAGTGTAAATTATATTGTAAAGTGTAACAAAAAAATTGTTCATTAGTTAGAAGCCATTATGCAATGTTATTGCAAAAATGAAATGAATGACCAATATTAAATTTTTGGAAGACCCATAATTTTTCAGTAGTATTCTAGACTGCAATTTTATATAAATACAAGTTTTTATTACTCGTTTACAAACACTGGGGTTCAATAAAAATTTATTTCTTTTATTATGGATTTCATTGCCAGAGTAAAAACTATTTCCAATAAAACCATCTATTTTGTTTATTATGGATCTACGAACACTGCAAATGTGTAAAATTTGCAGTCTAGTTAATGCTTTCATACCAGATGAAAGTCAAACACTATACTGAATCAACGATGCAAATAGATAGAAATGAATTTGTATGAAATAAATAACCGAGCAAACTAATATATTGATTTCATACATTATACTGAATAATTATGGTCAACTTGTAACGACAGTATTTTTCTAATCTCCGGAACATAAAAAACAGTTAGTTATTGTACTTGACAAGGATGAGAGAGAAGAAGGTTTAGAGGCAAGATCAGAAACACTAGATGTTGCAGTAGTAGGAGCAGGAATGTAATTATTATAGTTACCATTACTCATATGAAGAACTTTGGCCATTTTTTTCATTGTTGCATCCAGCTTGGAATCAGTCATCTCTAATTCATTTCCAAATTCATCTAGCATACTGAAATATATAAGAAATATATAATATTACATACATTTGTATTTATAAAATAATTTCAATAAAGATAAAAAACATCATTTATCCATACTTACACTGCTTGTTCATCTAATTCTGTATTGATTTGCCTAGATACTGTCTTAAGGGTTCCAATACTTTCACCAATCATACCTAATTGTTCATCTTGTTGTCTTATCATGTCATCTTGTTGTTGTAATGTATCTCCCAAAAACTGCCTATTAGGACTATCAATTTCATTTTCCAATTTACTATACTTAGTTGTACCATGATTGACAGGAACTCGGGCAGGACTATTGTCCAAAAGTGGCTGTGATATTAATAACAAGATTAAACATAATATTTAAATGGATATATATAAAATTTTTAAATAAACAATTGGTAATTTGTACATAATTACTATACACGGTATTAACAAAGAAACCTAAAAACTCATGAATAATCCGATAAATATATCAAAATCTACGTATATAACGCTTATAACGATAGGAATAACATTTTATGAACTCGTTTTATATATGATTAATGATAAGAAGTATTGATTTACCGAATAAACCATCTTTTTTCCGTGGACTTATTAAAATATATTTCAACTATATTTCAAATAACCGCGCTATTATTTGTAAAACTATGAAAAAAAATGTGACATAAATAAAAAAAGAAAACTATATGTTAAACACTTTTTGACAACACTGCTACGACCACTATGACTAAACGTTCGGAACTGATTAGCATTATCGGCGATTTGGCAGCTTCGCATAGATGTCGCAACGTAACAACTTTAGTTTGCGAGCGAAATTTAAATACATCACTAGCAAGCGACTAATATTAACATCTGTTTCCAATATTACATTATTGAATTAATGCTATAAAATGTAAAATACGAATGTTACTGATTTTAGATACTAATACTAATCTACGACTTTAGTAATTGTTAGTCCCGGCGGATTAATGAACAACGCAATAATTTGATAAATTGCTTACATGTGTATAATACGTATTTGAGAAATAAAATATTAAAAAAGTGTCTCCTTGCGTTTCTATACTTATTAGCTACAAATATAACAATTTCTAAATTTGTAATAATTACGAACCTGCCTCGCTGTACTGTCACGATCCCGACCCCTACTTAAATTCATTTTATCCTTCATGATCTACAACAAATCATTTAAAACAATTATTTAAACGATGGAAAATAATTATTTATTCTTGAATAATATTTTGATGAATTTATCGAGAAAGATTAATTTATCTAATTTCTGATAAGAAGTATGTGGTAAGGTCACGTATACCATTGGTATTACCTTAACTTCTTCTCGTGCTTGTTCAATAAAACCTCGTTGGACTGTTAACTCCTTATTATCTATCTTAAACTTCGTCGGGTTCTTCTCCACGATACGTATAAAAAGATACGCGTATAGGTTAAGAAAAATATAGGACATATATGCAGAGTTCAAAATGCGCGCTAAAAATGACTGGAGAATACACGTTCCTAGTTGCGTCGTTACCGCCATATCTAACTTAACGCAAGAGCGATTTATTTAAAAAAATTATAAAAACAACAATTTTATTAAACAATCTAAACAGGATTACAAGAGATCGCTCGGATTGCTACAGAAGATTATTCGCATTAATTGTTAGATAACTACAAACTCGTGTACGGTCAACATCCATCTGTGTTCAATGAATGGTGTTGACGAGTACAATTGTAAGTCTTCCGTACGAAGCAGTTATGTTGTGCGATTGAAATATTGACAAGACTGATCACGACACTTTACATCTAGCAATGGGTATTACCCGAGTAATCTCCTCCGATCGTCATCAACTATAGATGTAATATAAAATTTAAAAATATTTATCTTTTTTTTAAAATATATTCAACAGAAATGAATTTTTAGAAAATGTGATTTATGATCTATTTGCAATTTATTTTCATCCCGCGAATGTTAATAATGACCGCTTAAGACAAATTCACGCCAAATATTTTTTCGAGTCCGACACTATGTATAAGTTCCATAAAACTTGGAGGGTGTCACATGGTTATTTTGACTCTTGTAACTAACATACGCGTATACATATATATAAATATATTAAAGGATATGAATTGTATCGTCCAAATCATCCAAATCCCATTCAATCGAACGTAAGGCCTTCCGCAGTTCTGTAGTAGTCCACTCTAATTCGTCACGTGAGATAGGGATTCCACCACTCGTTGGACTCGTGACAATAACATCTTGCAATTCTGTCCAGCGTCCATATAAACCGCGATTTTTATTCAACGCTTTACAGACCTCGCTAAAATCGCAAATAAAATCGTAAATAGTTTATATTTTCAAAACATTTACTTGCTGAGAACTACTAAATATTTCTTTTTAAATGAATTACGTTATATATTATTTACTGAAATATATGTATAGCGAAAAACATGAGTTCACTCTAAGATATATAAAGATATTAAATATCTTATACAAGCATTATGTAATCAAGGAAAAATTCTAGTAAATACGAGATAATTTTATTGATCTCAAATAAATCGAAAACTTTCACATATTTCTTCAAAACTGAATAACATCTATTATCTTTTATTATATACACATAATAAGTGTACAGCAATATATAGCCAAAATAATTCTCCGGTATTTTCACTCGAAGAATTATCGTGTTTTGATAAAGAAGACATCGATTTATCTTCCACTCTCATTATTTATTTACAGTATTTATATTGATTATACAGGAAAATGATAAAGCACATAAATAAATTGTTTGTTTTATAAATAGAAATCATATTTTGACATTCCTCCTTAATGTAAGTTGAGAATATAAGGGATCAATGCCAATTCTGATAAAAACCGAATACAATAGATATAGAGAGATAAATATGTATGTACATGGAAAGAAGATAAGATCTGAAGTATCGCAATTTATATGTATTGAGATAAAACTTTACTTTGTTACAAAAAGAATGCAATAACTGTTATGTATGTTTGAATGCGGTTAAAAATGCGAAAAATAAGGTTTCCGTGTAATTCAGTTCGGGACTATTCTTAAGTACTGGATGCATGTATGTATATCTACAACAATGTCGCGAGAGAAACAACAAAAGTTCGAATTTGACAGCGGTGTGAATTTTTCGACATCGATATGACTACTTTATAAATAATTCGTACAATTACTGAGATGGTATTTGAAAATATTTGCGGTAGCAGAAAATTTTCACTTACTCCTTGACGACAAAGAACGGATTCTCCAGCGTCATTCCTTCTTTTAATTTAAAGAGGTGGCCTTTCTCGCCGCCTCACGGCAACCACAGGAATACGAATGAGCGATTTGTCGATCATCGGTAGAAATTCCGAATGATCTTAACAGAAGCACTGATACTCGCGGAAAGGATGACAATAATCAAATTGACACTTGCTCGCGCTTCAATGTGTTATGCTACCACGACGTCGTAGTGTATTGTGACGTCTGCTTCGGCTCTTTCTCTCTCTGCAGACGACTATTTATTCGATTTTAATGTTCGTGCGCAAACACGCCTCTCTAAGGGCTACTATGATATTGATTTCGCGACGGAAGGCTTAAGGTGTGGTTCACAGTCCTTCAGACATTATCTAACTAATAGTTGAAGCGCTAACAAAATATAAACACCGAACAATAAAACGTTATTTCTAATAATGTCCCGTGTAAGTCTTACAATTGTGTTTCAAGCTCGGTACTGTCTCTTATTCTTATTAAAATTATTTCGTTATCAAAAATAGTTTCCTATCTGTCTTCTTTGACTAATTCTTGCTCAGTAAGGGAGTCATTGTTTGCGCGCTAAAATTTTAAGAACATATATGTTTGCAATTATGAAAATGCTTTTAAAAACGTATATAATTATAAACTCATATATAATATAATATAAGCTCATTAGTCTCTCTATATAATAACGTACAAAAATTATATAATACTGCACGTTTATTCCATTTTCAATGTTTCAATCAATCTACCATATATATTAAGATTGCAAACTTTAGTTTATTTCACAATTAACTATCATTTTATTCAAATGTTTTCTGTAGTAGATGTAACAAGTGTGTATATATATATATATATATATATATATATATATATATATATACAAAAATATGTTTTTATTAAATTGGAACATATACATATTTAGTTTAGTGTTTCTCCCTTACCGGTTATAACACGCCGTACAACTTCGCGGTAATCTTTTAAAAACAAACTTAGTGAAAGTGCAAGTATAAATATCGATGTGTAACACAAATATATTATGTTAAAAATTTTACTGCGTTTACATGAAGATTTATTATACAAGAAAATAGACTTCGACTGATGAATAAAACTTGTAAGTAAAAAAATTATGTTATCATACTCTGTATTTATATTGGATATACATAACCTCTTCGTTGACACGGCTATAAGTGACGGATAAATATACGTTGATTATATGTTTGCAATAACAGTTTATTTTACTATATATATTTTTACAACTCACATTTTGTTCGAACGAAATTAGAATATTAAAATATTTTTATCTCATATAGATGATTTTATTGACTTTGTATTTGTATTTCGATTTATATCAATTTATACATAGCTGGTGTTGTTTGAATACTAAAAAACATAATATTTACAAAGCTGACTTGAGTATATGAAAAGTTTATGCGTGAGATGTTTACATAATTCTATCAAACATAAATGCATACGTATTATACACTAACTTTCTGTGGAAACATTTTTCATAATTCACGCAGAAAACTTTGTATTAAAATATTAAATACAACAATAGTTTTAAATGAGTGAAATTTTGTCATGAATATCACATTTCTGAAAATACTTCTAAGAATATAACATACCATATGTAATTTTTTTTAAGAATCTGGCGATCTTTTTACGAAGCCAATAATGTGCAATGTTTAACAAGTTTGAGATTTACAAGTATACGCATATATAATAAGCTTGCCTACAAAGAATGGTTTTTAGGCATTAAATATGTCTTGAAGATAACATGATATAGTACTTCTCATAAAATAAAGTGAGTTTATCTTAAGATACAAATTACATTGATCTTAACAAATGCCCTCTTCATACTCATCACCTTCTTCGTCTTCTTCTACTTTCTTTGAAATTGATAGTTGTTCTACATCTTTTTCAACAGATTCCAACACTTTGTTTTCTAATGGTTTCTCAGTAATATTTTCTGGTGCATTATTACTTGGGCTCTATAAAATTGTTCATATTGTTATTGATTATAATAAATGTATACGAGTTATATCATGGTTTCAATTATACAAAAAATTGATAATAAATTACATATAAATAATATATAAATTACATACTTGACCATCATTAGCAGTTTCATCCAATAACTTTGTTGCGTTAGGAGATGAATATGATTCAGCTGCATTCGCTCTTACTCCTGGTGGTGATATCGCATATTCTTGTTGTGGTAAAGGCAAACCTCTAGCTAACTTAGCATATTCCACATCCATGTGTTTTATAAAAGGACTATTTAAAGCTGCTTTTGCAGCATCTGCATCTTCATTGTCATATGCTTGTAGTAACATTTCTAATGTATTTACCTAAAGATACATATATTAAAAATTCACTGATAACTTTGTAATTTTGAAAATATCTGTAGAATACCTCAGGAGCTTCGCAATAATTTCCCCATTCCTTAAAAGCTTTTTCAGCTGCTACTTGATCGCCTCGAGCTAATTGTACTAATACCAATGCCACAGTTAATCTTCCCACAGAAGGCGCATGATCTATTTGTTGATGCATTCCAATTTCTCTGCGAACTGCATCTGCAGCTTCGTCATACATTTGTAATTTCACTAGCAATCTTGCCACTTTACTTGTGTACTCCGCTGCTTGACGTGGACTATCCTCACCCTTTATTAAAAGACGATAACTTACAAAGTTACTGACAAAATTTGCAACGATTGTATAAGACAATATTTTACCATGACAATACTAGCAGCCCGTTTGTATAGTTCTAGTGCATCTTGTGGATTACTAGCTTCTATTATCTTTGCTGCTTTGTCAAGTACACTTGCACCAGATTCAGGTGAACCATGCATTTGATATAAAGAGCAAGCACTGTGTGCCAGTTTTGGCACCTCCGCAAGATTTCCCATTTCTTTGCATATTAATACAGCTTGTTCAATATTCCTAAAATTTTTAACTATAATAATATTACCTATAAAATATAATGTAACACAAATTTTAAAAAACTTACTTTGCAGCATAGAACCATCTTTTATGCAATTAAAGTCAAGGAATAAATATAATTGTAAAATAAATACAAAATAGTAATACATATTTTCAAAAGGATACGATCTATTTTCCTTATAACAATGAGAAGCCTTCATCAAACATTCTTTACATTGTTGATAGGACCTTGCTACTTTAAAGCAAGTTGCTACAATAAAAAGCAAAAAACATATGTCAAATAGAAGTAGTACAGTATAATATATTTATATTGTATATTTTACCAGCACTCGTATATTCGTCGGCCGCAAGTTCAAAGTCAGGTCTCCATTTTAACAATGATGTTTTTAAGCTGCAACACACATTTGCCTTATTTGTTTCGTCAAATAAATCGATAAAAATTGAATGATTCTTACTTCATTGAAAATGCATATCGTCAATATCATGCAAGAACTTTACGAAAAACAAATCAATTATCGACACGACTTTTCGTAAAGTGTCATTTCGCAGTGACAATACCTTTTCTCAGCTTGCCGTATATGGGCATTTCCTTCTTCAATTTTTGACATTTTTCTCCGAATGGTGTCTTCGTTCAAGCGCCTTTAAATCGAATAAATATAACAGCGAAACTGTCAGTCCGAAGGGCAAGTTAACTTTCAAAACTCACTTTGACAACCACCGTGCAGACGACAGGTTCTTCGGAATACAGTAGGTATTTGCAAGACAAGATTCGTCACTGTATGAATATACCATTGAACACAACACAACTTGTCTGCAGTCAGCCTCAGTTGCCCCACTCTTTCTTCGCGAGAAACATTAGGGCAAACGGCATTCCCATCTATAATACTAAACACTTATGATGTGGTGTGGCGGTTGGTTTGAATTTCTTAAACTGGAGAAAAAGGAAAGCATTTCGTTTTAGGTTTACTATTTGGATTTATCGGTAGGTCTATTTAGCAAATTCTGCTTCGAATTGTATACTTATTGCATACTTACTAATCTTTGACGAATATAATACCCGCGAAAATCTTTAATCCATTTGTTTCGACAATCCACATGGATTGTACAAGTCGTACATATATGGACTTACTGTGTACACACCGGAAATTTTCTCTCTGCTATAAATTATCTATTCATTTAAATATCTGACCTTTTTAACATATCACTATATTTATAAAAATATTATAAAACATAAAACTATTTTATGTTATTTTATATTATAATATTTTTTAAATCTTATCTAAATCCTGTATACTAATCACGAATTAAATTTTAACTTCCGTATTGATGAATATAGTAGCTCTTTATAATTGAAGAAATTTGTACATAGTAAGAAATTATTTGGTGCATGTAGAATTAAATACATATGCGTATAGTAAGCGCATTCTTAGGTTGAAAGTTCGTATTGCAAGATCAACGTTACAACGGCATTTATTCTGTTTACATGTACGTATGTCAATGTCAATGCATATTGTACATATATACATATAACGGACTATGGAGCATATAATTCAAGGAGATATTGTAATTTAAATGCAGAAGTGTATTCATTAATATTATTTATGAAAATTTAATGATAGATTGTTTTATTGAGCGTTCATGAAAATTCATTCAGGAGCTGCTTACGCTGTTGTTTACACTTTGCTTGACATGCTTTCACCATCGGAGGTATTGGCGGGAAATAAGGAGAAAGAATTTATTAAAAATTAAGTGCTTATTTTGGCACATTTTTCATTCAGTTTATCAAATTAACAAATTTATTTAGAAAACACTCGAAGCAAGGTAATTCATGTCATAATATTAAATTTCTGCAATCTTTCATATTTATAAATGCTGAAACATAACCTCGCACTGTATAACGATACAAACAACTTTATTTCATAGAAATTTTATGATCGAAGATTCTACGTTTCCGTACAATAAATAGTTAAAAAAATCCGATGGCAGAACGACTTGAAGATCTTAATTTACCAAATGCCGTTGTGACAAGAATTATAAAAGAGGCCTTACCAGAAGGCGTTACAATTGCTAAGGATGCTAGAATAGCTGTAGCAAAAGCATCTTCAATTTTTATATTATATTTAACATCCTCCGCGAATATAATTGCTAAAAAAGGCAATCGTAAAATGTTAAGTGCTCAAGATGTGCTTCAAGCTATGAATGATGTAGAATTCGATCAATTCATTGATCCATTGCACGAATCGTTGGAAAATTTCCGTAAAGCTCAAAAAGAGAAGAAAGATGCAACATCAAAGAAGAAACAACAGAGAAAGGATGAAGATGATTCAATAGATGAAGAAGATGGAGGCAGAGAAGTTATGGCTTTTTGATGTGTTAAATGTATAATTATCTATGAAACTGGAAACAAATTCTACGCTGTTTTAACTATTTTACATAATTAGCATATAAGTCTAAGATGTTTGTCATATTCTATTTATTACTACTGAATAAATGATAAAATGTATTAGTACAAAAATATTTCTATTATTTCAAGCAAATCTGTTTATTTAACGAGTATCTTTTGGTACTTGTTTTTATAAAGAATATGTAGACTGATAAGAAGTATTTAGAACATTTCATATGTACTTTTTTTTATTTTAACAACTTTTGCATGAACACACAAGTCAATAAAATGTCAATACTTTATTAATGGACACTTTTAGGATACTGCATTTATATAAGAAAGTTCTTTATAAAAATTCACTTCTATTACTTATAAAAGCTTGTTTACTAACTTGGCTTTTGCATTATTAACTCTCAACCACTTTTAACAGATCAAAATGTTTTTCATGGTATCTGTAAGACTATTACATTTATGGATATGTCAGTGACCATTTTATATAAAAATTGATATTTGTAGTCGAGTGTTAATAAGTGCAATTCATTCTATCATGTTACTCTTTAATACATGGTATACGCATTATACATAATATTAAAAAAGTCAGGCGATCATCTCTTTTAAACATGATTATACTGTATCACTGACATAAGGTAATGTCACTACAGCACTGAAATGTAATACGTACAGATTTTAAAATCAGTTTATCTGACATAGTAACACTATTTTTAAAATACTCTAAAAATGGAACAAAAGGCAAATATAATATGGAAAAAGGTATACAGAGTAAGTTGCAAACAGATTGTCGCGATACTTGTGTCGATTTTAATAGAATAAAACGTTCAAATAAAGAATTTATTGTTATAAAAATACCTTTTAAAAGTATCTTCCTGTCATAAAAAGTTGTAGTCTTTATAGATTTTTTTAAATAGCACCATAGGTTTTTCTTTTCTTTGCATCAATAAATTCTTTATTTTACATAAATGCCTTTCATTTAAATATTTTTTTTATGAAACTATCAAAACCAGTTCAAGTATTCAGACAACCAATTCACAAATTATCCTGTATAATTAAAAAGCACTTTCATTAGACAAGTGTCAACGTTATACTTTTCAAGGAATGCTAGTTTCATAGACGGGAACATCTACATCTAAAATGTATAAATACACTATTGTGTAACTTACTTTTCTTTGTATAAATTCTTAAACAATAAACGCATATTATCAATAACAAAATATTAAAGATAAATCGACTAAGAATTATTTACAAAAAGTTTGCGTTCTATAATACTTCTACACATTGGACAATCTGACGTAATCATATTTGCACAATTTGAACAGCAACAAAGATGTCCACATGGTAGAAAAATTACTTCGCACTATAAGAAAGACAGAGTTATTTATGAAATGATTTACTAATTTGAAGTAAGGTATTTGATCTAAGTAGTTCAATTGCTTTACTTACTTGTAAATCAAGGCAAATTACACATTCAGCAGTATTAATAGTCTGCATTGTGTTATGTTCTTGGTAATCTGAACTTGTACATGCTTCGTCAAGCGGTGCAGAAGGTGTTACAGGTGTTCCACATTCATGAAGTTTAACCTCTGCCATATAATTTTCAACTGCTTGTCTTATAGCTGTACGATCATTTTCACAATGTATTCCAATCTATAATGTAAAAAAATATACGATTTATAGTATAACAGTAAGTATTGATTACATATTTAGAAGTTTTATTTAACTTACGCTTTTTAATTGCTCATCACTAAGATCTGGTAATAACGATGGTAAGGAGGCTAGAAATGGTAAACAATGTAATGCTCCAGCTATTGCAACGTGCCGCACTAATGTAGGTTCCAGCATTTCTAATAAGCCTTGAGGCCGTGCTTCCATTAATGACTGATACTGCATCAACCAAAATTGACTCCTTCGTCTAGAATCCTTTGAAAATGAAAGTACTATATAGTAATTGTTGAAATAATAGAAAGAAAATTAAACTTATACTTACACCAATAGAACGTTGTTGTTCTATATTATTAATTGTTTCCAAAAGCTGGTCTCTCCTGGTTTTTTGTTGTTCTAATAAGCTTACTAGAATAACGCTCAAAGCCACTCTTTTCTCAGCTATTTCATTCTATTGCATAAAATCATGAAACATTTTTATATTAAATAAAATAAAATATACATAGCAATAATTAATATTACATACAAGTTGTTGATTAATTTCTAATTTCCTTCTTTCCAATTCGATGTTTGTTAAAGCAGCTAATTGCGACTGTACCAAGTTGACTTGTTGCACAATACTCCAACAACGTGTATCACTGCGTTCTAGTAACGCCGCAACGGCAGCTTTTTGTAAAACTTCATCTTGCCTTAATGTATCGATTAAATTTTGTCTGTTCTTCTCTTGATTTTGTACTATCTGTGCTAAATGATCATTATTTCTTACTTCTCTGAAAAGTTTATTATACTTGTAACATAACAAATTACGTTTATGTTTTCATAAGATATTGGAAACATGATTGTCAGTGATTTACTAACAATGTGAGCAAAGATTGTGCAGCATAATCTCTATATTTGCTGTGTTCTTCCAATTGTCTTGTTCTATGAAGTTCTTCTTCCAATAACTTTTCCATCGATACTGTAAGAAAAAGTATGTCTATATACCTAGTTCGAGCTGCGGTAATTTAACAATGACATAAAGTGTTACAAATTTTTAGTACATACATAGAGTATCTTTGGTTCGAAACAAAAATTGTTCTGAATGACAAGAGGATAGTATTTGCATTTCCTCATGTTTTTCTCGTTCGAGTAATTCAGCTTGCGTCTGTCTTTCTGCCTCACTAGTACTTAAAAATTCTTTAATAACATTATCTGCTTCTTTTTCAGCTGAAAGTAAAAGTAAAAGCTTAGGTTACGCTACAAAAACAGATATATTATTTTTTTTTAATTTACCATTGTAAATGTAGGAAAGTAGACGTGCTCTGTTAAAATCTCTTTCTTGTTGAACCTTCTCAAGTTCCTGTTCCAATTGTGTTTGTTGTAAAGCAAGATCCTTCAGAAGCTAGCAACAAAAATAATTTAAAGATGTAAATTTAATATTCTATAAGAAAAATATGTTGAAAATTAAATACCTTCTTTTTGTGTTCTTTTAGCACAGATTGAATACCGATTTCATATTCTTGTTGTTGCCTAATAGTTTTTTCCACTTCCAATAATGCATTTTGTCGATGCTCCTGCAAAAATAGTTTAATTTTTATATTATAACGATTCGTTTAACATAACATAATCAATTAATTTTATTCTAACAAATTGTAATAAATACATTTGTTTGAAAATAAGTGAAGCAAACATAAGCATTGTTTAAATATATTGACATAATAAGAATAAGAGGAATGTATACAATAAATTAATTTTTTAATACGCAATAAATAAAAATTAAATCTCATAGTGAATAATATTAAATGTGCAGGAAGACAAATTTGAAAGCATAATAAAATAAAAAAAGCATCCACATGCCTTCATTTTTTCTAGCTTCTGTAATGCTGCCTAAAAATGAAAATAAAAACATTTAAGACACACTGTGCAAGTACGACATCAAGAATCACAGTCCTGTAAAGTAAAGTACCTGTACATCATTGTTCTTATTATGATATAGCGTTTGCATATCTTCAGAACTTATGTCTCTGGATAATTCTGCTTCTGAAACAGACTCTTCTGGTGAATATTCTGTACCACTCTCATTCGCTAAAAATGCTACAATTACTATTGTGCCTCCTTTTAAAATATCTTCAGGTGGGTAGGATAGATTTAACCCATCAATGTTGAATTCCGTCAACTGTTGTGCATAACCCAATGATTTAGGAAGCTTTTGTAGAGATTTATTTTGACTTATGTCTAACACAGTTAGAAGCTTTAGCTTACCAATTGCTTCGGGCAATTGTTTCAAATTATTTTTCGCAACATTTAATGTTGTTAATTTACTTAGGTATACTATTTCATTTGGCAGTTTTCTTATATTGTTGTCTTGTAGATAAAGTTCCTAAAAGTATCCATAATTAAGAAATCATAATTAATGATACATAAACTAGTTATGTATGCAATTAATACATATTTTATTTACATATACCTTGAGTGAAGAAAGACACATTATGTCCGAGGGTAAGTTGGTAAATTCGTTTCCATGTATATCTAAGACAACAAGTAAAGACAAATCGCTTAAGGCACCTCCACCCAAAAGTGAAGTCAACTTATTATTATGCATCCATAGCACTTTTTTTCTGAATACTTTACACAGCGAATAAATGCCCGACGGCACATTCTTTAAAGCACATTCTGATACGTCAAATATTGGTTCCGGATTTTCTCTGGCCTATCATAAAATACAGATACGTATATTTTAATATTAACGTTGATTACATGTACGAAATAAAGTTGTATCATCGATAATTGATTCTCTATTTCTATACAATGAAAAAATAACGTTTGTTTATTTTGGTGAATTAAAATTTGTTTACGAACGAATTTAACAAGTTAAATTAACATTAAATACTCGACAATTCTGCAGATAATCGTGAAAAATGAATAAAATATTATGTGACAATTAATTTGTGTAGAAAAGAGAGTGAAAAGTGACAGAATCAAGGTTACTTGGGTCATGAACGAGATGAATGATTAACCTCTATTCATTAAGAAACGTACCAGATATAACTTATGTTCCAGCCGTGCTTTATAATCGACGTTAACCTTGTTCCCATGCTTCTTTGACAGAGACATTATTAATCGTTTATGTCATGACAATAGAAGAATATTGTGAGTGCAGGTCATCCTGCTATCGGCTTATCCCAAACCACCATCACGTGATTCCGTGATTGCGTGTACTTTAAAAAACACTAACCAATATTTGTCAATTTGACAGTTACTTGATGAAACGTACAGCGATGTACCTTCATATCCGTAGACCCCGTAGCACCTTGTGATCTTTTTTTAGAAGACCGATAAGAACACAATTGCAAATAGACGATTTACAATCAACGAGAAACGAAACGAAAAATGGACATGGTATTAAATAATATACGATGTTAACAACAATTTAAGTGTTTTATTAAACCACACATTATTACCATACAAAGAAACAGGTTCATAAATGTCATATAAAACTTTGAATACGTGAGAATGGGACAGCAATTCGTTTAATTTTTACATATTTCAATGTGCTGTTCGATTCTCGTATATTTCAAATCGTGCAATAATTAACAGCAACGTCTATCGAGTTTGAATTTATAAATTTATAGATTTATAAACTGGTTGTTTTTCTGCATTAATATTCACTAGATCAACTTCTATGATACTGTAGTAGATTTGTGTCAATAAACGGTCTAAAAAATAGGCAGTCAGTATGTATAGATTACTTTCTAAAACTCGGTACAACTAATTCGAATATTCCGTTCGTTAAAGAGGTAAAGTCTTGTCGTGTGTCCTATACGACTCGTATCTAAAATCTGAAAATACAATACTGGGCTATGTCTTTTTCTATGAGCTCGTATCGCTACTCGATTTTGATATTGGGTACCAACTTCTTCTTCTTCTTCTTCTTCTTTCTTTTTTTAAACATTATTTCGATATTATTCTTATATATTTCTCATATATCATACGATATTGTTCTCGTTGTTTAAATAAATCTAGCCAAAGTCATCATTTATTACGCAAGTAGGACATTGTACAAGTAGATGAAGCAATCATCCAGCAATTTTACGGTTTGTTATCAGTTCTGAAATAATTTCTTCTGCCTCAACCGATATTCTGTTGGTGTAAGCATGCCTCTGAAAGATAAAATGATATTTTTTTAAATTACATTTAGTATGATTACAGCTTACAGGAATGCAATATCGTTCGTAATTACGCGAACAATTTGAATTAAAATTTATTGCGCTTGAAAATAAAAATCGTCTCACATGGCAAGTTTATAAATTAAATTATAATGTAATAATTTAGTTAAATAGTTATTTGTTAAGTTTACGGATATGCCCTTTTTATATTCCAATTGCTAATATGCGTGAAAACTTTTACTAATATTTTATCGTTTTTAATTTGCAATGGATTTGCATATGGATTTTTCGTAAAAATGTAATATTTACACTAAACTACATATGTAAATTGTTCAAATAAAATTGTTTAAATTGTTGAATTACAAAAAATACGAAATTTTTGTCGTTCCAATAATTATAAGCGGTGCAATATATATAAAATCAATATTTAATAATAACTCGACAATATTATTTATTCAGTAATAAATTCAACCGTATAAGAATATTCGTTCTTGTTTAAAAATCTTTCACATGTTTTGTTTAATTATTTGAAAATGTGATTATATTTTTTTAAGGTGGTATTCTGATCTACTACTTCAAACAATCGATTTTTTATTACATTTTCTTAAAGTGTATGTTTTTAAAAATATGTCTGCAGTAGGATTCTTTTAATTTGTAAAAACAATGAAGTTATAAATGTTTAAAATACATAACCTTAATGTCTTGCATGACTGGAAGGATATCTCAGGACCTAATTGTCTGATTGACTTCAAATTTGAACATACACACAATATTCACTATACATATATATCACTATCGTTCTTTTTTAAAGGTTTTTCTTTGCCGAAAGCGAGAAAAAAACTTAAAATACAAAATTCGAGCTTCAAAGTATCGCCATTTTGTGAAACAATTATATGTATGTACTTTATTTATTTTTCTATATATGTCATCTTACTTTTTTAGTTTATTTTAGCAGGATAGTTACAATCATACCAGCCAGAAGTAGACATTTTTTAAAAGGACCTCATTCAAAGTTATGTTAATTTTATGTTATCTTATAATTTTGAATATTTTTGTCCGAAAAAATATATTTTGGAACTCAAGTATCAGTAAAAGTATGTGCAAAAGTTTATTACGAAATAGTTTCGATTTCTTGTAGGAAAACTCCCCAAAAGAGCGTAAGCGTGAGTGTGAATATTTCTTTCTCTATATCCGTTTCAAATTTCATTAAAAATATCTTGTCGATGATATTAATAATTTTCACGTGTTTATACACCAAAAAGTTGAAGCAATAAATTCGTCAGGGCTTTCGGCAACAGCGTGATCGTGTATTTAAGATTGCTATTTCGCTTTCCAATTTATTTATTCGTGTGCCAACCTTAAAACGGTATCGAATGACACGCAAACGCCTTTATCACACATTTTTCTGTAAAGGTGCCAACATTCTTTCTCCTTATTGGTTTGAAACTGCGGTTCCGTCGGCGTTGGTTGTACTTGTTGAGCAGATTCTCTCGAAGCTGTCGTAAATGTCTGCTTCACCTATCGGCATCAATGATTTCATGACAATTTCGCAGCAAACTTGTTACCATTAAGTGAGGTATTTCTCGTACATTTGTTGGAGAATTATTCACCGGGGTTTTCGCATGTTGCGGAAACGTTTCCATTTTCTGCGGAACGATTCTTGGCGATTCGTGTATTTTGATTTTCGATGACATCATTTGTTTTTCCATTTCTCTGTAACGGGATTAGAATAGTTATGAAATCTTATCCTACAAACGAAGTACGATCCTATAGATACGGTTACTCAGAAAATTGAACGTGCACTTTTTAAAACGCAATAAATTTTTAAAATTGGACTAAGAGTGTATTGAATTTTTTTCGATGATAGAGGGACTAGTCTGCTAGACGATGACTAAAATGTCTTTTTTAAATTATGCTATTTCTTGGGATGACGAAAAAAGATATAAAGTCCTCGTATTTTAACTATTTTATCTGAGCCCAGAACAGAAATTTAAAAATTGCCTTTTGTAGATTTCGGTAACTTATATGCATACTGAAAATTTGATCGAAATCAGTTAACCCAGAGTCGAGCTACAGACGTTGAAAGATTGAAAAAACTGCAGATTTCTTCCAGTTTTTTTGGTCAATATCGTGACAAAACTGCGGTTTTTGTCATCTTTAATTTACTGTTTAATTTACTGTTAAACAACCGATTTCGATAAAATTTTCAGCATGCATAAGTTACCGAGATCTACGAGATTTCTTAAATCTTCGTTATAGGCTCAGATAAAAAGGTTAAAAGACGAGAGTTTTTTTTATCTTCTTTGTCATTCCAAGTAATAGCAAAATTTAAAAAAACATTTTGGTCTCGCTATCATCTAAAAAAAAAAGATTCAAGTCACTTAGTCCAGTTTCAAAAAAGTTATCGCGTTTTAAATGGTGTACACTCAATTTCGCGAGTAACTGTATGTAGGAAGCATCATCATTCGTCCTAATTCGAGATTGCTCGAACTAATCGAAGAAACGATTTCTCATCGTTCGGACGTTTTCGTGGTCCTTGACTGAACAAGAGAACGTATTATGAAAACTATTAATACATTTCGTTCACGATCGTACCAGCCTCTCTGTGTTCCCATCATTCTGTACCTCTCTTAGCGTTCATTGTATCGATATCTTATAAATTCTTATGAATTTAAATTGTGCTGCAGATAAAAAAAGATTGTTATCGTAGCTGCTTGTCACACCAGAATGGTACTGCGATGAAAGGACATTGTCACGCATAGATATGACGAAACTAGAAACTAGAAATATTTAGTTTCAGGTGTAAACGCTTTGTTATAAATTTTCTGGTAAGAAGCATCCCTAAAATCGGTACAGTAATTTTTTTAAAAGTCAAATGAAAGTTAATTTCCCATATTAAGTGATTTTAATTAATTACACCAAAAAATTAAGATTATTAAATTTTATGAAACATTTATGTTATTTACCTAATTTAACTCATTTTATGTAAATAAGATATGTAATCTTGCAGTTAGTTTGTAAAACGGATGAATATTTTACATTCTCGATTCCCATTTGTTCTTTAGTTCTTTATTATATTATTATATTATATTATAATTATATTATATATTATATTATATTATATATACATATATATATATTTATATTTATTTATTTATACATATATTTATATATATATTAATATATTATATTATTATATATTATTATAAGTTCTTTATTTTCACGCGTGGAAGCTACTTTCTATATTGATACTGAAATCATATTTGAATGAAATTTATTTATGTTGTTTCTATTTTTTACGTTTTAAATTTTAGTACAGTAGTGCAGTAGAGTATGCATCTTTAGAATTTAGATATATTACAGGAATGATATTCTATAATTTTTGTAGAAGAATAGGAGCAAGTTATATTTTAATCTAGAAGATCATTTAATCATTTAATCAGAAATTGCACAATTGTTATAAAAGTATAGACTCAAGTTACATTTTAATATAGAGAATTACTTGCGTCTTTTCGATTATGAATTCACCCCGTGGCAAGTCGTTACAGCTATAATACAGCATAGAATCAATTGATTTTCGCCACACGTTGTTCGATACTATTTAGCACGATTCTTAGTATTTTCTGAATCACTCTCTAAGAACTTTTTGGTGTTCTTGCTTGAGCGTGAGTCATATTAGAAGATTTAAGGAAATAATTTGCCGGGGTTTCTAAATGCGACAGAAAGTAAAGAGTGACTAATGAGGTACTCGATGAAGGGAAATTTTACCTTAATCATAGCTAGACGAGTATATTAGTGGCAATTAAGCAATTGATCATTTCTATCGATCTTTAGGGGAAATTTTTCTTATTTTTTATACGTTTTTTAATACGATACTGTTGTTTAATTACATTTGATTCCCTTCATTTTTAACACTTATGTATACTTATGTATAATATATATAATACATATATAATATATAATATATAATATATAATATATAATATATAATATATAATATATAATATATAATATATAATATATAATATATAATACTTATGTATATTCTGAATAAAACAAGAACGATCGAATTTAATTTTCATTTGACACTTGTACATACACAATAACGCAATAAATATTACAACGTTTGTAGTAGTTTCGTAAATGTCAATGACTGCAGTACTTATTTTGTTAACCATAAAAAATAAAATCATGCGATAACGATCCGACTTTAACCGTCAACTAGTGGCGTACGTCAATTTCACGTCTCACCAGTCTGCCAAAAAGCTTTAAAATTTGCTCGCTACTTCAAGGTTACAGCTTGGAGTATCTATTTTCGAAATTCATTGTAATTTTCTTGTAAGGCATATTTTTAGAAAATTTAAGAAAATTATTATCGCCACTGAATCTGCCATCGACTGAAGCTATACGAAGATCTTCTGGAGCTCGATTTACGAATTTTCTGATTCGATTCTCCCATCACGAAGTTATGATAATTCGTCAACATCGACGATTCATCGAGAAATTGAAAAACATTCGAGTACTTTTACGCGAAACAAATCTCGAAGAGTAAAGATAATGCAAACGTATCAGATTGTTCACAATTCACTTAGAGTTGTCACCAGCTGAAACAAAGCTTAAACTAATGCCACTTTCAATTACTGCAACTGAACTATTTTTCGTATCAGGCAGTGCAGTGTAAAAAATGAGCCCAGATCCTTCGAGGATGTTATTTTTATACATAAAGCTCCGAGGAAGGAGAACGCGGCAATAGTTTTTTTTTCGACCCGCAATACCATCGAGAATGGAATCAATTTACGTCTGTAGAAGGCGAACGATAGGGATCTTTATCGGCGCCCGAGGAGAGGAATCGTACAGTTTTCATACTCACGATCGTGACGGTGTGCTACGTGTTTTCAGAAGCTTTCGCTTTTTGTCGTGTAAATCACCGATAGGCACAGCCAGGCATCTCTTTTCGCGGTCAGTCAACGGGATGTCGTGGGATGCCTCCTCGGCATCGTGAATCAATGCGAGGACAGGCAGGGCCAATCCTGGGATGTCTGTTCTCCAAGGTGGCGTTTCCTCGGTCGACAGGCTACCACCGTTTCCACGGTGGTTAACGATCGCGAGCCGGGGCTGCACTGTTTTTTTCTCCTCCTTCGCAAGGGGTTGTTGCTCTTTTGGTAGATCCTCGTCGAACGAGTCCCTCTGAAAGGAAACTATGCCACCGGTACCTTCCGTTTAGTACAGTGCTGGACAAAAATACAGGGTGTCCCGGGATTTAATATGTTCATACTTTGTCGGTATATTCTATGGTATAAAGTAAGAGAAGAATGTCATGTAAACATAGGTCGTACAGAGCTTTATTAAGAAGTTATAAGACAAATTCAGAATAGGAATAGTAATCAACTAAAAAAAGAAATAAGAAATAAAAAAGAGTCTTCGATCGATGTCAATCGTGTATTGTCAACAACGGTTATTAATACGTTTCGAAATGTATTAATAAACACAGCTTACGTAAACACACGGCATGTGCCGATTTATTCAAGCCAATGCTCGCGGTAACAGCAAGTTGATTACTATTCCTATTCGGAATTTTTGTTATAACTTCTTAATAAAGCTCTGTATGACCTATGTTTGCATAACAGTTTTTTCTTACTTTGTGCCATAGAATACACTGACAAAGTTTGAGCATTAAAACCTGGGACACTCTGTATAAGACACTTCTCATATTTCTATATGCATATCGTGTATTTGAAAGAAAAAGATATATATATATGTGTATCATGTGTACGATAATATACAGGAAATAGTATATTAATAATATACAAAAATAGAAGACAGTAATACAAAATTAGCATTCCTTTTACGAAAATGTTTTCACAATTGTTACATTAATATTTGGTGTAAGACCTTCTTCCTTGGTAAGATATCTACCGATCATTTGCGAATAATGCATTCTTTTGGTTCATTCATTTTCTTTTGTCTTCTTTCATTTATTTATTTAGTCAATTTTATTCTGACCACGGATAAGAGTAAGAATAAAATTTTCTTTAACATTATCGAATAAACATCCGATCGGATACAAATTTACCTAGAAAATAATTTATCTGAATAAGATTTCGTTCGAATAAGAATTCATTTGTACAGCAATTAATTTGGAAAATAATCGATTTGAATACAAATGATAGAAGATAATGGTTTTCCAGGGTTTATTCATTAATTTCTTCCACGTTAATTTTGACAACAACCTTGGGACAATTTGTTATCTTTGGGTATATTGCATAACTCATTAATGCATAACTAAATAATCTTTCTTCCTGCGTAAAGGAAGTTAGCGTATATTCCATAACAAATTACGTGAAAACGAAAAGGATATATATATATAGAACACACTGTTACTGTTTTACTCATTTTCGTGAGCCACTGCATCTACATGCACCGCGAGCACTGATCTTTATTCTTTGTGAGTTGTTTCGTAACCGTTTCGTGCCGACCGAAAATTATTTTATATATGCCTGTATGTCAGCCTATTTGTTTATTTATGCGGATCAATATTCCGATCTCGCTCTCTTGCGTCAGATCTTTTTAAGTTCTCAGTTTTCGATGCGAATGCTCGTGAAATCTTTGACCAAAAATCGTTTCATTCGAAGACGTATACAAATTGTAATGTGAACAATTTATACGATTAAAAGAAAAAAAAAGAAAAATAGAATAAAATTATTCTATTATTTATTAGAATATAATTATCTCTAAATTATTTTCAAATTTTCTTTAGAAATCTATTTTTAAAATAATACAAATATTGAACGCCTTAAATAATCAAGTCCCAAAGTCTCTTAACACGCCATCAATTACTCAGTAATTTCTAAATAAAGATTTCAGATAATATTACCTATTATTTAGTAATTAATAATAATTAACAAAGATTTCAGATAATATTACCTATTATTTAGTAATTAATAATAATTAACAAAGATTTCAGATAATATTACCTATTATTTAGTAATTAATAATAATTAACAAAGATTTCAGATAATATTACCTATTATTTAGTAATTAATAATAATTAACAAAGATTTCAGATAATATTACCTATTATTTAGTAATTAATAATAATTAATAAAGATTTCAGATAGTATTACCTATTATTTAGTAATTAACAATAATTAATAAAGATTTCAGATAATATTACCTATTATTTAGTAATTAATATTTAACACAATTTCAGCCATGTCTGATGTCTGATTCTTATGGGATCAAATGTCTTTTGGAAATAAACGTAGCTACTTGCGTAGGATAAATCTCCTTGTAATATCTGTTTCTCGTTATTTAAAATCTAGAAGCTAGTCGAGGAGTGGTACTATAGGGTACAGGGTAATGAGGGGGCTCCATTTGAAATAAATCACTCGATTGCATTTTTATATCGTACCGTTGCAAATCGATTCGGTCGAATCAAGGTAATATCAGACCTGGAATTTTATAGTCACGATACGTATGTTTACCAAGTAACCTGATTTAGTGGGCCGGCAATCACAACACCGTTTACCGAAAACTGGGCCAAACGATATCCTCGTGTCATTGATTCGATTTCGCAGTACTAAATGAGCCCATTAATATTTTCCACGATCCATTTTTTTTCTCCTCTGTGTCTATTCACTACTTGTGTTCATGCTTGCAATGAAGTTCAATCAGTTTTCAGTCAGTTGTTCGGAGCGGAGCGAAATGATTGAAAGTTAACGCATAACAAGATGCTCATCAATGGTTCATATCTTTTCTCAAAAAATGTCGTTTTTTTTTTAAGTTCTTTGTCCACATTATACATTATCCTTTGTCGGTTACAATTACAGCCGAAAAGTACTGTCAGTACATTCATGAAATGCGTGAAAAATTGAGAATTATACGCTCATCGATAATTTAAAAAAATACAAAAAAATTAAAAAGTGGCCCAATACTTCTCCATGACAACACTCGTGTAAAACGTGTAAAACAATTGCGAAATTAAATGAATTAAAATATGGAATTTCGCAGCACCCAGCTTATTCGGTTTCGCCAACCGACTTCCATTTTTTAAACATTTAGAACAGTTTTTATGGGCCAAACAGTATGAAAATGAAGACAAATAAATAAAGACAAGAAAAATTCCATATCAGAGTTTATTGATTCTAAAGACCAGAATTTTTCTTTAAGACAGGCATCTATGCATTAAAATCTCGCTGGGAAAAGTGTATCGAAGCAAATGGAGCATATTTTGATTGAATAAACAGCTTTCGAAAAAAGATATGCAGTTTTATATGTTCACTTAAAAATCCGGCATTTCATATCAGGACATTATAAAAATAAACTTTCGAATAAGAGAGACTTTACCGCACTGCAATTATTAAAAGAAGAAAGACATTTATGTAGCTTATGTTTCCAACAATTAATTTAAACAAAATAACGTTTTTTGATAACAAAACTGCATAGTCAAAGTTGATCACAATGATTATTTCTTCAACCTTTTAATATCTTACAAATTATAATAACGTTATATATATATATATATATATATATATATAATTATTATATATATATATATATATATATATTATTATATGTATTATAATTATTATATGTATTTATTATATGTATAACAAAACAGCTAAACGGTGCAACAAATCAAAACAGGTGCGTGTATGTCTACGTGGTAGATAAAAAGTATAATAAATATTATAGCATCAAGCAGCGTCGTCAACCTGGTGTCTACAAAAAGTTTAAGCGCCACAGGTAAAAAGCTAGTTTAATGATCAAGTCAAACAGTCTTTCCGTACACTCGAATAAGACTGTCAAATGAGCTGAGAGTCGTAAGAAGTAAACTGAACATTTCGGTCACACTTCGCCAATCTTTTTTGGCTCACGGCCCGTTTTTCGAGGACTTTTTGTTCAGAGCCCGCCTCGGATAAACTATTTTTATTACACGTTTTGCGGCAAATATTAATCTTCTTGTATATCATATTCACCCGTTTGTAAATAAAATTAATCCTTTCGCAGATAAAAATTGGTCTCTTCAAAATTCTATTCAATTTTAAAATTGAAATTGAAATTTATACATGAATTAACAAGGAAATTAGAATTTATTTTTATTCAATTATTTTATTATTATTATTATTATTTATTATTATTTTATTATTATTATTATTATTTATTTATTTTATTATTATTATTATTATTTATTATTATTTTATTATTATTATTATTATTTATTTATTTTATTATTATTATTATTATTATTATTATTATTTTATTATTATTTAAATTCAATTTACTTTTATGTGTAAAAGTAAGCGTTGAAGACCGCATAACTTTCTTGATGGAGGAGAAACAACGGAACAAGATGCTTTTGCCACATTGTGGCTAAAAATGAAATGAAATGAAAAATATGATAAATCATTATAGGAGTACATATAGTTATACTGACGTATAGAGAGTTAACTAAGTTAACTAAGCTTCTCTTTTCGTTTATTCATTTACTTTCCTTGAAAGAGTTTTTATAGAAATTTTGAACAATTTCCAAATCTAATCGAATAAATTCTTATTAAAATGAATTCTTATTCGAATAAAATCTTACTAAATCTTAATACATTTTTACTCGATTGGATAATTATCCGATAGCGTCGAATAACATTTTATTCGTTAGTATTTACTTCTTATTCGTCATTCGAATAAAATTTTGCCCGACTCTGCTTTCTCTCGGACGCATTCAGCAACGATTTTGTTGGATACTTCCACGCAATAATTTTCGGATACGGCACCGTTCCTCAAATTTTGTCGTATGCTTCATTATCGTGAAACGATTACACGGTTAGTGCGAGTTTCAATGAAATATTTCGTTTCAGGGTCAGTGGTGTAATATAAAGAGAGAAGAAGTTTGGTCGATTTAACGTGTTCAATCCTATTGTCTTTACCGGTTTCATGTCGTTGCGCGATATAACTTCTCCTTAATTAGCATTGCTATACAAGGCAGACCAATTGGTAAGGTATTTAATTGTTTCCAATCCTACGATATCACCTCGTGATATTTCTTCGAACAATTTTATTTATAGCGTGGAAGCATTGATAGAAGAAAAACAGCGACAATTTTAACTCGATATAAGGTTGAACATTTTATTTTTATCTTTAGTGACCGAATAACGATTTAATGTTCATCGATGCCAGTCGAATCCAAAGTAGTGAACATTAAGATCTTCACACCGCGTGACTTAATCTGTTTAAAATGTTCGATTGGTTTGTTAACATATATTTGTCTTGTAAATATTCGCTGATGTTTCGGTTTTCATATGTATACTGTTATCACTGGACTACGGACTTTCATGGAAAATAACATTTTTCTGCATTCATTGTAAGAATTTAGTTAAGTTTCCTACCATTTTAACTTAAACAATTTTTATTTTGCACAAATATTCGCATTCTAATTATTACTGACTCGATGATTATGTTTCAGAATTACGTTTCTCTGAGCGATATTTCTTTGATTACTACGATGATAAAAACAATTTGAAATTAGTAGTTAGTGCTCATCTGTATCTATAGAAGGAGGCACGTTCACAGATCTATAGCCCAAGGTGTGAGAGATACGATCAGGAATTTCCAGATTCCAGCCATACTTAGCATTTCTCGAGGGAAATATTTCCCGAGGTGTGAGGATATAAATAAGGGAGGTAAAACGGTTTCAGTGGTAATAGGGAGAATTTATCGAGGACAATGCATATGACTCGAAAGCGTTAAATTCGCAGAGATGATTGTATAATAGTTAATACTTTAGACAAATTTAAAGATGCTACTGTAGCGTTTACAACTTGTTAAAGGTAATAGAAGAAAAATAAAAAATCTAGTGCAGACTAAATTAGTACAGACAATTTTCATTTTTCATAAAGATCAGCAGTTCGCTTATTAATTACGAAAATGAAGCTGGAATATACAAAAAAAGGCAATAAAATTTATTTTTAAAGATATGCGCGTAATCTTGTTTTTAAGTTTCATTCGTTGTTGACGGTTTAATCATTGTATTGAAAACTATTCTGAATTACCATTTAACAAAAAAGCAGAATAAAGTGTTAAACTTATATTTCAAAAATTAAATAACGTTTATATGGTGTAGCAACAATATCGTTTATATTTAATTTTGAATCTTTTGACTGAAATGTCAAACGTTAAAAGTGAAATACAAGCTACGTTAGTATTGACGTGTCCAATTCTATAAAAAGTTCGATCTATTCTTGAAAATATGACTAGAAAAATTGAAAATTATTTTTCAACTTTTATTATATCCAATTCTGTAAAAAAATCGATCTATTCTTGAAAATATGACTAGAAAAGTTGAGAATTATTTTTAATAACAAATTTATTTTCTTATATCATATTAATTTGTATTTCCGTAGTTTTACAAGTATTTCAGAATTTTTCGAGCGGTGTCTCTGAATGCGAACGGGGTCGTCTAAAAGCTCGCGAGACTAATGGGGCATGAAGTGCACGTTGTTCTTTGCACAGGGAACTTTTTCTCGCACTTAAGAACTACAAGGAATGACAACGATGGATATTCCGAAATTATTCGTGGCATGCGCAGCTCGCGTGCGGTTGCGTCGCTTCTAATTAACCCGTTCAATTATCATTACACAGCCACTCTTGTACGCGTGTGCGTATTATTAAATTCCTGCACGATATTCCCCGTGTAACATTAGTATTGTCATCCTTCAACGTGTTCATCCAATAACCTTCTATTAATACTTTTATTTAATTAACACGTTGACGGTCGTGCCGCGTATGCGCAATCATATTGAATTAATAAAGATTATTACGAGAATGAATAATATCTATAATTCATTCTTTACAAGAGTTTCTACCGCGAAAGAATTGAATTTATATTATTCGAATGTGCAAACATAGTGAATTAAAATTTACAAAGTTCATTCGCGGACCTTTATCCAGAATAAAAACTTTCTATATCAATTTGTCCAAAATGGAATGAAAATGGAATGATTTAACCAATGAGATTTGTAATGTTTTGCAAAATTGAAAATCATTAATAAGAAACAGATAATTTCAAACGTTCTGTTGCACTATTGCAATTTGCATATGTGATGACGTGATATAATTCGAAGAAGAATTATGCAACGATTTCATACTTTTAATGTAATAAATTCATTAAAGTTTGAAATAATTTCATTTACTATCTTATTCTTTTTATTTTACTTTTTGAACATATATTCATTTTTCTATTTCACATTGTACTGAAATTGGAAAAATTTGATCATCAAAATCAATTATTATACTCAATTATTATATTTATATAATATTAATTAATTAATATTATAATAATATTATATATATATATAATATTATATTTAATCAATTATTATACTCAATTATTATATTTATATAATATTAGTTAATTAATATTATAATATAATTATAATAATATTATTATATTAAATTCTGTTATTCTTATCTCTTCAGGATTAACTATTACACGAAGTCATCATTTACTTATTAATGACGAACAAAATCATGTATTATTTAAATCATTAACTATTATATTAGAAAGTCATTTTTCTCATTTTCTCGTTAGTTCTCTCTATCTATTCATTTCATTATTCCTCTACACATTACGACATACGACCTCGTAATAAATATCTGTCTTACTTTCTCTTTGCGCAAATACACGCGAAAGATTGTTCCATCAAATACGTGTAACAAACGTTAAAACAAACACAATTTAGCCTTCGCAGGAAATTGATCGGGTACGACCTAGTTCCAGGCCGATCAAACGTATAAACCTTCGAAGTGCAGAAAAAGAAATTCTCATTTCGGTGCAAGTGAAAAGGCATCGTTTGCATTGTACCTGACTTAATGGGCCTCCTAGCGATGCTCGAGGCGGTATTCATCGATGTTTTGATGATTGACGTGGTGGGTAGTTTGCTCCGTAACTCGTCGATTAATTTATCATCCCTCGGCGAATTCTCGGTATCGCTGTCGCTGTCCGCGGAACTGACAAGCGACACCATTGTAACGATATCCATAGTTTTGGCATCGCTCGAATTCTTTCCTCGGCTAGACGAACGGTTCCGCGACCTTCCGTCTTCGTCGTTCTTACAGGACCCGGCACCACAGAAACGCTTCTTCACGCTTCGCGAACGCCTCTTCAAAGGTGCCGATCTTACGGCTCTCTGCGACGACACCTAATCACATTCTCATTTACATTCTTCGCTTATTTATATTTACCGAATCTGTGCAAAATTAATTGCGGCTTCTGTTAGCCGAACTCTTTTTTGGTCCAAAGTGTTCCTTCTATTTCAGAAGTTATTATATCATTCGATCGTATTCCCATATTGGACTTTATGAGAAAGACTATATTTTATTAATTATATTAATATCACTATATTATATTTTATCAATTATATTAATATCACTATATTATATTTTATCAATTTGTAGCATCTTCAACTGTAACGCGCCGATTTTTATGAAATGTTAGTGTGATGTAGTTTGTTAAAAATATTTGATGCTTTTTATATTAATAATATTATAATTTTATATTATAACATTTGATGATTTTTTTTTATCTGCAATGACCCATACTTAGGGACTGAAAACAGCCCTCTAAATATCTCGATTTTTTTTTATTTTCGCCTATTATATTATTTAACAGTACCTAATTATTACACGTATAATATAATATTTTATGATCCCATAGGGCAGAAAATTATTCGATACGATAGATTACAGTTGGACGAATTGCGAATGGAAATTTTAGGAAGAAGTTATACAGAATATAATACAGAATAAAATATTGAAATATAATAATTAATTAATCAAGTCAAGCATTAATCTCTTACTGTACTTATACTATAAATATTATTCCGTTGTTTTAAGTCGGAATATAATTCTAACCTCTTGTCACATCAATTCTTAAAATGATGTCAATAATTATGGATTTAAAGTAACGTTTACATTTTTTGTGACATTTAAACAAAAGCTTAAAAAAATACCATATTTCTGTATTTCCATATTACAATTAACAGATAATAGAAATATACAAGTATAGCTTTTTTTGATTTCTGTTTAAATATTAGTAAAAATGTAGAAGTTACTTTGAATTTGAAAATGAATTTGAAATATATTCCAAATAAATAAAACCACAAATATCTTTGCACAGATCTAATATTTATTATCATTTAATCAGTCATATTCGTTATCACTGATACTGCTTCAATTGACGGTAATTCCCCGAAGCTGATCGACACCGATATTAATGAACAATAACGCAGTAAAGTAAAAAAGAAAATAGATAGAATAATATAATAATTTTTTTTTATTCTATAATAATAATCTAACAATATAATAATTATTCTATCTATTACATAATAATAATAGATAGAATAATTTTCCATGAATGGAACCTTTTCTTATCAATTTGTAACGAGAAATATTCATATTTATTAAATACAAAAAAAATATCGCAACAACCAGATTGGAATAGTGCAATCATAGATAACATTTGTCTGATATTCGATTTCTAAAAAAATGCTCACTATTCGAAAGCGAACAAAAGCTTTTATTTCTATCTCGTCGGCGTGAACATCGATAAAAATCATTCTTAAGAGCAGATTTTTGCAAAACAATTTATACCTTCGTGGAAGTTACGTCGACACCTTCTGACGTGTTATCTTTATTGTCTGCGCCTATCTTCTCTTTATCGTTGCTGTGCTTCTCCGAAATTAACGAGCTCGGTGTGTCGATCACGATGTTCACCTGAACCCGATTGTTCGACAGATTTCCCAAGTGCCTTTGCGGCGGAGCCGAGCTGGTTCTCCTCGACTTTTGGTCGATCCTCTGACATTCTATTTTCTTCGGTGTAGAATGTCTTTCGTTCACCGAAATGGCGGCATCTTTATCCTCCACTGTCGTATCCGCTGTTACGGTTCTTCTAATTATTGAAAACGTCATCTTATTATCATCACGCGTCTTCTGCAATACTTTATTCTCCACCAATGGACAATCTTTATTTTCGATTTTAGCGATACGGGCACATTTGTCGATCGTCGAACTTGCCTCTGCTATAACCTTCGGTGTCGCAATTTTCTCCAGCGTGCCGGCCGATATTACAATGTCATCGGTTCGTGCATCATCCGATGCTTCTTGGCTCGGAATCGGCGTATCTTTCTCAGCTTTCACGGCCGGCGTTACTTTCTCCACCATCGAACTCCATTTGTACTCGGTTCTTATCGGATCGAGGAACGCTCTGTTCGCACCGCTGTGAAATACAGCCCGTTTTTGTTTCGCCGACGACGGATCGTTCTTCGATGTTTTCGCGTCGGTTGCCGGCGAAGTCTCGATTTTTAGGGACGGCAATGTCGAGGAAACGTTTAAGGCCGTCGATGTTTTCTTCTTGACGTTGGCGGGGTTGAAGGCACAGTCGTCGATGTTCGAGTTCCCTGGTGTTAGCTTGAACGAACAGAGAACATAAAGGGTGATGAATGATATGAAAAAAAATGACAAACTAGTATTTAAATGGTTCGATGTGTGCGTCTGATGGCGACAAAGAATTGTTTTACCGAGTTTGTTTCAGTGATTTTTTTCAAGGTCGTCGACATTTTTTTTGCATATTAACGTTTATTTTTTTATAGCGTGATGTTGGTGTCTTTTTTGCGTCAAGACGAGTTCAATGACCTATAATATAATGAGCTTGAGATGACCTTGGCAATTAAAATATGAGTTGAAATTTAAAGAATACAGAAACGGTGTAACTTACCTTGTTTTATTATAAATAATAACATAACATATTTAGATTGCATATATATATATATATATATATGTAATCTATATTATATATATATAATAACATATTTAGATTACATATATATATGTAATCTATATTATATATATATATATAATAACATATTTAGATTACATATATATATATATGTAATCATCAATCATCAATCATATGTAATCATATTACTATTTATATTACATATATATATATATATATATATATATATATATATGTAATCTATATTATATATATAATAACATATTTAGATTACAACACCATTTCTTCTACGAGCAACAGAACTAAAGTGAAGCAAATGAGCTTCATGTTCGATAAACATTATTTTTCGAAAATAGTCACGCTATTAATAAGCAGTAAATAAGCAATTTATATATACGAATTCTCTAGGTATACGGATATTTTTGGACGCGAGTTTATATTAAGACCCTTTAGAGTGTCAAACTTGATCAAACAAGTCAATTAGATTTGATCGTACAGCCGAAAGAAACTTTATAATTGCTCCTTTCAAGGAATATAGATCGACCGCGAGAAGATTTCTTTCATTTTGAAATCAAACTTGTTGCAGTTTTGTTAAGTTAAAAATAAAACATCAATATTCTATATACTGCTCGAAACTTAAACTAGATTGCCGAACACTTCGCCGTGTAGTGCTTGTTAAATGAAGAAGCTTCGATTCATACGTATTGTATCTATACAATTGCAATAAATTAAGAGCAACATCATAACGAAGTGCTCTAACTGTTATCATTAGACTACGGTTTTTATGCATTTACGGCAAAAATATAAATAATAATATATTATATAATATATTATGTTAATATATATTAATTATTACATAATATATATTATATATTATTATTATTATATATATTATATATTATTATATTATTATTATTATATAATATATATTAATATATATATTATAATAATAAATATAAATAAAACTGTGAAGACTAAAAGATTGATTTTCATTTAACTTTCAGTTATCGCATTACATCATTTGAATATTAGTATTTTTCTTTTGAATCGTCTCATTGTTGAAATATCCCAAATTATTATATTTCTTATTTTCTAATTCCACATAGTGTCTGTAACTTCAAATAGTAGACACACACGGAAGAAATCGAAAAATATCGATATATTACTTGCAGCTTACTATAATTATCAAAGTTCTACAATAAAATACAATAAATTCTTGCAACGAATATGGACAATTTCTATTTTGCATAAAAGAGTAATATGAATTAAAGTCTGAAACTTTAACCGCGCGTTACACAAGTAACTATAATCATAATTGTATCGTGTTTAGAGTCAGAGCCTAATCAGGGAAACCAGACGAATACGATGATAAGAGTCTCCCAAAAAAGAAAACAAAAATGAAAAAAATTACTATAGTTTTTTTCGCTCGCATTAGCACGAGTCTCGCACTCCAAGCATCACATTTATCCATGAAGATATTCTCGACAGTTATCGTGGAGATATTTTGAACAGTTATCGAGAGAATACTGAATTATATTTATTTACTTACATCCTCCTGTCTTCCCCTCGCATCACTCTCCCCCGACGGTTCCGTCTTCGCAATTTCCGAAACTTCCGAATCTTCTCCAACCGCAATCTTCCGCATCTCTTGATGATAATTCATAAAATTCGAAGACTCTTCTTCGCCTTTATTCACCGACGCATCGCTATCTTTGATCGCAACCGTGTCCGATTTGACCATCGCATTCTCGTCTTCTTTTCTCAAGATGTCATCGCAGCTTGTCCGAGCTTCTAATCGCCGAGTCTGTTTATTTCGCATGATGGTACTGTTGTCGGAAAGTATTCTCGTTTCGTCAGTATTACTTCCTCTCAATGTTGATGATGATGATGATGGGGTGGTAACGGACGCGTGACTGGACATCTCCGAGTCGCATCTGTCCTCCACGGTGCCATGAGCCAAGAAAATGTTGATGTTCGTTTTGTTCTCCTCGCGATGCTTCCAAGCTAGCCTTAATCTTTCGGCTAATTCCTGTCTGGAGCAAAGGATTGGCGGCTTCTCGATGCCGATGTAGCCCCTCGATTTTCCGGTCCCTGGCCTGGTTCGTCCAGGGATCTGACGAGCCACCACTTCCACTTGTTCGAGCTCTTTCTCATTCTTCCGGTGATTTTCGCTCCAGGCAACGCGCACCTGAACAATAAATTGCGCATAAATTGAGCATAAATCGAAGTTTTACGAGACGATTAGGCTGTAGATTTTTATGTTGGCACCGTACGCGCAGTGCTCGGTACGATGTTACTTCGAATTGCAAATACAGTGACGGATAAAACTATTCGTACACCTAGTACATCGAAATAAAGACAGTAATATTTTTAATAATATTACGTGTGTATTCTTTTAGAAGTCGTTATATGTTTTACAGAAATATATATAGTAACGAATATGTGCAAACAAAAATGAATAACGTTGCTTTGTAACTTAATGTTAATATTAATGTAATAATAATATTATAATATTAATGCTCTGTAACTTAATGCTCTCTGTAAGAAAATAAAATGTATAGGATTTTAATCATTTTTGAAGACAAGAGTGTTCGTGTGCAATCCTTAATTCTTAATATTAATTATGTTAATGTTACAGTTAGTACTTCGTAACACGTTTGTTACATGTTTTCCTGCAGTTGAAAATGTTTTGGTATTATTGTATCTTCTATGTTTATGAACAAACGTAAAGATGTATAGATTTCATTTGATTACAAGTTAGAAAGCACAATGCCATACATAGCGATGCGACTGCATACATTCATTATTGTTTATGTTTATGTAAAACATATAATGACATATAAATAAATACATGTAAGATTATTAAAAGTATCGCTGTTTTTATTTTGATGTAACAAATGTACAAATACATTTGTCCGTCACTCTGCATAAACTTCATTTAGTGAACAAAATTATAAAGATATCTTAAAATATTTCGCTTTTTGACAAAAGTATAACTGAGAATGCTTAGAATCATTTCTAATTTTATTGATTTTGTAGCCCTATACATGTACCTCAGTCAATGTATCTTGGAAGTCACGTATTTATGTGTATTAATCATAATTTAATTATATACCATTTTCATTAATTATATATCATTAATCCTAATTTAATTTTTAGCCACGATGTGGCAGAAGTATCTTCTTCTCTTATTTTTCCCACGTAATCAAGGGAGTTATGCATCATAATCTAAGGTAAATTCAATTCTTTGAAAAATTGTAAAGTTGTTGTTAAATTATATCCAGAAATTGATATTTGCTAGTTCTAAGTTGTATACATTTTTGTATACACCGGTATTAAAGTATTCCTTACAGGCACATTAGTTATTTTATAGACCTTAATGGAACATGCAAGAATTTTAATTAATTGTTAAACACTAGTTAGAAGATAGTCAAATAAAAATACTTATATTCTGGATCGAAATAGACCCGAGCACCGCCGACCGAGAATTAAATATGATTGTCGAGAAACAAGGACCGTTTAATTGTATTTCTGGAAATTATATAAATAATACAAGAATTTTCGAGGCGTACACATAAAACGACATCACTAGAGAGAAATTGTGTATCGAACAATATAATTAACCTGGATTATAATAGTATTATTATAATAATAAAAAATATTATATTATATTAATATATATATTATATTATTATATATTATAATAATATATAATATTATATTATATTAATATATATATATTATATTATTATATATTATAATAATATATAATATTATATTATATTAATATATATATTATATTATTATATATTATAATAATATTAAAAATAATACGAAGGATTTTATTTTCATAACAGATAGGAAAATATTGTTTACGATGTTATCATAAATCCGCGGTCGAATTATTAATCATACCTTGGGCCTCTCGAAACCAAGTTTACCGGAACCATGTTTCCCACGTGGAAGTGGACTGGCGCAGATCTGCAAAGATTTCTCATCCTCCGCGGACCGTTGTCTCCTGATCTGCTGACGGCGGGGCGCAGTTGGTTGCAAAGACAATTGCCGTAATGGTCTCGCCGATTTTCCGGGTCCTGACATTCCGATTCTCAAATGGGCCCGCGAAGACTACATTCTATATCAATGTTATTTCTGCCGATCATTCATAATGTCGAAGAGAATAGCCAAAACGACCGTACACTTTCCCGCGTTTCTACGTTCGAAGCGAACTGAAAAGATTGGCGAAACAATATCGTCTATCAAAAATACCACGAAAAAATACCACCAAATCTCCAACTTCTAAAAACAATCAACGGACTGCGAATTTTATGCATTTACGACAAGAACGAGCGGGAGCAATCTCAAACAAGCAAAATTTAAATAACCGAAGTCTACGATGACAACAATTCTAACTTGTTGAAATTATTAAAAAAGGGTAGAATTTATCAAAAGCCTGTCAATAGGTTTTTCAACGACCGAGTTATGCGACTAAGAGAAGCTAAATCATTATTTCTTAAATAAATAATCCATCATAATTAATGTAGAGGTTAATCTTGAAGTTGTTTGTACATTAATCGAAACGATCTGTTGCATTATAGTTGAAGATATCCTCGCTTTTGATTAATACTTGAAAAAATTGTCATCCGTTGATCTTCGACTTGAAAAGAGCTATTAAAAAAACTGTCGCTAGAATAAACTGTTAAGGTGACTTTCGTTTCATGCAACAGTCGCGGACAATGTTTGTTTCGCATAAAGATCCGCATTCCGATGATCGCGAAGACCGACACGATCTTGATATTCGTCCCCGATCAGTCGCGTGACAAAAATGTACTTTTCGAAAGTCGAAGAAAAGCTCTGACGAAAAGCTGAAGTGTAACATAAAAAACGAGGTAAATCGAGAAGGTGTCGAAGGGTTGTTCGATTCGGTCCGTTTACTTGATAAGCAGTCGTTCAGAGGTGGGATTATACTCGACGTATGAATTAGGGGTTGATACTTACTCGACTAGTTCGCGATTAACAGAGAGGACTCCAGAAACAAAGGCACGACGGATGAACTTCCATCGCGGTGGCGGCGCGAGCGAACGCCGACTGACTAACTTCATCCATTGCCCTCTGACACGATCGTTCACCACCACTGCCATTTCACCGATCCACCATCGTGTTACGTCCCTACTACTAACAATCGGTGCTCGTGCGTACTGTCAGCCACCAACACGCCGTTACTTCCACCCTCACTCGGCGAGTGGGGTAGTTGAACGATGTATTGTTCCCTTTAATTTGAACGACGTCCGATACTACTACCACTGTTCCATCGTCTATATCGTTGCTTTCGTTCTTCTGTGTATGTACATTCGAAGTAAGCTCGCTGATAGGGTAATCGAACCCACTCACGTACACCATCGCGGGCAGGCGGCCGGAATCGAAAGTAAACGAGGAGTGAAAGTAAAACGGCGTAAATAACTCCGAAATAGCCATTGTAATTTTTATGAGTCTATTGTGAAATTTGGGAACGTGATGCGAAATTATATTGGGTTGGCAACTAAGTAATCGCCGATTTCGGTTATAGATGTCTCTCACTCCCATTTTTATGATATCCGTAAATGTTATATTATAAAATTATTATTATTATTATTATGTTATTTTTTATTATCCGTGAACGTTAGCAACTGGACAAATTGAATGCAGCGGTCAAGGAAAAGCGACCAAAATAAAAACACAATAATATAATACAAATATCTGCAATACTATTTTACAAATTATGACAACAACTATTGGTTTTGCAAATATATTGGATTGGCAACTAAATAATCGCCGATTTCAGTTATAGATGTCTCTCACTCCCATTTTTATGATATCCGTAAATGTTATATTATAAAATTATTATTATTATTATTATGTTATTTTTTATTATCCGTGAACGTTAGCAACTGGACAAATTGAATGCAGCGGTCAAGGAAAAGCGACCAAAATAAAAACACAATAATATAATACAAATATCTGCAATACTATTTTACAAATTATGACAACAACTATTGGTTTTGCAAATATATTGGATTGGCAACTAAATAATCGCCGATTTCAGTTATAGATGTCTCTCACTCCCATTTTTATGATATCCGTAAATGTTATATTATAAAATTATTATTATTATTATTATGTTATTTTTTATTATCCGTGAACGTTAGCAACCGGACAAATTTAATGCAGCGGTCGAGGAAAAGCGACCGGAATTGGTCGATCGTAAAGGTGTCATTTTCCAGCAGGACAATGCTAAGCCGCACACGTCTTTGTCCACTCGGCAAAAATTGATGGATATTGGTTGGGAATCGATGTTACACCCACCATATAGTCCTGATCTCGCGCCATCGGATCACCACTTATTTCGATCCCTGGACAACTCCCTTCGCGGTAAAACTTTTAACGACGATGACGCTGTAAAATCTCACTTAACTCGGTTTTTGGCCGAAAAGGATCAGACTTTCTACGAGTGTGGAATTTTCAAGTTGTCGGAGAGATGGCAAAAGGTCATCGAACAAAATGGAAAATACATTACAGATTAAACTTCGTTCCAAGTGAAAATAAATTTTTTATTTCATCGAACAAATCGGCAATTACTTAGTTGCCAAGCCAATAGTTGTCGTTTCGTCCAACATTCGTTTCCTGACGATGCGTTCGACTGTGTCGAATATGAAATATCTGACTTTATAATAACGATCTTGTTTTTTGATCGAGAAATAGTACAAATTGATTTCGAGACGATTATGGAAGTAGATCAGTAGACTGCGAATCCTTATGCAAAATAAAAATTGTCTGTATTAATTTCAGGAAGCAGAAGTCGAATAAAAATGTATTACTGTGCTTTCAATCGTTTTGGTATATTTAAAACAATGTAACAATATTTTTTAATTCTTCTAACATCTTTACAGTTTTGCATTTCGTATTACCACTTCTGCCATAAATGCATCAAATCCACAGTCTAGTGATCAGTATATACAGGGTGTTAAAAAAAAAATTCGCTATTTATATGGTATACGGGGTACATTGTACTGAGTAAAAAAGCTTTAGTAAACATAGGTCGAAAGGTCAATCGTTTCTGAGATATACACATTTTTGTTTGCTAGTATCATGATTGACTTACTTACGAGGATATTTAAAAAGCCTAGTGTATTCCTCGTCTATAAACGACTTCGAAGAATTACGTAACTGTAACAGTGAATTGTTTTTAAATGACTTTTGTAGAGAAACATTTGAAAGAAAGTCAATCATCCAACGCTGACATTTACGAGAGAGAATAAATCAGAGCAGAGAATCAAAATTTGAGAGAGAGAAAAAGTTGTAATTGCACCAAATGCAAAAATAGCAATGAAGAATGAGAGCAACTCGAATGAAAAATGGGTGCAATAGCTGAGGCTTAACGAGTGGACACACGAAGGATGCCCTGAACGACGTGATTCGTACATTTGTTAGCACTGTATAACTGAAAAATCTGTGATCAGCTAAAAACGATATAATTTGTTGAAGAATTCGATTTACTGAATTGTTTTGTATTGAAGGTGTTATTGTCATTGTATTGCGGTGTTATAAGTCATTGGATAGTTCTTGATCCCAACTATTATATCGTGATGATAGAAACATACATATGTACAGTGGGTCACAAAAGTGTTCGTACACCTTTTAAAACGCAATAATTTTTTTAAGACTGGACCGAGTGACTTGAATTTTTTTTAGGTTATAGAGGGACTAGTCTACTAGACGATAATTGAAATGTCTTTTTTAATTTTGCTATTACCTCTCGTAGATCTCGATATCTCATATGTGCGGTTAACTTAGAGTCGAGTTACAGGCGTTGAAAGATTGAAAAAACTGCAGATTTCTTGCACTTATATTATTATATATATTATTATATATAATATATATATATATATATATATATATATATATATATATATATATATTATTATTATATAATATATTATAATATTATCCTTGCAACAACAGACAGAGTGCAACCCTGAGTTTCGAGTAAGAGAGGTTCAACAACAACAAAGTTCGACTTATAGAGGCGTTTATACGATGGTGAATTCTTCTACTTGTAAATGTGTAAGGAAAGATAAATTCGAGTTCATGAAGTTCAAACTCACAATGAAATAATAAATTTACGATCATAGAGAGCCAACCGTTAATTCTCTTGTGAAGATAAATGTCGACTTGCAGAGATCGGAGTTCTTCTGAATTTGAATTGTGGAGATAAAATACATAATTTAACAAGTTGATAAATGATTTTAGTTAACTTTGACGTGTTAATTTTACGTGGTCGGGTCGTCTGTCAACATGTGTTTCTTATATTATTTAGAATATTATTATATTATTATATTATATTATATATTATTATATTATATTATATATTATTATATTATATTATATATTATTATATTATATTATATATTATTATATTATATTATATATAATTATATTATTTAGAACAGACTACTCGATGTGAATGCTCATGTGTGTTGCATTTCTCTTGCTAGCGTTTTCTCACACTATTTTAGTAGCTACGATGATATTGAAAAATTAAAAACTCAAATTACGTTTGAACAAAAAATTATTATTGGACGGCTATTCGCCGTTTTGCAGAATACAGAAATTTTCAAATTTCCACGTTTTCGTTTCAAAAAAATAAGGAAAAGTACGTTATTTATTCGAGATCTCCGATTGATTCCTTGTTTTAGCGATAAACTAAGGGGTTCTTTTTTAAAACACCGGAAGAAATAAAAACAAATTTAGACCAAAGCCAGCGAAGTAAATATTTACCAAAGTTTTATATATATATTAATATAATTTATTAATATAATATAATATATTATATAATATAAAAAATATATAATTAATATAATATAATATTTATTATATTTATATATATATATAATAAATATTAATAAACAAATATTAAAATAAAATAAATATTATATTTATATATATATAAAACTTCGGTAAATATTTACTTCGCTGGCTCTGCTCTAAATCTGCTTTTATTTTATATATTATTATATATATATAATATTTACCGTTCCTAGTTGTCGAAGTATTTACGGCCGAACGAAAAGGAATGAAGCAAATTTTCGTTCAACGTTATCGAGTTATCTACTACGTAAGATTTTCCACCGACAAGTTTCTCGTCAACGAATCGGATTTCCAATTTTCCTCGTAATTCCTTCCTGCCGGTCGGCTTCTCGCGAGATCGAACCGCGAAAAGAAACACGCTCGATATCGCCGCGGAGGCGTGTGACGTGCCGAAACGAAGGTGTTTCGCTTTCGCAAAAACATGTCATTCAGGGGTCGAATTCGAATTCAGCTGGCAGTCACCAGGTATTATTGATCAAAACTTTACCTATCATCTGACAGCTTGTTGTCCGGTGTTACCATGGCATCGCCGATTATTCGAATCCGCTTCTCTCGTTCGTCTCTTTCTTGCTCGTTCCTTCGTCCGCGCAGAGTCACTCCCGGCCGAACCCGGCGAGGATTTAAACGGGGAAACTTTCGCCCCGGAACTCGGCCACGTCGAACTACCGAAAATTAAGAGAGCCCGCCCATTAGCGCTTCCAGCCTTAATTGCCCTCTTATCGGTGACTTCGACGTGCCCGGCTCCGGGAAACCAGCCCGGTAACTTGTCCATTCGATCCATCGATGTGTCTCTGTTTGGGCCTACACTGCGGTGCACACGGTTATACAGCACAATTTTCAAGAGTTTCGGACATTTACAGTGAGCACATGAAAGTATTTGGACGTCTTTCAACCATTTGCTATCGAAGCGATTTTAATTGTAAATCTGAACTAATTTTCTCGACTTGTGGTATCTCTTTTTTATGTGACATCAATTAACTTCTTTCGAATTTTACAAATGTATTTAAATGTTATTCTATTATACGAAATTGAGCCTTGTCAGTCGTACAACAGTTACACACTTTCGACAATTTTGTAAATCTAAACTTTGATAATATAAAAATCATCTTGGGACGTGATATAACAATTTTTTTTCAGTGGTGCCTCGGAGTCACCAAAGACTCGAGTGCAAAGAGTTAATATCAATTAACTTCTTTCGAATTTTACAAAAATATTTAAATGTTGTACAAATATATTGTGCAATACAAAAGTATTTAAATGTAAATCTAAAAATTGCGATTGATTAGAGCGATAAGGAATTCTCTTAGCTCGTAAAAAGTTCAATCGATTTCGATGATTTTTTTATGCGACAAAGTGCATTTTACTCATACGAAATTGTGCCTTGTCAGTCGTAAAACAGTTACACACTTTCGGCAATTTTGTAAATCTAAACTTTGATAATATAAAAATCATCTTGGGACGTGATATAACAATTTTTTTCAGTGGTGCCTCGGTGTCACCAAGTACTCGAGTGCAAAGAGTTAATATCAATTAACTTCTTTCGAATTTTACAAAAATATTTAAATGTTTTCAGACGTTGGAGGGACTAAAAATTGTGATTGATTAGAGCGATAAGGAATTCTCTTAGCTCGTAAAAAGTTCAATCGATTTCGATGATTTTTTTATGTGACAAAGTGCATTTTACGCATACGAAATTGTGCCTTGTCAGTCGTACAACAGTTAGACTTTCAACAATTTTGTAAATCTAAACTTCGATAATACAAAAATCACCTAGGAACGTAATATAACAATTTCAGTGGTGCCTCGGAGTCACCAAGTACTCGAGTGCAAAGAGTTAATATCAATTAACTTCTTTCGAATTTTACTATATAATTATATATAATTTTACTATAATATGAAATATATGAAATATATAAATATCAATTGTTCATAAAAAGTTATAGATACTCGGTGTATCTAGACGTTCGCTTAAAAATAGACTGTGTTAATGTAAATTTATCAGTTTATACAAGTTGACTTAATAATTTGATCGCTCACTGACTTTTTGTCAAATTTTCATTTTTTGTGGCATGTTCGTCGATCGACATCATTAAAATTACGTATAAAAATTAATAATATTAGTGAATACTCTTTCTAGAAAGACCACCATATACAGCTGTTGTTATATACGTTACCATATGCGTTGTTTGTTATAATCACGAATAGTGTTATCAACGAGATATTAACAATCTTTCAGTTTATTCGGAAAACAAATTGTTGATAGTAATCATATCTTTCAAGTAGAAGTAACGGAGAAAGTGTAAAGCGAAGTTATCTCGTGTAATCGATAATAAAAAATATACAATACAATACAATACAATATCTTCCACGAATGACCTCGCTAACGTCAGAGATAAACAATACTGGAAGGATTTTTTAAATGAAATTTTCTCTTCCTTTATAAATACATGTACAATAAAATTCCATTTAACGCTATACAATTCATTTTCCGGAATCTTAAAAAAGTTTTTGAATATTCTATCACTGTGTGTTTCTCTTCCTTGTACGTATATGTATTATAAATTTCAAGTTACTATAAAAGTAACCGGAAATTCCGGAGAAATTACTTTTTCCTTAATCGCATATTTTCTTTAACAGTTCATCCACTAAGAACATATCTCGAGCGTGAATGCTTCTAATTTTACGTCGGTCATATTGTTATAAATAGACGACGAATTTTTATACAAAATAAAAATTGTCCGCATTAATTTCAACATGCAGATACTACATAGACGTTTCTTCTTTCCTTGAATCATTTTATTTAGTGGAAGATAATGGAACAGTATTTTTAAATTCATTAAACGTTGTTTCTCAAGTTTCATTAAACTTGAAAATTAATTTTTATTATAACAATCTGCGAGGATCTACAGGATTACAAAAATAATTGTCATAATAAATCTTGTATTTTTTCTTTCTGTTGTACTATGAAACAAATTGTTCCGATTGTAGTTTTATTTTTTAGTTATTACAGTTTTTTATTATATCGTAGTCACTCATGCCAATATGAATGTTAATTATATTCTAAAATCTAAGTCGCACGTTAATTATGGTACAGTTAATTGTAAGACGTGGGGTCACTAATGATCTCGCAGTTAATGCGACCACTAATAATTTATTATTAAATAATATTATTTAGCTTCATTTATTAATGAAACTAAAATAAATATAACATAATATATGTAATATATAGCTAAAATAAATGAACTTATAATAATAAATTGTTTCAATTTGATTCGCCTTTTACGAACATATACGTGTCAATGAATGTGTTAATGGAGGTATTGTATATTAGAAATAATTACACATTCATTTTCAACTTCAATTGGAAAAACTATCGTTCACTTTCAGATTGTCGGTTTACTGCATAGTTTTATGCAATCGTCCATTTTGATATATTTCTGACTAAGAAAAATGTCTGTTTATGCTCTCTTCGCATATTTCGTATCGTTATCACTAGACCGAGGATGTTTATGCCAAATAGAAACTGCCTATCTTGCTTGTAAGAAACGCAAGATATCTCCTACCCTTTTGATAACATTTTAGCATTCTTAGGCTTCTAATGTATTTACGATTTTGTTTCTGATTCAATAATCTTTTTTTCTCAAAAATGCACAATGTCACATTACACGGGGTGAAATATAATATATTACATAATATATACATTATTAATGTATATATATTATATATACATTATGTAATATATTACACAATATAATATAATTACATGGCGTGAAATATAATATATTACACAATATAATATAATTACATGGCGTGAAATATAATATATTACACAATATAATATAATTACATGGCGTGAAATATAATATATTACACAATATAATATAATTACATGGCGTGAAATATAATATATTACACAATATAATATAATTACATGGCGTGAAATATAATATATTACACAATATAATATAATTACATGGCAGTGGCATGTAACAGAGAAGTAGATCACATATTTTCCAGGGTTGGTTAAATCAGTTTTGCACGAGTAGACGGCGAATTCTGCGTGTCGAGAGCATGATTACCTTTGCAGTTTTATGATTTGATGGGAGGAGGAGAGTTTGCCCATCCCTGCCCCGGTTTCGGGAGAAACGGTTGTCTATCGTGCCTGATCGGGACAAGAAAGTTCGAGCTCCGTGGCTTGCCAAAAATTTTTCGAGGCCTCATTCCGCGATCGGGCCGATTGCTAGACGGTCGATTTGTTTGTGACACGAGAAACGGGCTTAGAAATTACTTCGCCGGAATCCTCGATTCCCAGCGCACTCGAATCATTCGCCGAGTTTCACGAGAACCACGTTGCATGACCAATTTGTCCCCGATTCAAATTCGATGCTTTTCGTAACCGGCCGACGCTGGACTTGGGCAGAAATCATGCAAAAGTAGTAAACGATATTTCTCTGAATAAAATCATAATGCAGGATGTGGAGAAAATTCTGACTTTGTATCTGTGTATTCATACTCAAAGTCGGGCAAGTTTTATTGAATAATAATTAACAAATTAGAAATTAAATTAATTATGTAATTACACTTGCAAATAGTAATTAAACTTTTTATTCGATTCAAAAATCGTTCAAATAATATCATAAATAATTTATTTATCATTTCTTATTTTCAAATAAAACGATAGTAAATAAATAAATAAATAATAAATAAGTAAATAATAAAATAATAATAAATATAATATATAATAATATATAATATAATATATAATAATATATAATATAATATATATAATATATAATATAATATATATAATATGTAATATAATATATATAATATTATAATATAATATTAGTATTAAGTAATATAAGTAAGTAAAGTAATATATTAATATATATTATAGTAAGTTACTTATAGTTACTTATATTAAGTAATATATATTATTATATATATTAATTACTATTTATATAATATTATATAATAATATAATAATAATAAATGAATAAATAATAAATAATAAGCAATTAAATGATAATTAATAAATAACAATTAAAATTGTGTTTATAAATAAGAAATAAATTGTATTATTTTAAATAATCTATTTTGATCTATATATATATATATATATATAAATAAGAACTTTCACGTTAATATTGACTTACAGATTCCAAATATTTACAGAAAATGGACAGCGAAAGTTCATTTGCCTCTTTGCTTGAAGACTCGTTCTCCGACAACGAAACGGTTGATGAAGCTACCGATTACTCGTCGAAGATAAAAATATCCTTTTTAATCAATTCTTCCAATATACTCTTCGAATATTAAAATTCTACTAATATGACATCCGTTGTATGACGTTTTCTTAACGAAATAATGATCACGATGCATTGGAAGATTTTAGCCAGCGTTTCGACGTGGAACTCCTGCAACAGGCACTGCAAGTATGCTTGTCCTCTTGTCCGGACAATTCATTGGAAGTGAAAATATTCCAAGAAACATTTCCCATCGCGCAGCGTCTATTGTCTCAGGTAATCTTCAATTTATATGTTATTGAAAGTTAATGTTGTAACACCGGTCTGTGAAGATTATGCATTTACGGTAAAATTGAATAACCGCGATTTAAAATAGTAAAAAGAATAAAAGAACTTAGAAATATCAATGTATTATTTTGAGTCCAATAGAATCATTCAAGAAAGAAAGAAAGCACTTTCTATTTAGTTTTTATTTCTTGCAATCGATGCAGACAACTTTTTATTTTACGTCAAAGTCTTATTATTGCTATCACTAAAAATGTTCAGTGAAATGTTTTGTTGCTGTTCGTTTCTTTATTTTAACTGCTTTATAGAGTGATTTCTGATTATCGCATTTCGCCTTTCTATCGTTTCAATTTCGCTTAAGTATTACAATTGTTACTACTAAAATTTTCTGCTCTAAAATTGTATATATTATATATAATATTATATTATATTATATTATATTATATTATATTATATTATATTATATTATATTATATTATATTATATTATATTATATTATATTATATTATATTATATTATATTATATTATATTATATTATATTATATTATATTATATTATATTATATTATATTATATTATATTATATTATATATATTATATATTATATATTATAATTGGTAGAATGTTTATTATAACAATGTAAACTTATATTCATTTCTTTTTTTTCTAAGGCGCTCGAACGAATCGGTGAATTGATAAACTCGGACGGAGGAGGTGCTTTGGATAATGTAAAGCGACAGTTGTCCATTTCTCATGACCTGTTAACTGTGTGGGAAAAGTCCATCGAACGAGCTTCGAAAATTCAGAAAATATCTGCGATCAATCTAAGATTTTTATTGGAGGACGCATCTACTATAATTAAACTGATCTTCGAACACTGTCGTGCGAGGTATAAATTACATACAAACAGAAATACTAAGTTGCGTCTAACGACACATTTTTTCTCCTATGCACGATGTTCTGTCAGAACCTAACCACGCGATTTTTAATCTGAAATAGGAATGCGATGGAAACGATTCGTTTAGACCAAAATGATTTTTTCGATACTATTACAGCTATCTTTTATTATTAACTTTTGTGCTGAGAAACATGTTACACACATCCATATTCATGGGTGTATCGTACCTTCACACAACATAGGATAAAAATTTGTATCACGTCAACGAAGATATTAATTTCATTTTTCCATGATCTTTTAATTTTTCATTTCTATTTTATTTTTGCATTTCATATTTCGTTTACTTAGCTTTTACTATTATTTTATTATTTCTGTTATATTTCGTATGCACCAATCAATGCGTTATATGTTTCAAAATATCAAATTTTACTGAAATATCAACGATACGCGAAGTTTCTTAACTTTTGTCAGTAACCGTATATTTAAAGTAACTTCAAACTCTGATTGTGACATAGCGATCCTAAGCTTTCGCATTTAGTGGTAATACAGTCGTGTGCTATGTATTTATCAGGAGTCCGACTCGATGATACACATACATAGTTATCGCTATATTTATGATATGCACTCTATGCTAACACCATTGCTTGTGAAACAAATGACACGACTCGATATGCCGCGTGTAAAAATACTGTGGGCCTCCTAGAGAGAGAGAGAAAGATTCTTAATTCGACTTGTGTGTGTGTGACCGAGGTGAATCGATATGTTCCTACGTGACAGAAAAGGAGAATTTTCTTTGCAGCACGAAATTGTACGGAACTTTGTTCGAGGGCGTATCGGAAAAATTAACGAATCTCTTTCGTAAGGCGAAAACGATCTTGAACCTATTCCTGGCCACTTTGGAAGGTGTAATCGTTTTCGACACGGATGCGGAATCGGAAACGGAGCTGCTAGTAAAAGGTGAGCGATCCTATTACGTCTTAACGATACTTTAACCGGAGCCATTTTTATCCTTATCGCGTATTATTATTTTCGTGCGCGCGATACCAATATTGGGATAACATCGCTTTCTTTGAAGCAGTACTGGACCATTTCCGTTCCCATAACGTTCCAGGCACCGGACCGATAACGTCACCCTGTGCGCAAATAGCGCCAAAGAAATTGTCGGTCGTAAGTAGACCGCGAATCTTTATGCGAACAATTTGCAAGAACCAGGATAATAGACAGGAATGAATTTTTTGCTTTGATAGTTTTAACAAATTGAAGACAATGTCGCGATATTCATATATTGACCTGATATCTTCACTGCTCTGTATTTCACGTAAGGTGAACGTACCTAGCATGAAATACCCGCTTTATATTAACAATATTATAATATATATATAATATTATTATAATATTAACAATATTATGTTATATATATAATATTATAATATTAACAATATTATATTATATATATAATATTATAATATTAACAATATTATATTATATATATAATATTATAATATTAACAATATTATATTATATATATAATATTATTATAATATTCACGTTAGGTGAACGCACCTAGCATGAAATACCCGCTTTATATTAACAATATTATAATATATATATAATATTATTATAATATTAACAATATTATATTATATATATAATATTATAATATTAATAATATTATGTTATATATATAATATTATAATATTAACAATATTATATTATATATATAATATTATTATAATATTACATAATATAATATTATATTAACAATATTATATTATATATATATAATATTATTATAATATTATATAATATAATATTATATTAACAATTATATTTATTCTAATTTACCTTTCTTGAGACATTTTCATGCCGTATTTTCACCCTTCCTGTACACGGTACAGTGATTGACAGAATCGGGTCTCTGGTCAGCATCGCGCATGCATTGGATCTGAAGACGTTCGTTGAAACGTCGAAAATGTTCGGTAAGCTGGCAGTTACCTACCAACATGTTGTGAAACGGGGGGATCCAACAAACATCACGTTGCATCTCGAACAGTTAGCGAAAGACGTGACGTCGATGCTTTTGTGGCTTCAGGTAGGCTGTAACTAATAAATGATCGCGACGCACGACATTAGGAACTCTTTCGGCGGCCATAAATGCTTCCATCTCCGTTCTAACTATTTTAATTTTTAACGAAGAAAACAATCGTTTACAGTAGCGCATGTATTTTTCTTCTATATTTTTTATATCCGATTCCATTTGCTATAACTATAGTAATTTATTCAAGCGTTTCAATTCAATCGCTAACTGCGAGTTAGCTCAATGATTAATCCATTTTATTAACATTCGTTCGTATCTCGGGAAATTTAGCTCGCCTTTTTAACAAGATATTAAACAATGTAATAACACAAAGATATTAACGATATTTTTTTTTCTGGTAATCCACCGTTCACCGATTCAGAATTCTCTTGGCAATGCAGACGAAAAGAAGATAAAGGTAGCTGGTCATTCGTTAAAGATTTTGGACAGACTGCTCGCAGCCTATTATTCCAATATAAGCAACGAAACCCTTCTGTGCGTGATCGAGCTTATCATACAAATGCATAGGTACTTGATCGGGACAAAAAACGTTCGTTGATCGTCCCCCGTGTTAGCTTATAATTCGTACGCTATTCTTCGTCGTCAGATGTAATCCTGCCTGTTTGAGAAGGTGCCAGATCTCTGATAAAATGATCGAGTTAATAAATGCTCACATCACAAGGAGCACGGAGCCATTTTTGAACACCGTTTTCAAACACTCCGATTTCAAGCAGGTACTTTTATAATTAATGTGCTCGATATCGTTTGTTTTTTTTCGAAGACGAGAATTCGTCTCTCGTTGATTAACGTTGATCATTCGATCTTGATTAAGATCGAATATGCTGATTATCCGGAACTTTTAGATCTTCTTCGAGTGCAAACATCGAACGAACTTCGACAAGCTCGGTTACCATTTGTTAATTATTAGTATTATGAAGAAATTAGTGAGCATGCCGTATGAACAGCACTGTGAATGGACGCTGGGCGCGGAGTCGATCATCGATGTCGCGTTAACAAGCATTTGGGACAGTAAGTGTTTACAGTGATTGTTAGCGAACAATTATCCCAGAATGCGGATTTTGTACGACATTTATGACAAAATTAAGTAGACGTTGCCCGAGCTGGTAGAAACATTTAAACAGTAATCATGACTAATCATTATGCATCTTCGTATGAGCCGTTTATTTTAAAAGTGGCATAAGTCACTTTTTTTTTTTTAATGGAAAGATACCGTTCAATTGTAATCAGTGTTACCATTAACTCGATTTTTTTGAAAAAGTGACTTATGCCACTTTCAAAATAAACGACTCATATATCGATATAAGACTATCAATTTGCAACTAGTGAAAATGATTTAAAAAAAGAAAAAGAAATTCTGAAATGTTCGCAATAAGCACAGAATTGTTTGACTTGTATTTGCTGTTCGATTTGTTTATATACATATTTATGTTATTTGTATATTGTAAAGGGCTCGATAGATGATACATTTATACGGAAAATTATTATTTTGCATAAAATCCGCAATCTAGTAATTATTAGCGAAAAGTAAAAGCATGGTAAATAATAAATATCCGTTATTCTAACGAATATTGCTAGTGAAAATTTGTTAGAACTATTTTTTAATTTCTTTTATAACGTTTTAATATATGTGTAATATATGTGTAATATAATATAAAATAAATATAATATATAATATATAAATATATATATATAATATATATATTATAATATATTATAATATAAATATAATATAAATATAATATATAAATATAATAGTAAATATAATATATGTGTAATGAAGAATATTATTTTATTAAATGCTTTAAAAGTACAGGAAGATATTTGTGCGGGAGACGTAAAGTTGCCAAGCAGCCACGATATTGGAGAACAACCAAGATTGGCCACGTTGTACGAAACCACCCATGTCCTAATTTGTGGTTTAATCAGCCAGATCTCTCCGGATGGTTTCTATGCTGTCGAGCTAATTTTATTGAAGCATTTGTTGAGCGATCGACTTTGGAGTGCTCTTCTCAGCTCGGACATCTGGTGTTTCATAGGACGGTTTGTATAATTCTACACAGCAGTCACTTTATCGTTATCACTGTCATCCGATTCGATGAATTCGTACTATAGTATGACAAACAAAGATGCGTTCATACGTTTGAGTGAATCAGCTCCCGACTAAGTCTTGTAATTACGATACCATACTGTAGGATCGGAGCTTTTAAAAAATTAATTAATGGAATCTTAATAACTGGAAGAAAATTACGAGAACGCGCCAATAAAAACTTTTAACTAAGTTACTTAACAACTAAGTACACGAACGAACTTTACGCACAGATCTCCGTTTGAGATTTTATCGTTTTCTTCTAAATCGTAATTGAACACAACGTCTATGTTATCGAAGAGCAATGACGTATCAATCTGGCCAAGGTCCCTCATGTCACGATACAAATTACTGTAAAATTATCAAATAATTTTACTTTAAACCAACACATAGTAGTTTTAATTTTATAAAATCATTTCAGGACACAATTCGTAAGATATTTCTACTTATGTGTTTGGAAATTGGGATGTTGTCGTATCTTTTTTTTAGAATCGCGACTAAGTTATCGACGACTAAGTTTTTTCATGACCGAAATATGTAACGAAATGATGTTATTTGAGACATCTTGTTGATTTACGAAAGAAATTGACAGATTGATTAAGTGACAACTGGGCGACATGAAGGCGAGGTAGCTAGTAAGAGGGGGAATGCAAACCCCCAAAGGTGTCTTCTTGTCGCGGAAGGACTATAGTAATTTTTATGCATTTCATTCGACTCACTGTCAAACGTTGGCGATTACGCTCATTATATTCGTATATCTTCGTGCATTTGTGGTATCTGTGAATATCTTAAATCAAAGAAAGCTTGTTCGTTAACAAAAATCGATAACATTTATCTTATATTTGAATCGCAAGAAACTATTCGCTGTACGAAATAAATGTTTGCCTTTTTGTTTTTATGAAATGATCTTTATGAAAGTAAGAAGAGTTTGCATAAAGATCCGTAGTTATGTCATTTAATAACTCTTTTTTAGTTATCAATATTTAAACGTAGAGAATACAAGAATCGGTTAAAGCTAATAAACAGTTCAATTCATTCAAGGTTTTATCCTTTGATAAGAGAATCAGAATGCCTCTTTCATACAATATACTACTTATATACATATGTATAAGTATATTATATATAATATTATATATATATTATTAAATATATATTATATTGTATATATAATAATATATTATATATTATATCATATATATATATATAATATAATATATTATATTAATATATATTATATTGTATATATAATAATATATTATATATTTTATCATATATATATAATATTATATATATATTAATAATATATATAATATAATATATTATATTAATATATATAATATTATATATATATTAATAATATATATATATAATATATATTACTATATATTATTATATAGCTTATAATAATACTTATAATTTTCATAAAACCGTCGGCTATCCACGATTCTGTTAAACGATCAGTAACACATTATTTGCAGAATCAGTTCTTCGGAACTGTGCGTGAATCACGTGAAATATTTATTGAAAGTTTACACGTCGTTAACGGAACGAGGCAACAGCCTCGAACTTGTCATTTTGGAGAACTTGATCGGAAGATTGTACAGTTTGCTCTCGGAAGAGTCGAGGCACTCTATCATAACGGAGCTCGACGATCTCGAGAGCCGATCCTGGTGTGCTGTCGCGAGCTTTTTGCCAACGAAAACGAGATCGTTTCTGCAGAAACGTCTGACCTGCGCGCTTAAAGAAATCCCCGAGGCTTTTCTGAAACTTCAACGGCAGCCCACGGTGCAAAATTGGAATCGTATCGTAAGTCGTAAGCCGCATCGGTCGAAGCATCGCCGATGAATATCGTTCTCTTTCAAAGTTCGCAACGGTCACCGTCGTCTCTTTTTTTTTTCCTGTACGCAAGGCGACGCTGCTGTTTTTCATTGGGAAACTTAATTATACCGGAGAGAAGAACACCGCGGACGTATTTTCGCAGATGTGGAACTGCATTTCGAGCACGATCGAGATTTTGGAAGACAGGCAAGTGGACATAGTGTCGGAATTCACGCGGAAACTGATCGAAGCCACGCAGCCGGAAAATATTCAAGATGACATATTCCACACGGTATGCTAACTTCTTCTTATAATTAATTACATATACCGCTGCTTGAGCGAATGTTATGTTAAATGTTCGATACGCCCGATTTAAGAATAGATTTCTGTCACTTCATCTGCCACGATTTATTTTAAAACATTTACAATTTAATCCTGTTGTCCGTAAGGCTATTTGAATTTCATTCGAATAGATATATTAAAAGTAAAATGTTAATTGAAAAATGTGGTCATAAGAAGCATGAGCAACCGAAATAACTCGTTTTTAAGTTATTGGAAAACACAGAGTTTTCGGTAAAAAGAGCATGTAGATAGTCCTAGTGCATTAGATATAGATAGTTATATATATATATATATATTATATTATATAATTATTATTATATTATTTATTAATTATTATATATAATAATGTTATATATATTATAATACTATACTATAATATATATAATATGTATATATATGTATATAATTATAATATATATATATATTATAATATTATAATATTATATTATATTATATTATTATTATATATATATTAGATAGTGCTAGTTACAGGTAGTATACAAGGTAAAATAAGCTACGCAAGTAGTGGGGTGGTGACACACACGCCGGGAGTTGCGACGCGTCTACCGGGTGAGCATTATAATTCTGAACTACGATCCACGCTATGCGAGATTCCCGCGCATATGTCGCCTACCCCCACTCCTCGCATAGTCTATTTTGCCGCGAACACTGGTATACAGTATTCTCTCGATAAGCTATCAAAAGACCTCCACGATAACTGTCAAAATTCTATCCCCTCCATGGATCCCCCTTGAAACCGGTGAAACGTTAAAAACACACTCGACAACTGAGCGTCGGTGAGACTCACACGTCAATGCAAGCGACGCAAAACATTGTAACTTTGACCATTTATGTATTAGGGGGACCCGAAAGTTATGTCGTTTGTTTACATTAAATTCAAACAGATAAATATGCGCAGAAACGACATTACTTTCCGGTCCCCCTAATACTTTAGTTCACTGTTTCATAGTTGAAATAATAAGGAAGGTAATTTCATAGGTAATTTCATAGTTGAAATAGTAAGGAAGATAATCGAGTAGGGAGGGGATAATTTGGGGGGCCCGATAAAGCTTGCCAAACGCCTTGATCTTCGGGCCCATTTTCTTTTTCGATCGGAATTCTACGTTCCAATCGAACGTAGAGTTCGATTTCTTTCAACTTTAAGTTCGGAACACCGCAAAACACATTTAGTACCTCCAGGATAACTGTCGCTCGACAGACCCAAAGCTCTCCCTCTCCCTCTCTCCCTCTCTCCCCCCCCTCTCTCTCTCTCTCTGGAACAATTATCGACAGAATACTGTAATAAAATTCAATTGCCTCGCAAATGCGTTCTTGTTAGTTCATCGTGATCTGCATATTGAATATTTGTCCTTCGCATTTAACCTTTTGAGCTCTGAATGCTCCTGGCCGAAACGGTGACCATTGCTGGGTGCGGAATAATTTCTTGCCACACTGAAGCGACTATTCGAGGCGCGAACAGTAATAAATTATAGTGATTCTTTCGCAGAAGGTCAAATAATTAATCTTCTGATTCAATGTCTGATGATAGTGACTCACTATAATCTATTTCACTGTCGTCCCTTGTGAAATATTCCTCGAGATTTGACATTTTGTAGGGTGTCACGAATAAAACAAAATAATATTCCGCACTATCGTTGTTGACGCGAGCGAGACCGTGAGGTTCTTACATTCACAAGACGATACTGCTGACCGAGTCGTTTTGAGTGCTTTGAGCCGCGAAAAGGTGACGGTGCAGATAATTATTTTGAAATCTAATTAGTTAGAGAGTGGGACATAAAATGGGATTTCCGTTTCGGAAATTCTCGGGGATTTTTATGACCCTAATATTGCCCAACCGCGCTACCTAAGGAAGGCAAATTACTAACGAGTGCCCCTGTATTAATTTTACACGAAAATAACTGCATATCGATCGAAAAAATCGACAAACGCATATACGCGCCCTTAGTCCAGGCCGATGACTTAGAGAAAACACATAAATGCGGCCTCAGGCCACACGGACGACTTTCGCCAAACGCGTATATGCGTCCATAGAGCTCTAAGGGTTAAAGTCCTAGGACAAATCTAGCCGCAATCCGTTCAAATCGAAACCCGCTGGAACAATATGCAATAAATTTCAGCTTCTGGAAGCAATGTTAACGTCGCTTCTGTGTTCGCCGTCGCACGTCAGAGCGACCGCGTCGCATTACCTGAAGGACAACGTGAACAAGTTCGGTAATTGCGGTCCGAAGACCGCGAATGCACTGACAGAATTGAATTGCCGTCTTCTGGAAGACAACAATCCGTGGGTACGGCAGGAAGCTTTGGAATCGTTCGATTATATCGCTCACATGTGCCCGAACGAGGATCTGGTTACCAAAATGGCGACAGCCATTACCAGGAAGCCATCGCTGGGCGAGTCTCTTCCAGCTTATCTCTCCAGCACGCCTTATTACGAGCTCCTCGACTTTTCGGACGTGCGGCTTTACTTGCAACACGTGGCTAAAAATTCGGTGAACGTTTGCCACATTTGCTGTCGATACGAGGAGTCGCAAAGGGACGAGAAGCTCGCTCGAATGGAAACCGAGTCGAGCGACGGTTCCGAGGGTCAGTTCTCATCGAATCCGTCGTCGCATGTCCTGGACGAAGAAGCGAACAGGATATGCGACGAGTTGAATGACATTTTAAGAAACACCGCCGATATCGCTGACAACACGTTACGAAGATTGCGACTCGTCTGTGCGAAGCTTTTAGACTTGACCGAATCGTCGAAATGAATTTTTATTTCAGTATTATCTTTTATAAACAATTTATTTATGATCACGGGCGAACGTACAGTTAATGTAGCGTAAAACATACTCCATGGTAATTATCGGTTTTTTGGAAATATTGTTGAAAATATTGATATCGTACGCAAAGGAAAAATATTTCACTTTGTTGGATGCAGAATCCGATCGGATGCGAGAGTTAGGCCGATCATGTTTCTTTCATGTTACTTCACAGTCGGTTCCGAGTTCTCAGTTATTATGGATAACATAGTTGTCTAGTGTGTTGCACTCCAGAAATTCTGCGCATCGTCGTATTTCAAGCGCAAATGTAAAGAAAAATATTTGGAAATAAACTATGGAAATCGATCATCAACATATTTATTATCACTGATATATATTCCCACGGTTAAATCCTACAAAAATATCGGACCAGACGGAATGTGAACACTTCGACACACACACATTCACGAAAATGAAAGCCTTTTAGAACTGAATATAATTTCGACGAAATATTATAATTGCACCAAGAGATCTAAATTGTTTCCAATATTAGAGGAATTAGTTTGCTAGACAATAATTAAAAAATTGTTTTTTAAAAATTGCAATTGATTGGCATGATAACAAATTTTACAAATTATTATTTGCAATTGCAAATTATTATTATTATTATTAAATTATTATTAATTACAAATTATTATTTTGTTTCAACATTTTTTATCCGAGCTTGTAACGAAAATTTGTGAAATGCATTTTGTAGATCTTGGTAACTTATACAGTGACGTCAATTAGTATTCGGACACCTTTTAACCCTTAGCGGACAAGAGGGTGTTTATGTTACATTTCGTTGTCTCCAACCGGGGGAGGGGGGACGCATTATTGGTTCTTGGAAAGGTTATATTAAATTCAAATCATTTTTTCAACAACCCATCCGTCATATTTGATCCGCCATTTTGTTTTTGGAATTTTTCACCCCTTGCACTCGAAGCTATTTCAACTGAAAGCATAAAATCAATTTTCTAACTTACAGTATTTCTATTTTATATGAGAAAATGCATTTTATGCATATATGAAAATCGACTCTTTCAAATGTAAACATTGTTTATATCAAAATTATCTTAAAAGCTGATATAATAAATATTAGTGGTGCCTCAGAGTCGCCACTCGAGTGCAAAGGGTTAAATTCAGATTCGTAATCAGCGACCATGAAAACCCTTACATACGAATTTTCAAATAAATCCGTCACTGTTTCTTGTTTCGACCATGATTTCGAGCTTTCGTACCACTGTGCGCAGTCACCTCTCATTGGCCAGTGTTTTTTCGTTAATAACTCGTAAACAAAGCCGCAGATTGGATTTTCGCGAAGGAAAAAGTTACTTAGAATGACCTCAGCTACTCCACATTTCCGTATTGCGAGACCTTTTTGAGACACCCTGTATATCTCTAAGCCAGAGCGGTAAATCCCCTTTGATTCTTACATATCTATAACCTCTGCAGGCATCTCTATGCTCAGTCGTATGGTTGCAGTTGATGAGAGTGCATTGTTCAGTTAGCAGCGGTATGTTTTTTAATCATATACAACATAGTAGGATTTTATTGTTGATACTAATCTAGACCTACCAACATTTTCTGCATAATTTTACGAAATGCAGTCAAGCGACCGCTTTTCAAATAAACTTTATATTTTTTTTTCTAGTTGCTTGCAAATAATAGATCATTTAGCACGAACAGAGTAAAACACAAAATAACTTTCACGTAATAATAATTAGAAAACGCTTATATTTTGCATTTTAGACGTATGGCATTTTTTAGAGAGAATACTCTTGAAATTGACAAATTTATATTTTATTTCAGTAATTTAAATATCGTTATTCAATCCAGTAAACATTTTCCAGAAACATATTTCATATGTACGACAGACATCTTTTTTTTGTTGCGATATTCAATTTGACATGTTTTTCGTTTCTCAGAAATTCTAATAAAATCTGCTGATGTTTTCCGCGTACGTGAGAAAAACACAAGCGGATGACATTTTCTTTGAGAACACTAACAGTAATAAATAATAAGTTTGCCATTTTCGTGCAGACATTATTATAAAAGTTCGTGCATTTTTCTAGCGGTCAAAAGACCATTTCATGGTAGATATTATAGCGGAAAACATAAGATTATCAGAAGAAAAAAAAACAGAAGAAGAAGAGGGTTGGGTATTGAAAAATTAGTGATTTTACTTAGTTTTAGAGTTAACTTTGGTTATATATATATAACTTTGAAAACTCTTAATATTTCATGATTAAAAAATTATTCTTAATTCTTTCCGGACCAGTGAAGCGAGCGAGCAATTTTAACGATTCCCTGTATTTATTAATTTATTATTTTATCAGAAAGTGAAAAATCATCGATGATTCTCCCATTCAGTAATATTAAATATCTCGAAAATTCCAAGCTGTCTATTTTTATGCAGAGAATGCAAGGAGGAAATGCTGACATTTTTTGCAGCAGTTGCAAAAGTTTCTCATCGATACTTTGGAAACTACTAAATTCCCGAAGTTACAATTTTACATTTCCGGGCGATTTTCGATTTATTTAAAACCCATTAAAAACCATTCATTCTCTTCTGCAAAGTAAATAATTACTAATTGCTTTATGGTCTACAAAGGAATCATAATATTTGGTAAATCAATTATGTAATAGTTTCGCAGCTCTGGCAGTACTTCTTTCTATTGATTAATTTAATTTTTACACATTGTCGGTTATAACAAATTTATTTTAACATCAAATATTGGATTTTATTGGATTTTATTGCAATTGGCTACGCACCTTTCATAATCTTTGAAACCAAAATAACAAGTTTTAACATTATATTAAACTATACCAAGATTGGAATAAACTATTTTAAAAGAAATTTCGAGAAGTTCGCAATTTGCCAAAGCTGTGAAGAAACTATGGAAGGTCGCTTTTTACAACTGTTTCATCTGGGTGTGTGTATCGAAAATATAAAAATGGCATTAAAATTGATCGATACAGACGAACAATGACGTTCATCGAAAGATAGACTAAATGATTTATTAAAGCTGTTAGCCGAAAGTGTCTTGGAAAACCACCATGGTCCAGTAAACTTAATAGTGTCAATTATTCCTTTAAATCCTGAAAATAACTGAGGTAGTTTGTCCCAATCCGGAATAAGTTGTTCCGTTTTCGAACAACATCCTCAAATATGATTTGAAGTTAACGTTAAAGTTCTCCAAGAAAAAAAATCCCGCGAAATCGTAACCACACATCCGTGGAAGCGCTCTACAAGCAGTAGTGCCTAGAACGTTGACCTTTATAACATATTTCAAGTTCGTTAAAATTAGTGGAGCATACCCTCGCCGCTGGACTTTTATATTAAAGATGCAAAAATTATAATTATGATCATATATCATATAATAGATGGATAATCCCAACTTACTGAAAAATGATAAACCGTTACAACTGGTAGAAAGCATGTTCATAAGACTTGCACAGGAGGATGTGAAGGAAGCCAACAAAATGTTGCAGGAGGTATTTCAATCATTTCAAACTTTATTCATACATGGATCCCTTTAACGTTAGAAATATTGTTTTGCAAAACCCCTGCTTTTGGTTTGATCTTAATTTGAAAATTACTCGATTGCATACACAAAAAGATTAAATAAAAGATCTGTTATTATTTTCATGTTATTATAATAATATTATTATATAATAATATTAATATAACAGATGAGAGTTGATTAGAGAAAATGTGTACGAGCGTGCAGCAAAGTGAGCATTAGGAATTTGAATAAGAAAAAAAGCAGAATTCAAAAAAAAAACCAGATGCAAATAGTTAATTGAACATTTGAGTAATGATGTATAATCTTTTTTGTCATTTTCATTAATTATAAATCACGGGATTGACAACATGAGACAATAAGACGCTACGTTCACTAACAGTTTCCTACTACTCCAACAAATCAATAAGATAATTCAACAACCACCACTCAACTTCATAGTTACGGTGGCTCTGATTAATATTTGGACACCTTTTAAAATGCAATAAATTTTTCAGGATTGGACTAAATGGCTTGAATTTTTTTTTAGATAATAAAGGGATCATTCTACTAGACTTGCTTTTATTTAAATTTTGCTACTGCTTGAAATGACAAGAGAAATAAAGAACTCTCATTTTTGTTAACTTTTATCATCCGAGCCTATAACGAAAATTTAAAAAATGTGTTTTGTAGATTTCGGTAATTTATATGCATGTTGAGAATTTCATCGAAATCGGTTGACCTTGGTATGAATTGTGAATAATTAAAGATCGCAAAAATCGCTGTTTTGTCCCGATTTTTGACACTTTCGACCAATAAGTGTGAGAAACCTGCAATTTTTAATGCACACATAAGTTATCAAAACAAATAAGTTTGTTATTAATATTAACGCAATAAGTTTAAAAAACGCGTTTTTTAAATTTTTGTAATAGGTTCAGATGAAAAAGTTGAAAAACATGAGTTTTTATTTAGAAATAATTAAGCAACTTAAATATCGTAAACCAAGTTCTTTTTCATAGCCGGAAAACTGAAAATAACTGAACATTCTATCCCGATAAAACAGGTAATCAATGATTTGGTAGACAAAATGCGGATGAAGAATTCTTTATTTGAGAAAGCATACAACAAAGTTGTTTTTTGTGGTAGTTTTTACAAGGGTACGAAAATAAGTGAACCAAACGAATTTGATATAAATATTGTGTTAAACTTACGTAAATATATTATCCACCCTAATGATATGAAGGTAAAAATAACATTGGCATAACTTGTTATTATAATAAATATTTTATGTAATGTGCATTATATTACGGGGATCTACAGCATTTGTGCATTTCCGCAGCTTGATTTTATTGAACCAGGATTTGTCGGAATTCAAATAATTGATCATTTGGACGCTCCAGTTTCGCCAAGGTACATCTTGACAGAAGGAGAAAAAAGGTCAGAAAATGTTCAATATGTTTTCAGATAATTTTGTCGAAATTGCTTAGGTTTGTTCAATTCGGTATCACGCTTTTGAATCTGTCATAGCTTAAGCTTTCAAAGCTGCAAAGATCGAAAGTCCAGGGCAAATTTTATCGTTAAATTTTTATTATAATTAATCGTAAATTATAAAATTAGGTCCGAAAAAGAAAGAATAGAATATATGAAACTGCAGATTCTTTCTGAGGAACAGAAATATTGTTCAAGTGGCAGAATTTAAAAAAGAAAAACTGGTTTTGAAATTTCGATAATTATCACGGTAAAGGCATAAAAAATATAAAGGAATTCTTTTTTAATTAAAACTTTGAATTTCACAAGCCTAAACAATTTTATGTATTAAATTATAATTGTTTGGTATAATAAATAAGAACAACAACCTAATTAAAAACGTTGCACTTTATAGACAATTAAGAGGAATTATAGATAATAATAATTATCTCGATCCACACAAATTTCGTTCCTGGTTCGAAGGTATTATAAGTGGCTTTATCAGTGAGATACCATTGACATATAGTAAATCCTACAAATTCGTTAAAACAAAAAAATCTGGTCCTGCATTTACACTAGTATTTAAAAATTACGATTATCAAAGAGTATTTTCAATTGATATAGTTCCTGTATTAACTTTTGATACAAGATGTGTTATTGGTCGTACTATAAACTCTGAGGTTATTATATGTTTCTTATTTTCAAATGTATTTTTGTATACAAATTTGTACCACCTATATACTTGTACATGACTCCAAAATAACTTTCACTTCAGTATACCAATAAAGAATGGTTTGCAGTATCAATAAGTCAAAAGATTTCATCACTGCCTCTATGGAGACAATCTTACGTTTATCAAGAAAATGAAATTCTTTCTCTAAATGGTCGTATAAAACAAACTATACGTCTGATGAAGGTCTGTTAAAAAATTTATTGTTAAATGTCCTTATTATATACAGCATATTTTTATAACACTATCACATTTATAGAAATTAAGAGATACGCAAAAGTGGACTAGCATAGCAAGCTACTTTATAGAAACAGTATTTTTAAATAAGTTACCAGATATCAAGGAGATAGTAAATACAACGTCTACAACATGGCTTTTTTATGTGGTAAGATAATCGCAAATAGCACAATGTGAAACAAATTATTCAATGCGAATTATATTTTTAGATGTTGAAGGAAATGCATCGTTGTTTTAAACAACACACAATAAAATACTTTTGGGATGATAAATATAATTTGTTATCGAGAATTAAAAAAGCTGAGATGAGTAATATAACAGGACGTTTGCAATACATTATAAAGCAAATTGAACTATATATACGGTCCGATCCATTTATAGTAGCTAAATTAATTTGTAAGTTTATATCTCTTGGATTGTTTAAACAATGCATCTATACTTTCATAAAATTCTATACAATCTTTGTTTTAAATTTCAGTGAATCAACAAGAATTTGAATTGTTGATGGAAGAATGTAATAGAAAAGAGTTTGAAAATATGAGTATTAAGGGTAAGTAATTGAAACAAGTATAATACAGTAAAAACTTGTTACGATGTTGTATAAGTGTAATCATTTTTTAGACGACGACCAAGGACAAAATGATGGATGGAGATGTAATATATCATAATAAATAATATTATGTGGTATGAACGCTTTTACAAAATTGTAAATTTTTGTCTGTGACAATAAAAGGAATTGTAACTATTTTTAAAAAGAAGTGTTTTTTAATAACTTTCATTTACATGAGATATACATATATTATAGCTTTGCGAACTTAACATTAGGATAGATCTTAGTCACACTCTTGGCGAAAATAAAATTATTCAGCTTTTTTCGAACCATCCCCTAGGATTGTGGCACTGGGCGAAAAAAAATCTGTGCAGAATGTTAGATCGATCGAACAAGAGGAACGCATGTCTTCTTGAACTTGAATGTTTTTTTTTTCTTTTTTTAAATCGTTTTTCATTGCTACACATTCAAGCTCTATAACTGTGCCGAAGAAAATACAAGGATAATGTAATAAAAATCGTAACTTATTAATAGCAAAAATATTAAAATACATTATTTCACACATACACATGTACAAAAATGTGTTTCATAAAACACTAATAATGTTAACTATTATTCTACTCTGATAGTTTCCAAGTGATTCAACTTGGAGTACTTTTCACCTTCTTAGCCTCTTTAATATGGATCACGAATGATTAAATGAGGCACACGTCACAAATAGTTTTCTAGGAGATACTTCCTCCTGAAAATATCATTAAAATTCATTGATATCACCTCTGCTTGTTCCTTACGTAAAACTTTATGTTAGTCGCTACAGTATGTTGTGCGGGAATACCCTCTAGTGTAGACGTCTGCAATCTCTATGTCTCCACGTCACTATATCCACAGTCATATGCATACAGTTGACGAGAGTGCGTTGTTCGGCTAGAAGAGGTATGTTCTACTCACGAACGACAATAGTACGATTCCATTGTTGCTATTCTTAAGGTGAAGGCTGTACTTTCGAAAGGGACCTGCAGTAAGATGATGGTGATATAGAAGATGTTGAAAGAGGAGATACGATTATTCGAGCCTTGGCGTCCAGTTTTTATATAGTTGTTGACAATATTGAGACTCGAATAATCGTATTTCCTCTTTTCCCACGGTGTCCATTTTGGTCCAAAAGCTGAAGGACAATTGGTGAAAATGTTCTGTAGTTATTAATATCTGTAACAAAAAGCTCTAGTTGACTTGCAAATTTTGTTCATAATTAAAGAAAGGTATTCTTTATTTTTGTCGATCTAGCGAAGTCACCGCATTTAACAATCTGTCGCGATATTTTCAGATTTGCCAAAATGTGACACTGTCGTTGACCAGGTTTTCCTTCAAGTGTGCGAACACAATCGGAGAAGATGCTTATTTTCTATACATCAATAAAAAATCAACCTTGACATACGCGTCATCTAGGAGGCGTATGTATACGGAGGATTTATTGCGGCAGAGCCAAAAGTTTTTCATGTCATTTCATTTCATCTTGAAGCTAAAATTGTACATTTTCGTGCCACTTCCTCTCATTCCCATCAAACGTCTTGAACGGCAGCAAATCCCTTTCGGAAGTTTATGGAAACAGAAAGTGCATTCCATCTTGCATGTGTACATTTAACTTACTCGACAATTTTCTGTTCAATCAAAACCCGCTGAAAACCATTTATTTCTTTTTACGAAGAAAATAATTGCTAATTGCATTATAGTCTAAAAAGGAATCGTAGTATTTGATAAATCGATTATATAATAGTTTCGCAACTCTGATTGTACTTCATTATATCTGTTAATTTAATTTTTATTTATTGACACAGTTATAACGAATTTATTTTAAAGTAAAATATCAGATTTGATTGAAAAGTTGTACATTCGCTAAGAGCGTATTTGGATATCTTTGAAGACATAAAATAATAATAATTTCATTGGACTAAGCTATATCAAGATTGGAATGAACTACTGTAAAGAAAACTTTGAAAAAACGTTCAATGTCGAAGACATGGAAAAGATATTAAAGGCCACTTTTTATAATTTCAATCAAAACCCGCTCTGAAAACCATTTATTTCTTTTTACAAAGAAAATAATTACTAATTGCATTATAGTCTAAAAAGGAATCGTAGTATTTGATAAATCGATTATATAATAGTTTCGCAATTCTGATAGTACTTTATTATATCTATTAATTTAATTTTATAGTTATAACGAATTTATTTTAAAGTAAAATATCAGATTTTATTGAAAAGTTGTACATTCGCTAAGAGCGTATTTCGATATCTTTGAAGACATAAAATAATAATAATTTCATTGGATTTACTTTAAAGAAAACTTTGAAAAAACGTTCAATGTCGAAGACATGGAAAAGATATTAAAGGCCACTTTTTATAATTTCATCGAATTTGATTGATACAGAAAGCCAACGACTGGCACGAAAGTCGTAAAAATCTGTCATTGTTCAGTAAGCTTAAGAGAGTGAACTAACTTTTATATTAAAGACACAAAAATTATAATTATATAGATGAATGATCCGAAATTGCGAAAATATCTGAAGGATGATAGACCGTTACAATTGGTAGAGAGAATGTTCATAACACTTCAAATGGAGGAAGTAAAGGAAGCCAACGCACTTTTGGCCGAGGTATTTCGATAACTTCAAACTTCATTTGCTCGCAGAGCCCTTGAAGATTACAAATATTGTTTTGCAGTACCCCTGCTTTGCGAAATCACTATAAATAAACTATATGAAAATTTTAGCTTCTCAGCTTCCTTCTCCGAAATTTGTTTTCGAATTTTAACTTTGATTCGCGAGACTCCTAAAAATGACACACAGAATTCCAGAAATCTGCGAAACATAATTTGAAAATCATTGGATTACAATACAGTAAAAGGTGTTTAATTATTTTCACGTTATTAATGCAGCAGGGAAGAGTCGATTAAAGTGTGTGAGCGCAGCAGAGTACGTATTACGAATTTAAATAAGGGAAAAAGTAGAATTTAGAGGTCCTTCAACCCTTTGCACTCGAGTGGCGACGCTGAGGCGCCATTAAAATTGTTACACCATTTTTCAAAAATAATTGCAACAGTATCAGATTCGTTTATGATTAATAAAAGAAAAACTGTTAAAATTGCAAGTATCGTACTTGCCAATAGGCTGAATTTCATATGCATAAATCGTTATAAATCATATAAGATGGAAATACTATAGATTAGAAAACATGTTTTGGATTTCGAATTAAAATAGTTTCGACCGCAAAGGGTTGATATTGTCGAGAACTACCGAAATGGGACTTATGACGCCGCTAAATTCGGTACACGAATGAGCAATATTTGAGAAAGTAACAATGGTAGTTCTTACTTTTAAGAAGAACCAAAGAATTAAAGATAAAAACTGGAAATAAGGCATGGAAGTTCAAAGAGAAATCTAGTCAAGGAATTCATAAAGGAAAAGAAGGCCGAGGGATGGAAGCTAGAAACGCAAAAAATGAGAGAACTCAGTGCAATATAGGTGCAATCGAGAATAGAGAAAGGTAAACAAATTACGGAGAAACTATGGAAAAGTAATTTAAAAGTACAACAACAAATGAAAATAATAAAATCTTAAAAGCAAAGTTTGACCAAAGATATGGGTACTAGATATTAGGTATAGTACTAGACTATAGGTACTAGCAGTAAGATAAAAGACGATACAGCTACCCAAATACTTAAAAGTAAAAGGTATGAAAGGAAGCCAGCGGTTAATCCGGGAATTTATTAGAGAATGCAGAGAATTAGATGAGATACTACAGGAAAAAGGGTAATAGAGCGGTAGACTGGTTGAGAAATTTACAAAGGAGAAGGAAGGAGAGATAAAGGGAGAGGATGTGGCGCGCGCGTATGTGTGTGTGAAAGACTGAAATAGTTAAGCAACTTAAATATCGTAAACCAAGTTCTTTTTCATAGCCGGAAAACTGAAAATAACTGAACATTCTATCCCGATAAAACAGATAATCAATAATTTGGTAGACAGAATGCGGAAGAAGAATTCTTTATTTGAGAAAGCATACAACAAAGTTGTTTTTTGTGGTAGTTTTTACAAGGGAACTAAAATAAGCGAACCAAACGAATTTGATATAAATATTGTGTTAAACTTACATAATGTTCTCCACAATGACATACAGGTAAAAATTACATTAGCATAATTTATTATTTAGCATTTTATGTAATATACATTATGTTACGAGGATCTACAGGATCTGTGCATTTCCGCAGCTTGATTTTATTGAACCAGGGTTTGTCAGAATTCGAATAATTGGTTCAGTTTCCTCGAGATACATCTTGACAGAAGGAGAAAAAAGGTCAGAGAATGCTCAATATGTTTTCAGATAATTTTGTCGAAATTGCTTAGGTTTGTTCAATTCGGTATCCCGCTTTTGAATCTGTCATAGCTTAAGCTTTCAAAGCTGCAAAGATCGAAAGTCCAGGGCAAATTTTATCGTTAAATTTTTATTATAATTAATCGTAAATTATAAAATTAGGTCCGAAAAAGAAAGAATAGAATATATGAAACTGCAGATTCTTTCTGAGGAACAGAAATATTGTTCAAGTGGCAGAATTTAAAAAAGAAAAACTGGTTTTGAAATTTCGATAATTATCACGGTAAAGACATAAAAAATATAAAGGAATTCTTTTTTAATTAAAACTTTGAATTTCACAAGCCTAAACAATTTTATGTATTAAATTATAATTGTTTGGTATAATAAATAAGAACAACAACCTAATTAAAAACGTTGCACTTTATAGACAATTAAGAGGAATTATAGATAATAATAATTATCTCGATCCACACAAATTTCGTTCCTGGTTCGAAGGTATTATAAGTGGCTTTATCAGTGAGATACCATTGACATATAGTAAATCCTACAAATTCGTTAAAACAAAAAAATCTGGTCCTGCATTTACACTAGTATTTAAAAATTACGATTATCAAAGAGAATTTTCAATTGATATAGTTCCTGTATTAACTTTTGATACAAAATGTGTTATTGGTCGTACTATAAACTCTGAGGTTGTTATATGTTTCTTATTTTCAAATGTATTTTTGTATACAAATTTGTACCACCTATACACTTGTACATGACTCCAAAATAACTTTCACTTCAGTATACCAGTAAAGAATGGTTTGCAGTATCAGTGGCCCCAATAAGTCAAAAGACTCCTCGTCCTGTAATTTCATCACTGCCTCTATGGAGACAATCTTACGTTTATCAAGAAAATGAAATTCTTTCTCTAAATGGTCGTATAAAACAAACTATACGTCTGATGAAGGTCTGTTAAAAAATTTATTGTTAAATGTCCTTATTATATACAGCATATTTTTATAACACTATCACATTTATAGAAATTAAGAGATACGCAAAAGTGGACTAGCATAGCAAGCTACTTTATAGAAACAGTATTTTTAAATAAGTTACCAGATATCAAGGAGATAGTAAATACAACGTCTACAACATGGCTTTTTTATGTGGTAAGATAATCGCAAATAGCACAATGTGAAACAAATTATTCAATGCGAATTATATTTTTAGATGTTGAAGGAAATGCATCGTTGTTTTCAACAACACACAATAAAATACTTTTGGGATGATGAATATAATTTGTTATCGAGAATTAAAAAAGCTGAGATGATTAATATAACAGGACGTTTGCAATACATTATAAAGCAAATTGAACGATATATACCGTCCGATCCATTTATAGTAGCTAAATTAATTTGTAAGTTTATATCTCTTGGATTGTTTAAACAATGCATCTATACTTTCATAAAATTCTATACAATCTTTGTTTTAAATTTCAGTGGGTCAACAAGAATTTGAATTATTGATGGAAGAATATTATAGAAAAGAGTTTGAAAATATGAATATTAATGGTAAGTAATTGAAACAAGTATAATACAGTGAAAACTTGATACGATGCTGTATAAATGTAATCATTTTTTAGACGACGATCAAGCACGAAATAGATGGATATGTAATATATTATAAGTAATATTAAGTGGTATGAATGCTTATACCAAATTTTAAGTTTATCTGACAAAAAAAGAATTGCAGTCATATTACAAACAAACGATTAAATAAATTTTACTTACATGTACAATATACACATATATGTATACTTACACATGTATGTACATATTTAATACCTTCGGGCCGAAGTAGAATTGTATCCAGCATTGGTAAACTGAATTTTTAAAAATCCGTGGTAATAGCTAAAAGTTCCGTAGAATTTTGTAAATTTCCTTTTAAAATATTCATAAAAATTAATAGATCTCTCAGCATTCTTCCAGTAAATGGAAATGGATTTCCATTCGCAATCCATTGGAATCGTCAATCCCATTTCTGAAGTCTTCTTTCGACCCCTTGGAGCAGATTCCAAGAAAAATCCCTGATACCATTGGACACATTGGCTTTGAGTAGAAATTCCACGAATGGTCAGAATACTGAAAGATCTGTGGGGAAAGTATGTGGTAGAGGTGGAAATAATGGGTGTTCTGTTATACAAAAAATACGCTGCGCTAGGTTTGTCGCCTAAACATCCACTTAGTAATTTCCCTCATTATTTTGTCCGTGCACCCTGTCTCTTACACGTGCCTATTTCTACAATCGGGTAAAAATATGATATGTGCATATAGAGATCTGGGAAAGGGAAAGAATCTAGAAATAGAAATACACTTTTATAACTTAGAGCAAGCATAAGCATGGAACGTAATTGTTCTATAAAATTACACTGGAAAATAAGAAATAAAAAGAACATGCTATTTATTAAAAGATTTAGGCTATTTGAAATAGTATGTACAGGCGATTTGTAAAAGAGAAGAAAATTGTATTACCTACAACAGTGGAACCTATTCCTGCATGCTTTTCTTACTCCCCAAGCCGACACGCACATCCTCATTGTTGTATTGACCCCCGCTAACGGATCTAGCTGCGGCCTGGAGATGTGCAGGAGTAGATCACATTCAGATCTCTCAGCATGCTGACAGCTTTACGACTTTCTTTCAAGAAAGTAGGAGTGGGAGAATTAACCATTACAAATGTGGGATTAGAATCGTTCGTCTGATCTCATTACTGTAAATAAAAAATACTATGATTTGAATCACGCGCATTAAAGTGCCTGTTGGACTTGCTGGTTTTTTAGTCTCGCTACCACGGACTTACGAATAAAGGGACGATGCACAAACTAGATTGGCGGGTTACATAGCATCTTGGATCGGAAGAAGTATTGAGACCTTGGATCATAATGGCCTAAGGTTGAGATATTCACGTAAAATGAACGAAGACATAGTTTTGAACATATAATAGCGAACAGCCAATTCCCACCGCATTCCTGAGCAAACATCATTTCTCACTTACATGAGTATTATATGTAGTGGTACATATATACATTACATAGTGTAGTATGTAAGTACATACTCTTAGCTTATATTCTAAGTATGGATATGAGTGTACATATGTAATACTGAACCCAACGTGATCCGATGAAAGGGTCGCCAAAATACGATCGTACATAGCTATTTGTGTATAATAATTAATGTCTCAATTATTAGATTCTGTCATGCTTGAATAAGAATGCAGCCGTGTTACAAACATTAAACTTCATTTTTCTTATTGTTTGTTCAAATTAACAAACTACTATATATACATTATAAAACACTAACAAATATACAGGTTATGACATGCAACGGAAAATGTTCCCTGGAGGAATACTTGTAACAGTTGCAAAACGAAGTAACAATCTGTTGTTCAACTTATTAAAGCAACAGCAAACTTTACATTCATATTATTTTAAAAAGAAATGTCTTTTCTTTTTTGCCCCAACAAATACATTACAATATTCGAGTGACAGCTCGTTAAAATGTTGGAATTGCAATTTTATTTACAAGTCCAAGCTATTTTGTTCAAAATGCAATACACTACAAGAACCACCTGAAAATTTATCTTATTTTGACTTAATGGACATCCCCGAAAGTTACGATGTAACAGTAACAGAAATTCAAAGCAAGTATAAAGAACTTCAAAAATTATTGCACCCTGATAAATTTGGCACGAAGTCAGAGGTAAGGATTGTGTAGTAGATCAAGCGCATTATAATTAATATATGGAAATATTCCTTATAAATTATCTTATCCTCTTTTACAGAAAGAAAAGCAGCTGTCTGAAAACCTGTCATCGTTAATAAATAGTGCTTATAGTACATTATCAAACCCTTTGCACAGAGGACTATATATGTTAAAATTAAATAACATTACAATATCAGAAGGGACATATAGTATGGATCCAGAATTTTTAATGGAAATTATGGAGAGGAATGAAAGGATAGAGGGTGCGCTAAATAATCACACAAAAATAAAAGAACTCGCTAAAGAGAATGAAATAATATTAAATAGCTTGTCAATGTAAGTTAGTTACCCTTTTTAAAAAAAAAATTTAATATTTTAATTTACTCTTAACTATATATATATATATATAATGAAATATTTTTTTTAGGAACATTGCAAAAGCATTTCAAGAGAAAGATTTGAAAAAAGCAAAAGCTCATCTTATACGAATGAAATACTATGATAGTATTAATAACAGATTTAAAAAATTGAAACACGATTTAGGCATAGTAGAGTAATAATAAATTTGCCCTAATGATATACATATTATTTGTGACATTATTATACATTCATTTTAATGTATAAATAAGTAGTCAATATAAGAATTACAATGAGACATATTAGTTCTTTACTTACAAAGTTAATGCATTGTTCATTTTTTACAATATGGTAGATTATGGTTCATTGTCTATTTTCCATTGTACTATCCATTGACAAATCCTATCTATATTACTTGTGACTTCATTCATATTATTACTCATTAACTCATGTACCATTCCTTCTTCATAAGCTGATTTAGCTTCCTCAAGTATCGTTTGGAAGATTTCACAATCTATGTTATCTTCCAATTTTTTTCCTGTGTAGCCTCGTTCCTTCAAACGGTCATATAGTATTGTATTATCAGTTCTTAATACAAAAACAATATCGAACCATCTTTCTGGGAAGAAATCAGCTCCATGGTAATCAACAATTACTCCGCCTTTACACATAAGTTCTTCCATGTGATCTAATAACTGTAATTGAAAAATATGTTATTTGAACATTAACAGAAATTTGCAAACTGGCTTATTAAAAAATCACCTTATCTTCATCTAAAATAGGACATTGATACACTTCATCATACTCTTCTGAACATTTGTTTTCAATGGCAAATTTACTAACATCAATCCAGGTTAATCCTGTCCTTTCCGATAGAAGACGGCACATTAAACTTTTTCCAACTCCTGGAGTACCTAATGTACGAAAAATTGATAACTTGGTATCATTAACTTGCAACATATAAATTACAAAATGTTAGCTATTGGTTTGATATATTAAAAGACATGTAATTCATGGAAGTATTTACCTGTTATTAAAATATTCGGGGAAATTTTACTCATGTTGATTATGCGTAATAATTAAATTATTTATTACAATCTCAAAGTTGTCCAAAAATATTATCTGCAAGTTGTAAACATTAGCAACACGTGTTACAGGTTAACTACAAACATTTCGTTATTTATGACATAAAAACGCATGGGAGCCCATTGTATTTCCAAACTTTAATAAAACATAAAGTTTGATTGAGTTAGGAATACTTCGGAATAATTGATATAATTTTATTTATTAGTAACTTTAATCAGTTACATGCATATAAACAGTATATGGAATGTAACCCTTGTACAAGCAACTTGTAGTTGCATGTTATGTATGTAGCTAGTTGTAGTTTACTGTTGGAGGTCTATATTTTTCTACATACTTCATGGACATTGATGCAACGTAACACGTGTTGGGTCGAGTACGTTTATTTAAAGAGAGAGAAGACGTAGTAGTTTCACCAGAAACACGGAATTTTCGTCATTGATTCGTAAGGTCAATTTAATATTAGTATTAAATTTGTCGGTATATCAAACGAGTGCACAGTTTTGAAGGAAGTGAAATATAACGATAAATAAATAATTACCAGAAGACCAAATTGTGGTATTTCAGGAACAATCGCTCACGGCACGACCTGGTACGACAAGAATGAGCTGGCATAATTCGTTGTGCTCATTATTTCAATGCATACGTTTCTAAATATTTAATTCACATTGTAATGGTGCCGTTTGCTTTGTTTCTGATTACTGATCGTATCGATTGTGTTGTTAGCTATCAGTCTTGCATCTCAACACGATTTACCTAACCTGCGTTATTATGGTTTATAACCTAATTAATGCCTATAACATATTGTTATCTAGTTCCATTATCAAATGAAATCAATCATTTTGTGTGTGTCCGTACATATTAATAATATAATTCCACAAATTTTGTATGCATAAAACTTTTGAAATTTGCTTATTTGGATATTTACATCAGTATAAGCATTGAGAAACAAATAAACAAGGTATTTATGGATACAGATGTGGATAGATTAGATAGATGCAGATCTGAGATTGTAATCAGAATGTTTTTTCGGAGTCAACAGTTTTATTTGTAGATTATTTTATTATTATTGCGGAGTTTAAAAATGTTGGAATTATCGTTACAAATATTTGATAATGAAAAGACTGATTTATTAATAGTTTTTTCTCCTCTGTTTCAGAAGAGAGTAATAACGACAATTGATACAAATACTATATACCAAAGACAAAAAAGATATAGCATAACACGTATTGTTTTGCAAAATAAAAAACATCATAGATCGCAAAAAATTTGAGTATTGCTGTGGTGCAGAAGGGCTCTATGTGCTCCATATCAGTTTCAGCAAATGGTACTTTAGTTTTCAAAAATCTTGTGTCAAGGCATCAAAGGAAGAATTCATCTGAAAATTATAAGTTTGGTATACGGCAAAGACAACATGCGCAACGAAATTACTGCGGCAGTACTGTTCTTAGTACAGCTGATAGAAAAAAACGAAAAATTTAGTCCTGATCAATTGGAATGTTTCAAGCGACGTTTGGTCGAATTACTGACGGAACGTTTTAAAAATCATTGGTTTCCAGACAAGCCATTTAAAGGTCAAGGCTACCGTTGTATTCGTGTAAATGGTCATAATCGGAGAGATGCAACTTTAGAAAGTGCTGCTAATGCTGCTGGTGTTAAATATGAAGATTTGTCTTTACCGGTTGAATTGACTCTTTGGGTTGATCCTAACGAAGTTTGCTGCCGATTTGGAGAAAGTAAAGGCTCCTATTGCACACTGGCTTCGTTCGATGATAAAGAAAATACTGTACCAATTTTTCAAAGAAGCAATGAAGGATTAGAGAAAGAGAATAAACAGTCTGAGGGACAGACTAAGATACAGGTGAATATCAATAATCACATAGTATATCTTTTTGTATAAAATAACACTGTTCAATATATGCCATAACATTTACATGAAATTATTTATGAGGGAAACGAATATTTCTATTCAATGCACCAAAGATCTATGGGAAACATTTAATGAAAATGAAAGTTCCAAAGAAGTTAGATTTGTTGAATAGTGTACTCAATTTTTATATAATTCAAATGATCTAACAAAACTTAAGACATCAAAAAAGTAATAAAATGTTCCGTTTCTCTACAGAAATCCCCCTTGAGCACTAACACAGAACAACAACAAAAATCAAAACCACTAAGTTCTGCTAATCAAAACCAACAGCATAGCAATAATGGTACAGGTAGGAGACGCAATTTGAATAGCCCCAGACTACATCTTAATAGAAATCGTTCCTGGTTCGGCCACTCATTTAGTATGGGATATGGTCCTCACCCAATAAGTCAACAATGGTATAACATTATGCCCCCTCACTTTTTGGGTGGTCCATCTCCGCCTCCTTTTATGAGTCATAGAGGAAACAAATGGATCCATCCACCCTCCTATCCAACAGGACCTACCCGTTTCCATCATTGGTCTCCCAAAGCTGCTCTTAAAGTATGAACACAAACCCTCTTTATGAAAGTAGTTAAGAAATCTGTTCCTTCATATAAAGACGCAAAAAGTGTGAAAACGTTTCATCAATTTAAAAATTTGTATATTTCGGTCTGAATATTCATTACATTTATAAGAATATTAAAGGAAAATTACATTATTTAAATTGTGTGCTCTGAAAATAAGATTTAAATATAGATAGTTTTTATATTAGGAACAGGTTTACTAACATTTCAGTGACGAAAATTATCCATTTTGTAATTACAAATGACCTTGTTCGAATTACGACTAAGGCTTACGATTTTTTATGACGAGAAATGTTGCATTATTACATGTTATATATAAATAATTAATTGAATGATAGATGTTTAATTCCGGATGCAAGGTTGCTTGTAAAATATTAGATTAGTGAGAATTTAATTAGAATGAATTAAGCCATTGATATGTAAGACGTAAAAATGAATGTCATATCAAGTGTGACACTTTTTTCTGATCAATCCTGGAGAAGAGGATTTAATAAATAGTAGACGGTACATATTTCAAAAGGGAGCAGTATTGATTTTAAGCGGGTTTCCAAAATTAGATACAATTGCTCATTAAATTGTATGTAATGAATTTTAATGCCTTCATAGGCGATCTCAGTTTATTAGAAAATATTTCATTTATAAAATTCTATAATGTGTGTAATACAAGGAAATAGTTACAAATGACTTTTTCTTTTATGTGTATATAAAATGTATTCATATTGATTAGGACTTCAAAGATTACTTCATTTTCAGTATTGTTATAGTGAAGAGAAAGGGGATAGGGATTTGTAGTCATATAATCTCCTAATTTGTTATGAAAATAAAAGTAATATTCTAAAACACTGTTGACAAACCGTGTGATCTTTGAAGTTCTAGTAACAGCGATTTGAGGGTGATCTTTGACAATTTCAAATCAATAAGTTTGTTTTTTATTGTATATGTGTATTATTATAATATATTAGTGCTTAGAGAAGAACAGTACCTTAATTTGATTTTACAGGTTTGAAGCATAGCGTAATGTCTCTAATATTTCTTTGCTTCAAAATGTAAACTACACCTGTTGCATAAATATACTGCCTCTATAGGAATTCTATTGATAATCAGTTATTCTAAAGCATTGCTAAAACGTCCACGGATTTCATGATTAACGTGTAATTGTAGAAAAATATGAATCTTTATTTTAATTATGCTCAACCTGAAAATAAATTGAGCTTATGTTTTTAAATGCAACTAAAAACTTAGCATTTAAGAATATATATTATTGATGTTGGTAGATCCATAGTTCATTGGAGTTGAAATTTTAATTCTATCTTACTAATGCTAATATCGTGTACCTTTAATCTTTGTATTATAGACAATTTATAACATTATATTAATTTATATTCACTTCAAATATATTTCCTCTTGCTTTGTTAACAACACACTTATGCGCCATCTTCTTGTTCAAGAATTATATGTGTAAGAACGACTCAAAAGCCGAGTAATGCGACCTAGACTTTACAATTGCCATTTTATAAAATATCTTGAGTGATATATGCTAATTTTTTTTAGTATTTTCATATGACATTATCTATCTTCGATTTTTTTCTTTAAACATAAGCTTTGTAAATATATACACACTATAATTACGAGTTGAAGCAAACCTTTATCCTCTTGACTTGTATATTTAAATCGCTTATGACCTCTGGTTTTTGAGCCATTCATACATACTGTATGGACATTTTAATATTGTTAGTGCCTAAACTGTGCAATTTCTCTAATTTATGTTATAACATAGATTTTATTCAGAAAAGTAACTATCATATTGTACATACAAAAGTACATAATGTGAGGGTTACTTTTAAGGATTATGTTTATGCAGGTACATTGATTTATTAGCACTGAACATAAATTTTGATGCGCAATATGTGCTATTTAATTTAACTATATAATTAATTTATAGTATTAAAATCTTTTAAAAAAGTCTCCTCGATGTTTGAAGGCACTAAAAAATTAATGACATCATACAAAATTAAAATTAAATAGCATTGGTATTATTATCTGTTATATATGAAATGTGAATTTGACCTAACTCCTGTCGAATTGGAATATTGTTGTCACCAGAACCACTTAGTGTCCTTAGATGAATTTTTAAAAGTATAATCTAAAGATATATAGCATAAATATTATTGAATAGACTGTATTAGTGAAAATTTTAATCAAATATATAGTATATATTTTGCAATTTTCATGTTCACATTTAAGCATTGTTTCATATATACATGAAATTTGCTCTAATGTAGTTGATCTTTTGTGTTCAATTTGTTACAACTTATTCAGGAAGAGTCATTTTGTTGTTATGAAAGATATAAAAATTCTATATCATTATAGATATTATGATGTATATGTAGTGTTAAGCAATGTTGCATTCGGACATATTCTTTTATTAATATTGTATGTATTTATGTATATATGTATGAATGTATGTATATATACATATGTATATACATATATATACAATATATATGTATATGTATATGATGCTCAACATTTGAAATGTTCCAAACTTTTTAATTGTGTTCATATATACAAAAAAAAAAAGAAATACTTTATCGTGCATACAACATATTCAAGTGATAGAAAATGTTTGAAAAATTTTTTTCTATAAAGACTCTGTATTGAAATAACTTGTGATAAAATATGTAGTAATTAATGAACATCAGCATACTGGTTAAAGAAATGTCGAATAAATTTCAGGCAAAAATATATCATTTTTTTATATAAGACATCTTTTTATATGTGTAACTTCTGAATTATCAAATAGCTAAACAATGAACTATACAAGTGGATTTATTGAATTGACGGTAAAATATGTGAAAGATGCCTTTATTTTTTCCAAACAGTATTGTAGATAAATATCGAAAAAAAAAATGAAATATTTCAATCCCAAATTTAAGAGACCTACCTTTTTTTATACAACTAAATGATAAATTCTAAAGTTCTATTATTGTACATTCTCTTATCGAGTAAGACTGGTTTTTACAATTGTGTAAAAACGAATTTAAAACAAAAAAAGAAGAAGAAACGAACTTGGTACTAAGAATTAACTTCATAGATTGTCTTAATGTTTGGATCATTTCGACTGTAGGGTAAGGCACTATATAAGCGTATATATGTATTCTACCACTGCTGTGTCATATGTTATAAGAGTATTTCCTGCATAACTATGCAATGATGACTATAATCCTGTTCTACAACCATACTGATCTTCGCATTTTTTCATAACTTCAAATATATATCTTTGTTCAGTACTTTGTTTCGTGTTATCCAATAAAAGATATATTACACATTCAAGCAAAATACATACAGATTGTTAATTGTACAACCTCTTTACTTCTAGCATTATGATACAAAGTAGACTATTTACACAATTCAAACTTAAAGTACCATTACGATGATTCTTGTACTGAAGTATTTAGAACACTGTAATAAAACCATGTTATGCCATAATGCGATGGCATATAAAATTGTGTATTTGCACACAGCTTTGTATATGTGTTTGTGAGATCTTCGAAAAAGATACAAAATTTCCAACACACGACTCAAATTTTGTAATCCATTCTCATTAAATTTAGAATTTATGTTAATTTTAATTTCAAATCATTGATGCATTTTCTTATACGAAATAAGAAACATCTATTGAAACACGAATTTATAAAAAAAAATACTACTTTTCAAGTATTAAGTACATATTTGTGTCAACATATAATTATTGCTGTATTAACATCATTAACAGTTTTAAGATTACAAGCATTATGTATGGGGTATAACAAATATTTAATAAATAATTCAGCAAATCAAAATCCCTATGTTCATTTTTAATCATATTGCCCACGCAACTTTTCCCGTTGAATTCTTTATGCGAGTATCTGATGCCCTTTACGATCATTCAATTTTTATTTTTCCGCGTAAATTTGACAGATGGCATGGTCACGTATTGATATCCAATAAGAGTCGCTATCAGTGCTTTAAGCAATTTTATTGGCCAAGTATTCGAGCATCATATTAAGTACGATTTTCATTATTATACATTTATTTTCAAGTTGTTTTTGCATTCGACTATGCTTTGTTACTCGTGGATTTGTAATCTACTTTGTAGAGAATCATGAAAGCACGTAATACGCCACCACATCGACAGCTGCTAATAAACGTCAGCAATGTAAGGCTAAACATCGACAATCGAAATACTCGTACGAGCTAAATGAGTGTTGAATGGCAGCAAAAATTACAATCTGTTGTTCCAGAAGTTCTCATCGGATTCGTTGTAAAGTTTTTATCGAAGACATTTCTCGTGTCGTATTGTCGTCGCTGACGATATAAGAAATTAAGTTGCGTCGTGACGTACGCGAACTGTCCATATTTCTGCACGAAACCAACGACAGGGTTATGAGGCTCAAATTTTTCAGTCTCGCAATTAGTCAATATTTTCCAAGCGTTTTTAATATATTTTCCGTACTACACAATGGCTGAAAAATGTAAGGTACGTAGATTAAAGAGTAAGTCAATGTTACGTAGAAGCAAATTTAAACATTTTTGTATAACATTAAAACGAAAATGGTAGAATGTGATTACGATGGTGAACAATAATTCATTAAAAAAATATTAAAAGAAGCAAACTGATTATAACATTTCACGGATTTACCTCATTGTTTTAAGTAATCTATAATTTAATTGTCTACTATACAAAAAGTGTCAAACATAATTGTAGGAATGCGGATGTAAATGTGTACATTGCACTCAGTACGATCAACAACACTGTGACATGCATTTGCATGTTGAAATAGAAAACTTACGGCAACATTTGATGGAAAGAGATAATCACATCGCAACAATGGAGACACAGTTTTTGAATGAAGCTGATAAATTTCCGAACGGAGAATTAGCATCGATGAAGGAAGAACTTTTAATATGGCAGGAAAAATATTCAAGACTACACGAGGCTCACAAACGTGTTCAAAAAGTAAATCAAAATCTTGAGGATAAATTGCTGAAGATCGTAGACAAATGTGAAACTGAGAAAAGTGCGTTCACTAAGGATATTGCAACCTTGTCTCATAGATTAGCAGATGCAAATTATACTATACATCGTTTAACCCAAGATAATGTATGTTCAAATGTTTATATTTTTATCTAATTTAAATTGTGCACGCAACTTGTTTCACATATATGTTCATTTCCAGGAAAAGTATAGGAATGATGTGAATTTGGCAATACAACTTCTTCAGTGTAAACCTTCTAATTTCATTGGTCAAAAATATGATTCTGTAAGTAACCGATACACAGTATGTTCATGTATAAAATATAAATCTCTTATCGTATCGAAAATATGATAAAAATGAAATTAAAAATTAATAATGTAAAAGATGTTTAGTTCTGTCAGAGAGCTTATCTTTTTATAATATGTTACCATGTTCCATAAATAATTTTTACTTTCAATATTTTATGAGATATTGGCCTACGAACAATTGAGCATGGGTATATTATACGTTCAATTCTATGTTTCAGCATAAACAAATTTGATAACTATTATTTTCTTTCAGTTACCTTCGGAAGTACAAGCCAAAGTTAGAACATACATTGCACAAAAGAAACGTTCAAACGATAATACTCCTGACGTTAAAAGTATTACAGTACCAATTTCAACATTTCCTCCGACAGCGATGGTATATAATGTAACTAAGCCTGCAGTTGAGAAAGACAGCGATGATGAAAGCGATGAATCCAAGCCTCCAGTAGACGTCGTCTCGGCTGCAATAATGGCTAAAGTTTTAGAAGATAGGGAAAAGGAAAGAATATTTGCTAAACATTGTGATACCTGCACTTGCAACCGTAGGATTTTAATGGTCGATGCTGAGACACAAACTAATTTGCAAGATGTTTTTTCTTGCAACGATTGTGTTACGAAATATGCACAGAATGTAGAGAAAAATATTGAGAAAAATCGCCAAACTAAAGAAAGTCAAAATTCTAATTTACATATAGTTTATCACGAAACGAATGAAAACGTTAGTATTAGTAATATGCAATACCACAGTCACTGTACAAACAATATTAATACAACTAGTAGTCAGTATCTAAGCACAAAAGATAAATTTTTAAGTAGAAATGGTAAAATAGAAAATACGAAAGAGGACGGTCGCGCGAACTCTGTTACAAAAGTCAGCTTAAATAAAAAGAACTCGATGCGCAGGAACGATACGCAAACTCAAAATGTTTTTCACAGCCAGACTGACAACGCGGCTACACAAATGCCTCAAAAAGTCGGCGACATGTGTAACAACGGCAAACTGAATTCAGAGAAAGGAAAATCAGCGAAATCATATAAGAAATCCGAGTCCTCGATCGACGGTATATTCAATCCGAATTGTTGGAATAAATTGGAAAAGAAATCTTCCAATCATAGTTACATAGTTCCTGAAGTTCGTAATAGTCATTTCGATGGGAAAGAACAGAGTCACATTGATATTATTAATGATAGATTGCGAAAGAATGAATGGACAAAATTGAAGTCTCAGACTAACGAAAAGGCTAATAAGAATGTGGACAAAGTCTGTAGCGATATTGAAATTGACATTATCAATGACAGAATTTGGAAAAACGATAAAACCCAGCAAGAATCGCATCAGTCGACGCAGCTGACGTTGATAGAAGTAAAGAATATTGATAACAATTTGAACCAAAACGATTCTGGACAGATCGAAGTGGCTACTAGTCGCAGTTTCAGTAGTGATAGTATAGTGATTTCTACTTCTGATCCTTCCAGCAGTTCTAGTGATGTTGTTCAGTCATTGCATAATATCGGTTTGAAACCAAGTAGTCAAAATCGAATAACCGGTCCAAGGAATTGTCTTGTAAGAGTCACGCCTGGATCGAAAAATATTCTTTTAGATAATGCTGGCCATTATAAAACTGTATTATATACTAGCGGAAGTAACAAGCCAAATACGGCTTTAGTTCATTCGAAGAAATTATCTCGGTCCGGCTCGGACAGATCGATTTCAACCAGCAGCGAGGAAAGTTCTCCGATCTTGTTGCATGACAATAATCAGTTACAGAGAGTGGCTGAGTGGGTCGAGTCGTCGGTACACATGGACAATTCGGTGACGAATTACTCGAAATTAAAGCCTGCCGAAAGTATAATCGACAAGAGTTCGTCGTTGGTGTACTTAAATGAGTCGGAGATAAAACCGAAACTGTTTGACGATGCACGAAGATCGCCTGAAAATATTCAAGAAAATAAAAAACGCGAAGACCTAATAACAGATGCCCAAGATTTTGTTAACGAGAATTTAAGCAACGTTCTAGACAATTTCACAAGCGCGAACAACACGGAATCGGAGAAAGAGAAAGATTTGATAACTTTCGACGTGCCCAACGAGGACGAGAAAGTTGTTCTGCCACAGGCTTCCAATAAAATAGACAACATCGATTTCGATTACGAAGCGAACATTACGAAGGAAATGGAAGAAACTTACTTGAAGCTTGCAGCGAGTGTAGATTCCTTTGCTTTGCGTTTGTCGAGCGTGGACAGTGCAGATTTAACGATCGAGAAATACAGGAAGGATCACAAAAGGCTTCAGAGAAGTCACGACAGGGTGGGATCAAAAATGTAAAAGTGTCTCAACTGAAAAATATTTCAAGATGATTATTATTACTATCTCAGCAGGGAGTTCCTTTAAAGATAACAGAGCGTTATTTTTTGTAACTATATGAAACTAAGGCTGTACCAAGATCAGTAGCTTAGGAAGAAAAACATTCTATACACCACTGCAGACATACAATTATATTTATTTAATTTGTCGAATCGATATTAACAATTTCATCTCCTGGTGAGTTAGTTTGTAAACAATAAGTACATAGTATCGCCGATATGTATAATTATAATTGAAAATAGCTCGATTATTTTATATAATTAAGAATGCCTAATCTGAATTGGGAAAATGATAATTTATTCAAATGCTTGTTGAATTTTTGCTACATAGGGATACTCTATCCAGGCTGTTTTTGCAAAGGAAACGATGAACTCTGCTGTCGTCATTTGGTTTTCGTTATTACGATTCTCTACAGTTTTGTATAGAATTACTCTATAGTATATATCGGACAAAAAAAAATAGCCCAATTAAATGACACGACGAGACTTTTATTCTTGTTACTGCGATGGAATATTGTAAGGTGAATTGCGTTCACGTGCATTGAATCGTGACAATATTTAAGAATTCGTTCGTCGGATCGTCGACAATCTATGAATGTCAAAACGCAGAGCGTGCGCCACTTCTAATTTCGTCATTAGAAGCAGCAAGAGTAGCCCGCGTTGCAGAACCAGTTCATCATTCCGGATTGATTGATACAGGAGAACGCGGACAGGCTTGTGTTCGGCGATGTTTCGCGTGTAAAATTTTCATAATTTTTATTCGACAATTTCTAGAGCTAATGACGAGTAATATTACTATATTTTCCTTGTGTACACGAATCAATTCGACAGGATGCAGCGGCGGACAATATTATCTCGTTGATCTAATTCTTAAGATATATATCCCCGAAATAACGCGTTAAGGAGCTTCGTTTGCGTCGAGGGAAGTTTACGAGAAAACCTTCTTTCGTGGAAAAACCGTGATACCAAAGCTTCGAATAATATTGCAAATATCGCTGCTGTAAAGTTCAATGTTTCTCAATCGTTCAAGCGAATGTAACAGAATTCTTTCTCGTTCTCCTTTATTTTTGCACTGTTTTCGGTAAATACCTGCGATCTTGTGCAACTTATTGTTATCGAGGCGAAAGAACAAGCGATCACCATGTCCTAGTTGCAAAGACTAAAAAACGTTGTAGAAACCGATGGGATCTAAGTATTCTGTTGTATAAGTTTTCAGATTATTTTTCCAGTTAGAGATTATTATATATTATTTATCGATCGAAGCAATATTTAATGGCCAAAATGGTGGTTCTTCGAGTAGTCGAATGGATTCGCCGAGGAAAGTGGCTGAATAAGCTCGCTGATCTTGCGATCTACAGATTTCGTCGAATGTTATTAACGTTTCTGTAATGCGCGATGTTCTTGACAAACGCACTGTTCGCCCGATTTTTCGGGTCTACGCGATTACGAACGTCTGGACGATGCGGATATCGTGGCGGCACGCCGGTAGAACCGTGTTCAATGAAAATTCATGTGAAAAAACCACCATCGTATCAAGAATAATATTCGAACCGTACGCCGTACGTGTGTAAACAAATATTATATAAGCATTATGCAATATACAGAGATGAATGGCAGGGGTGTGAAAACTGTACGCGCGCGTTCTTGTACGGCTCTCCATTGACGAATGGACGACGATCGAGACGGTCAAGGAGCATACATTTCAGGCTGTCGACGTTATTCAAAAAGCTGGAGAAAAATTCGCGACGAAATTTCTCGAGCGAGTTTGTGCACATTGAACTCGCGCGATCTCCCAGTATCGAGGAAACATACTTAATTTCTACAGCACCGTCGAGAGAGCAACGTAAACACTCTTCACGTTCCGTCAAACAATGAACTGTACGAGCACGAATTATTGGTATGTCGGTGCAGGTCTCGAGTATGAAAAACTGTAAAAAAAAAGAATGTTTATCATGGATATATAAAGCTTTTGCAAATTACAATAAATGTCTTTCTTTTCGTTTCTGGACTTCGTTCCGAGCTGCGAAGTGAGAATTCGAGCGCGACGACCGTTTGAAATTGTTCAGAGAACGGCGGAGCCATTTGTTAAGATCGTCTTCGACATCTTTCGCGAGATAAAATAAAAACGATCAACGCCCGAGCAAGACGAATTTCACATTCTAAAACGACGATAAAGAGGATTTCGTGATTCTACCACGAAGAGGTGGAGAGCGGATCGCAGATAGGATACAAACATGATGTTTCGGCGCGAGTTAATCGTGAGAATGGTTCGTTCCGTCAAGCTTCATCTCGATTCGACTGTAATTGAAAAGAAAATGATCGTTGCCTAATGGTTCTCGATTCGTTGCAAAAATAAAAAAAAAAACAAAAAATAGTGGGACAGACGTACCAATACCAAATAAACCGAAAAGAAAAGAACGGAATTTCTGGCTTTTCTAACTACCTCGATGCATTTTTCCTTAGTTCTTTGGTAATATACTAATAATAATAATCGCAGAAGAAATAATAAAAGGACCTTTTGTAGAAGGACCAAGTTGTCTGGTATTTCCGCGTGCGTAAAAACGCTTCTACGATATTAAGGTGCATTAATCCTTAGTCGAAGTCAACTGAACGAAACCAATTGTTTGGAGTCCGACAGGAAACGATTCTATACGCGATCGAGTTATTCATTCGACTCGAAAAATAACCAGGATGTATCATATGTAATGTGACGGTGATTACTATGTAAACTGTACATATATGTACGATCGAATAAAATGTGTCTAAAAGAGGAGATTCAGTCTTGTTCCACTGAATTTATCAATTATTTATTAGGATGTTGAATCGACGTTATGTACGGACGTATTTATTCAGCGAAACTCGGGTATTTTTCGTAACAAAATAATAAAATATTATAATAATAATAATACAATAATATAATAATAATCATATTATAATATATATTATATATTATAATGTATTATATAATTTATTATATATTATAATAATTAAAAAAGTGTGAAGTAACATTATTAGGACGTTACACTCTGCAATAATATTTTATTATTATTATAATACTATAATAATAATAAAATATTATTCAATATTATATTATATTATAATATTATAATAATAATAAAATATTATTGCAGAGTGTAACGTCCTAATAATATAATAATATAATAATATATAATATAATATATATCATATAATAATATATAAAATAATAATACAATAATATAATATATATATTATAATATATTATATAATTTATTATATATTATAGTATATATATATATTATAATATAATAATAATAATAAAATATTATTGCAGAGTGTAACGTCCCAAACTCAATTAAACATTTTACCGACCACAAGAGAATTGAATGCGTTACCGATTTTTTTTCTTTTTAATGTTAGCGCAATTTCTAGAGCCTCGTTGGTGTTGCATTACGTTGAGAAAAAATTGACGCACGTTCGCGTCGCTATCGGATGCATACATGCACGAAATTGATCCTGCGCGATCAGGCCGAGCCCAGCTCGCTTAAATCAAGCTAATGTTCCAATAATTCGGATCCAGCAGACCTGGTTCGACCAAATGAATGAATGAACGGCCTCGCTTCAGAGACTATATCACACATGCAGAAACTTCCGTAGTAAAGCGCTCGCTTACACGAACGGTATTTTGGTTTTCCGATAACTGTTATACAACATCTGTTACGATCGAGTACGTGGGTGGACAAGCAGGCACGATCTACTCGACGGTCGAGTGTTAATGACAACAAATTCGTGATTCTACGCTTTTCATTGTGTGGATTTAAGAACCGGCTTATTTTTAGTTGTAGGATTTTCAATATTTTTACAATTTATTTTATATCCTGGAATGGTAAACCGTCGCACAAAAAGTGACGGAATATTGGAATTATTTATTGAATTGAGAAACAAGAGAACCGACGATTTTTTAGAAAAGTGATACACGGTTGCATACGCAGTGAATTCAACACGGAATAATGTTCAGTTAATTTAGCGTTTGTGATAAAACCGGAAGAACGATTTGACCTTCGTACGTTTTCTTTTTCCTCATTTTTCAAGCTTCATTTGTTGTTCCTTGGTGTCAACTTGACACGATGACGGAAAATCAATGCTAAGAAAAGATTAATAGTTATAAAAGTTATTATATATATAATAACTTATATAATATAATTTATTATGATATATATATATATATATATATATTCTTTCTTCCTTAAATAGTCGTAGTAAATTGATAATCCTTTTAAACCTTTTCTGTATATATATAATAATAATAATAATAATAATAATAATAATAATAATAATAATAATATAATATAATAATAAATAATAATAACAAATAATATAATAATAAATAATATAATAATAATATATAAAATAATATATATAAAAATTTTAGATCTTACATTGAAACAAATTTTTCAAATTTATTTTTATTTTTCTCTTTTTATATCCTGTTTAGTAATTCTTAAGATCATACTGAAGAACTCGCCTGCTCTTAAAGGGTCAATGAACTCTATCCAAAGAAACCATTCCGAACGACTTTTCAGGGTTCTTTGGTAGCCGAAAGGTCAGTGACGAAGTGGATGAAAATTTTACTTCTCCTGCGCTGTGAATACTATAGAAAGGTGATCTGCCCAATGAGTCAACGAAAACGCTTCTCGTATTAAATAAAAAAAGGAACGGTTTTTACCGCACACAGTTATTAGTATAACTCTTCTGCATTTCAAAAACTTTAGTAAAATTCCCTTTGTTCGAATATATTACAGTAAAAACAGTTCTTTTATAACATCCAAATTTATAAGCCACATTATCGTGCATTCCATTCTACATAGCGTCTCTCTTTCTTCTTTTTTAATTATTACGCCCTTTAATGTAGCGGCCGAATCTGTGGTTCATTCACTGTTCTCATATTATTTTGCTTTCTTTCGTGCAGAAAAAATGTAACTATTAAAATCTGTCATTCCGAGCACTCGGATGAAATGCTAACTAATCAGGATATCACGATTAACAGTTTAAGAATAAATCACTTGTCCAATCGATTTTTGCAGATCGTTAAAATTGTTATAATCCGCTCACATGTTAACTGGTTCATTTACTGGATGACAGATCGGCTTATCTATTGGCTGTCCAAGGCACACGGAAATATTCGGTTCCTCGCAGAGGATATTGGACGATCTAAATAAATAATAATTTATAATAATAATAATAATAATAATAATAATTTATATATATATTTATATATATATATAAATGGACGATATAATTCTTGCATTCAGAATGTGTTGGCACGATATAAATAAATAATAATTTATAATAATAATAATAATAATAATGATAATTTATATATATATTTATATATATATATAAATGGACGATATAATTCTGCATTCAGAATGTGTTGGCACGATATAAATAAATAATAATTTATATATATATAAATGGACGATATAATTCTGCATTCAGAATGTGTTGGCACGATATAAATAAATAATAATTTATAATAATAATAATAATAATAATAATAATAATAATAATTTATATACATTTATACATATATAAATGGACGATATAATTCTGCATTCAGAATGTGTTGGCACGTTTTTCCGATGGCTGGTCATCGCGCCAGCGCCTCCCAAGTGACCACCAGCTCCGTACCCTGGCTTTCTCGGCGAAGCAGTGGTTTCGAGCCGGCCAACCCCGCGGCAGTAAGGACGCGTTCGTGCTCACGCGAAGACGCGAAAGACGCGAAAGACGCGAACACGCGAACACGCGGACCGACGCGACGCCGCGGCCCGTCCACGTCGATGTCGATTACCGACCCTTCTTTGAGGCTCGCACCCTCGTAAATGCACCCTGTCCGGCGACTCGACTTCGCTGTCCACCTGCTAGCCAGGTAAGACCACACAGTAATCCTCGGTAGCTTCGGCACCTCTCTTCGTCTTCGGTCTCAGGGTGATCCCGCGGATATCTCAAGGGGTTCCCCGTCCCTTTTAATTTCCTCTTCGCGACTTCCACGCAGAGAGGCTTATCTTTCGAACGTGCGAGCATTTTCCCAACCGCGCGTCCAAACGCCGTCCGAAAATACTTTTTCTCTCGCGTTCGTGCTTTCAAACCTCCACGGGAATTGATGGACTTCGCAAGCCACGCGCCGCGATTATCGCGCGATCATCGCGCGGAGGTCGTGCTCTCGAAATTTCATGGCTCGTACATTTCTTTTTCGGCCCGGCCGGATAAACATCTACCGCTCGCGAATGTTACAACGTCCACCACCTCGAGCAACGCGAATCGCTTTCGAGTGCATTTAACCTTATCGTTAGCGCGATTTTGTTGCGGGATCTCCCGAGGATTTCCCGCAGCGTATCGAGCCGCCGTGAAACGTACGAAAACGTGTTGATCGATGGTGCGTGGACGATCCTGTCGATCACCGAACGTTCGCTCATTCACCGCGGAAAGAAAAGAAGTCGCGCGCGCGTCCCTCGTGGCGGACTCTGTGGTCGGATTTGAATCAGATCGATAAAAGTCCGACTGTTCCACTTAACGAGGAAAAATCCTTACGGAATTTCTTTCCTTTATTCTTGGCCGGAAGCTTCGTTTTCGACGCGACGCGTTCGTCTGTTCGTTGCTCCAACGTTCCTCTGAACCGAACACGTGTCTCTCGTTACGAGATCATTGTGTCGTCTTGCTCGTGCGACATTGACACCACTCTCTCCCTGCCGAATATTGCAAATATCTCCGCAATGTAACTGCAAAACGGATATTTCTACAACCGAAGTCCAGTCGTTCAGTCTCTTTGGAATCTAAACTTTCCACTTGCGAACTCTCTGCACGCTTCGATATTAAAGCGTCAGTTTCAGCGGATGTAACTGTGTCATAGTGTGCGCAGTCTCTGGCTCTTAAGCAAAAATGCTCATCCCTTAGCGACGCACAGATGCGTAAGTCGACGTTGAAGGTTCTAACGCGATTTACAAGTTTTTTTTTTATCGAATGATACGCGATGCATTCTTTTCTTTCTTCTCGCATACTACTGTGATCAAAAAGTAAGGTGAATTTGTTTATAAAATGTAAATTCTTTGTTTATTCTTCCAAATCAATTTCATCCCCTTCAAAGTAATCCCCGTCCGATAAAACGCACTGTTTCCGACGCTTTTTCCAGTCCTCGAAACAGTCGGAATAGTCTTTTTCCGGTATAGCCTTCAAGACCTTCTTCGATTCGGTTTTTATCTCCTCAATCGTGTCAAAACGGCGTCCCCGCATCGGCTTTTTGAGTTTGCTGAATAACCAGAAGTCGCACGGAGCCAAATCAGGCGAATGCGGTGGTTGCGGAACGATATGAGTCGAGTTTTTGGCAAAAAAGTCGCGAAGAACCAATGCAGTATGACATGGCACCAATCGAGACTTGACGCGTTTGAGACACAAAACATCCTTCAAAATGGTTTGGACTGAGCCAAATGATATTCCAACACTATCAGCGAGGTCTCTCATTGTCAGTCGACGATTTTCAAGCACCAAATCTTCGATTTTTTTGGACGTGGCCCTCGTCGGTAGACGTTGATGGTCGTCCAGAGCGCGGTTCGTCTTCAACGCGTTCTCGGCCCGCTTTGAACTCGTTGTACCACTTATAAATGTTTTTTTGTGCCATAGTTTGATCACCAAAAGCCTTCCGCAACATTTTCAACGTGTCCGCACAAGAATATTCGTTCCGCAAACAAAATTTGATGCAAGTTCTTTGCTCAACAAAATCACCCATTGTAAAAATCGAAAAATTCACTTTTGGTCGTTTACTAAAACACGTGTAACTCGGAGATAATTAAACCTTTTAACAAACAGACGCTTGGCAATTGTTATAGACAGTCCTACCAACCTAGGAAAAAAACAATTGTCTGCCTTCCTAATGTCCGGGAGTTTTAAATGACAATTTCACCTTACTTTTTGATCACAGTAGTAACTGTGTCATAGTGTGCGCAGTCTCTGGCTCTTAAGCAAAAATGCTCATCCCTTAGCGACACACAGATGCGTAAGTCGACGTTGAAGGTTCTAACGCGATTTACAAGTTTTTTTTTATCGAATGATACGCGATGCATTCTTTTCTTTCTTCTCGCATAGAAAACACACCGCGCTTATTGTGCGGCCATTTATGCACGCGCGCTATTACACAGCGTGTATTTTGATCGATATCGAACCAATTAAGCCTGACGCTCTCTCGGCTATACGGCGAACGTTCAGGGTTCGGGGACGAAGGATAATCATTGCACTTTAATCGTAGATCGAACGAATATCTCCGAAGGTCGTCCGCGCCGATGAATTTCGATCGGGAAACTGTTTGTCTATCTAACCGCCCTCTAAAAACTTCGGAAATGAGAAATTACGGCAGACGTTTCAGACGCTGTTTCTCAATGTGTCCGCGAGCCTGCAGGATTAATATGCATGCACATGCTTGTATTTCGCTTTTGATCGATGACGATTGTCGAGGAACACGATGCTTAGTACAGGCTGGGAAGACGTTTGAATTAAAGCAACGACAACGGACTTGCACGCGAGAAGTTCCGCCGCGTCCGTGAAGGCGACGCGGACGGAGAATATGTGCGCCCGATCGCTTCCGTGTAATAAAAAATCATCCGCACGATCGTGCGATCCTGGAATTTATCGTTGCAAGAGCACTCTGTAAATGTTCCGATTCGGCCGCGTACGGGTTGCATTCGGATTTACCTCGAACCGTCGGAAACAGATGCGCCAAAAACTGTTCGGTGTATGTGAAATGTCCGATTTTTATATTATATATATTTATATTATATATTTTGTATATTGTTTTATATATTATATTATTTTATTATTATTATATATATTATTTTATTTATTAGGGGGACCGGAAAGTTATGTCGTTTGTTTACATTAAATTCAAACAGATAAATTTTTAACTAGTTTCTATTTTCAATCACAATGATGTAATCACCCTCATCATCAACAACCTTTTTTCATTTAGTATGCAAATTTTTAGTATGCAAAAATTAGTATGCAAGAAAAAGGAATACTGATATGCGCAGAAACGACATTACTTTCCGGCCCCCCTAATATATTATTATTTTTATATGAATAGTAAAAAGAGTTCGTATCTTTTTTTTCTTTTTTAAAGTTGTTTATTTAATCACTTTTACCAACGTGTATTTAATGTATAAATGCCATTTTTAAAGTTCTGGCCTTTCGAACGAATGAACTTTGCTACGGAGAGTTCTAGGTGTTTAAAAAACAAAGAAATGCAAATCATCATTCATGCTTCGAGTTGTTTAATTTTGGAACTGTTTTTTTTCTTTTTGCGACGCATGCGGTCGAGCAAAACTGAAAATAAATGATAAAAATACAGGATTTCGGGAACATTCTTGTTTATAATATTTGAAAATAGTTTAAAATAAAAATAATTTTAAAAATAGTTTAAAATATGACGCAAACAATGCACGACGAAACAGCAAAAAAGAGGTTTTCTCGAACGTAACTATATAACGAACATTTACATGCAATGAAAATCCGACATTTCTTATGCACAAATCTAAAATACTTTGAAATCTCGATTAACAACGACACATTCCTTCTGACGACGTTTTGATTGCACGTTACGTTTTCGAAAGAAAACCCAGTTTGGTCGCGAGGTGCAGCTCGAAATGTCAGTAAAACGTCCAACGTGTTCGAAGCAAAAAGTACAATTATTTCCTGAGCTAGCTGTTCGTTTCTCTCTATATCTGTGAGCGCAGGATTCGTCGATTTAGGGTGAGGCTTTTGATCGATAGCATGTAACGGTGTTTCATAATTTAAATTGCACATTATTAACTGTCCACGCGCGTGATCGGAATTACTATAGACATTGCTTGCAACGTTAAAAAGTCATTAATATGTAAATCGTTCATATATTTCGTTACAGATTTTCTTACATTAAGCTTCGTTCTTTGAAAATAATTCATATGTCAAGCTCCAGTAAATATCTATTTATTATTTATTTATCTATTTATTCGTCATCTATTTATTCTCTTTCAAGCCGTTTCATGTGTGAAAATCGCACAATTTTCGCGTACAAAATGTTATTCGAAGAAAACCTGTTACACGTGTCCGACGAATCGGTCCATTTCTCGTCGAAAATTATTGGCTGCCGTTTTTGGAAATACCATATCCAGAGAAATGTAATTTAAACTCGAAATACAGCAATTTCTCCCTAATTCGCGCTCCGATTGCGTACAAAAATGGACAATTCGGGAGGAGGAGATGCGATTATTCGAGCCTTGCAGCTCGTTTTTATGGTTGTTGACAATCGATAATTACAAAAAACGTGCCGCAGTGCTCGAATAATCGTATCTCATCTTCTCAAATTGTCCATTTATGTGCGCAATCTGAGCGCGAATTAGGGAGAAATTGCTGTACCGACATAGACACCGATTTAATAAGTATCTATTGCTTCATTCTACAAAGTTTTCGATAGAACTTTCAAGTGATATGTCTTAAAGTTAACGCCATGGAATGAAAATAGCGTCGCAAAAAACCGTTTCAAGAATATATTTCAATATTTGCATCAGTTACTCGTTCGTTTTAGTTTACGTTCCCCTAGAATACGTTAATCATCGCTGGACCGCGGATTTTTATGCAATATAAAAATCGTTTGCATCGATTGCAAGATAAAAAGAAGCTACACATACATTTCTTCCTTTCTCCGATTATGTTATCGAGTTCGAAATTACGAGTATTTCCCAGATTCTTCAAATATTTTTACCGTTTCGTAGTTGATCGACATTATTGTCGCAAATGCATAAAATCCGCAATCTAGTCATCGCGAAGCTCGCGAAGCGCGCAACATAATTGCTGAAACGAACGAAATCCATCGAGAATGAATGTTTATTTTCTTTTTATTTACTTATAAAGTTGCGTCAACCTGATCGTCATCGGCAATCACACGGTTACGACAGCCACTTAATTTACGACAATTTGATAAGCCGCAAGGCTCGAACAATCGCATCTCCTGTTCCCAAATTGTGCATTTTCTTTTTTCGTACAATCCGAGCGTCGATTGGGTAGAATTTACTGTAATTCTAAAAACGAACGTTGTACCCGTTCGATTCGATAGCTCTGGATCTAAAAGGTTAACGCTTCCTCCTTCTGTTCCATTTCCTTTCAATCGCTTTTACCAAAGTTTCGCGAACCAAGAGGCGCGCAGAAATGTCCGGGCCCTTCGGGCGACGCCGACGTCCGTCAATTACAACGTCCCGAATAGCCAATCGGCGTGTAACGAACGGTTTTCCGACGATAACGCGTTCAATAACGCAAACACTGCAAACTGGCACAAACGTAGAATCGCTTAGGTTTGCGTAACAATTAATTTGCCGGTCCGTGCTCGACTGCCCCTCGAAATAATCGGGTATTACATGATCGTTACGCTGTGCGGGACTTCGCCGACCGAACGAGTACGGTTGTGTGCGTACTTGCGGGTCGTTGCTCCCCCGTTAAAGAGGATTCGTGTTTTCCACTCTCCTTACCAGCTCCTTGATTTGTTATTCACCGACCGATAAATATGTTGCGGGGCACATGTTCTCGCCGTTTTACGTTTACCGCGCCGTGGATAGAAAATCGGCGCGCGGGGAAACGAGCTCCACCTTCGAACGGTGGTGGAGCCCCACGCGTCCCGTTAAATGTTGCACAACGGGCGCTAATTAACACGTTCCGTGCCAAGCCATTTTTGCCTAACTTGTCGTTCAGGCCATTTGATGTTTTGACTAAAGATTGATACATTATCACATAATATTTCATTATATCATCAGTAGATAAGTAGTGATTGCCCGAATCAACCGTTTTTATGCAGCTCTTGCTTTAAAAAGGTCAAACATTGTAATTAATAGTTATTGTGTATATAACGATTAAACAAATTTATGTGCTTTGTTCTATACAGCATTTTTTACAATGCCTCTCATCCTTTTGGTGGAAATATATTTTATACAATCAAATTTGTCACAAAATGTATGTCTTCAGCGCTTTAAATAAATATGTCCGCGTGTACCATTTATGGTACACGTGGCCTGATGGTCAAGTTTAACGTGTACCATTTATGGTACACGTGGCACGGAACGTGTTAAGCCGACTGTTACCTATTCCCGTGGCTGTTCATCGCCGTTAAATTGTTATTTATAGCATCGATCAAGGGGAAACGTCGCGCTAGCTTGTCGCAGATCAGATTTGCCACTCATCGAGCTCGCCTTGTCGGCCTATAGTAGTGGAATAGTAGTGGAACAGTAAGTAGAATAGAATAGTAGCAAGAATAGTAAAATAGTAGAATAGCAAGTAGAATAGTAGTAGAATAAATAAGAAGAAAATAAACTTTCGTTCCCTTTCCCTAACGCCCTGTAATCCCCTTTAAACCCTCTGTAAGCGGTGGAACTCGAGAAATTTCATCGATCAGGTTATTTACATGGTGAACAACAATAACTGGCGAACGACATGCCGAAGCTGTTAGAATTTCACCGTGCGAAATAGCTGATTCACCGAATCTAGCATCAAATCGCTGTAAATTATGTGGCTATTGTAACTGTGTGGTAGCTAACGACCATCGGATTGGCGCAACTTTCGGAATAAATAAGAAGAAAATAAACTTTCGTTCCCTTTCATTCCCAATTTCATTACGACGTGTTAAGATCGTATCCATCGGTGGCGGATACACTGCGACATCTTGCATCGAATCGAACGGGTACAACGTTCGTTTTTAGAATTACAGTAAATTCTTCCCAATCGACGCTCGGATTGTACGAAAAAAGAAAATGCACAATTTGGGAACAGGAGATGCGATTGTTCGAGCCTTGCGGCTTATCAAATTGTCGTAAATTAAGTGGCTATCGTAACCGTGTGATTGCCGATGACGATCAGGTTGATGCAACTTTATAAGTAAATAAAAAGAAAATAAACATTCATTCTCGATGGATTTCGTTTGTTTCAGCAATTATGTTGCGCGCTCCGCGAGCTTCGCGATGACTAGATTGCGGATTTTATGCATTTGTGGCAATAATGTCGATCAACTACGAAACGGTAAAAATATTTGAAGAATCTGGGAAATACTCGTAATTTCGAACTCGATAACATAATCGGAGAAAGGAAGAAATGTATGTGTAGCTTTCTTTAATCTTGCAATCGATGCAAACGATTTTTATATTGCATAAAAATCCGCGGTCCAGCGATGATTAACGTATTCTAGGGGAACGTAAACTAAAACGAACGAGTAACTGATGCAAATATTGAAATATATTCTTGAAACGGTTTTTTTGCGACGCTATTTTCATTCCATGGCGTTAACTTTAAGACATATCACTTGAAAGTTCTATCAAAAACTTTGTAGAATGAAGGAATAGATACTTATTAAATCGGTGTTTATGTCGGTACAGCAATTTCTCCCTAATTCGCGCTCAGATTGCGCACATAAATGGGCAATTTGAGAAGATGAGATACGATTATTCGAGCACTGCGGCACGTTTTTTATAATTACCGATTGTCAACAACCATAAAAACGAGCTGCAAGGCTCGAATAATCGCATCTCCTCCTCCCGAATTGTCCATTTTTGTACGCAATCGGAGCGCGAATTAGGGAGAAACTGCTGTATTTCGAGTTTAAATTACATTTCTCTGGATATGGTGTTTCCAAAAACGGCAGCCAATAATTTTCGACGAGAAATGGACCGATTCGTCGGACACGTGTAACAGGTTTTCTTCGAATAACATTTTGTTATTTTAAAACAAAAATTGCAGCTTCGGTAAAGGCGTTTTGAGTCGATTGAAGCCATGAAAGAAAATTCGCATAAGGAGTTGAAGACTATACCTTCTTTTAAAGGTTCGGAGAATGTTCCGAAGACTGAGAGAAGCGTTTGCGTACGTGTATTGGCTCGCATAGTATCTATTTCGATGGCGAGAAAATATATTTTCATGAATAAATAAGTAGTTCGTATTTTATTTTCAAATTCCGGCAATGTTTTTCGCATAATGTATACTTTTCACTTAATGTAAATGTTCGATTCCACACAAATTATCGATATCTGATGTGTTATAACAACGACAAAAACTTGGTCCAATTTTAATAACATCCATTCGCGAACGAATCTTACAATTTTATCGGAGATGCTTGAATTTGCAGCATTTTTGCTCTTGCCTCCTCAGCCTTCTGTTTGCTAATACAAGCATGTTAGGTCGAACGATGAAATAAGTCAAGGTTTCTTAGTTGTTCGAATCGTTTTTACGAGGTCATAACAGATTTGTCGTTCGAAACGCGGAATGGGTGGTACTGGGGAAAAATGAACGATATTTCTCTTGCCCGTGCACTACGATCACGTATGGAAAGAGCATAACGACACGTACGTCATGGTAGAAAATTCAAATAGGAAAAACGATCATGTCGTTATTATACTTCGTCGTCATTGCCAATGTCGACAGGATTGAATAAGTTCTTTAAGAATTGTTGATTTAGCCGAAAACATATGAAAAAGCATAATTTCCAATCGTTGGTGCAGTTGACGCATTCCCGATCACCGATTCCAATTAGATTGAGTGCACGATACAGTCAGACGCACCTGGAAAATCGTCGAGCATATCAGCTGCCTCCGCACTCATATCTCATTAAACAGTTTCCAAAGTGTCAAGGTCGCGCGCGTATTCCGCCGACGATATTTTCAGAATTACGGTGCGCGATTCGATCTCGATGTAATGGCTCGATCGCGGATCCCCTTGGTGCATTTTTAGCAAATGTTACTGACCGAATGTCACAACTGAATAAAAATATCATCGAAAGTGACTACGCATATCGTTCGTTTTTTTTGCAAAAAAATGCATGTTTTAAATTCAAGTTCGTTAGATATTCTCTTATCGATTATACCGATTTATATCGATTCTGTAACGAAAGGTCGTCGAGATCATTGTCGTTAATTTGCTAAGATCGTTTTGAAATGACGACCGTAATCGAGAAATAAGAAATAAAAAATTGAATTTCTCGATGTTCTTTTAGAAAACTTAGAATCTTAAAAAATCAATTTAAGATGATCGAATAGTAGCTATCGTGCGCAAAATATTCGAATGTAGATATGATACGTTCGACAATATAATATATAATATTAATAGTAATAATTGTTAATATTAGTAATAATAATAATAATAATTAATATTAATAATATTAATTATAATAATAGCTCAGGCTGTTGGGGTGTGCCCTTATTAAGGCTATGGTCTTTTAATCTAATTTCCATTTATAAAAATATTAATAATATTAATTATATATTATTATATATATTATTAATAATATTAATTATAATAACAGCTCAGGCTGTTGGTGTATGCTCTTATTAAGGCTATGCTCTTTTAATCTAATTTCCATTTATAACAATATTAATCGTCGAAGGCGATACGTTCAACAATATAATATATAATATTAATAATAATAATAATAATTAATATTAATAATATTAATTATAATAATAGCTCAGGCTGTTGGGGTATGCCCTTATTAAGGCTATGGTCTTTTAATCTAATTTCCATTTATAAAAATATTAATAATATTAATAATATTAATAATATTAATTATATATTATTACATATATTATTAATAATATTAATTATAATAACAGCTCAGGCCGTTGGTGTATGCTCTTATTAAGGCTATGCTCTTTTAATCTAATTTCCATTTACAACAATATTAATAATATTAATAATATTAATTATATATTATTATATATATTATTAATAATATTAATTATAATAACAGCTCAAACTGCTGGGCTATGCCCTAATTAAGGCTATGCTCTTTCAATCTAATTTCCATTTATTCACAACTCTTACTTTGCACAAAGAGTAACGATTTTATCATGCATTAGACTGTAAAATCGAAGCGTCAACAAGACCCCAAAAATTCCTCAATATTCGAACCACTATGATGGAAATATCGAGGATCGAAAGTATCGAGTTTGCACGCGCAATGACCCCCAACGACCGCGCGAGCATTGGGGGGTTAAAACGAACGTGGCAGGGCATGCACCACTTTCTTAAGCTCCCCATTCTCCCGCGTGCGCCGATCGCGATTCACGGGAGACAGATTTCTAGAAAGCGTGGAACGAGTCTCTGGAAACGGTGCTTCAGCTTCGCAGCTCGCAAATCGCCTCCATTGGCCTGTCCATTAATTCGAGACAATCGGCCGCCGTAAATCAACGCGTCGCGCGCGTTCGCCAACGTCGCGAACACGCCGGTCATCCACGTGAATCACATTTCGGGCACAAGGCCGTCGTCCATGTTCGTCGTCGTCCCGTTCCGAACGCTGACAAACTTGTCTCATCAAGGCTGAACCGCCCGTTCCCGCGACGATTTCATTCGAGGAATGTCACTGGACGTGAGTCCATTTTTCCGAGGGTGGCCGCCGACCTGGAAAAACTCGAGTCGCTGCATGCGTATCATCTCGGACGGATGGCGTCTACGATATTATTACTCTAGTGATTATTATTCCTTTTGTTTTATTCGTTCGTTTTTCATCATAGTGAAATTCTCGAGCCAAATGCTGCGACTTCTACGATGGAGTTTTTGTTGTCGACAGTGCGTCGATAAAATCTCTTCGCTTGTTGTTTGAGCCGTTTATTTTGATATTGGCATAAGTCACTTTATCGTGATGAAAAGTGGTGATTTTTTCATGTTTGTACGAAATTATTTTTATGTTATTAAATTATTGTTATTATATTATATTATTCTATAATAATTTAATAATATTCTTATATTATTAAATTATTCTTATATATTATTATATTCTTATATTGTTAAATTATTATTATTATATTATATTATTCTATAATAATTTAATAATATTCTTATATTATTATATTATATTATTCTATAATAATTTAATAATATTCTTATATTATTATATTATATTATTCTATAATAATTTAATAGTATTCTTATATTACTAAATTATTATTATTATATTATATTCTTATATAATAATTTAATAATATTTTTATATTATTAAATTATTATTATTATATTACATTATTATATAATAATTTAATAATATTCTTATATTATTAAATTATTATTATTATATTATATTATTTATATTATTAAATTATACGAAAAATATCAGTATCCTGAGACAACAAATACAAGCAAATCTTCCCGAAAGTTAGCATCCATATTTTTAAACGTGTTCAAAAACGCAAACCCTTAAATATATCGACTTAAAAACAAAGTGACCGACTTAAAGACAAAGTGACTTATGCCATTTTCAAAATAAACGGCTCATTTGTCGCTGCTTCGGAGGTTTTGATTCTCGAGGCAAGATTTTCGCGAGTATAGCGAGTTGTACGTCGTTTCGGTGGTGTGCAGAATTCTCGGGGTGGCTTTTGTGAAAATGGCGAGCGACTCTGGGTAACTCGGTGATTCATCGTTCGCGGATGCACGATGCATAAATATGGGACTGTTAAGACCGTGTGTTTAAGCAGCGGAGTGGAGATACCAATGAGAATTGTCGCGGTCGAAAGGTTTCAGATAAACGCGTTCGCGATATTGTTGTTTAACATTTGGTGAGTTCGGCTCGTAGTCGCGACAGATTTCGTCGTCAGCTCACCGCGATCGCGATAAGATTATGTCACTGAACCCCTAAGCCGAAAACAACTGGATATCATACAAGTTAGCGAGACGTGTCGAATAGAAACTGTATTTGCACAAGATGTTTATAAATTCGGTTGGTTACGGAAGAGAGAGAAAAAAATAGTGCAGTAACGCAACAACAGTGAAACCGTGTTAGATGATTTCCACGATTGCAAATACAATGTGCACCGTGTCTGTTTCGCGGTTTCGTACGATTCTCTTGACCCATTTTTTTCTCCTGCATTTCACCCACATCCGTGTGCATCGAGCGCCGAACGCATCGAACTGCACGATTTTATGATGCGCTCTGCAACGTGATCGTATTAGAAATAAATGTGCTTTGTGCGTTACCTTCGACTGTACTTCTGAACAGTTGTCTGCTTTAAAGAGAAGTATATGGAATTTCCGATTTCAGTCCCGGAAATATATTTTCAAACGTTCTACATTTTTTTGGATAGCAAAGGTCAACGTAACATATTCTTCTGTATCTTGTTTTACACTTTACTCTTGAACGATCCGTATTTTGCTACCTTCTATTTATTAAGAAAATGTTATTATTAGTATTGTTAATTCACCGCGAATTCGAGGAAATAAGTGAAATTTGAAATTTATTCGAATCATAGGGGGAACAGGAATAACAAAAAATGTAGAAGTTCTGTCGAATTTGTGATTTTAAATGAAGTGATATCTATGTCCTCATAAGAAAAAGAAGGCACCACACAGATTTATAATAATAATAATTATAATAGTAGTTATTCTAAATATATAAAACTAATTCGTACACACTTGAGACCCCTCTAGGAAACCATAAGGACTTGAAACTATTTTGCACTAATTTCCTTGGTTCTGTTTCGAATTTTTGTTTTTGTTGGTGATCGATAGCACATGCAATTTCCGATTTCAGTCCCGGAAATATATTTTTAAACATTCTACATTTTTTTGGATAGCAAATGTTAACGTAACATATTCTTATGCATTTTGTTTTACACTTTACTCTTCAATGATACGTATTTTTCTACCTTCTATTTATTAAGAAAATGTTGTGAACGCATTAGTTCACCGCGAATTCGAGGAAATAAGTGAAATTCGAAATTTATTCGAATCATAGGAATAACAAAAAATGTAGAAGTTCTGTCGAATTTGTGATTTTAAATGAAGCGATATCTATGTCCTCATAAGAAAAAGAAGGCACAACGTGCCAACTTTGGCACCACACATTTATAATAACAATTATAATAATAGTTATTCCAAGTATAAAAAGCTAATTCGTACACACTTGAGACCCCTCTAGGAAACCACAAGGACTTGAAACTATTTTGCACTAATTTCCTTGGTTCTGTTTCGAATTTTTGTTGGTGATCAATAGCACGCAGCTTTTTTTTTGAATAGTTTACAAATGACTTTGGCAGTGAATTTGACTGTAGATACTGCAAAATTTGAAAATTTTCGAGAAACTTCAGGTACATGCGAATTAACATAATTAACACTATGCTGTCCGGTGGCACCACTTTGATGTCATTTTAAAAAAACTGAAATAACATTTGAACTATATTTCTTGAATGTTAAAAGGCAGCTAACTAACTATAGCATTGTGCTTATTTAAGTAAGAATTAAGTACGAAAATTCTTGGATGACATATCATCTTAATTTTGGGAATTTATATTATATATATTAAATTATATTAATTATATATTAATATATATATATTAATTATATTAATATATTATATATATATATATTAATTATATTAATATATTATATATATATATTAATTATATTAATATATTATATATATATATTAATTATATTAATATATTATATATATATATATATATTAATTATATTAATTTATATTATATATTAAATTTTTTTAAAAATTCAAACAAAAGAATCATATCTGAGATCCGCGGACGGCATAGTGTCAATAATATCGATACACGCGTCGAACAATCGTATAAATCGCGTTACACAATCGCCGTAACATAATCGCCGCGACCGAAGCAGAAGCGAAAGAAAAATTCGGTCGGAACGCGCGAACGGAACGTTCCGAAAATCAATTCCTTTCGAGACACGAAGGTCGCTGGGTCACCTCGTGAACTTTCGCTAGTTCGCCGAATTCGATGTTTCTCGGAGGGGGGAAAAAGAAAGATATGAAAAAAGCCAGACCCCACGATCGCCGCGTCGTCGTCGGAACATAGAAAAATGTAGTCCAGCGGCGTCACGGTGCCGCGGTAAAATAAGCATAACGCGAGACTGGACGCGATCACATCGGTTCCGAGCATTCTCGTCTATGAGAGCGTGAATAAAATGCGTACCCGAGGCTGCTGCCCGCTCGACGGTGCTCGCAAAACTGGAGTGAGTAATTGCAACAGTCGGCGAATAATTACGATGTTGCACGCGGCTCCGTTAATTGCCTTGGCCGCCGCGTTACGAATCTGCGCGCCGATCTTCTCGCGCGGAGAGGAAAGGGGAGGAGGAACACACAATGTGAGCGTTACCTTGGATTAGGGGTGGACTGGAACTTTCAGGAAGGCTTTGTTCTTAGATTTCCGGCGAACGAGATCAACCTTTTGCTCTCGAAACCGTGGCGAACGCGGCGAACACACGGTAGCTGTGCGGCGTAGAGTAGACTTTTAGAAGTTAATCTGAGAGGAACGATCTAATTTGATTACCCTGCTCGTTGTACGTAATGAATGGGGAACTGGGTCTCTGAGAATATTAGAGGAATAACCGCGCTCGGTCTCGGAAACGGTTTTATTACGTATACAATTGCCTCGACTGCTTTTCATTCTTCGCGATGATGTCTACAGGGTGACCCAAAAATGTCTCGCAATCCGATAGTGGCGGGTTCCTCGGGCCATTCGAAGCAACTTTTTCCTTTACAAAAATGTTCTCCGAGGCACCGTTAACGAGTTATCGACGAAAAACACTGACCAATAAGAGGCGAGCTCGACTGGCGCGCGGCTGCCTAGCCAACGAGCGCGCGGAGCCCAGTTCCGCTCATTGGCTCGGCCGTCTCGCGCCAATATGATCTGGCCGTGCGAAACCTCATCAAAAAGTCAGCATTATATGCAGGCTGTCCCAAAAATGTCTCGCAATCCGAAAGTGGCGGGTTTCTCGAGTCGTTTGAAGCAACTTTTTCCTTTACAAAAATGTTCTCCGAGGCACCGTTAACGAGTTATCAACGAAAAACAGTGACCAATGAGAGGCGAGCTCGGCTGGCGCGAGGCGACCGAGCCAGTGAGCGGAACTGGGCTTCGCGCGCTGGTTGGCTGGGCCGCCTCGCGTCAGCCGTACTCGATTCTTATTGGTCGCTGTTTTTCGTTAATAACTCGTTAACGGTGCCTCGGAGAACATTTTTGTAAAGGAAGAAGCTGCTTCAAATGATCCGAGGAACCCGCCATTTCCGGATCGCGAGACATTTTTGGGAGACTCTGTATAGTAGATGCCCGATGGGTTCCCGTTGTCGGGAGTGTGTGCATGAAAATCTAACGAACATTATGATTTTTCACGACCTGTTTATCGTACAGCAACTGTGTTTTCTCTGTTTTTCAGGTGAGAGCGACAACGGATCTCGGCGTCCTTCGCATCCTGGTGGTCTGCATGAAGGACTCGAGGTACCGCATCATCGTGAATGATTTTTTTCAATACGTATAGACGAGTAATCTATTGTTTTTCTGTTTATTAGGTCGGTGCATATGAAATGTCGGATCTCTGTTACGTGCGAATGTTTGTTTCCCTGCTTGCGTTATGTTGTTGCGTGCGACGAAACCACTTTCGCGGTCTTATTGTGCATTGCTTGCATCATATTTTGACAAAAACGATGTTTTTCTACATTCGACATTTTTGTCGTTTATTTTATAGTTCTCCACGGTACGCTCGATCCGCATACGTCGCGAAAAACAGTTTCAAAATTAAACGAATTAAAGTATGAAATTTTACATTTTTTTAAAATACTTAGAACTCTTCTTACTTTTTTTTAAACACTTCGCAAACGAAGATCGTATTTAAAATCTCCATAGACGAGCTTATTCGTACAAAAGATCAGAACTTTAAAAATGGCATCTATTAAATAGAGATTTTTTCAAAAGACGACACGAAGTTTTTATTATTCTTTCAAAGATCCGATATTTCAAACGCATCAACTTGTGATAATAAATTCGTACTAAATTATCATTGAAGCTCCAAATATTATTTCGATCTCTGGCCTGATAAACGTAAATGTATGCTAGGGGTTCGATAGAAGTAAAGTTTTCGTTTTGCATTTTAATTAATCAGAACACTATTCTTATTTAACGATGGCTTCCTTAAATGATCTAGTTTTTGAATAATGCCTGCTGAATTTGGTAAAATATAATAGCGGATTACTCATAGTTAACACACTGTGTGCGGGAGAGGTATTAATACATTTTTAAAAAATTCAATTCTTTTTTAATTTCGATATATGTATACTCTTGAAAGAATCCCTCTGTGAAATCCTAAAAATCTTCGTTATATACTTGTTATAAAAATATATAAATATAAATAAATATAATATAAATAATAATAATAATAAAAATAATAATAATAATAAATAATAATAAATAATAATAATAATAAAAATATAAATATAAATAGTTTTGCGAATATTATGTTTTTTTAAAAAAAGCGTATTTATTCAAAATTCACTCATTTCTCTCCGATAGTCGCGAATAAAGCTCGATCTGTGACCCGCAGATAGTATGTTAAGTTGAGAACGCACTGTTTGTATTTCGATAATTGTTAATGTTTTGCATATTTTCTGTTGTAAATAGTGTTTTCTTATTTAATTGTAGGCTATTTAAATTGTAGGCTAATTGTGAAACGGTTTATCGAAGTACTAAAGAATTTTTACTAAATTTGATTACGTCAACGCCTAGATTATGCTAGCGATAATAGGAAATCACCATGAAGACCGTGTTTACTGGACTCTTAGAATGAAAGGTCAATACAGAAACGTCGTACAATTGGAAATGAATCACTCTTAACACTAGGTTCGAGATCGTAAAGATACATTTATGAGAAAATTCAATTCACTTGGCTTCACGATTTACAAATATTAGAATAAAAATCGTTGAAAATCTGAATAAATACCACTGCTTTTCTAAAGTATTATTTATGATAGAATCCCGAACGCATACAATTGGTATGACTTTTATTATCGTTCTATCGCGTGGTCAAACATTGTAATTGTAAAACAGTGAAGTTTCCAACAATTATTAGTTTATCTTGTATAATTTATTAGATGAGTTATCAGAGCGTGAGAATGTAATTTAATAATAATGTTTATTAAATATAAAAAAGTACGTACATATACAATATTATTTACAAACATATTAATAATTTATATATTGTTTTAGTAATTATATAGTAATTTATATATCGTTGTATGTAATGTGACCAGACATACATAACATTAATAATTTATATATTGTTCTATGTAATGTTATCATACACAATTTAAATCAATCACACAATATCGCATTAATTGGAACACTTATGTGTGCGAGCAAACGTGTAAGTAATTTTAAAGCTTCGCTGTTTAAGATATTGTTTGCATAGAATTCTTGTCTTGAAACTACAATTTGATGTACTATTTTGTCTAAACAATAGACATTCAAAGCGGTTCTATGATATACTTGAAAAACCATGAATTTTATTATTATTTATTATTATTATTTTTCTCTTTATTATTATTTAATTAATCATCATTCTTTATGGTTTTTCAACTATATCATAGAACTGCTTTGAATGTCTATTGTTTCGACAATACTACATCGATGCTACATCAATCCAGAAATTATAGTAAACGGGCATCTGGGCACTCGATTGCTAATTTACGAGTTACTAAACATTTGGATAAAAAAATTCTGAATATTTAGCAAAATAATTCCATGTAGATAAATGATAATGTTCTCGAGTTAAATGACTGCCACTCTGTACATTGCTAAGGCAACTTCAAGTTTAGCGATCTACGGATTTTAACCCTTTACATTAAACGAAAAATGATTTGACGTGTTAAAAAAATTAGTAAAATATAATAAAGTTATATTCTACTTCAGACTGCTCGTTCAAACGGTCTTGATAAAATGAAAATGAATTAGTTCGGTAAACATGAAAATATTTTGTTGTCCCCGGATTATTAAATAATTTCTTTCGTTCGCTGCTACATCGACCAGGCCCGATGCGAAATGTAGCAACTGACGCAAGCTAGGAAAAACCGGAAATCCCATAATTGTCCTGCCTGCTTCCTTAAAGGATGATGTTTAGCGTAAAAGGTGGGGGCTGAGGGAAAGTTAGAAACGAAGGGATAGGTGAAACGCAAATGGCTCGCGTCACACGTACGGGGACAGTTAGCGAGTTCGGTCAGTGTTCGATCACAGAGTGTTTTTTGGGCCAGTGTACGTCGGAGGTGGAGAACTATCGACGGTCGTCGATAGTTTTTCTCATTAAAAGCTATCGATTGTTTCTCTTGTTATCGGTAGTTCCGATCAGGGTGGCAAATATATCGAAAGGTAATTTCAACGAATTTCTAGACATTTATCGAAATGCCTCCACTATTTATAGTCAAATGGAAATGCCTGAAACCCTTTGTAGGAGTTGTATAAACAATATTTTTACACACCGGCATCTTTGGTAGAGTCGTAAAGAATATTTAACAAAGCAGCATTAATAATATCCGACAGATGGTCACAAGGTTGACACCAAAAAATGTCGACACCTTCACTTTTTAAAAGAAAATCAACTTACAAAATATTTACTATTGCAGATATTTGTGTATTATATTGATATTATATTATTCAATTATTCAATTATTATTCAATTCAATAATATAATATTATATTATATTATTCAATTATTCAATTATTATTCAATTCAATAATGCAATATTATATTATATTATTCAATTATTATTCAATTCAATAATACAATATTATATTATATTATTCAATTATTCAATTATTATTCAGTTCAGTAATACAATATTATATTATATTATTCAATTATTCAATTAATATTCAATTCAATAATGCAATATTATATTATATTATTCAATTATTATTCAATTCAATAATACAATATTATATTATATTATTCAATTATTCAATTATTATTCAGTTCAGTAATACAATATTATATTATATTATTCAATTATTCAATTAATATTCAATTCAATAATGCAATATTATATTATATTATTCAATTATTATTCAATTCAATAATACAATATTATATTATATTATTCAATTATTCAATTATTATTCAATTCAATAATACAATATTATATTATATTATTCAATTATTCAATTATTATTCAATTCAATAATACAATATTATATTATATTATTCAATTATTCAATTATTATTCAATTCAATAATGCAATATTATATTATATTATTCAATTATTCAATTATTATTCAATTCAATAATGCAATATTATATTATATTATTCAATTATTCAATTATTACTCAATTCAATAATGCAATATTATATTATATTATTCAATTATTCAATTATTATTCAATTCAATAATGCAATATTATATTATATTATTCAATTATTCAATTATTATTCAATTCAATAATACAATATTATATTATATTATTGAATTTTTAATAAAATTGCGAAAAGAATGTAACATAAAACTTTTCTATTTCTCAAAGTCCTTTCAAATTTTCGTGTCTCTGTAACTTTATATTGTACGTATTTCTCACGTTACTTCTAAAGACAGAGAACTTATTTCTGAACTACCATCTCTCTATAGTCGGCGATTGTTTTCGTAAAATATCGAAAGCAGTCGATGACTGTCGATAGTTCTCTACCTCTAATGCACACCGTACACCGTAAATCGTGTATTCACGTTGCAGCTTCGGGGCCTCGAAAGGATGAGGCGGATCGACAACGGCCATGCTCAACGACCGCCTCCGTTCAGGGTGCTCGGGATGGGTGCACCCGATGGGAACTACCTGTCAGCCCCAACGATACCGCCGCCACCGCGTGCACCCGAGCCCTACAAGATCGCGTCGTCCTCGACGTCGTCATCTAGAGCGCACAGGCGATCCAGCTTCGTGATCATCGCTGACTCGAGACCGGCTTCCCCGCAGACGAGGAGCCCGTCGCCGACTCTGGCTACCGGTCGGGTCTCGCCCTTCCGTGGACGGGGGTTCAAGGGACCGCCACCACGATCGAGGTCGAGGCCTCAATCGCCGGATCACGCGGACGCTCGGAGAAGGGGTCGCAACGAACGGCGAGGTAAGATCTACCACGCGCCGCCGAAATTTCCATAAAGTCATTGTGCTTTTCGATAATATCTTGCGATAATGTCTACTTTTGTATAAAAATATCACAAGATATTATCGGAAAACGAAGGAAACGATAATTATTATATTGGGTTGGCAACTAAGTAATTGCCGATTTCAGTTGTAGATGTCAAGATGTAATGTTGTATTATAAAATTATTATTATTATTATTATGTTATTTTTTATTATCCGCGAACGTTAGCAACTGGACAAATTGAATGCAGCGGTCAAGGAGAAGCGACATCTTAAAGGTGTCATTGTATAATATATATTAATATATGATATAATATATAAAATTTTGTATTTCATTGAACAAATCGGCAATTACTTAGTTGCCAACCCAATATAATAATGATATAATATATAATATATATTAATATGATATGATATAATATATAAAATTTTGTATTTCATTGAACAAATCGGCAATTACTTACTTGCCAACCCAATATAATAATGATATAATATATAATATATATTAATATGATATGATATAATATATAAAATTTTGTATTTCATTGAACAAATCGGCAATTACTTACTTGCCAACCCAATGTAATAATGATATAATATATAATATATATAATTACATTAATATGATATAATATATAATATATATTAATATAATATATTATAATATATATTAATATGATATGATATAATATATAAAATTTTTTATTTCATTGAACAAATCGGCAATTACTTAGTTGCCAAGCCAATATAATAATGATATATAATAATGATTCTATAACAATAATATATAATAATTATTATGTAATAATTACATACAATAACGATATATGATTATATGATAACTGTATACAATAATGATTATATAACAATGATATACAGGGTGTCTTGTTCAAGCGAGTACAGCAGAATATCTCGGAAGGAGTTATAGTTATTAAAAAAATGTTCCTGCAAAAGTTGTTTGGTAGGACAGGCTACGTCGTGTAGTATTAATTGTTTTCCTGTGAGTGTAGTGGTACAGGAGATCTAAAGGTCAATCTAATTTTTTTAAATGGAAGGCTATATTTATTTCTTCAGAAAGTAACAGCAGGCACTTAGAGAAAACTAAAGAAGTGCTATACGATATTATTCTAAGTTCAATAAAGGTAAATCGTTAGCTTATATTCACATCCTGCATTGGTCGACCAATAACCAACATTCAGCGGTCACTTTTGAGCGAGTTGCGTTTATATCAAAGTTACTGCAATTATGATACTAGAAACAGGGGTTGAGGATTATTGCTAATACTATAAATTATCGATTGTAATTTTCATTTACTAGTTGAATCATTTTTTATCCTCCTACGTGTCCACCACCATCGAAGATAACAGGCCGCCTAGGTGTTAAAAAACTTGTAAATTTACCTACAAAATAAACTGAAGACGGCCTTGATAATTCTGGGGAAGAAAGGGTCGACAACAAATGCCACAGAATCGATCTTGAAGCTCAATTTGAAGCATGTCATTTCAGTTACAAACAATTTTCGCTCGAACCGCTGGCAGCAGAATAATCTAAGACGATCACGCTTCGTGGTCCACCACCCTGTACAATAATTAATAACAGTTAAAACGTAGCCATCGCGATTCTCAGTTTCAGTGTCCCAGCAGAGCAGTCCAAGAAGGAGCCTGATACCGCAGCCAACACGCCAGCGTTCGACGTCCCTCAGCAAGTCGACCGAGTATCTAGCCTCGCCGAAGGGTGTCCGTCGCGCGAACTCGCGGTCCCGCTCGAACATCGTCGACTCGAGAAACCGCTTGAACGCGCCTGGGAACAATAACAACAGCAGCAGCAGCAGCAACAGCACCACGAACCTCTCCGCTCGTCGCCAGACGTTGAAAACACCCAGCAAACTGTCGCCCATCCAGGGCACACCGACGAAACCGGAGAGAACGCCGCAGTTCGGTCGAAGGGATCGCTCCAAGGAAGTCGCAAGATCGTCGCCGTTGAAGTCCCAGAGAACGTCGCCGGCGAAGAACGCTTGGAATTCGAAGAAACCGAATCAAGAGAAAGCTTCCGTCTCCAACAAAGTTTCGAGCAGAGAACGCGTAACGTCGCCGTCGAAGATCCCTCTGAAGGCGAACCGAGTCAGCACGAATTCACTGAACCCTGCCAGATTCATTAACATCTCGAATCAGCCGAACGACAAGGGCAAGCGAGCCGGAGACAGAGCGAGTAGCAAGGAGGTTCGAAACGGCAACGACCATGGGAACCAAGGCCAAAGCGTTGCACCGAATTCGGAGGGCTCGAAGGAGTCCGGCACGAGCAACAAGAACAACTCGTCCGGCAGCGATCGAACCCGCGATTTCCAGCTGATAGACCTGCTGAAGCAATCTTCCGGTGCTACCGGCACGTCCAGCGTGGTGAACACCACCGCGACGACGGCCGTCCAGCCGCTGCACATAGACGCTAACGCGATCCTGCTGGAGAAAGATGCTCCGGAGAAGAGAAACCCGTCGGACCCGCCTCACAGCAAATCTTCCAATTCGTCGACCGACGATTCCGTCGTCAGACAAGCGATAAGCAACGCCGGCGAGGATCAACGCTCGGCGAACACCCAGACCTCCAGGTCCAGCAAGCCGGCGGGCAACAGTTACGGCCGAACGAAAGGTGGAGCGGAGAGCAGAAACGAGTCGCCGGTGCCTCCGGAATCCGTCGGCGGCCACTCGAAGACCAACAGCGTCGGTCAATCGGCGAAGAACCTGGCTAAAGCGAACGGAGCGACGACCGGCAACGGTTCCGCCACGCAACGACCCGGCAAGAACCAAAGCGCCGCGAACGAGCAAACCGCGAGGAATTCGAAGCTCGGCGACCAGAGGATCGAGGTGTCGGCCGCGTTGCAATCGTCGACGGCAACGAACACGAGCAAGCTGTCCGAACCGGTAGAGAATTCGTCGGGCAACGAACTGCCGAGACAGGGGGCTGCTGCAGCCGCGAATACTATGGCGGCGCAAGAGGAGGCGAGAGACGTTCCGAGGCTGGCGAACGAACAAGCAACGAGGGTCGTTGGAAATGCGAATTCTGTGAACGTGGTTCGCGATCAATCGACCGGCTCGAAGGCGAATAACGTGTCTGCTATGATCGGTGCAGTGAACGGGCCGAGAAGTGTGAACAGCGCCGGGGTGAAACCGCGAACGAGCGTTCACGGGAGCGGTACCTCCCAAAAGTCGTCCGCCGGTGTGTCGGTCGAGTCGATCGACAGCGTGCGAACCACGGATACCGGGGTGAGCGTGGATACCGTGAGGGGTGTGTCCTCGCCGCGGGAGAAAACCGGCATGCACGTGGTGAAGCGGCCCCAGGAGATCGAGACTCTGAGCGGAAACGTGGTGCATTTGGAGCAGAACGGCGAGCCAGCGTGAGTCAACATTTATATTCTTCTCTTTTGATTTCGTGTTCTTCTTGGTCACTTCTTCCTCTGATTCCGAGTCGCTGAAAGGGTTTCGTTATGCGAGCACGAGGAATATTCACCACTGCGCTGTTTTTTATTTTCTCTTGTGGTAAGCAATGTTTTTTGCTTAGAATAGAATTTTGGAAAATTAATAATTTGATTGTCTTGACATTTTTATCAATAATGGATACACGTGACAGGTCGCTCCTGAATTTCTTTTTTATCCTAGAACGATCCATTTTATTTTTCGGTAGAAATGATAGTGTGGAGTTGCGGGCGATTTTAAATAAAATCGTAATAATTGAAATACTATTTATTGTTTTCGAAATTTAATAAAAAAAAAAATTCTATATTATTATTATTATTATTATTACCATTATTATTATTATTATCATTATTATTATTATCACTATTACTATTATTATTTTATTACTAGTATTACTATTTTATTTATTACTATTACTATTACTATTATTATTTTATTACTAATATTACTATTTTATTTATTACTATTACTATTACTATTATTACCATTATCATTGTTATTGTTATTATCATATATTACATATCATAGGTTATATAATATAACCTCAATATCTTAGTATTTATTTACAAGTTTGCAAAGAAATTAAAAATTTTGGGTTCGCCAGAACTCATTAATAATGGTCAATGAAAGGGTTGTTCGTGGAAACCAGCTACGAAGAATAAATATTATGTTTTTTCAACCCTTAATAACTGACCTAAAATTCTAAAAAACTGAAGCAAGTTTGCAGTTGTATTTTCGTTTATTTATATCTAAATTTCATAAGCAACAACTGAGACAGCCGGTTGTCTCGAATTATCCTTAAACGAAAACGTCTGAAATTTTTTGCAGAATTGTATTATAGGTATAGAACATTACTTAGTATAGAAAAAATGAAAAATGACGTGGCATTCCTCGTGCATATCCTACGTAGACCCTTCCCTAATGAGAATTTGCTGAGAATGCCGTTAGATTAATTTGACAGGAACGACGGTACGACCTTTTCGAAACTCGGAACAAATGATCTCAAAAGAAAAAAACCAATAAATCATAATATTCCTACCTTTGAACCAAACGAATTTGTTACGACACATTTTATCATATAAACAAAATTAACGAAGACATTTGAACGCGCAGGATGAAATATACACCCTATATAACACTGCAATAACTCAGAGCAGGCTCATGGAACACCGACGAATATTTGAACACGGTTATAGTATGTTATCATTTTTCATGCCTCGCGAATTGCGTGTCCCTCTATTTCGTAGAGAACTGCTTGGAGTAAATTCAATCTACAGGGTGTCCCAAAATTATTGTATAAGCGAGAAATGAGGGGTTCCCGAGGTCATTTGAAGTAACTTTTTCCTTCGCGAAAACGCGATCCCCGACTTCATTTACGAGTTATCAATGAAAAACAGTGACCAATGAGCGGCGAGATCAGCTGACGCGAGGCGGCCGAGCCAATAAGCGGAACTGGGGCTTCGACCGCTCGCGATCTCGCCTCTTATTGGTCACCGTTTTTCGTCATTAACTCGTGAACGAAGTCGCGGATCGCATTTTCGCTGAGGAAAAAGTTACTTCAAATGACCTCAGGAACCCCCCATTTCTCGCTCGTTCAATAATTTTGGGACACCCTATATCTTATGTTTACATATTCGTAGAAGATACGTTTTACATACCACTCAGAGATTCGACGATAACATAATCTTAACACGCGAAGTTAGAAATAGCACGACTGTGCTATCTTTTTGTTTCGGAGTGTACAGTATCAAATCTTTTTCCACGATGTCAACAGTTGATTGTACATGACAAACGTGAATTTCCAAAGGGTCTCGAGGCTGGACCCAGCGGTCACTGACCAGGGGCACCCCGAGGACTAAGCTTGGCGGAAATTCCGACATGCGCCAAATTCTGCTACGCGACGGCTTCTCCCTCCATAACAGCACCCCTGGTCCGCAAGGAATAGGTCGGTGCCGTAAAAAGAAATCGTCTAATTGGTTAACTTCATTTCATTTCATTTGACCGATCAGACAGAAGTATCGACTCTCGGGGTTTTCCTTGTCGGGAAAACACCACCGTAGATTCATTCTCGATCGTACAAGCACCGAATCGCTGTCGCTCACGCATTCGAGACCGTGGAGTTCGTACTTTATTATCACGATTCATACATGTACAGGGCGAAGAGAAAGCGTTAAATACTTTAAGGTAGATAGTACTCGTTAAATAGAAGAACAAGAGGTGCTCTGATGATCATGGATTTTATAAATTTCTATAGTCAATATAATTTCGTCACTCATTGGCCACTGTTTTTCGTTGATAACTCGTAAACGAAGCCGCGGATTGCATTTTCGCTAAGGAAAAAGTTACTTCAAAAACCCTCCGTTTCTCGCTTGTACAATAATTTTGGGACATCCTGTACATTTTTCTACGCGTATTCCTTCCATTTCCGCGCAAGCTTCACATCTCAAAAAAATTCGTCTTCGAAATTCATCTACGTTACTTATCGCCGAAGAGTATAATACTATATTCTCAAGAATATGAATTAATAAAATCAATAAACATCGGTAGAGAAAAATAATCAATTACATATCATGATTGCTTATTAGAGTCAATTAAATTGAACGCTGCATTTTAAGAAGTTATTTTAGTATGAAGGTTTTCTCTTCTATTTTGGCGAGAGTACTATTGTATTTACCCTTAAAATATTTCATCCCTTCTCATCAACACCCTGTACACAATTGGTATATTCTGTTTAAGTTCGGTTAAATCTGTATACTACGCTATTAATCGAACACAATTCTCGTCACTGGTATCTATCCACTTTCATCTCTAATCATCCATATTTGCATCGATCAGTAGAAAAGCTTCTCACCACCATGCAACCCTGTCGAAGTCAAAGATTTACGACCTTTGCTAGATTGTCGACCCTGACCGCAGCTCACTGTGCGTGCGCGGCTGCAATAAATATAATCTTTTAATGCGATGTCAAAACTATTATTTCATTCATATTCAATTTATTTATACGTTAAGTATCGTATCGGCTTGTTCGCAGAATAATCGCGTTTTTCTAAAAACAACTTTTGATCCAATATTTTGTCAACAAAGAGCTGGACTTCCACGAGCATGGGATTTCACAGTTACCGGAAAGGTGTAATCAACGCTGCGCTTCTTTCGCGATGTTCTTTTAACCCTTAAATGCATGAATTAATGAATTTTATTTAAAAAATAGGGTTATAATTTTTCAAATGAGTGGAAATCGGGAAAAATATTAAAAAAAATTATAAGTCATATCTTATAGGGTTTTTATTGAAAAATATTAATGATTCATTTTTGGTACACTATGCAAAATAGACATAAAAATTCTTTAGTTAGTATGACATATCTATAACAAAATTATAAACCACATGCATACCACACCAAAACAAAACCAACAAACCAATAAAGGAAGCATAGTACTAAATACATGTCGTAATTATTACCATTAGTGCATGTTGTCCCATTTTTGCATCAACACGAAATAAGTCCTCCATACACATGATAGTTACGGAATATAGACAAAAGTACTAGCAAATTAATAAATAAGAGCCTTACCTTTAGAAAATATTGTTTGTTTAACGAATACACCAAAATATTTCTAAATAATCCACTTCCAAAAGTACGTAAATGAACCCGCTATCAAAAATGCGCGCCAATTGGTATAACGTCAGAAAGATACAAATATTGAAGTCAAATGTCATTATTTTAGTTCATTTTTGATAAGTCAATGGACAAAGGAATCACTGCCATTCAGCTAAATGTATCGATATCAAAACTGTTGTCGGGTATCCGCGCAAAAAGTTATTGATTCATTTTTGGGACTCTATGCATTTAAGGGTTAAACGCCGTTTCTCTACCATTTTTCGCGTTTGTGGCGGTCAGAACAACGTCGGCGTTCTTCATTCTCCACTTGTGCAATTTAATAATTATAATCTGCTCTTTATCGTTTTTGATTTTTTGACTGAAAGACGATAGAAACGTACACGAAGAATGCTAAAAGATCTAAAAACAAAAACATAAAGAATTCGAAAAACAAGATAGATTTGGAAACTGAATATTTGCAGGAAAAAAAGGAGCGTTTTTCATAAAAGGACAGAATTTTCTTCGCATTTCCTATATACGGTAATTAAAATTGTGCATTTATGATAAATATGATGTTGTTGTCTTTAACAAGGAATACAGATTAGTCGCTTTTAATGCACGACTGTTCCAGCGTTAAAGCAATGAAAAGAAGAGATATCCTGGAAAAAATATATAGGATAAAGAAATATGTAATATTACATATCCTAGAGCGGTAAATCCAAAAGGTGCTGGCGGGGAACATCGTAAAAAAAATCTGCGAGATTGGCAAGATATGCGAAATATTGAAACGCGAAAGTAGCAATAAAGCTAGGAACGAGAAAGAACTGATTAGCAATAGGAGTGGTATTACTTAGTTTATTAGGAAGTTAATCACTTGCACTAAAACAACGTGTCGGACTCGTTATAACCCACTAAATGCAGATGTTATGCACTTCCTTCAATCCATCTGCATCCGCAAACGAAATAATCCGCACGCCAGCTATTACTAATTGGTGAACTATTTTTAAGATTAAATGCTAGATTAGTTAATTATCATTACGTCGATGGTACGCTACGCGATCTCTGTTGCAATAAAATCATCAATAAGTCCACGTTGACGATTATCACGTTCGGATTATTCGGTTTGTAGATGCGAATGGGTTAAATTCGGATGAAATTTTACACTTCTGCTATTAACCCTTTGCACTCGAGTGGCGACTTCGAGGCGACGATAAAGATTGCAACACTATTTTCAAAAGAATTTTCACATCATTATCTGCATTCGATAAATTGTCAAATAATAGAAGCCTTCTATAAGCATTCGCGTTTAATTTCATCAAATAAAAACAATCGTACCACATTGGAAATATTATAGGTTGAAACAAATGTTGAAACAAATTCTGGGGTGAAAATAATCTCGAGTGCACAAAGAGTTAATATTTAAACACTGAAGCAACCGCTCGGCACGCAATCGATACAAATGTTCTTTCTCATTTAGGAATGTGTTAGTGGCAAAAAAGTGCTAATCGGCGTAGCTGTAAACGAAATCGTAGTGCAAGAGGTTAAAAAAATAAGTGTTACAGCGTGATAATATATTATATGTAGAGAATATATTATAGAGAAATATATATATTATATATAGAGAATTAGAAATAATATGAAGCTGCAGGTCATGCGGTTAGGTAACTGTAGGCTAAGGACACTTGCATCTATAAACACATGTAATGTATGAACGGAGCAATAAACAAATGAAAATAAAATAAATACCGTAATAACATTAAATTGTTACGTAGATTAGTGAAGACGGTTACTGTGGGGTGACCAATCGCTCTGCTTTTGGTATGTTTCGGCATAATTACATTTATCGAAAAATAATATTATTAAAATAATATTATTAAATAAATATTATTAAAATAATATTATTAAATAAATATTATTAAAATAATATTATTATTGAAAAATAAACAAAATAAAGAAAGCAAAGGCGCAGCAATTGCTCAACTCACAGTAACCGGGTCCGCTGCCCTAACAATTAAGTTTCGTTAATCAAATCAGCGCGGCATAGAAAGAGGAAATTACAGGTCGGTAGCATTGAGCACAGTTAATGAGAAAAGTATAATATTTAAAAAAAATGGCAAGAGCAGCTATTTGAGTTATATCGGATTAAGAAACTGTTGTAGGAATATAATTTGTTTCGCCCAGTTGCGGAGAACTTCGATCAATTCGGACGTTGAACCTCCCTTAAAAATGTATTACAGGAGTTTGCACAAAAAACCGCAGCCTAATCGTGAGCTGAAATAATAGACATTTTATGTGTCATGCAATTTCCCAATGTCACGAAATCATATTAGCGTTGCAAGCACGGCGAGCCAGATTTTAATCTAAGAAAGGATCCGCGCAACGCGGAATAACTATTTATACCGGAAATGACGATAAATCGTTTCCCAGTTCGTAGGAAAAGACGCTCGGAATCAGTGTACAACGACTCGCGAAACCATTCGAACAACTTTGAAAATAGAATAATTTTTATTGACATTTGACGATACGACCTGAATCTTTTTTTTGAGACATCAGAGGGATCAATTGGTTGGATTGGGATTGCAATTGGTTGGAAAGTGTCAAAATATATATATATATATAATAAAAACGTTTCAAAAAATGACTTTTTCATCGACGACTTCGACGAAAATTTAAACGATGCGTTTCGTAGATCTCGATAATTTACGCGCAAGCTGAAAATTTAATCGTAAAATGTAAAAGTCGTGAAATACTGCGATTTTCGTTATTTTTCATTGTTCGTAGCTCGCAACAAGGTTAACCGATTTCAATGAAACTTTACGAGATGAATAAACAAAATAATAGAATAGTAAAACGAACTAAAAATAAAATAATTAAACGTTAATATTAATTATTTCTTTGATTACATATAATAAAAATTATGCTTTGCATTATTGGTAGCATTTTTATATTTTTCCAGCGAATTTGCAAAATCCTTATTTATCTTCATTTTTAAGCTTATTGCACTAACAATGACCGGCTTCCGAGCCGTCCATACAGTTCCATCGACATGCAGCCGTTGCTTGCATAATTATTTTACAAAAGCTAACACAATGTGCTTCGAGGAGCGGCTTCACATTTTCGACGTGTGTAAATAGTTTTCGCAATTTGACTGAATGTATCGTACATCATATATCCAAAACACAAAATCGAGGCTCGAGGCCTCGGAGCTCGAACATTTATTTTCGAGCTACAACACGATCGTGCTGAAAAGGGAACAATCCGATCTATCAAAGCTTGTTCCCTCGAATTGTTATAAGTTACAACCAAACTATTCGTTACACTAGTTTACAACGGACAGTGTATCGTATACATGCAGCCAATGGACGAGACGGATCGGAAAATCGAATAACGAGCAAGGGGAGAGAAGGGGGACGGGCACGAAAGGAAAGCATCATTCTCAATTAAACGAATCACTTTCGTGATGAGTCGGGGCCGAGCGCGCCCCGAGAAGAATTGCCCGGAACTTCCGGCCGACAAAATTATGTATCCCTAAAATGCTCCTTCATAAAGCCGTTCCCATCGGCGCGCTTCGAGACCCATTTTTCCTCCCCGAGTTCTTTCGCTATTCGTATTAACCCTTTGCACTCCGGTGGCGACTCTGAGGCACCATTAAAAAAAATTGTTACATCACGTTTCAAGATAATTTTTATATTATAAAGGTTTAGATGCGAAACATTGTTAAAAGTCTAATCGTTGTGCGAGTCACAAGACTAAATTTCATTTGCATAAAATGCACTTTGTCATGTAAAATAACTTTATATATATATAACTATACATAACTATATATATACTATATATATATATATACTATATACTATAATATTATACTATATTAATATACTATAATATACTAACTATATATATAGTTACTCGAAGCCATTTTAGCTGTAAACCTAAATTAATTAATAATTTTTCTGACTTATGGCATTTCTATTTTATATGACAAAGTTATATTTAAAGTTATATATAGTTATATATAATAATAAAATTAATAATTTTTCTGACTTATGGCATTTCTATTTTATATGACAAAGTTATATTTAAAGTTATATATAGTTATATATAGTTATATATAGTTATATATATATAACTTTAAATATAACTTTGTCATATAAAATAGAAATGCCATAAGTCAGAAAAATTATTAATTTTATTATATATATTATATATATATAACTACATATAACTTTAAATATAACATTGTCATATAAAATAGAAATACCATAAGTCAGAAAAACTAATTTAGATTTACAGCTGAAATGGCTTCGAGTGCAAAGGGTTAAAGAGACGAGCTATTGAACAAACGGTGATTCAACTGATTAAAAGATGAATACTTTTCGCCACACAGGATTTGTAGCTTCAGTTTCATTAATTAAACGACCGTAATATCGTGGAGTTATTAGGGTTCGATATTCGTCAGTTAACGATCAGTTTTACGAATAATATTAATATTACAATTATTGACGAATAATATTTTCCCCGAATAGCTCATAAACAGAATACAGCGTGTTCCCCTTAATTTGAAACTCTGAAATATTTCGTATAAATGTGTTAAATGAAGGAAAACTGGCGAGTGTCTCTAGCTGGCGCGTGCCAAATAATTCGAGCGGTTTCGCATGCGGAACACACAGATACAGAGAGGTGCCTTCTGTTCGGAAACGGAAGAAAAGAAAAAGGGACTGTGAATGGGGAAGTCCGTCGTTGTGAACGCGCGCAATTAAATTGTTTTACAAGTTCGTGCTGCCAGGGAGTCGCTTCCTACGAGTATCGTAGACACAGGGTCGTGCAGAAAACTTGGCCCATCGTGTTAAGATCCAGAGTTCCTTCACCTCTGGTCGACTATAAAGCACCACCCTTGCCTTGTGGTCGATGCGACCGAGCTGGGTTTATCGATCCCGCGGAGATTTACATCGACGGAGAGTTGCGGCGGTGGCTCCGCTCAAGGGGATTATAAATCAGAATTTCGAATCGCCTCGTTATACGAGCACCGCTAATTAACTCGATCGGCATTCCAGGGAAAAAGAAATCAGGAAGAAAAAAACAACACGTTAGAATCAACGAAGCGGTCAGATCGTGTCAATCTTCCACGCAGCCGTGAGTCGCGATTCTCCCATTTTTGTTCCCTTCTCTCCGCTGTTCATTTCGCGAACATACGTTGACACCGCGGGTCGAAGAAAGCGCTGATGCTGTATTAACCCTTTGCACTCGAAGCTATTTTAACTGAAAATATAAAATCATTTTTCTAATTTATAGTATTTCTATTTTTTATGACAAAATGCATTTTACGCATATGAAATTGACTCTTGGGACTCGCACAACAGTTTACACTCTTAACAATTTTTTAGATCTAAACTTTGTCAATGTGAAAATTATCTTAAAAGGTGATATAACAAATTTTAGTGGTGCCTCAGAGTCACCACTCGAGTGCAAAGGGTTAATTAACACAATTTTTTTACCAATTTTACTGGGATGTTTACGATGCGGAAGAGCCAATATACCATCCGCTGTAATGAATTTTAACCCTTTGCACTCGAAGCTGTTTCAACTGAAAGTGTAAAATCATTTTTCTAACTTACAGTATTTCTCTATTTTATACGAGAAAATGCATTTTATGCGTATTCTTATTGACGCGACTTTTGTTTACGTACTCGTACTCGTGCGATCGTTATTTATGCCAACAATTAATCTTTGTCATGATTACGATCGCATGCTCCGTCTGCAGTAAATTCTCTCGAATTATCGAGAGAAAATCGTAAACAAAAATGGACGATTTGAGAAGAGGGGACTCTTTTTTAATTATCTTCACAGCTCGTACCCATCTTTCAGACACTCTGGTGTTGTTTCGGTTCACCATTCGGCAGCCTAATTTTTCCTCTATTTTTTTCTTAATCTTTTATATTTTTATTTTAAGAATAGTGTTACTTATATGTCTGATAATTTTCCATTTACTATATTTCCTGTTCTATACATATTTGTTATATCTACTATACATTTATTATATTTGTTACACTGAATCTTACTTTTTGTTTTAACTAATCGATGATGAGAATATGCGTACTAGGCGTGTATTCGAATTGTGCAAAATTTCCTTTCGATCGTGTCAGTCCTTGTTGACTTATATGTTATCTAATGTTTTCATCTTCATTCTTAATTTTTTAGAAATATCTTGTACAATTCTGTGATATATAATATATTATTATATTATATTATATTATTATAATATATTATATTATTATAATATATTATATTATATTATTATAATGTATTATATTATATTATCATTAATATACAATAATATGTCATGTAGTGGCGAAGTCTTGACTTCAACATGCAAAAATATTAGAGTGATTTTTATAATTATTGACACTACTATTTCTAACAGATAACAGAAGAATCATATTTTGTTTCGGTTTAGAAGAAATGAATAACATTATTTCGATTTTGGGAGAATTTTGGGGGTTAATTTTCGGCAATTAACCGGTTAATCGTCGCGATTGTGACGTTTCTGATAGTCGGAAATATATTTTCTTTTTAATTGGGTTGGATAATACTTAAAAGTAAAAGAAAGGTTTTGCGTTGTGTCGGAGGCATTCATTTTCACTCGTGAAAACTGAACAGCTTTGGAAAAGATGACAACATTTTTCTACACTTTCGATAGATTTGTTATCATTAGATTGCGAATTCAACTTATTTAAACTATGAAAAATACAAATAAATTTGTATTAAACTCTTGTTGTTATTGCAATCGAGATAGAGAATTTTTATATATTCATAATCGTAACAGCACACTTTATTCATTCCAATATATCCACGATAACAGTTCGTATATAAACTAAATTTCTAAACACTTTAATAAATTAACTGGTCTTAATTCGTATATCGCCTCGCTAAATTAAGTCATTATCGAAAATAAAAATGTACGTTATAAAATTATATCGAAGCTGAACAGAGATCAAACTGGAAATTTTTAAGTTTTCGTTAATATAAATATTTTCTATTAATATTTTTAATAATGTAAGATTTTAGTAAAAATATTTATATGCCAATCGTTTTACAATCTTTTGCGTGATGCTCTTTGAGCATTGCTTTTATGATGTCCTTGGCAATAATATGCGTGCATATATATATATATATATATATATATATATATATATATATATATATATATATGCACGTTCGATGATTATTATATATATAAATATTCGATATTAAATATATTATATTATATATATAAATATTATTATATATATAAATGCGATTTGAGCACGAATTAGGGTGAAATTACTGTAAATACGTACCTATATGCGATCATAAAAGAAAAACAGATGAGTGAATCATTATACCAATTCAGTAGCTACTTCTACTTGATTAATGTACACTATATATACAGGGTGTCCCAGGTTTTAACATTATTTTCTTACTTTGTACCATAGAATATACTGACAAAGTTTGAACATTAAGACCTGGCACACCCTGTATATATAAATATAATAATGAATAATCGTATCTCCTCTTCCTAAATTGTCCATTTTTGTGCGCGATCTGAGCGCGAATTAGAGCGAAATTACTGTAAATACGTATCTATATGGAATCACAAAAGAAGAACAGATGAGTGAATCATTATACCAATTCAGTAGCTGCTTCTACTTGATTAACGTACATTATGATAATCGATAATGATAGTAGCACGAAGGCGATTTCTACTGCCGGTTCTGAATTGCTGGAAGTTGAATCGACGATCGAGAGTGCCATTCACCGTTACCCTGAAAATCATTTTCTGGAATCTGCAACGTGAATGCGGCCGATCGCGCCCGGTTGCTTTAGCGCGTACGGCTCGGTAAAGGCTGTGGCAAATATTATCGCATCTATTATTAGTCGATCGTACAGTAGCTGAACGGGATTCCTCTGAAAACACGGTTGCACGTGCACGCCATTTCCGGTCTGCGGAACATAAACATAGACTAGTTTCCCGCGATCGTCTCCCTTTTGTCTTGTTGCACATTAAAATTCCGCCGCGGGACGCTTCACGTTACGGTACACATCGACTTGAGAATTCTTCCTCCTGTTTCCTCTTTCCTGATCCTGGACTCTCGGGCACATGCTATTTGACGTGAAAATAAGGAGCAATCATTTGGAATAATTAATTTCGAACCGTTATTTGATAATAAAATTATCAAAGTTAAATATTATCAGTATTAAATATATTATAATTATAATATTTATTTATATATATTATTTATTTAATTATAATATTTATTTATATATATTATTTATTTAATTATAATATTTATTTATATATATTATTTATTTAATTATAATATTTGATTATATATATTATTTATTTAATTATAATATTTGATTATATATATTATTTATTTAATTATAATATTTGATTATAATATTTGGTAATAAAATTAATAAAATCAATATCGATCCATTTGCAATAATAGCAATTTCAAAGAAGGAATTGTATCGTTGGTTTTTCATTTTCAAAATATGTGACAAAAGAAATAATCCTGAAAATAATATGCAACAAAAGCCTGTATAATTTCCAAGAAGAATTTCTCAATTACATTAAATAATAATTTCAAATAATTATAGAACATAATAATAAAAATTAAATAATAAAATAATAAAATAAAATAATAATAAATAATTATAAAATAAAATAGTATTTAAGATAATGTTATTTCAGAGGTGATCACAGGCGTGGAAATAATTATGAAACAGAATAACATGCTGTTTTAAATATATTTCAAATAACGTCATTTGAAATGTGATCAGGTCCGCCTGATCGTTTTCAATTTTCTGGTTTTCTGTAAAAACAGATTTTATAAAATCATTACGCGTACGAAGAAGGGTGAGAAACTCATTATTCACGGTGGAATGGATTACAAAATCATTATTCATACGGAAAATAATGAAAAAATCATTATCCATATGGAAAACAATGAACAAATTATTATTCATACCGGGAAAAATGAACAAATTATTATTCATACGGGGACGTGTACTTGCGTATCGTTAACCCCTTGCACTATAAAAAGTCAGACCCGTTTCATACATAAGATTTCATACATAATCTACGAAATATGAATGTTATTCATTTCTTCTAAACCGAAACAAAATATGATTCTTCTGTTATCTGTTAAAAAAGAAAACAAAACTTAACAACTTAACAGTTACAAAATTAAAAAATTATAAAATTGTAAAATTGTAAAATTGTGAAATTGTAAAATTGTAAAATTGTGAAATTGTGAAATTGTGAAATTGTAAAATTATAAAATTATAAAATTATAAAATTATAAAATTATAAAATTATAAATAAATGTAACTGTCAGGTTCTTCAGCTAACAATTGACATCATGTCACTATAATCGTATTTTCTATTATTAACTCAAATCGGATGTCAGGTATTCTGAACTAACAGATGTATAATGTCACGTGGAAGGTGGCATAAATCCGCGATAAGGGTTAAAAATAAAATCTATAGTAAACTGCTTTCGATGGACAAACATAACTAAAACAATAACTAAAAAGAAGATAACCAAAGTAAATAACCAAAACTAATTCATAATTAACATATTAACAAAGCTAAAATTTAGTAAAAGAAAACTACGATTTAAAAATTAGAACTTGATTTGTGTGTCAATGAAAACTTTTTTATTTCTTGTTTTGTTTCTCTCTTTATACTTTTCTTGATCTAATTCTTAGGACGTATCTGCATAACAAATAAAACTAGCTGCGATCTCACACTAAAAAAATCAAAAACTTTACCGAACTTAATTAAGAGTCTATTGCTAAGTGAATACGCGACATTACGATTCGTCTTATCGAGCTTTTTGCACGGCGAACAATTTCAAGACGTTCACCTGTCCGCATTACTTTCGTCGTCTTCGCCATGTTAAACACGAAATACGCCGTATAAACGAAGATCGACATCTAAGTCGCTTGGAGATTACTGAGATTCCATGCTTCTTAGTCGCGTGCATCTCCCGGGAATTCCTTAATGCCCCTGTGACACAAAACACAGAACGTGTCTGCAGTTGCAGCCGAGAGACGTCCATTGGAAGAGATTCTTCAGTTGTTTAGGAACGTTCCTGGCGAATTTGCTCTACTCTTTCCCAAGATGTGACAAAGTAAATTCTCTGATTAATGATTACTGATTATTATTATTATTATTATATATTATATTATATTATTATAATGTATTATATATTATATTATATTATTATAATGTATTATATATTATATTATATTATTATAATGTATTATATATTATATTATATTATTATAATGTATTATATTATATTATCATTAATATACAATAATATGTCATGTAGTGGTAAAGTCTTGACTTCAATATGCAAACAAATTAGTTGCTGTTACTAGGTGCTACGGAGTAGTTAGAGTGATTTTTATAATTATTGACGCTACTATAGCTATTGACGCTATATAGTTCTTCGAAGAACGAACATTCAAAATTCACTGTTGTCATTGTTCACTTTTTATGGGTTGTTGACCCTTGTACATTTAATATGTATCATTTCATAATTACATTTTTATTTGTGAATATTGTTAAAAAATAGATTCTGCAACTTGTTCTGTGTTAATAAGACTACACACATGCCTTCAGAAAGCCTTCTTGTAAAAAATCATAAAGCTACACCTAAATACACGATTAAAATCGGAAAATGATTCTTTTTTACCGTTTACAGGCGCTTTCTGTCGCATCGAGAAAGTGGCGACTGCGACGTTACCATATCTAGAGTTGTAAGAGGTGGAGCTTAAAATTGATATAATTCTTTAGATAAATGTTTAAGCTTTCTCATTAAAAAAAGGACTCGACGTCTACCACTTTAAAGCATTTCTTTAAAACATCCCGCAAAGTTTAAATCGTTTTAAACGTTACTCCGTTTAAACATACATACATTTAGTACAATTAAATGATCAAAAATACAGTCACCTAACATGCATAAAATTGTTCCTGCGAAACTGTTCGTCGGACGACCTATAACAAATACATTACAAAAATCAAATTCAATTTGAATTTCAGTATTTTGTCTTTAGCATGTCGTCACGCGGTTGCGCAATTGTCTAAAATAAATAATATTCCTTATCTCGTAGTTTAAAAAAAATATTGGGTTGGCAACTAAGTAATTGCATCGCGCCAGCTAATTTCGTCTCTCATTGGCCACTGTTTTTCGTTAATAACTCGTAAACGAAGCCGCGGATTGCATTTTCGCTAAGGAAAAAGTTACTTCAAAAACCCTCGCATTTCTCGCTTGTACAATAATTTTGGGACATCCTGTACATTTTTCTACGTGTATTCCTTCCATTTCCACGCAAGCTTCACATCTCAATATAAGCGAATTTCAAAGCTTCGAACAAAAATTCTTCGCAATGCTTCATAAATTCGTCTTCGAAATTCATCTACGTTATTTATCGGCGAAGAGTATAATACTATATTCTCAAGAATATGTATTAATAAAATCAATAAACATCGGTAGAGAAAAATAATCACTTACATATCATGATTGCTTATTAGAGTCAATTAAATCGAACGCTGCATTTTAAGAAGTTAATTTATTATGAAGCTTTCTCTTCTATTTTGGCGAGAGTACTATTGGCTTGGCAACTAAGTAATTGCCGATTTGTTCAATGAAATACAAAATTTGTTTTACTTGGAACGAAGTCTAATCTGTAATGCATTTTCCATTTTGTTCGACGACCTTTTGCCATCTCTCCGACAACTTGAAAATTCCACGCTCGTAGAAAGTCTGATCCTTTTCGGCCAAAAACTGAGTTAAGTGAGATTTTACAGCGTCATCGTCGTTAAAAGTTTTACCACGAAGGGAGTTGTCCAGGGATCGAAATAAGTGGTGATCCGATGGCGCGAGATCAGAGCTCTATGGTGGGCGTAACATCGATTCCCAACCAATATCCATCAATTTTTGCCGAGCGGACAAAGACGTGTGCGGCCTAGCATTGTCCTGCTGGAAAATGACACCTTTACGATCGACCAATTCTGGTCGCTTTTCCTTGACCGCTGCATTCAATTCGTCCAGTTGCTAACATTCGCGGGTAATAAAAAATAACATAATAATAATAATAATAATTTTATAATATAACATTCACGGATATCATAAAAATCGGAGTGAGAGACATCTATAACCGAAATCGGCGATTACTTAGTTGCCAACCCAATAGAACAGCAATTCTTGGATAATCAATAAATTCAAAGATACAGGTTATTTATTAGGCCCTAATCAAAGGATTCGTACAAAGTTTGCTTAATTAATATTAATGCGAAACCGGGGCGCGAGAACAGCTCGAACATCTTCAATTAATCGCTGGTTCTGGTGGAAAATGACACCTTTACGATTGACCAATTCTGGTCGCTTTTCCTTTCAATTTGTCCAGTTGCTAACATTCACGGATAATAAAAAATAACATAATAATAATAATAATAATTTTATAATATAACATTTACGGATATCATAAAAATGGGAGCGAGAGACATCTATAATTAAAATCGGCAATAACTTAGTTGCCAATCCAATCATTCCTGCGAAGCATTAAATTTGAAAATTGACTTTTGGTCACCGGAAAACCGCACTTCTGGCCCGCTCTGTGCATTGTGGCGGCGCGGCGTGGCGGATAAATTGAGATGCATATGCACGTGTGCGCATGTGTGCATATAAGTGTGCGAAGCACGACCGAAAATCGACGTAACTCGGCTACGCGGACTGACCGACGAATCGTCAGCGTCGCGTGCGGCCAAGGTCGAGCCACGACCACCCTCTGTATTTCACTCAGCTGCCAGGTTGTTTCTCGTTTCTTCGCGTAACTCCTCTATCCGGTTCCGTGCGAACCGTTAGCACTGGTTTTTCGTCGATCGGCGACTCTGCGACGAGACCGGACCGTTGGCTTTCCTCGGATTACCGAATCAAACCCGGTTCCTCGAGGGCCCCGGCGAAGGGTTGCGTGACGAGGGGGCGGCCGACGCGGCGCACCGCCGTCCGGGATGAACTAGCCCTTCGTGTTTGGCCCAGTTTCCCGCGACATTGACGTCAAACTCACCGTTTATAAAACCATTAAGTTTGCGGGCACTTTTATTTGTCCAAGCTTATACGGCCGATGCTGGATCGCGTTACTCCGCCGCGATTATTCTTTATGTCGACCTGCCATGTCGGAGAGTCCCGGTAGTCGGAGTTAGTTCAGTGCTGTGCAGGATCGACGCGACGCTGGATTCTCATCGATTTCAGAGTCGTCGGTTCGACATTCGTTCGTGGCAAGGATCGAATATTGCCTTTTCTTTGTTTTTGGGGACGTGCTGCTCGATTTCGCGAACAATTAATTATTGTATATTCGCAGTGACTAATGAAACTAATGGCAGAGAAAACCGTGAATAATTCTGGTTATGCTAGGGATCATGAAGTTGTCTCTGTATCTATTGTGGTTGAAAACAAGTATTCGGACGCCTTTTTTTTAAGACGATATGACTTGTTTGAAACTGGACTAAACGAATTGAATTTTTTTGAGATGACTAACAAATTTTGCTATTACTTTGAACGACAAACAAAAGATAAAAACTCACGTTTTCTCAATTTTTCTTTTTATCTGAGTCTATAATGAAAATTTAACGAATAAACTTGAAATTCGTTGACGTCGCCATGAGCAGTTTTACATTTAAAGTTCGTCAGAATAGCAGTTTTTCAGAAAATTTTCAACCGAAATAGAAGGTAATTTTTGCAACTTTCAGTGACTATAGCTTGACTATAAAACACCGAATTTTACAAAATGCATGTTTTAAAATTTTTGTTACAGACTCAGATAAGAAAGTTGAAAAACAGCTTGTTTCAATTTTTTGTTATTATTCCAACTAGTTGAAATCGAAAACACTGACTCAGTCATTGAATGATTCACCAATTCACTGACATACATAGTCGGTCTAACATCTTAAAAAATTTCAAGTCATATTTGTCCAATTTTAAAAAATAGTTATTACATATAGATATATGTATTTCCCTACGTACATGCTCGCGCCACTCTACACGTAGATAAAGCAGCCAAGTTTAACCCGTTCGCTTCTCTCAAAAATAGTTTCACGAGAGATTACGTGATGCGATTATTCGTACGAACCTTGTTTTCGACTCTTTCTTCGAATTTTACACATACTGATAACCTGACACGTTACACAAATGCATCGGATCACAGCACAATCGTGGAGAAGCAAGTCATTTGGATGACATATCTTAATTTTAGGAATTTATATTACCGTCATCTTCGAAATTTCTTTTTTAAATCTAAAATTTCCAAGCTATTATGCCGGCGCCAAACGAAAGAATCATTTAACAGAATCATTTAACATTTGAACTGTATTTCTTGGGCGTTAAAAGGCAGCGAACTAACTATAGTGTTTTGTGTTTATTTAACTAAGAATTAAGTACGAATATTCTTGGACGACTTATCTTAATTTTAGGAATTTATATTGCCGATATCTTCGAAATTTTTTTGAAAATCTAAAATTTCCAAGCTATTATGCCGGCGTCAAACGAAAGAATCATTTAACAGAATCATTTAACATTTGAACTGTATTTCTTGGGCGTTAAAAGGCAGCGAACTAACTATAGTGTTTTGTGTTTATTTAACTAAGAATTAAGTACGAATATTCTTGGACGACTTATCTTAATTTTAGGAATTTATATTGCCGCCATCTTCGAAATTTTTCTTTCAATCTAAAATTTCCAAGCTATTATGCCCGCGTCAAACGAAAGAATCGTATCGAAGATCTGCGGACGGCATAGTGTTAATAAGAAAATGTATCGCCGAACAACACTTTTTATACACGTTCGATGTAAACGAAGAATAAACAACGATCTAAACGTGATACGAGCAGTGATAAATGAAATGAGCCGCGCTGAATGGAGAAATAAGATCGCATGCAGCGAAACCACACATTATTGGTCATCATAATTATGGACAACCTAAGGTTTACGGAATGACGCATTTAACCGAAGCAGATAAAGTACCGTTGATAGACGGCCAGTCGCGACAAAACCGACGCAGTTTCAATTCGCGGTGATCGATACTTTTTCAGCTATCATTCATTGTCCGTCTCTTAAACACTATGCCACGCTGGCGCCATGCAAAAACTATCTGTTGTATGCCGGTGGTACCACCTTTGGTGCTATTTTAAAAAATCTGATATAACATTTGAACTGTATTTCTTGGGCGTTAAAAGGCAGCGAACTAACTATAGTGTTTTGTGTTTATTTAACTAAGAATTAAGTACGAATATTCTTGGACGATTTATCTTAATTTTAGGAATTTATATTACCGCCATCTTCGAAATTTCTTTTTTAATCTAACATTTCCAAGCTATTATGCCGGCGTCAAACGAAAGAATCATTTAACAGAATCTAACATTTGAACTGTATTTCTTGGGTGTTAAAAGGCAGCGAACTAACTATAGTGTTTTGTGTTTATTTAACTAAGAATTAAGTACGAATATTCTTGGACGACTTATCTTAATTTTAGGAATTTATATTACCGCCATCTTCGAAATTTCTTTTTTAAATCTGACATTTCCAAGCTATTATGCCGGCGTCAAACGAAAGAATCATTCAACAGAATCATTTAACATTTGAACTGTATTTCTTGGGTGTTAAAAGGCAGCGAACTAACTATAGTGTTTTGTGTTTATTTAACTAAGAATTAAGTACGAATATTCTTGGACGACTTATCTTAATTTTAGGAATTTATATTGCCGCCATCTTAGAAATTTCTTTTTTAAATCTGACATTTCCAAGTTATTATGCCGGCGTCAAACGAAAGAATCGTATTTAAGATCTGCGAACGGCATAGCGTTAATGATAAATCGATGAGACATCTCGAAAATCAGCGACAACCGTGCCGAAACAGACTGACGGTGCGTGACGATCTATATATATATAGTGATTCAAACACCGCGGTATCCGCAACGCGACGCGAAGGTATTAAAGATCCAGTATATATTTACGATTTCTACCGATCAAGCGAAATTAATTTTAGTGCGCATGATTTTATCCATTTAGTGTTCTCTCTCTCTCTCTCTCTTTCTCTCTACGCTAATAAAAGAGATCGCTAACAGTTTCACGAGGTTGCAATTATTTCTTATTACTTCCCAAACTTTTGATATTTTGAGAAGCAATCGTATCTGATCATTTTATTTTGCCTCTTTATATCGTGCTATAATTAATAGACTCGTTTTGCTGCAGTTTCAAGGAACATTAACAACCCTTCAATCTACTGGTATTTTATGTTCCGAATGAACGACTTGTCGCGTCTATGTAAACAATTATTTCTTATATAAACATTTTTACTCGTGGGTTCTTATGTTTTCTTGTATTTTAAAATTTCCAAAAGAACGCCTAAATAGTTTGCAACGACTGAGACTTGCGTGATTCTATCGATTTTGCATGCACTTACCGAGAAAAGTGAAGAAACCTTACATATCGTTAACATTTGTGTAAAATTTGATGTTCTTATAAATATACGCAATAAATACAGTGAAACATATAATACATTGTTTATATTGCAATATTGTTTTATTTAATGCATACAGCAAATGAAAAAAATAACAATAATGAATTAAATAAAAAATAAATAAAACAAATGAAAAATATAAGAATAAAATAAAGATGTAAAATTAAGAAATGTGTACGAAATAAAATAAATTCATATTTTCGCGTTGACATAATACAAATCTTTGACCTATGTTAACAATGTTAACTGTTTGTGCGAAAACTTTTGCATATAATTTTAAAACATTTTAAAGTTGTCGCATCGCTTTACAAAAATGGATATAACTTATAAAATATCAGACAGTTAAATTAAATTACAAGATATGTTGCTTTGTTCAAAATCGATTTTATTCAGATTCAATTACACAAATGAATTTTCTGACTGGATTTTTTTATTTTAAATCGCATTTCACGAGTAATCGAGAAAATGGCTATTTTTTAGGAGCGGTGATGTGTTTCAAGAGGGCTTACTGCACTCAAAAATACATCATGTAACATGTATATAATCTTAACGTGTGTAATATGTTTTTTTATCTTTTTGTTGATAAGCGTATGTGATTCTACCTTGTAGGAAGAAATTGTACCGTACTGCAAAGCCATTTGTTGTAACTTAAATTTGCAATGCGAGTAGGTTTTGGACCTGGTTTATGCTAATTCGCCCTGTAATCGGCCGGTCACGTAACTTAAAATTATGTTGCTTATATGCAAGTTCATCGTATTTTTTCCACGATAAAATATAACAAGAGACCCTTTTCTTCTTAGCAAGCTCTGCAACCACGAAAGCACGGTTATGTAAAGTTGACAAAGGAATAGAACAATTATACAAACCGTCGAGAAAGTAGTAGTCTCTTTTACAATGTAATACCAGCGTTTAATTTTTATCTGCTGCCGAATCTGTATCTAATTGGTACCATAATTACGTTATCTGTGTCAGTATCATTTCAGTATCCTGGCGAGGGAAACAATTACACGAGAAAGTATACTACTCGCATTGGTGAAATTAGTGGAAACGCTGCAACAAATAATAAAGATCCTAGCTGCAGTAAACATTTCGAACAATTTTAATTATCCGTTGAAATAGAACGAAATCATAAGCAACTTATATATATATATATATATATATATATATATATATATATATATATATAAGAAATAATATAATAATAAATATATGTATATATAAGAAATAAATACAAAATATTATTAAAAGTGGTAGATATAATAATCATAATAAATATTAACATATGTACATATTTATTACGATATCGCATGTACTTGCCTGGAATAAATTGATCTTTAAAGAACAGTTATGGGGTATATCTACGAGATTCAATTAGCTATTATATTGTTAATTTTTACGAGTATTATTTTACGAGTAGTTCAATTTAAATTCGATGCAAAAGAAGTCGTGTAATTATAATATAAGTTATAATACTCTGATAACTATGATAGAACAAAACGACGATTTTGAACTATTTGTGAAACTATTTGTTGCACCGTAAGAATGAAAAAAGTCTACAATGACGATAATCATTGTGACGAATCGATTCCTTTTTCTGTACTTAACAAATGCATTTTTTAGCACCTTGACTGATTTATAAATTAATTTTTACACAAATAAATTATATTTCTCTAATTTTATCAGGATTCGTAAAAGGTGAGGATATTAAACAAGTAATTATTGTCACACAACTCTTAATTTTTCAATTTGAATTTCATCAAATATATTATAATACTTTATTGTGTTATGAAATTGTTGAGGTTGTTGGAGTGACAAGTCAAGGTGTTAAATAATTAACATATTAACACGTTCTGTGTTTATTTAACAATTACACAACATTATAACAACTTTAGAACCGAAGAATTTATTTCCACCAAACGAATGGATTATAATAAGCTTGTATCATCGTTATATAATAATTAATAATTATATATAATTATATAATAATAATATAATATAATTATATAATAATAATATAATATAATTATTTAATAATAATATAATATAATTATTTAATAATATTATAATATAATTATTTAATAATATTATAATATAATTATATATAACATATCGAATAGCCGGAGTGAAGAATCGACGAGAAACAATTCGGCACAGAAGGCGTTAAAGATTATGATTTCTCGCTGAAATGAATGTAACGACAATACAGTGACGTAATTAAATTTTACTCCTTACATTTGATCGTCTAACGTTCTATCTCCCCTCTGCCTCGTGTATTGTGTGCGAGTCTTTAACCGCGTGATTTTGACGAAACCATGCTACAATCACCACGGAAATTGCTACTGTTGCCACAATGTTCCAAGTTTTAGACACGCCGCACCGCACAACTTTTAATGGTTTTGTTTAACACGCTCCGAAGCGACGGTTCATGCAACTATGTGCACTCGTTTCGTCGCGGCATCATGAAAGTAATTCTGCGAGGAAGTTACCGATACGCCGGCAAATATAACACACTGACACGTGTACACAATTGAGTTTGCCACTTCAAGTATTATCTGTAATCGCAGGTTTCCAGTAACAATTCCGTACCAATTTAGACCCGGTTGCTTCGTTTCAGAGAGATATCGCTTAATTTCGTTTTCTCCTTTTTTCCCGATCCGTTTCGAGTTCAACGAATCCAAAGAATAATTATTCAGATAGTTTTTATATCGTATCATATTTATATATTGTTAATATGTTTTTTATATCGATAGCTTTTGTACGTATTTATATCGATGAAATCGCGTGGACCTTTAGGGAATCGTTAACTGAGATTTTCACGTCTTTTCGACTTGTCTCTGCGTTCATGAATTGCGATGCGATTTTCCAATTTTATCGAACGAAATGCATCGTCTCAAGGTTTGTTTTAGCAACTTAGAAGACTAGTTAGTTTAACGTCTGAAAAGATATTAAGCCGTTCGATCGAAATTTTGAAAGGTGTTTGAATGTGTTTCACAGCGATTGACTGTAACTATATGTGCCTACAATTATTATATTTTTGTGACAAATGTGATTTTTCATTATTCCGTATTATTAATAAAGAAGAACGAAATAAATACAAAATATTATTAAAAGTGGTAGATATAATAATCGTAATAAATATGTACATATGTTAATATTTATTATGATTATTATATCTACCACTTTTAATAATATTTTGTATTTATTTCTTATATATACATATATTTATTATTATATTATTTCTTATATATATATAAATAGGTACATATGTTAATATTTATTATGATTATTATATCTACCACTTTTAATAATATTTTGTAATTATTTCTTATATATATATACCACTTTTAATAATATTTTGTATTTCTTTCTTATATATACATATATTTATTATTATATTATTTCTTATATATATATATAAATATGTACATATGTTAATATTTATTATGATTATTATATCTACCACTTTTAATAATATTTTGTATTTATTTCTTATATATATATATATATATATACCTGTGTACAAGGATTAGTATGGAAGCAATTATTCAACTCAACGTGCATCTCCTTGGTTTCCAAGCGTCAAGAAAAATCAGTGCTACTGATGTTGTCATTTTCATGGCACCACGTGATCTAGCGCAATATACCTGCGCGCGTAGAATTACTGTTATACCATATATCGCATAATTCTCTCACCGCATAATAGTATGTTTTCTGACGTCACGAACCGCTGGTATCACCCTATCGTCTCTTACGACGTTGTAAAGTGTCGTTAAAGCGTTGCGATTAGAGGATCATATCGCGTAGAGACTTCTATCTACACATTTTAGACGACTGTAACTCTTGATGTCAAACGGATCTTTTTTTTCGATCCTTGGCTGTACCGTTTTCGCCACGCTTACGATAATTAGAAATGTTGCGATTGGAACCATTCCTTTGAAGAGAAATTTATTTTTATCATGTGCTTATACGATTACTTGAGTGTTTAAAATATCGATGACAAGAGAATAGAATTTTGTTTCACGTTAAAAGAACACAATAACAATAATTTGTAGGTATAAGTAACATTTTGGGATTGCGTTGTAATTGCATATTATTATTATTATTATTATTATTATTATATATTATAGATTATGTAATATGTATGTATTAATATTTATTAATAATATATTTAATAATAATAATAATATTAATATTTATTAATATTTATTTACACGTTTGCAGACAAATTAAAAATCTCGTGGGTTCTAGGGTTAACAGATTATTGCTAGAAATCTTTATTACACGAAGTATGCTTAACACTTTAGAATGATAGAATACTATGGTCGCGTGAGGGTTAGATGATTAGAGAAAACACAATAGCGATCACGTGAATAGGCTCGCCAGGATTTTTAGTTAGTCATGGTTAATGTATACCAGGGGTGACCAAAGCGTCGACCGCGTAACTATTCCTATAGTCACTCGCCTGTCTGATATTATCTATGTTTATGTTAAATTTAATCTTATTTTTGGCTTTGAATTACCACTTTTCTTATGATCACTTAACACATGGTATACCGCCGCCTACAATTTACAAAAAAAAAACAGGTCGCCGGTAGTAATAAAAAGTTTGGCCACCCCTGGTGTATGTTTACCTAATTAGCTATTTATGCGACTGTTCCAAAAAAAACTCCTATAAATCAAACTGTGCAAAGAAGAATACAATCATGAAATGTGTGTTCGTTGCCCATATACAGGGTTTCCCAAAAATGTCTCGCAATCCGGAAATGGCGGGTTCCTCGGATCATTTGAAGCAACTTCTTCCTTTACAAAAATGTTCTCCGAGGCACCGTTAACGAGTTATTAACGAAAAACAGTGACCAATAAGGAATCGAGTACGGCTGACGCGAGGCGGCCCAGCCAACCAGCGCGCGAAGCCCAGTTCCGCTCATTGGCTCGGTCGCCTCGCGCCAGCAGAGCTCGCCTCTCATTGGTCACTGTTTTTCGTTGATAACTCGTTAACGGTGCCTCGGAGAACATTTTTGTAAAGGAAAAAGTTGCTTCAAACGACCCGAGAAACCCGCCACTTTCGGATTGCGAGACATTTTTGGGACAGCCTGCATATAATGCTGACTTTTTGATGAGGTTTCGCACGGTGCTAGAACATTTCAAACTGAATCCAATGATATCCGATTTTTGGTGTAGACGGCTTATAGTATTTGAAATATTTAATAATTTTAATTTTAGATTTCAACAGTTTTTGCGATATTTAACGTTAAAGTTGAGAAACAAAGGAAAACTGTCTTTAAACTACGATAAATGAAAAACAGAATTATGTCTCTGAGCAGATGATTTTAGTGTTTTGGGGATTTCCAATGCATAATATTAACCTTCAAGGACATTCATGGGGAAGATTTCTATCTCTTTTCGCCACTATTGCTGGTTTATTTAATAAATATTATATATATATATATAATATATTATATATAATATTATATATTATATAAATTATATAAATATATAAATAATATTATATATTATATATATTATAAATATTATATTTATTATACACCGAATTATAAGCATATATTTTATTTATTTGCTCGAATACAAAAAAAAAATATTACGCGTAGGGTAGAAATCTACCCTGCGAAAGTCTTCGAGGGTTAAACACATGTTTTATAGGTGAAACCTCTTAAAAACAACACTGACTCTCGCATGTATTTCGAGAAGGACAAACAGCTGAAATGGCAGCGAGTAAGCGTAAAATGAACGCAATTAAAACTTTCGTGGCAATGCTCGCTATGCATCTGTACAGCTCGATTCTATGTATATTAAAGTTTCTCAGCTTTCTCACACTCGGATAACAAGCTTTATTATCTCCTATCGAATTTGTGGGTTCGAGAGTAGGTCGTTTACTTGGATGCTCGTGCTCGAACCTGCTGAAATCGTCTAATTAAACTTTATTTTTTCATTCAGTGCCACGCTCGAAACAGTATTTATTGTCAATATGCCACGTGTCTACAGGAAAGAAAACAGAGCGCCGAACAAAATTCTGTGCAAAACAGAAGCATACGTAATGTTCCGACAACGCGTATCGATTTGATAAATATTCACCGCATTAATGGTCACCGAAATAAAAAAACGCCAAGGGCAACATGTAAATTCTAAGGGACGAAATGCAATGCTGCAGTTGAAGAGACCAAAAATAATATTTCATGTAAAACGGAAAACGGATTCGTGTGCAAAAGAATAATGTAGTTAATCGACTCTACTACCATAATTTCGTATGACCGAGAATCATTACTTCGGGATAGAATATTATTAACTATTACGCACCAGTTTTTGAGAAAGCTTCATTTTCAATACTTCTATATTTTATAGAATTAAATTTTATTATAAGAATAATGTAGTTAATTAACTCTACTACTATAATTTCGTATGACCGAGAATCATTACTTCGGGATAGAATATTATTAACTATTACGCACTAGTTTTTGAGAAAGCTTTATTTTCAATACTTCTATATTTTATAGAATTAAATTTTATTACAAGAATAATGTAGTTAATTAACTCTACTACTATAATTTCGTATGACCGAGAATCATTACTTCGGGATAGAATAGTATTAACTATTACACACCAGTTTTTGAGAAAGCTTCATTTTCAATACTTCTATATTTTATAGAATTAAATTTTATTATAAGAATAATGTAGTTAATCGACTCTACTATAATTTCATATGACTGAGAATCATTACTTCGGGATAGAGAGAGAGAGAGAATATATTATTAACTATTACGCACCAGTTTTTAAGAAAGCTTCATTTTCAATACTTCTATATTTTATAGAATTAAATTTTATTACAAGAATAATGTAGTTAATTAACTCTACTACTATAATTTCGTATGACCGAGGATCATTACTTCGGGATAGAATATTATTAACTATTACACACCAGTTTTTGAGAAAGCTTCATTTTCAATACTTCTATATTTACTTGATATACTTATAATGACTAAAAAACCGAGACAATATGATTTATTGCCTTCATTGTACTGCTATACGTAACCATTACACTGAGCCATTAGTAGATTGCGAATGTTTGTGCAATTTCTATTCTATTTTATGGTACATTTTCGAAAAAACTTATTAGTTTCCTAGTTAATGGTTTATGTAGTGCGAGAACAGTGACATCAGTGTCTATTGTGTTCTGAAAATTTGTATAAGTCGTAGATACATCTAGATTCACAATCTACGTTTAATCTACATATTAATGTTTCGTCGTATTTTTTTATTTATTTCATACCGTTGTTAGAAGAACGATATTTTAGAGCTCTGAAATGAGAGAGAGACATTCGTATTTGTTGAAGAACAAGGGTAATTAATGTGACCCTTAACTCGCAACGAGTTGATTTCTTTTTAAGGATCACGATGAAATAGTCTTTTTTCCGAGGATAATAGAATGCAACTTCATAGTTGCCGAATTGTTTAAAAATTCATTTTCTTGTAATAGTTCTTGTACACGGAGCTATCTAGGATTTATTAACAACCAAAGATATTATTCAGTGAAACAGCTTCATTTTGAAATATTCAATAATAAATATTTAATAATAAATCACAATTTCACTAAGTGTTTATCAAAATATCTTTATAGTTATTATTATTGATTGTACAATGAAATGGCGTGAAATATTATTTCATACATATATAACAGTAACTGTTCCCAATACTTTTTCTAATATTTTTACCCAGCTGTGTTCCTATGCTCATGAATTAAGGTAAAAGTACCTATTTTGAAACACATATTTTTCTTTATAAATCCACTCACACAAACATTGTTAAGGAACAATCAATTGTAACATATATGTTACAGATATTTTATTATACAGATTATTATCTATTATCTATTATTAGTATCTATTATTATGCAGATTATATTATATAATACAGAAATTTTAATACAGATATTTATAATATATAATACAAATATATTATAATATATATTATATTATATATTATAATATATACTTACTTACTATACTATACTATATATATATTATAATATATACAGATATTATATATTATATTATATAAATATTATATATTATATTATATAAATATTACATATATATAATACAGATATTATAATACAGATATTTCTAAGTATACATACATACATACCGTTCACTATTGCATACTTCAATCTTTTCATTGATCATATTAAGCGCATGCTCCTACTTCACTATGTCGTTCGCACTATATGTTACTCATATCAATCTACATCAACGTAATTAATACAATAATATAAATAAAATTAATAACTAAAACAAACATAATTATTCGTATTAAATAAATATCTCAAAGCTCGTTACATTATCTAGAAACAACAATCCATCGAACAGTCGTATAAATATAACTTTCCAAATACTTTTCCAAATATTTTCATCCGAGTCTGCTCGTCGACGACTGCAGAAGGAAGGAAACGCGACGACGAAGGTACAGGGAGTCGGTAGGACCACCGGGGCCGCCTTGAAAAAGCGCCGGTGTGTTAAGGTAAAGAACTTCAGGCGTATCGATTTCGCGGTCAACCGAAGAAAGCCGTGGTCCTACGTGTGTGTGTGTGCAGGCTGGCCGAAGGAGAAAATCTTTGCGTGACCGGTGGTTGCTCGGCCGACCACCCTCTTCGTTTCGCCGCCCTACGTCCACCGAGGTCCGGCCAACCCCCGTGGACTGCGGCACCTGCAATCTTCGTGCGACACGAGCAGAGCCGCGATGCTCGCTCGCCACCCTCCGAACAGTTACGATTTCTTCTGGTCTACGAGCAGCTCGAATCGATCTCAGTTGTCCGACGATCATCCTCCACCGGTTTTCCGTTCGCCGTGTGCGCGTCACCGCGTGCACACCGCGTGGCACCGCGTGTTCCCGCTCTTCGAACGACCGCGAGGCCGTTCTCGTTCGCGATTCTTCGAAGCCTCGGCCCGAAAGGTAAGCCTTTGCTCGTCGTATCCGAAGCGAGCAGCGGACCCTGAAGACACTCGGAAGGGAAGGGTTAGGTTCGTGACCCGGCAACAGGCCGACTTACACGTGGGAATTTTGTGCACGTTGCTCTCCGACGACCGGCAACGATCGATACGAATTCTACGCGACATTTCTCCGTATTCCCGACATTTTGTTCCGCGAATTTCCCACCGCGAACGGAGAGTGGGGACGCAGAGCTGGCTGGGATTTATACGGCGACGACGCGCGCGAGTCGATACGATTCAATCGGTATCGCGATCGCCGTCACCGGCATCGATTTAGATAAACGTGATTGGTCGCGCGACGATTCGCCAGTGATTAATTACCGATCCCGCCGATCGGATCTTGCGGGGTTCGGGGTTTAACCCTTGAATGAGTGTTGTTGCCATTTTGTCTACGCTCCAGTTCCACTGAATTTTGTTGAAATACTTGAGTATGCGCGTTTTTGGACACACGTTGATGACGATAGACGATAGAGCGTGTGTGAGATAAAAGACTTGACGTTACTTTTGGCGAGTAAGTTGTATGGTTTTTGACATTTCTTTCAATCTCGAATGATTTCATCGCGTTGAAAATAATGCAATGGTATTTTTATATCCCTTAAATATTACCACTTAAATGCATAAGATCCGCAGTCTAGCCCTTAAATTAATATTGTGGCCAATTGTCTACATTCCAGTTCCACTGAGTTTTATTCGAAAACCTGAGTATGCGCGTTTCCGAACACACGTTGATAACAATAGACGATAGACCGTGTGTGAAATAAAAGACTTGACGTTACTTTTGGCAAGTAAGTTGTATGGTTTTTGACATTTGAATGCGGTGGGCGATAACTTCCAGGTTGCAAAGGATTTTCACGGACCGAGTGCATCGAATGCAAGGTTGCTTTGCGTCGCAACAAAAATCGCAATTGCTTTGCTGCATCTCATTTATAAATAATGCGAAAATTCCTGTACTAATGGATAATATAAATACATGGCTATTTGTTTACGTCTACGATAATTTTAGTAATGAACGCATATCGTTGCCAAAAGTCTACGTACAACCTTTTTTTAAAATAAATACTCAATATTATTACCTAGATGTTTTTATTTATTTTTTACGTAACCTATGACTACATTCCTATAGAAAACGACTTTTTAAAATTCAAAACAAAAAATCATGCATTTAAGGGTTAACACGTCAAGTGCGGAATATCGACTGCGAAAACACTGCGAAACAATGACAAAGTCATTTAAGGTTGATGTACTCATTAAGATACGATTTTCAGGGAATATAAGATTATCCGTCGATTTTATTAGAATTGAAAAATCTGAATTGTTGAATATTTATACTACTGTTCGATAGATCGATGTTTCTTCTTCTCTTTGTTCAAATTGCCGGTGAAGTTTGCATAAAGGAGACCCCGGATATAAGATATTGTTGTTAGACTCAACGTATCGTTTTGCAGCGTTATGCGCTTACGGAGTACAAATTATAATTTCCTAAAAATTATAAGACATATAACGCACTAGAATAGAGATTAGAATATATATATATATTATAGATAGATATATTATATATATATAATAGAGATATATTATAGATAGATATATTATATATATAATGGATATATTATAGATAGATATATTATATATATAATAGATATATATAGATTAGAATTTCTGCTTAGTTTTTCTTCATCGACAGTATTAACTGATGCAACTAATCCCGTAAATTTAATCGGACCGACGAAAGAATAAGTTTATTTAAACTTCTCGAATTTATTAGTCATGAAACTAACGACTACGGTATTCAAATGATCGGATTGTTTAGATGATATCAAGCTGGCTGAAAACTATAGTTTTCCAGTTAAAGTGGAGTATGTCGAGGAAACTGCAATATCTGTATATCGAGTTGCAGATTCGGTGCGGAAAACGTGCTATCATGTGCATCGTGCCATAGTTGTTTTCCATTTATTGTATCACTGGATTTCGATGTATAGTATATTCACATACACAATAATGTAGTTGTTCTAGTTCCAGTTACTTGTATCGGTTTATTTTTTCATTCTAACATATTTATGTTGTATTCGTCGTAACAAATATTTATTTCGACAAATTCGAAAATATTTAACATCATATTATAAAATATATATATATATATATATATATATATATATATATATACATATATATAGAGAGAGAAATGTAGAACTGAACCAGTGATGCCAAAAGTGCGCGGTATGTCCTTGTTTTTAAATGTAAAGCATGCGTTTCTCTGTCTTAAAATTTCTTCCATGAACAATAGGTTTATTATATCACTGGTAGGTTATATTATATATGGTTATATATGGTTATATATAATATATGGTTATATATGGTTATATATAACATATGGTTATATATGGTTATATATAACATATGGTTATATATGGTTATATATAATATATGGTTATATATGGTTATATATAACATATGGTTATATATGGTTATATATGGTTATATATAATATATGGTTATATATGGTTATATATGGTTATATATGGTTATATATAATATATGGTTATATATGGTTATATATGGTTATATATAATATATGGTTATATATGGTTATATATGGTTATATATGGTTATATATAATATATGGTTATATATGGTGTTATATATGGTTATATTATATTATTATATTATATTATTACATTATATTATATATTATTATATTACCGTGGATAAACTTCGTGTGTGGTTAAACTTCATCACGTTTGCTTCAAACAGCTCGTATCCACGAACTTCTAAAACTTGATTAAAAAACAAAAGAAATTAAATTAACCTCGATGCCTCTTCTACATCGATCACATCGACAAAATATCATTTACATCACACGATCACCTTCATATATAGAAAAAAAGAACACTCGTGCCAATCGATTTCGTGATATTTTCAAAGATTTCCGAGATACCCGAACGCTCTTACTCAGGTTTATGTGATGCGCTACGGAATCACCGGTGTCCTTGAAGCATCCTGTATCAATACTTGTATCATGTATATCAATACTTGTGTAACATAGTTACTGTTCCCTTTTCATCGACGCCTGTCGCCTTTGATTCTCTCCTAACTACTCCGAAGGCTCCTTTATCGCGAAGCCGATCGATCAAGGAGGCCGGGTAGGCGTTTTTTAATAATACTAACAGCACGGCCGGGGCGCGGCCGCCCTTCGATTTGTAGGGTGTTGGTAGCGGCGAACGGCGTCAGCGAACGGCCGGCCGAGAGATTTTTCACGCGTTGGAAAAGATCGTTGGGTCGGTGTTGCCAGTGTTGTCCCAGCATGAGGTGTCTCGCTTGTCGGACCAACCCCAAAGGGCTCGCTTGGCCCAGGAACAACGCGAGGGCTGCCACGGTGACGGCAACGGACGAGGTTGGACAGCAGGCTGCCGCCGCGAGGGACAGCGGCTCCGTTGGCTGCTGGCCTAAATTCAAGAATAGATGCAGGTATTTACAGAGAGACGAAGTGGCTGTAGGGACCAATATAAGGAAATAGAATTTTACTTCTTTGTTATATTAACCCGAGAAAGATAACCTACGTCGCAGAGGCGCCTGCGAAGACTGTTGATTTTTGTTAATTTTTCATAGAGGTCTAGTGATTTAAGCTTAAAATTACTTAAAATATAAAAAAATATAATATAAATGCATTTTATTTTTACAATAATGCCAAACCTTTAAAATGACTAGATTAACTTAAATAAATATCCATTGTTAGTGTAAAATTGACGCCTTAGAAAAGCATGCGCCTCTGAAGCGTATGGTTATCTTTTACGTACGTTGTCATATGGTTATCTTTCTAGGGTTAAAGGGGTTAATAATGAAAGATGTTACGCTGTCAGCATAATTACATTCTCTCTTACGAGGACTAAAATATATTTGATATATATGATAAATAATGTCAATTGCGTCATCACGAGATGCCGAGCTCGTGTATTCATCATTCAATTATTCATTCAATTATTTTTATACTTCTATATTTTCTACTTATTTTTTAATTTTTTTTAACTTTTTTACTTTTCTTTTTTTTTGATTTGTCGTATGCAGTAAATAAAACAATGTTACAATATAAACAATGTATTATACGTTCCCACTTTTAATTTAATAAGACATATATTTATTAGAATATCAAATTTTACTCGAACGTGATTGTGAGCTGTTTTTATGAACGAATTCACGCGAAACGCATGTTTCAGCGAGGAATTTGCATAAAATCTCAGAGCAGCCACTTCAAAAATTATGGTCTTATGCAAAGATGTGTAAAAGAAATCTGTATAAGCGAAGAAAATCGCGGAGCACGAACAAACTTAATTATAAACCTCCGACGACCTAATTTTTATGCTAGTAAAAATAATTTCATTAACTAGGTATTAAATCGATTGCTGGTTGTGTGTGTGTGTGTGCGTTAAGTGCAGAGATAATGTGTGAGCGCGGCAAGATAGATTACGCGCTGATGGGAATGACTTTCACCAAGAACGCAGACAGGTCTTTTAATAATTATTAAAATCGGTCGTTTTATTGGCACATCAGCGTTAACTGTTTCACGCTTTCTATACGCTTGTTATTTCGAGAAATTGACTTTTCAGCTAACGTTTTATTTGTTTGACGAAAAACCGTGGAAGAGTTCGCAGGAAATATGGTTCGCGAACCGTGTGAAAAAATTCCGTTCAACTGAATAGTTCCTTAGCAGGAATCGTTTTAATTAATAGAATGTTCTTTTGTTATCGCAGGTGCACAAGACTCAGGGAAATCAAATGTTGCTCAAAAAGATCAAGGATCGCGCCCGCCGAGGCAGCTGTATGTTGCCCTCCGGAAAGAAGATTCGGCGCGATTTGTCGCCGTTTGTTCGACAATTGCAAATGTTCCAAGCAAAAGGCCGAAGCAGAACGCACAAGAAGCATACGTGCCAAGCACAGTCTTACCAGCGTCGCACCACCCCCGCTATCAGAGGTGAATGAAAATTCAGAAAAAGCGATTTCTCCAGATCATAAATTTCAGACGATGAATTAAAAATTTTTAATTTATATTCCGTTAACGAAATAGAACGTTATTTCTTATTTCTACAAGTATATCGAAATCGGCAAGATTTTAGAACAATAAATAGTACAAATGCAATTATTTGTGGTACCAATTGGGAACATTAACGAAGCAAATAATAAAAAATTTTTTTACAAGTACAGTAATTTCTCTCTAATTCGCGCTCGGATTGCCTACAAAAATGGACTAATTTGGGAAGTGGAGATACGATTGTTTAAGACGTACGGGTCGTTTTCATAGTTATTGATTGTCAACAACTATGAAAACGAGCAGCAAGGCTCAGATAATCGTATCTCCTCTTCTCAAATTGTCCATTTTTCTGTGCAATCGGAGCGCGAATTAGGGAGAAATTACTGTATTGATTTATTATATTTATTATATATTTTATTTATTATATTATTATTATATTTGTGTAATAATTGATTACAATTAGCTGATACATTTTAAATTCCCTGTATCGCATGTATGTAAACGAATATTCTTTATTCTTGTATTAACAATAAGCATGCATTTTTTTTCGTAACATTTAAATTGTCCGATTATTAAATAAAAATATTTATTCTCGTGAACAGGAACCGAAGGCTAAGATACCGGACGTTCTGGTGGAGCATAATTCCTTAATGCGTGGCGCCATTCCGTGTTTACCAGTTCCTCTCGCTTGGTTTTGTTTAGTTTGGAACGTTTTACTGCCCGGATCTGGTAAATATCTATTTCACTTGTTATATACAAAATATTATCAGCTAATTATGACATTATAAAAATACAGTAAATTCTTCCCGATTGCCTCTCAGCTTTTAACCCTAGAAAGATAACCATATGACAACGTACGTAAAAGATAACCATACGCTTCAGAGGCGCATGCTTTTCTAAGGCGTCAATTTTATACTAACAATGGATATTTATTTCAGTTAATCTAGTCATTTTAAAGGTTTGACATTATTGTAAAAATAAAATGCATTTATATTATATTTTTTTATATTTTAAGTAATGTTAAACTTAAATCACTAGACCTCTATGAAAAATTAACAAAAATCAACAGTCTTCGCAGGCGCCTCTGCGACGTAGGTTATCTTTCTCGGGTTAAACAAAAATCGACGATTTGAGAAGAGAAGATATCAACGAGCTGCGAGGCTCGAATAATCTCCCTCCTCCCAAATTGTCCATTTCTGTTTACAAGTTGAAGGACAATTGGAGAGAATTTACTGCAGCATGCACAGACAAATTGGTCTGGTTTCATCAGCATTATTCTGGTGTTGAGCAATAATTCAGATGAAAGAAGAATTAGTCGCTCGATCCATTCAAACAGTATCTCACCGTTTTCAGGCACCGTCTGGAGCGGCATCTTCAATCTGTGCTCGGGTCAGCCGAGATTCTCAGCAGTCGCTGGACTGAAATCGAGACTAGGCGCATTTGTGGTGAATCTGGTGGTCGGGGTGGGCCAATTATTCACCGTTTTGTTTTGCCTGGTCGGATGGGGTTGGAGTATTTGGTGGGGCGTCACTTTGGTTCGCCTAGCTAGTAAGTACCGTTCATTTTATCGCTTGATTTTCATCTTACGTTTTACTAACGGTTCAAATCAGGGGTGTCGAACTCAAAAGCTAACTTGAGCCAAGTAAACAATGCTTAACTTTAGGTGGGCCGCAAAAAGGAAAATCAATGTTCATAGAAACAAATATTTGTATTTTGACTGGTACATTGTAATAAGCATATATAAAGTTAAATCATTGTTTACGTCCTGATACTTGACATCTCTTCTCTGATACTATCTCTCCTATTTCGGGAGAAATTTGATTGGCCGAGACCACTTTCAAAATTTCTCATTCACGTTTCTATTTTATTTTTACCTTGTGTCGGATATATTGACTGGACAATATAGCTATCCACATCAATTTTATTTTAATAAACGAGTTAGAACAAGTTTGAAATTTGATTCACAGTTCTTGAATGATACATTTACACGTAGACGAAGATATCGCATTTAAAAAATCTGCATGTACCATAAATGTACGTGTAAAGAACCGCAGTCCGCCCGTAGGCTGCCATTTTATGACAAAAATCAGTGGAACAAATGCAAAATAGCAAAATCATTTACACAACTGAAAACATCATTGCATCGCTCTCGACTTGCCAAAATTATAAAAAAAAAAGCAACAAATGTCTATATAGTTCTTATATCTCGCAATTAACGAAGACAACTTTTATTTTGCATAAAAATCCGCGGTCTAGAAATCACATCTTTAAGCCTAAATCGTTACGAGAAGTCTCTGTGTTAATTACGTGTCTGTATGATTAACATAACAATGTATATGATGGACCAGTAGTTTTAAATAATGTTCCCAAAATTAGCAACGGCAGCTGCATTAGATTTGAACTGTTAGGGCCGTTCAATATTTGTATAATTTGTTTATAGAACATGTTTCAATAGTTTATAGCAGGGCTCGGAATTAACCAGCACGCAACATGAGGATCGCGAGGGCTACGCCTTTTGAGTCCCATCGCGCCTCTCGCTCCTCGATTATCGTCCAAATGCTACACACACACACATACACATATTGGGTGTCCCAAAATTATTGTACAAGCAAGAGATGAGGTCATTTGAAGTAACTTCTTCCTTAGCGAAAATGCGATCCGCGGCTTCGTTTACGAGTTATCAACAAAAAACAGTGACCAATGAGAGGCGAAATCAGCTGGCGCGAAGCGGCCCAATCAACGAGCGGTCGAAGTCTAGTCCCGTTCATTGGCTGAGCCGCCTCGCGCCAGCTAATCTCGCCTCTGATTGGTCACTGTTTTCCGTTAATAACTCGCAAACGAAGCCGCGGATCGCATTTTCGCTAAGGAAAAAGTTACTCTGAACAACCTCAGGAACCCCTCATTCCCCGCTTGTGCAATAATTTTAGGACATCCTGTGTAATGCAACGGGCCACGCGCCCGAGGTGTTCCATGCCGAAAGCGGCGAGATCGCGGGGAGCGAGACGTGCGAAGGGAGTCAGGAGGCGTGGCTCTCGCGATCCTTGTGTGGCGTGCTGGTTAATTCCGAGCCACGGTTTATAGCGCCACTTTCAAAAACGACGCTGTTCGCTGTTCGCAGGAAAATACAAACGATTCAAGGCTTCCGAAGCGGCCAGTAACGACCCGGAAGCCAGAGCCGGAGAAGCCGCGGCACTGCCTCCCGGCGTGCCCAGTCAAATTTTGAGGGGAGTGGAACGAGCTCGATAATCGAAACAGTTTAACACGCATCATCGTAGGCTCCCTGGGAAAGCATTTTTATATCATTCGACGACGATTCTTCACTACGTGCCTTCCGAGACGCCGCGAACACACACGGATCACAATTTTCGCCCGTAGATCTGTAATTTTGAAGATCTCACGAGAAGACGTCCCCCTCTTATCGATCGCGAACACCTCGCCGCGGGACTCGCGGGAAGATCGACGACTCGTTTAGTTAACATTTTTAAGAAAATCAGCCGACGAATACACGGCGAAGATAGTCGGAACGACAATTTCCAAACAGGATGAAACGATTCTTGCGATTTATCGCGATCCAGCGACCGCGTGGATTCCATTCGAGGGAGCTCAAGAGGTTTCGTGGATCGAAAACAAGTTTGCTCTGTAGAGATGAAGGGAAACAAATAGTGTAACAACAACGGCAACGAGAGATGCGGTCTGGCGAAGCTCGACGAAAAGGAATGATCCGCGTAATCAAGCTTTGGCGCGGGAGTGAAAGATTTTCGCGAGTCGACACGAATAAACGTGAATTGCTCGTTGAAGAAATATTATTATATTTGAATCGATGCTGCTGCGGCGCTCGCTGTACCGTGGAACGCGAAGAAGTTCTTGGAAAATTAATCGCTTTCAGTGAAAGCATACCTATCCGTGGCGTTCTTTCAAAATGTACTCGTTACGTCGATCGATGTCTGCCTTTTTAACTACGTTTCAACCCTTTCGCGCGCTCGCCGCGCCGTTTTAGCCGGTTCGGCCGGTGTTCTCGAGTGATCGACAGTACGCAAATGTTTACGGAAGAAATTGTGCGTATGTGCGTGCGTGCGTGTGCGTGTGTCTCTTGTTCCAGTTCTTTTCCCCCGAAGATTTCTTTCCACGTCGACGAAATGAATACGTTTTGAAGGAACGCAGTTTATATTTTTACAAGCGCAACACACATATTATATGTATACATACATCCATATATTCAACTATCCGATTACTAAGCCTTATAACTAAAAGTCCTTGTAAATATGAAAATATATTACTTACATCGGTTTTTAATCTAACTGCTGTTTTTCTGCTGTTTTACCCAACCATTTTGAATTCTCGCGTGATCTAACAAAATTATTATAACACTGAATCGAAAAATACGATACGGATTATTGTTTATTTAGTTCGTTCTGTTCACAACGAGTCGTCAAGGTTATATAATAATATGTATCTCCATGAATGAATTGTAATGAAAAAATTGGTCATGACTTCCTAGAGGCAAGGCCAAGCTGAATGAAACAATAAAAGGATTAAAGGAACTGCTGTTTAAAGAAAAAAACAAAAACGGTGCTACACAGAAATTCCTGCTGGGACTAACACTTAGAATACAGATTACTCACTGTCAAAAGCAACGAAACCAATAATTAATTAGTTAATTATATTACCATTAATTAATTAATTCCTACAATTAAAATAGAGAATGTACAATAGGCTAGGAGCTGCAGAGGTAAAGCAGAAGTATTTGTCAATTAATTGTGCAGGGTCTTTGAATCTTATAGGCAAATAATCCTAGGCAGATTACACCTGAACGAGAAGAACAGGGCACAGGTTTGGGTTTATCATTTCGGTGTCACGCTCAACGTTGCCGATAGTTCACGAATTTAGGCACGTTAGCAGAAAGCAAATATATCCATATACTGCATTTCTACTATGAGTGCTTAATATTGTTTGGAGACAACAAGTGTATAACGGCGCGAACATAATATAATTATAATTAATAATAATATAATATATAATATTATATAATAATATAATAATATAATAATATAATAATATAATAATATAATATATACAATAATAATTATGTTATTATAATTATATTAATATATATAATATAATAATAATTATGTTATTATAATTATATTAATATATATAATATAATATAATCATATTATTAAAGATGGTATTTATTCTATAGTATTTATAATATGTATATTATATTATATTATAGTATTTATTATATTTATATTTAATAGTATTTATTCTAATAATTATATTATTAAGTATGGTATATAGCAGTGGTTTTATACACCTTTTCCTGCAAACAAGTATAATACAACGTTAATAACGTTAATAATAGTTAGCGTTTTTTAGGCTTTGACAAACAACAGTTCACGATATTTTGAGTTTGATATTTATTTTCATGTATCCTTCATTCGATAATACCACCTTTCACTAGTGATACAGATTTTCTCTCGTATTTATTAGATCAATGGGGCTGCACGAGCGATTGTTTTATTACAGAAAACACATATATTCGGTTTGCACTGCTGTTTTCGTGTTCCAGAATACGGAGGTATCAGTGGCTAATATTATCAGCTGTTGATCAGCTACGAATCTTGGTCTTGATCTTGAGAACAAGCATCTGGGAAACGTGCAAGATTCTTTCCTCTTCCTGAAATCGTACATTAGTATGGTATTCAATAAAATATCTTCGAGGAACAATTGTCGTATCTTGTTATTATTGTCTTATTATTTTGTATTATCAAAATCAATTCATGTTACATTTCTCTTCACGAGTTTCTGTTGTGTATTACATAAACTTAAAATTTAATGTGTAAGGCAGAAAGGGTTTATCGTTTATTGTAGTGTCTCATTTCAATGTATAAGCACTGCAGGCGGGAATATATCTTGAGTTTGTACAAGAATATACAAATGTACTTTAATTGTTTAATCGTTTACAGTGCAGATCATGAAACAATTCTGATATCTGTTATAGGTATTGTTTATAAACAGCTAACGACCATTTTATTCTGTTGACATCGCAAAATTTACTGAGGACTACACTAAGACCTAAATGATCTAATACCCCAATATATATATATATTGTGCTGCCACAAAGTACAGGATTTATTAATATTATAAATATTTATAAATATAATTTATATAAATACACATATTATATTTATATAAATTATATTTATAAATATTATAATATATATATATATAATTAGGATTTATAATATTTAAGATGCAGTCTTTCAAGCAATTTTGAAGAATTCTTTCGAAAGAACTGCTCAACTTTTTGCACAGTAGATTTTGGCACATACATTTATGGGCATTTAATTTCTTGCAAAAAAACTTTTCTGCAATCATTGATGAAACCGTGTCGAATGTAAATATTGTTGGCGAAATGCTGTATAAATTGCTGAAGAATTGCTGCGAAGTGCTGAGAATGCTGTAGAAATTGTATAAAGTCACAATTGATCAACTAGAACTTAATATATTGTGCCAACTGTATGGAACAGATTTGTTCCAAATAAAACGTGTGTATAGTTCGTTCATTCGTCAATGAAAGTATATTTATACATGTATAAATATAAATTGTTTTGTCTTTTACAAGTTCAGAATCAGAATATCTCCTTAGGAAAAAGAAAAGTCTCACGTAGTCTCGACATATTTTTTTCAGCAACGGTTCGATCAGATCGTTGTATTGGGCTGGCAACTAAGTAATTGCCGATTTGTTCAATGAAATAAAAAATTATTGTTTACTTGGAACGAAGTTTAATCTGTAATGTATTTTCCATTTTGTTCGATGACCTTTTGTCATGTTATTTCTGAGAATGTTATTTCTAAGCTAATGCTATTTGCCATGCTATTTCTAAGAATAACAATATTGTAAGAAACGTGGAAATTGCAAAAACTTTGCGAATTGGAATGCCATGTTCTATTCGGTGCTTCCCATTTTTCAAATTTGTCTCGTAATATTGTCTCTTCTCTAGATTCATGAACGTTGTGTAATAATATACATACATTATAAAAAGTGTATTCTATTGGATTGGCAACTAAGTAATCGCCGATTTGTTCGATGAAATACAAAATTATTGTTTACTTGGAACGAAGTTTAATCTGTAATGTATTTTCCATTTTGTTCGATGACCTTTTGCCATCTCTCCGACAACTTGAAAATTCCACGCTCGTAGAAAGTCTGATCCTTTTCGGCCGAAAACTGAGTTAAGTGAGATTTTACAGCGTCATCGTCGTTCAAAGTTTTACCACGAAGGGAGTTGTCCAGGGATCGAAATAAGTGGTGATCCGATGGCGCGAGATCAGGACTATATGGCGGGTGTAACATCGATTCCCAACCAATATCCATCAATTTTTGCCGAGCGGACAAAGACGCGTGCGGCCTAGCATTGTCCTGCTGGAAAATGACACCTTTACGATCGACCAATTCTGGTCGCTTTTCCTCGACCGCTGCATTCAATTTGTCCAGTTGCTAACATTCACGGATAATAAAAAATAACATAATAATAATAATAATAATTTTATAATATAACATTTACGGATACCATAAAAATGGGAGTGAGAGACATCTATAACCGAAATCGGCAATTACAACCCAATAGAACAGCAATTCTTGGATAATCAATAAATTCAAAGATACAGGTTATTTATTAGGCCCTAATCAAAGGATAATAAAATATAACGGATAATAAAAAATAACATAATAATAATAATAATAATTTTATAATATAACATTTACGGATACCATAAAAATGGGAGTGAGAGACATCTACAACTGAAATCGACAATTACTTAGTTGCCAACCCAATAGTTAACGTTTTTGTTTGAGACACTTGCAGACGGTTTTGTTGAAATATATAATTATTAAGCGTCGATCAGGACCATCCGGTAGTCCTGCATTCAGTTTCAGCTGCACGACTCTGCTAATAACGGGTACACCTGAAAATTGGAAGAACCAATAAAAATGCTGTTCGTTCGCCCGAACATTTAGAACAAGATTTAACGAGCGTTACTAATAATAGCTTGCGCGAATCGATTGCATGCTTAAGCAGCTCTATTTCAAGCAGTTCTTATCAAGATCCTGTTTATTTTCGTTCTATCGGATCAGCTACACTGGGCATCTAGCTTCTTATAACGTTTTATTGCACAGTTGATAATGGTTTGTCGTCTTCTGTGATAATGTTTAACGATGACTGGATGTTGAACAGTCGGATAACTGTGAATTGAAACTGCTTCCTCCATTGTGGACTGTACGATTTTCATTCTACGTTCATCGTGTAATTTCGGAGGTTGTAATTAATTACTTTGAAATTAGGAAATGGTTTGTAATACTCACATTAAATTTAAAAGCTGTCGGCAAGGAACGGTATTTGGCTCTCTATAATGTTATAAATATTTTCTATATATATATAGGATTTTGCATAATCAAGGTGGGTTACCGTCATTCTTTAAAATTAAACTAAATTGTTCATTTTCTTTTTAATCAAGCATATTCAAAATAATATTAGCCATCTTTCTTTCACGTTTTCTTTCGATATCATGCGAGCCATAGTTACTGCTATAAGTAAATTCTGCAAAAGAAATATAGATTACATCTCTCTTCCTTGGTAAATTGCAAAAATTATATAAAGATACAGGGTCAATGATATAACTTGCACATCCCAAATAACTTCTAAATGATACATTTAATTAAAAATTGTTAAATATAAAAGTTTTAGAGTCTCAAGGAGAAAAGGCGATGTCGCATTCACGTTTTTGAACATAATGCAATTCTCGAATTTTTAAGGTCGACATTCTCTTTTCTAAATAGAAAGATAGGTAGATTCAAAGAATATTTCATTTTAAGTAGAAAAGTATAAACCTATGCTGATCCTAAGCCTAAACGAGATTTTAAGGTAAGCGTATGTAAGCCGCGTGGCATCGCCAGAGGAATCGTTAATATCTCGTTAACCGTTAAATTTAGGATCAACATAGATTTATACATTTCTATTCAGAATTCAACGTTCTGTCGATCTACGATGTTAAAAATATACCTTTCTATTTAAAAGAACGACGTAGACCTTGAAATTTCGAGAACTACACTATGTACAATAAAAATGGCTACGACATCGCCTCCTTCCCTTGAAACTCTACAACTTTTATATTTAACACTTTTCGATTAGATGCATGATTTAAAAGTTGTATAATTCATCCTGTATACGTAAATGTTTATTGTATTGTATTGTACTGTATTGTATTATATTTTCTTCTTACGTCTGAACAAAAATCAGTCTGTGAAACTGTTTTATCTCGACATAGTATTACTGTAGATGCGAATAAACAATTTACATTTGTCTACAACAGTATATTGTGTTATAATGTAAATATCGAATATTTGGTCTGGCCACGAACAGAGTGAGATGAATACGCATGAAACTGAAGAAAAACAGAAGGTAACAGTTAAAACATAATGCATGCATTAAAAGGAGCATTCTTAAACGAGTAAGTGATGAGGTTGATTGAGAAGAAATAATCCTAAAGGACACTGAAAAGCCAAAAGAAACGAGAAGGAATAGCTGAAAAAGTATCTTATGTTGTAGTACAGTATAATATTATGTAACATATGTACGTGACACGATATAGTGTGATACATGAAGAAGTAGCATAAACTGAATTCGCGATTTTTATAGGTTTCAAATAAAACAAAGGCTCTTGAAAACAATATTTTTATTCAATGAAAATATGCACAACAGCGTCGATGGCCTTCTCGCATAGAGATATACGAAGTGATATGTGTTCAATTTTTATAAAAATTAGTATCTCCTCTATTTGATAAATTCTTCGGGTGCTATATTTGTTACATTAACGAAGAATGAAAGAATTCAGAGAGGCGTTCATCACTTTCCGAGGCTCTACTATTATCCTTTGATTCATGTTAATCGCCTAGGTTTGAAACTGTTCAAAGAAAATTCACTTGTTAAAGCACCACTAGCATTTTCCTATTCAAAACAATGGAAATTTTCAGCAGCACGAGTAACCGGAAATTCCTGTGCGAATTGACCGACGAATGTTTTTTGCAACAAGGGACGAGCAAGCGCGCGAATATGTACAGGCTGTCTAAAAAGTGTCTTGAAAAAGTTTCTCGGAGAAGCTGTGAAAAGGAGCGATTTTTCCGAGGCGATTTGTAAGATTGCGGCAATGTTGATAAATTATTAACGAAAAATACAGGCCGATTAGAGCGCCAGCTCGACACGCAGCGGCTGCAAGGGCTGTAATTTTCGTTAACAACTTATTAACACGTTCCGTGCCACGTGTACCATCCATGGTACACGCTTGCATGTTTACTTAGTGAACTGAACAAATTGTTTACAAGAAATTTAGAACCGAAGAATCAATTTCCACCGCAAGAATGGGCGTTGATGAGTCTTTGTTACGTTGTTATGTGTACGAGAATTAACAATTGCACGTAATACATCAAGTTTTAGTCAAATATCAAAGTGTGAAGATTCGAGTAAAAAAAGCTCGGCACAGAACGTGTTAACAAAGCTACGGAGAAACTTACTTGTCAAGAGCTTATACATTTTTAGGTCACCCTGTACACGGAAATGTGGCCAGATTTATGATCACTTTTGATCCAATAAACATCGTGGCCTGCCATGCATTTCCACGAGAGAAATTCGCGGGACCATGTTTATTTACTCATTTGAGATGTGCAGCCGCGAGATTGGTGGATGACTAGTCCGTGTCCGTGAGTGGTTGAAAATACAACGTTGTCTGTGAGCTGTTGTTCTCCTTTGGCACCGCGCTCTGGTATTGTTAACGAAAGTCTCTCGAGTTATGGTTTAACCGTGTTCAACGTGTTACCTTTGTAAACTCCCTTGAAACCTTGTGTCATAAGTCACGTAATTCTACGCTTACGGACGAAAGTTAAGGAACGTGTTAGACAGACGCATAATTCTTGCTTGTAATCAATCTTTTTTAACGTAGGATAAAGATTTCGATCTTGTCAACGAAAATATTAAGAATATTAATATGTCTGTTAGACAGATGCATAATTCTTGCTTGTAATAAATCTTTTTTAACGTAGGATATAATAATATTAATAATATAATAATAAATATTAATAATATTAATATGTCTGTTAGACAGACGCATATTCTTGCTTGTAGCAAATCTTTTTTAATGTAGGATAAAGATTTCGATCTTGTCAACGAAAATATTAATAATATTAATATGTCTGTTAGACAGACGCATATTCTTGCTTGTAGCAAATCTTTTTTAATGTAGGATAAAGATTTCGATCTTGTCAACGAAAATATTAATAATATTAATATGTCTGTTAGACAGACGCATATTCTTGCTTGTCATAAATCTTTTTTAACGTAGGATAAAGATTTCGATCTTGTCAACGAAAATATTAAGAATATTAATATGTCTGTTAGACAGACGCATATTCTTGCTTGTAGCAAATCTTTTTTAACGTAGGATAAAGATTTCGATCTTGTCAACGAAAATATTAATAATATTAATATGTCTGTTAGACAGACGCATATTCTTGCTTGTAGCAAATCTTTTTAACGTAGGATAAAGATTTCGATCTTGTCAACGAAAATATTAAGAATATTAATATGTCTGTTAGACAGACGCATATTCTTGCTTGTAGCAAATCTTTTTTAACGTAGGATAAAGATTTCGATCTTGTCAACGAAAATATTAATAATATTAATATGTCTGTTAGATAGACGCATATTCTTGCTTGTAATAAATCTTTTTTAACGTAGGATAAAGATTTCGATCTTGTCAACGAAAATATTAAATTTTATTCTTTCATGATTTCTTTATTTTTTTTTACTTTTATTTTTGTTACCTTTTTTTGATTCGTCATATGCGCTGAATAAAACAATATTGCAATATAAACGATGTGTTATATGCTTCGCTATAATGTTTACGATAATACTTGCAATTTAATAAGACGTATGTTTGTTGAAATATCAAATTTTACTGAAACGTTAATATAGTAAAGTTTCTTAACTTTTGTCGGTAATTGTATGTAAGAGGTTCTCCTGGGAAGAATGTAAATTAAGGGAGGACACCACACCCTAACGGTTCAAAATGATCAACTTCTCTTTCGTTTTTTTTCTTTTTTAAGTTTCAAGTATGGAATGTCATACGAACGCGATATTTCGAAATTCAAAACTTTTAGCGTCTGAGGATAAGTAATTTTGACGATATTTTTGACACGTCAATTATTCAATTTCTTTCTTAAACCTGTACGTTACATTTTAGGTAATAGTTTCTGGTTTATGAATCAACGGAATTTTTGTAACGAAAAGGGATTTCGGAGACGACGAATACAACTTTCCCATTTTTTACCATTTTCATTTCGAAAAGATTGAGGTACAAAGCTGGATCTTACATTTATATTCTTTTCGAAAGAATAATTTTATCTATAAAAAAAATTCTCAAATTTAACCATTTTCTTAACGCCTCGGGGTGGTGTCCTCCTTTAAAAGCGATTGCCACGTGTTCGTGAAATTATAATCCATATTATTATATATATATATATATAATTATATATATTATTATTATTATATATATAATAATATATAATATATAATATATATATAATAATAATATAATATATTATAATAATATATAATATATATATATATAATATATTATTATTATTATATATATATATATATATATATTATATATTATTATATTATTATAATCCATTTACGTTTCATGTAATAAGTATTAATTAGTGACGCGTTCGTTGGAGAAACTTGTTGTAAGGCTTCTGAATTTCCTTATGGTTTGTGGATGAATGTCGGATATTGATTTGAGGGAACTTAAAAAATCAGGCGGAGTCGAACCGAAAGAAATGGAATGCGGAATATTTGAAAAACGAGGTCTATATCTCGCAGCGATATACTGAAATATTGATGGATCATGGAAAATAGAGCGGATAGCATGTTGAGAACCGTTGTAGATTCTTCGCTAATTGTGTTGTAACAAAAAAACAAGTTCTCGTAACGGATGCATAAACCGTGAACCGATTGCGACTAGAATTTCAATAAAATCAATCGTATCTACAATTAGCGTGGCTTTAAATAGAACTCGTTAATCATCGTTGCGGCAACATGAAAAAGTAAAAGTGATCGAAACGATCTCTCCGTGAGCAATTATCGTTGGGAAATTGGTGTGCCAAGAATGTGTCTTCGGCAATCCCTTCGACTTAGCTCGCCGATCAGGAAGGAAAAAGCACAAATAAAGGAGGTCCAAAGTAAAAGGGTAGAAACAAGTAAAAGCAACCAAGGCCGAACTGCAGTGGTCGTCCCAAGTCTTCGTAGGATCGAAATGTATACAATCGTAGAGTAGGTATACAGTGTATCATGGTTTAAGTTTCTCAAGTGATACAGGACGAGCATCTTGCAAAACAATGTGAACGTTTAAATGCAAGTTCAGTTCTTAGCTTAGTAACTTCGGAAAAATAATTAATTGTTCGCGCGTCGCGTGTCACTGAACTGCATAACTGTTACGAATACGAGAATATAGTTATATATAGTTATATATAGTATAATAATATTATAATATTATATTATAATATAATATAATATTATTATTATTATTATTATATTATTAATATTATATAATATAGTATAATAATATTATATATAGAAAATATAGTTATAATAATAATATAATAAATATAGTTATATATATATTTATTATATTATTATTATAACTATATGTTCTATATATAATATTATTATACTATATAATATATAATACTACTATATAACTATATAATATAATATTATATTATTATTATTGTTATTATATTAGTAATATTATATAATATAGTATAATAATATTATATATAGAAAATATAGTTATATATATATTTATTATATTATTATTATAATTATATGTTCTATATATAATATTATTATACTATATAATATATAATACTACTATATAACTATATAATATAATATTATAATATTATATATTATTATTTTATATATAGTTTTATATTTCGGTGTGGGAAGAACTTTAAGGATAAATTGTTCCTTTCGAATGGAACTATATATATATATATATATATATATAGTTCCATTCGAAAGGAACAATTTATCCTTAAAGTTCTTCTCACACCGAAATAATACGAAACAGAGCTTTCGTAAAAAGCAAATTTTTCGCGTTTTCACAGCGAGATATTTCGACGAGTCGCGTTAAAATGGACAATTTACATCTCTTCTATAACGCAACGACAATTCGTCGATCGCCCAACTTCCGTTTAAACGGACATTTCGCAAGACGTTCGACGGTATCAAGTGAAAAGAGAGAGCGTGGATACACTGTACATGCATGGTATGGTGTTGGGTGTCAATGAATCGAGTCGCTGACGCTGAATATTATTTGAGTAGTATATGTTTTTTAATGATGTGACTCCACAATATGTCAATATGCACAGGTAAATATTTTTCCTTGTTATTATAATAGATGTGTTACAGTGTGTATTGTGATACGATAATAAATTTAATAGTAACCATTATAATTAAGAACTTAAAATAACTCTAAAGGGTAAACTACATCACTATCGTCTAGCGACTATTTAGCGATAATAATAGCCTACCATGTCTTTTACTAGCGGCGCTCAGTGAGTGTGTTCTCCGTTTATTCTCCGTTTGAATTATTCACCTTTCTCAAATCTTGTGTGATCTCCTTTCTCTCACTTCCATTCTCTCTCTATCTCTCTCTCTCGCTCTCTCTCTCTCTCCCCCTCTTTCTGTCTCTTTCACGCTGTCTCTTTCTCACTCTCACCTGTTCATCGTGTCCCTTCTAACACCGTGTGCAAATGAATGATCCTCTCCTGTGTATACGGGGGTGTTCATTTCGTGCCCATCATTTGTTTATTATCTGTTCGCCCATTTGTTTGTTTGTTTTTGCCCGTCGTTTTACCGTGTTCCATGCAACCTCTATCGCTTTCCACAAACATACCAACGGATTCACACACACTCTCATTCGCTTCACGTCCTCTGTCCACTACTTCTGTGTCCACGCATGCCGCCCTCTCGTGTTCCCGGGCACCGTGCAGGGGGTGGTTCGTCGACTACGATGAAAGCTGAATCTCGAAGAGAGATCGCTCGACCAACCCCCTCCTCCGGCGAGAAGCTGTCCGAGCGATCCGAGCGCGGATAATCTTCTTCGCGCGAAACGAAACGACGATAGAAAACATACCGACGAACTTTCTTCTTTTTCATTGATATTTTTGACGGTTATTGTTGTTGTTGTTGTTGTTATTGTTATATCAGGGTGTCGATGACAGGAACCAGGGGCAGGAGAAAGGAACGGGGAAGGAGGATGGACTTCTATATGGCTGCGACCGAGACTGGTTCGTTCGCGTTTCGTGAACAGAGAGCTCGAAGCGGTGGGAGGGGGGCGGGGGTGCATTGATTTCTTGGCGTTTTCGCTTCTTTTAGACACACATACAAAGCGTCCCATAATAGTTCTAAAAGGGGGTCAGAGTGTCGTGGTTCGATCGAGCCGTGTTGTTCAATGTTGCACATTCAGAATGAGCGAGCATGACATTCACCTCTCTCTCTCTCTCTCTCTCTGTCGTAGATTTTTATACACAAATATGCATACAATAAAGTCGTGTGTATAAATATGGATGTGGCGGTGGATCGTGGGTGGTTGTGCTGTTGTGTTCAGTGTGAGACGGTCTACGTATATATTATATATATATTAATTATTTACTTCCTCGCGCCCTTTTTTTCTTTTCTTTCGGTCTACTCTTGTTTTCGTTTACCTTCTGCTTTTCTCTCTGAATTGTCGCCGCATCCCGTTCGGGCGCGGTTCTAGGGGCGAGCCGAAAGTCGCGAGCAGAAGATCGCGAGCTCGCGGCGTTTCGCTCCGACGTCGAAGTGTTCTCGCACCACTTTCGAGCTCTTCAGCCGCGCTCGCGTTGCACAGAATTGAAAGATTCACGCGACGAAGATCGGCCGATCGATCGACCCCGTTTCGCTCGTATCTATGTACATCACGATCGATTTCGCGATACGATATAGCTTAGGTATTGTTCACCTAAGCGCACATCGTCTGGTTGTTTCTCGGTGATTTCGTGACTTTCGCGGCGGGACGCGCTTTAAGGGCGGCGCGCGAAGTGCTACCCCCGGAAGGGTGATTCGCGCGACGAGGGTTTCGAGGCGTTTCATTGTTTATAACAACGAGCCTGTGTCACCCTCGGCGCGTGCTGCTGGCTCCTGCGTCCCTTACGATCTCGTTTGCGTTGAATTCTTAGCTTTGATTTTGTCGATTCTTTGGAAACTTTTATCACTTCTGGTCTCTCGGATTTCTCGATTCGAAACGATCGCGTCGAGAGCTCGATTACAATGCGTGTCTCGATTTGCAGAAGTCGGCCACGGCATTGCGTTTACCTTTCTAATTCTATTCAGGTGCGAAAACAAAGAGGGACGCGGTTCATGGTTTACAATTAGGCTTGCGGCTTGCGAAAAAGCGAGTTTACGAATTACACGCGTTTTCTCTTTCTCTCTCTCTCTCTCTCTCTCTCTGGTTCAGTCTGCACACACGCGCACACGCACACGTACTTTCTCCCCCTCTCTTTCTCTCCCCCTCTCTCTCTCTCTCTCGCGCTCTCGCTCACGGTTTCTCACCCCGTCGAATGTCGAGGGGGTGAGACGATCATCGGTGCGCACACGATTGGACAACCGAATAATGGTGTTCGACAAAAGGGTAACAATTCCAGAACTATTGTGGATTTCAATACTTATATTTCATAATGAGTTTTTTTGCTATTATTTTCATATATATATATTTTCTTTTAATATAGAATCTGTAGATATACATTCTTCTTGGCAAATTCGAAAAAACTGATTCCAAAATAGGAACAGATCATTGTGCGAACTATGTATACAGGGTGCAAGTATTTTTTGTTCTTTCTTTCTTTCTCTTTTTCTTCGTCTTCGTCTTCTTTTCGTCTGTTTCGTTTCGTTCTAAACAAATCCTTCTCCTGTTTTCTTTTCTTTAAGTTATTATACTTTTTTTTGCTTTATTATTTTTGGTTTTTCGTTCGCTTTTTCTTTTCAAATGAATGTTGTTTGTAGCTGTTCTGTTATTGTTGTTTACTGTTCTGTTTCATTGTGCTTGTTGTCAGATCGTGAGAAACACACGTGTGTACTCGTAGACTGCTCCGGATTATGTGTACAGTTTCTTTTTTTATGGTAGATAATATATATATATTATATATATGTACTCGCTTCTCCTCTCGTCCGTTGTGTATGTGTGTGTGTGTGTGTGTGCGTGCGGTGAGTGTGATGTATCATCTGACGACGTCGTTCGTTTTCGTTTCGTAAATGTTCGTTTGTATTATCATTATTTTTATTTTTTTTTTTTATTTTGGTTCAATCAGTATCTTTCATCATATTTTCCCATTATTATTATTTTAATTTTCTCATCTGAACGGTGGTACATTTGATAGGGTGCACAGGGCTGCTAGGCACAGATAATTGACTCGCAAATAACTCTTCAAACAACATTAGAGCGTACGACATACAGTATTAATATACACATTACATCATTAATTATTATTATTATTATTAATCTTTTTTTTCTGTCTGTTTTGTTTTCGTTTCGTTAAGAGTAAATCATTGGGTTTCGAAGTGTATGTCTTCTGTTTTTCTGCATGGCTCGGTGTGAACGCGCGCGTGTGCGTGTGTGTGTGTGTATGTACGTGATTCCTCCAGTTTTAGCCACCGGACGCTGCCGGATGTGTCGTCTTCGTCTACGATAGATCTCATCTCTACACGTGTGACATTCGATGTCCGGTGATGCGATGATGTTCACGAATGAATGAAGCCGGCGCGACACCACAGGCTAATCATGGACGGCCAATGCTCGCGTCGATTCCGGAAGCGACCGGTCAAGTTCCAGAATTTTCAAGAGAAACAGAAAATCGCAGAAAACGACACTTTGTTCCCCGGCGGACGCGTCTCTTTCGTCTCATTTTCGGTTCTTTTCGACGCAGTGGCGAATCGACGTTTGGACCCGATTTTGTTATCGATACAGGCGGACAGGTGTGCAGGATCTATGAAATCCGCGATCAACAAGTTCGTCCCGGCGAGCGAAACTCGTCCTCGAAACTCTCGAACAACCGACCAGCGCGAATACATCGCCGGCCTGTTTATTATTATAGAAACGAACTCTTCTCAAAAGAGTTCGAAACCTTCGAATCCACATTTCGAAATGAAAATCACCTATTTACAAGACTCGATCGAGCCCGTTCCGCGAGAGAATCTCAAGCTCGCAACGTCTCGGAATTCGATCGCCGGAACTACCCCGATCGATCGACGCTACTTAAATCGTCATCGCGTATATATCAGAGAACCGGATAAACGAATCAATCCGCCCGGTGAGTTAGGCATAAAATCGATCAGGAACAGACTTAAAAAATAACTCGAGCAGCCACCGCGCGTTCTTCGTATATGTATATATATATCGATTCTGCGAGAATCATTGACGATCGTGTGGTATCTCTACCGGTGCCAGGGTAAGAGACCGATCTCGGGATCTTGTTAGCATTGCCGATCCATCTTGGACTATCTTGACGCGACGGCTGGTATATGTTGGTACATGTTGGTATGTTATTTGGTCGTGTTCGCTCCTCGCCGGATGTTGTATGTTTTGCATCTATGTAAATATGTGTGTGTGTGTGTGTGTCGTGTCGTGTCGAGATGCGGTGGTGTATTTTATCGGTGTTGCGTTGCTGATGCGTGTACAATCAATGTATAATAATGTATACAGTCAACAAATCTTATTACATCTAGTTTGTCTTTTGACGCAGCGATGGGAAGACAGAGCATAGAGACCCTTCTTGGCTCAGATGTACAATAACGAGGTGGTGGGGGGATTTTTGGGAGCCGACGGGGAAAGGGGTGGGGGGCGAATGAGGGAGGAACGATGAGAGGGATTAAGAGAGTCGTTTAATTCCGTTTGCAGAGGGATCGAGACGCGGGTTATATAATTATATAATTATAATTATATTATTATATTATATATTATAGATAATTATAATTATAATTATATTATTATATTATATATTATATATAATTATGTAATTATAATTATATTATTATATTATATATTATAGATAATTATAATTATAATTATATTATTATATTATATATTATATATAATTATATAATTATATTATATATTATAGATAATTATATCATTATAATTATATTATTATATTATATATTATAGATAATTATATAATTATAATTATATTATTATATTATATATTATATATAATTATATAATTATAATTATATTATTATATTTTATATATTATGTATAATTATATAATTATAACTATATTATTATATTATATATATTATATATAATTATAATTATATAATTATATAATATAACAGGAGGAGGATTAGGGTATCAATTTTTCCTTAGGACACGAATAGGACACGCCGAAAGGCGGGCAAAAAAGTGAACGTTCCTTTCTTCTCTTACAAGGACTAAAAATAATTGGTAAACGGTAAAAGGGGGGGGGGAGGTACATTATACAGGACTAACGCTTAGAAACATTGATATGACGCATGGTGGTGCCTTGGGATACGTAAGATCTGATATGTGGGGCAGGTATATGTTACGTGGTAATACTTAGAGGGGAAGGAGCGATCGCTAAAAAGGTTACTGCGCTTCGGTTCATTTTGCTCGGCTTGTTTGGTTTTTCCTCGAAACTTAGTTCAACGTTTACCAACCAACACCGATGCTTCGCGCTTGAACGTTTTTCTTTTTTTTTTTTATCAACGAACGACATTAGGCAGCGATGTTCTCTTCTCGTGTATTAAAAACGTTTCTCATTTGGGGAGTGGGGGTGGGGGGTGGGGGAAAGCACGAAGGATCGCTCGGTTTTGTCGCATCGCGTGTTTCGACGTCGCGACGTCGAAGTGCGTTTGGCATCGTCGCGATTAATTCCATAAAAATATAGTTGCTGCGAGAGCGACGATCGGAAAAGCGCCAGCTTTTTGCGATGAAATTTTTCGGTACAATCGGTATATCGGGGACATGCGTGTTTGAATACTTGCGTCGATTTTCGCTGCTCGAAAAAGGATTCGAACGAGAAACAGTTTTCTTCGGATTTCGGTTCCGATTCTCGATCGGAACACACACACACACGATTCGAGGCGCGGACCCGCGGTGATCTCGTCGAGTCGCAAGCGTACCTAACCTCTCTGACACCCGATATAACACAGGCAAAACAAACCGAAGCGCATCGGCAGTAACACCTTTTCCGCAATACTATTAATCAATAACAATATTAACGATATGTAGCTACTCTCCGATTCTACCTAATTACCTAACTACAAACATTAAACCTAACGCTTTAAACGCAATATCGTTATCCGTAACATACTTAACGGCCTCGACTTTTACAAAATCGGGACTATAAATAATAATAATAATAATAATAATAATAATATTCTCATAGCAACTAATAATAATAATAATCATAATAATAATAATAATAGTAATAATAATAGTAATAATAATAATCATAATCATAATAATAATCATCGTAATAATAATAACAATAACAATAGTAATAATAATCACCATCATAATCATCATCATCATCATTATCATCATTATCATCGTCATCATCATTATCATCATTATCATAATCATCATCATTGTCGTCGTCATCATCTTCATCTTCATCGTCATCATCATCATCATTATAATCATCATTATAATCATCATCGTCATCACCATCACCATCATCATCATCATAATCATCGTCGTCGTCGTCGTCATCATCGTCATCATAATCATCACCATCATCATCATCATCATCATCACCATCATCATCATCATCATCATCATCATCATCATCATCATCATCATCGTCATCATTATCATCATAATTGTTATTATCATCATCATCATCATCATCATCATCATCATCATCATCATCATCATCATCATCATCATCGTAATCGTCGTCGTCGTCGTTATCGTCACTGTCTCAGTCCCCGTCCTCGTAATTCGTCGTCGTAATCGCAATAATACTAATAATCATAATTACACAATCAATCATTGATATAATCGAAAATTCTCGTGTGACTGCAAATATATACATATATAGATGGGATATGTATTTCATGGTTTAAAATTTTAAACAAACGCCTCTCTCGCTACACGCTCCAGCTTTCTCATCATATCTTTCCCTTTTTCATTTTTCTTCTCTCCGTTTTCATATAATTAATCATCATCGACACACAGATGGCTTCCCTTTTTTACTTTACAACCTCGAGCTTCATTTTTTTTCTGCTTGTATGTTCTTCGGTGATATAATGCTTAACTATCAAATGTGTTTACACTGTGCTAGACACTACCTCTGGAATACTGTACTCGTTACAGACTCTCTTTCTCTATATGCTACAATTACAATTTGATTTTTTTGTACATAGAAGAATCTCTCTGTCGCTATCGGAGGACGAGCGCGCGTCGCTGATCCGTCGTTTACCGGTCGCCGTCGTGTGTAATTCACGTCCGCTGTCTTCTCTGTTTGTACATTTATTCCCGGCTCGCGAGAGAGAGAGACTGTTTCCCCTTTCTTTCTGTCGCGTTATCGGGCTCCTCTATGAAACAATGCCGACGTTTAAAAGTCACGGGAACAGCGAATCTTGCTCGCAAGTTCGCGCGCGCGCGCGCGCCGAACAAAGAACAAGCTATGTATATATATACACAGCGGGACCGAAAAGAAAGATGCAAGCGTACCGCGACCCTAATCGACCCCTAATCGACCGGAATACAACGCGCGACGCCCTGCCGAGCCTCCGACACAACACGAAGGACCGTCATCTTCCGATGGCACAGCGCGTGGGAATTTCACTCGGACGCGTCTTTAGATTTAACCTTTCCGCCGTCGGACGTTCTCTATAGCCGCTCTACAACATCATCTTCCGAAACGACAAAAATTACCGTCCTTTTGGAATTTCTGTTTTCTCCGCGCGAGAGGAGACGGAGCAAAAGCGCGGAGCGAAAGTAAATTCGCCGTTCGAGTGCGCCGATTTCCACGCATCGCCTTGGGGGACATTCTAATTTTTCATCTTATCTACGAACGTTATTAACACGTTCCGTGCCGAGCTTTTTCTACTCGAATCTTCACGCTTCGATATTTCACTAAAACTTGATGTATTACGCGCAATTATTAATTCTCGTACACATAACAACGCAACAAAAACTTATCAACGCCCATTCTTGCGGTGGAAATTGATTCTTCGGTTCTAAATTTCTGGTAAACAATTTGTTCAGTTCACTAAGTAAACATGCAAGCGTGTACCATCGATGGTACACGTGGCACGGAACGTGTTAACAAACGTTTAGGCCAGAAATCATGCAATCGCGCCGTAATTTTGCGCGAGCTCGCAAGTACGTAATCGAAGCCGATGAATAATCGTTTAAAGAGATTCGGTATTTCCGCGAGAACAGAGGACAATCCGGGCTCTGATCGAGTAATTAATCGATTCGGTGACTCAAGCGAGGCGGAAGTCGGCGCGAAATCGATACAGAACGCGCAACATTTCGCTCGTCGTTCTCGCGATCTTCGCGGAGCGAGCTTCGAAAGCGATAACGCGTGGATATTCGCAACGAAAGTGTGAGAAATGGAAACTCCAGCTCCGTCGAATCTCGAACAGCTGATTCGCTTCGCTCCCAGTTCGGTCTCCCCGCGAGCGGCTCGCTAACATAGAATCAGCTACACAATTTCGCTTTCGCAGATCGAACGAAAATTCGTCGCTGAACGTCGCATCCGAAATTCCATGATCCGCGCGTGTAATATCGGTATCGGGGATAGCGACAGTGGAAAGATGTAAATGTAAAGGGGTGTAAATGAGGCTGTTGTCGCGACGAAAGTGTGAAGGGGGGGGGGGCGAGGGGTCGAAACGGAAAAAATGTTCGGGGGACGCGAGATTTGTCCGGTCTCGGGGATATACAAGAGTCCGGGGGAACGTGTTTCTCGAAGATGTGTGGTTCGTTGTAATGTGTGTAACTACATACAATGTGTGTAACTCTTGTTTGTTTGCTCGAGCACAGTCGAAACTGGTGTACAGGTAAAGCGTCAGAAAATAAGCGATAGTCTGGCATGCGTGCTTGAGACCACTCGTCGAACGCATGTGTTATGCGCCCCTTTCATAATTTCTAGCTCTCCTCTCTCTCTCTTCGCACATTCACACTTGGTATACATCGCTGGCATACATCGTCACACATCGAAGCGGGGGGTGATTTCTCCACCAGGAGAGAGAGCATCGGCTCAGAAAATTGATCTAACGAAACCAAGATGTCCAGAATGTACGTAATTCCTCGGAAATGAAGGTGCATCGGTTCCGTTCGATTGAACCTCTCTGCATCTCTGACGTTCGTGCCGATCATCTATATATATATATATATATCTCTTTTGTGCCTTTCAGCATTTCTGTTCGTCGTCGTTTCTCGACGATCTCTAACGCGGCTCGTTTTATTCTTGTTTTGTTTGCCACCGAACGATTATTGTACACATTTTACATACACTGAGGAATGACCAGGTGGTTTATTTATCCGCGAAGCTCGTATTTAAAAAATTCACTATCGCGTGCGTAACTTTCTAAGAGAGACATATGAAAGTTGAAAAATCGATGTCTAATTCGCCGCGGTTGAAAAATTAGAAAACGAGCGCCTCTCTACGGTCGTATAATTGCAGATTCGTGTTTTCTTCTTCTTTCTTTGCTTTCTTCGAAGAAGAATTACAGTTACATTTTTTGCTGAAGCTACGCGCGTCGTCTCCTTCGGTCGGCGAGAATGGAAAAGAGGAAAAGGAAAATTTGTAAAACGCGCGAAAAACACGAAGAAAATTGTACGCCGAACGTCATCGCGCTCGAACGAGAATCCCTCTGCCGCGCGCGCGCGCGCGCGCGCGAGCGAGCGTTCTTCTTTGTTTCTCGTTTCTGAGGCGGCACACCCCTCGGATTTGAAACGGCATAATCAGCGGATCACATGTAATATTATTATCTACAAAAAACCGTTATGATATGATTACAAGGTCCTAACTGCTTAAACGTTTAACCCTACTAATCTTTTTTCAGATTTTTTTTGCTTTGCCTTACACGTTAGGTCCTGCTCACTAGAATGAGAATAAAATGATATTCCCCCAGGGTTCATCAGATAAAACGTGATGCATTATTATACAGATATATGTGATCGCACAACAGTATGACCCATCGATATAACCTAATGAAAACGATGGTAAAATAATGATACGTCGTTAATAGTACATTACACACACATATATACACATATATATATATATATATATATATATATATATATATATATATATATGTGTGTATATATATGTATAATTGATGTAAAAATAATGGTTATTTATATTTAAATAATCTTATCGGTATTAAAATAATACGAGAATGTGATGTAAAAGAAAATTTGTCCAGTCCTTCGGTAAAGTCAACGAAACGAGCAGATGAGCGACGAGTGAAACCTAAGAGGACCGCGCCGGACAGAATCGAAATCACGAACGAATGTCTCGATCGGGGAACGGAACGAATGATATGAAAAAACGATGAACGATCATCGAGCACATCGCATTCAGAGAGCACATCTATCTTTCTTCCCCATTCGGATAACCCATCTCTTCGTCCTTAAGTCGCGTTAACTCTTTTAAAACGCTTTTATGCTTTCTTTAAAATTTACTTTGTTCCTTAATTCCTTAGCTTAGTACCATTGTTTCATCTTGCGCCGATTCTACTATCACCTGTGTTTCACGATCTCGATAAAAAACCACGATTCGAATAGACACAACACGTCAGCAACAACATACAACGTGCAGAATTATCGCCACCGTTACACGTAGATCATTCTTTGTTCCCCCCCACCCCACCCCCCCTCGTAGTACGTAGGCTCAAAAATCATATTTTTACGTATTTTACTCTCTCCGGCTTTTTATTGGATCTCCCGTTTACTCTCACTCTTTCTTGCCCCGGCGGTCGACAAAAAGGATTCTCGATTTTATTGAACGAGTCCTTTCCTTAATATGATATACAACTTATCGCCTATTTAGTTGTATTGTAACAAATATTGCCTCGAATATATAAACATTGTTTTTACTCTCTTTCTTTCTTGCAATGGTATCATTCGTTCGCCTATTTAAGAGGTACATCTTACACATGTTTGCTCGGGGGTCTTCCTATCTCTCGCTCTCTCTCTTTTCTTTCTCTCATTCTCTCTCTCTCTTTCTTTCTTTTTTCCTGTCATTCTCTCTCTCTTTCTTTCTTCCTCTCATTCTCTCTCTCTCTCTCTCTCTCTCTCTCTCTCTCTCTCTTTTTCTACCAATCATCAAATGGACAAATTGGTGGTGAATTATACGTAACTCTCACGCATCTTAGAAGAGGGATTTTTCTCTTATATTTGGTTTTCTCTCGAAGAGGATAAATCGGGATTGGATGACGTAGCTCTTTTTTGTCTTATTATCTTACGTTACGTATGGCCGAGTCACGAATCGCTCTATGTTTAATTAAGTTTCATTTGGTTCGCTTCGAAAAAACATAAAACGCGTACACACTTGCTCTCTCGCTTATCGTTATTATTATTATTTTTTGTTTTTTACGTTACTTCATTATTATTCGGTAATCATTATCGTTATTATATATGTATTTGTTGTATCTTTTTTTTTTCTTCTTTTGGCGCTTTTAAATCGGAGAGATCTAAAACCGTTTTCATTATAAAAAACGTCCCCGCGGCCCGACAAAATATTGCCGAGGGACCCGCTAATATATCGTGTATACGTGTAAGCGAGTCTCCATGTATGCATATAATCTGTCCAAGTGCATGCTCGTGTCTGTGTCTGTGTCTCTCTGGTCTCTGTGTCCTCTGTGTGCCCGTGTCTCTCTCTCTCTCTCTCGCTCTGTGTGTGTGTGTGTGTGTAACGTGCACGCGTGCGAATGTGCACGCGCGCGCGCCCGTGAATGCGTGTGTATATATACGTGTGCACAGCATGTACGGTACAGATTGTGTCGTCGAACTTCATCATTGTTTCATATATAAAATTCAATTCATGGACCACGATCTGATCAATGGTGTACGAGTATCTTGAGGCTCAACTGTATATATATATTCCATATATATATTCTATATATATATATATATTCCATATATATGTTCTATATATATATATATATATTTCATATATATATTCTATATATATATTCCATATATATATTCCATATATATATTCTATATATATGTTCTATATATATATATTCCATATATATATTCTATATATATGTTCTATATATATATATTCCATATATATATTCCATATATATGTTCTATATATATATATTCCATATATATATTCCATATATATGTTCTGTATATATATATATATATATATATATATATATATATATTTCATATATATATTCTATATATATATTCCATATATATGTTCTATATATATATATTCCATATATATATTCCATATATATGTTCTATATATATGTTCCATATATATATTCTATATATATTGTCCGATCATATTTACGTGTTTGCTTTTAATTCGACGTTTCTGCCGGTTAAGTGAAATCCTTGTCGCATGTGATCGTCCTTTAATGCAAGCACGTGTCGTCGCAACCTGAACACTACAGCGCTGATGAGGGGGATTAGGAGAGAGGGTTTTTAAAAGCCTTATTAGTTTCTCGTTTTTCCGATAATCTTGCATGTTTCTTTCTCTCCCTCTCTCTGTTTCTTTCATCGCTGTATAAACGAGAGGGTACAAAACAAACGAGACCCTTTGTGTCTGCTCGCTTTGTCTCGAGAGGAGCAGCTTCCTTGCTTATAAAGAAGCGGGAGGAGAGAGACAGAGAGATCGCGAGATTTTGTCAGCGTCACCCTCGATCTCCCTCCCTCTCTGTCTCTCACTCTTTTTCTCTCGAGTCTGAAAGCCGGTATAGTTTGCAAATTAAAATCATAGGGGGAGTGGGGGCGGGTTAAAAACTAAATAGATCCGTGTTGTAAAGCATGCGTACATGTATACACGTGTATGCGCAGTATATATATACATCGAGTATATATAAAATAATGCAGCCGGTATAGGGCCGAAAAATCTCGAATTTTCTCGGGAGCAAAAGACTTTGCCGAGTCGTTGGATCATGATGTGGGAACAGCAGTGATTAGCGATTATTAAAGGGGGACGATGATGGGGGCGGGGGTTTTAGTCGTTGCCGAGTAAAATTTGTCTCTCGGAGCACACAATTGATCAAGATCCTCTGAACACTCTCTTTGTTCTCGCTCTTTCTCACTTGTTCTGTCTCACTCTATTTCATTCACACTCTCTCTTTCTTTCTCTCTCTCCCTTTCTCTCATTTTTTCCCTCTATTAAAACTGTATCCAGCATGGTCAGGAAGGAACCTACGATTCATTTGGATCCCATAAATGTGAAATGGTCAACGAGGAACGTTGCTTCTGAACAAGCATCTGAGACCGTGGTGTTATGTCGCAAGGTGTTTCATGTTTTTACACGCGGCAAATGTGTTCGTGTGCAAGAGGATGGCGTGTACGTGCATGCGTCATATTGTACGCGTATGAACCAGGCGGCGGGCGCGCGTGTCGCGGGGTGTCGCGACGGAAACGAATCCAGAATAATCGAATGAAACGAACGGACATGCCCGCGATATCGTGTGGAACTGTGAAAAACGTCTCGTACGCTTGGGCCCGTCAGCCGGACAAGCCGATCCGCGAGAAACCATCGGCTCTAACCGCGGACATTCGCCAGCCTCTGGCGTAGAGGAAGCGAAAAGGCCGCCCGAAACGGATTTTCTACGGGGGTTTCTCTCGAATCCGCGGTGTTCCGCTGTTACCCCCCCGGCCCTTGATATGTAATCTGTGCCCCGATGACGGCAGATTCCCATTAAGACGCCCGTTTATCTCGGCTATTATTTACAAGACAATCCTTCCACGCGATCGATCCTCGCGATTCCACCGAAGGAGAGAGAAGCTTCCGCGAAGAACGACGACGTTGGCCAGTGTGCGTCCTCTTCTTGTTCTCCCTATTCTCTCCGGTTCACCGATATCGTTACTCGGCTCTCTCCCCCTCTCTCATTCCTTTTCCTCGCGCGAGCTCTCGATTCTTTTTTGTCGCTTTGCCATTTCCAGTGCTCCGTTCCTGAACTGTCTTTCTCCGTTCGCTCGGTACCACGGTACGCATCTCGGCGAAAAAGGATCTCGCTTCGAAACATAATACTGACTATACTATTAAAACTTACGCAGAAACGAATTCGGGAGACACCGTCTCGCGGAATCTAGAGACGGTTCTAATCTATCATCTACCCTTAGAGACCAGGGATGTCCGCGCGCGGAGCGAAGAAGCGCACGCCGTTATTACCCGGACACCTCGCCGAAACAACGAAGAACAAGAACAAAGGCAAGAGAACAGAAGATAGAGGAAAGAAAAATGAAAACAAGAGAAAAAGAAAAGGTAGACAAGTTAGACACGCACACGGAGCAGTGTAATAATGTAATCAGAAACATTGCTGCCTCTCGGTTAGTTTCTTTCGCCTGACTTCCACTCGGCCAGCGGACGACGATCCTCGATGACCATCGAGCAGCCTAACCCGTGTGATGCGTCTCTTTGTGTGTGTACATATATATATATATATATATATATATTTATATATACATATATGTATGTATATATACACCACCCTGTCGACGATTAGGAATATAATCGTGATCCTTGCCGATGCACCGATCGATCTCTCACGGCGAGTATTCGAGAGCACCGCGCCAAGACGATTCTCGTTGGTCCTCGACTCTTGAGAAGTAAAAGAAAACGACGGAGCCGACTCTCTCCGTGTGGTCGGTCCGAGCCATCTCGGTCCGACCGATTCTACGACCGTTTCTCATCCAGCGACCAGCGTCCGATTGCTTGACGGATGGTTTGCGAAACGGGGAGCAGTGGATGATAAAAGTGTAGGCGACGACGGCCGTGTAGCAACGCCGTCGTTCACCGGATAGGCCCGTTTCTCCTCCCCGTTTCAATAGGGCCAGAACGTAGGCAGCGGTGGCGGTGGTGGCGGCGGCACGGTCGGGTACAGTGTCGGGGTGGCGATCAGGACGCAGGCGGGCGGCAAAGGCGGCGGCACGGGCGGCGGCAAAACCGGGGATAGTGTGATCGCTGCGGCTGGGTGCAGGGCCGTGCCCGTCGGGGCACACAACGGGTGCAGGGCGAGAGAGGGACGCTGGCGCTGACGCTGACGCTGCTGGCCCTGGACCTCGCCGTTCTATTCCGAGTCCTGCTGCATTTTGACGTGGCCATTACCGGCGGAATTGCTCGCTGTGCTGCCGCTGCTTGGCGGGAAACTGGTGGGTATGGTACGCGACGACGAGAAACACAGCTTCATGATGTACGGGAACTTGCCGTCTGAAACAAGTGCAACGGAAGACCGCCGTGTCAGCAAACTTGTATGCAACACGCTGTTTAGTTTGGTTTACCGAAAGTGGACGGTTATAGCCGTCCGTTGTCGCGTTTTCTGATACACGGTTCGGATTTCATGCGATCGTATTTGAAAGAGTAGCAATGCTGTTTGAGAGCCGACGATTTCAGAATACGATTTGAACGTTCTACGATATCGTTTTCTTCGTTAGAAGTCGATATTTCACTTTTAAGTATAGTGAATTAATTGCTGAAGTCATTATAAACACGAGAATGTCACCTTTTCGATAAAGGAAATAGTGTAAATTCTTCACGATTGTTCTAACTATATTTATATGTTTTTATATTATTAGCGATTGTCAATGACTATAGTCCTAACTATTGTCCTAACTATATTTATATGTTTTTATATTATTATCGATTGTCAACAGGTTCGAATAATAGTATCTCCACTTCCCAAATTGTCTATTTTTGTTTAATAAGCTGTGGAATAATTTGAGAGAATTCTCCCCTATTGTCCTAACTATATTTATATATTTTTATATTATTATCGATTGTCAACGACTATAGGAACGAGCCGTGAGACTTGAATAATAGTATCTCCACTTCTCAAATTGTCTATTTTTGTTTAATAAGCTGTGGAATAATTGGAGAGAATTCTCCCCTATTGTCTTAACTATATTTATATATTATTATATTATTATCGATTGTCAATAACTATAAAAACGAGCCGCGAGGCTCGAATAATAGTATTTCCACTTCCCAAATTGTCTATTTCTGTTTAAAAAAACTGTGGAATAATTGGAGAGAATTCTCCCCTATTGTTCTAACTATATTTATATATTATTATATTATTATCGATTGTCAATGACTATAGAAACGAGCCGCGAGGCTCGAATAATAGTATTTCCACTTCCCAAATTGTCTATTTTTGTTTAAAAAGCTGTGGAATAATTGGAGAGAATTCTCCCCTATTGTTCTAACTATATTTATATATTATTATATTATTATCGATTGTCAATGACTATAGAAACGAGCCGCGAGGCTCGAATAATAGTATTTCCACTTCCCAAATTGTCTATTTTTGTTTAAAAAAACTGTGGAATAATTGGAGAGAATTCTCCCCTATTGTCCTAACTATATCTATATATTGTGTCAGTGTCACTTTTAGCTGGAAGAAGGAATGATAATATGTGTCCGTCCGCGAGAAAAGAGCATGGAGAAACTTGCGGCCACCTGACAGCCCATCTATCTGCTATACGCGGGCTATTTCCAAGTGCGGATCTCTCCGCACCCTACTGTCGAAATCTGTGCCATCTTCGCGCGGACGCTCTATACTTTGGACTTTCATCGATGTTGGACTTCGGCGATGGATGTTCGCGAACATCGTCTGTTCGGACCATTACTTCCACTATCATCCTAACTCGCAGATGATGTAGAAGCGAGCAAGTACGTTTTCTAATATTACTGCTACTATTACTACTACTATTACAATTGTTACTACTACTACAATCATTATTACTATTCTACTACTACTACAATCATTATTACTATTCTACTACTACTACAATCATTATTACTATTCTACTACTACTACAATCATTATTACTATTCTACTACTACTATAATCATTATTACTATTCTACTACTACTACAATCATTATTACTATTCTACTACTACTACTACAATCATTATTACTATTCTACTACTACTACAATTATTATTACTATTCTACTACTACTACTACTACTACAGGAAGAAGCTGCTTCAAATGATCCGAGGAACCCGCCGTTTCCGGATTGCGAGTCATTTTTGGGACACCCTGTAGAGCAATTAGTGCATGCTCAAGATGACTATAGTCATCAGCTTTGAGTAATCTAACATGTATTTATATGTGGTCATGAATTAATTTGAAATAGTTCGGATCAGATAATATGTAATCCGTACAAAAACAGATTGAAATTAGAAAATGGAGTCGTAGCTTCGACGAAAAAGGTTAAAAGAGAAATACTAATGTACAGCCTATCTTGCAATCTGACTGTACAGTGTAAAGCTTGTATAAATGTAAAATTGTATTTCTCTTAAATAGCAAATAGAATAGTATATCAGTATAGTTAGTATAGTACATGGAATATAACCAGGGATGGTGAAAAATAGATTTTTGAAGTAGTAAAGGGACTATGAATGTTTTGATCTTCTCATAAAATATAGAATTTGACAAATAAATATTTTTAAATAGTAGCTACATATTGATATTACGTAGTTAATATATATGTGAAACGTTACTTCCATATGTAACTACTATTTTTTTAATTTTAAATATATTTTCACCCAATCCTGTTAGAGACTAGTAGCAGAATAAAATATACGTCATGACCACTATGCAAAAACAGATTGAAATAAAAAAAAATTGTTCAATTTAACTTAAAAAATATAGTAGAATAAATAAATAGTTATAAATATATATAATAGAATATATATATATAATAGAATAGAATAAATAAATAGTTACTTCCATATGTAACTACTATTTTTGTATTTTAAATATATTTTCACCCAATCCTGTTAGAGACTAGTAGTAGCAGAATAAAATATACATCATGACCACTATGCAAAAACAAATTGAAATAAAAAAAGAACTGTTCAATTTAACTTAAAAAATATAGTAGAACAAGATATACTTCATACAGTAGAAAGAACAAAAACAAAGAACTATAAAGAATGAAAGCAATAAATTTGTATAATATTTCATTTCGTTTGTTTTAGGAAGTATAATTTCAAGAGAACAAACGTAACTACCGAATTGTCGGATGGTCGACCTGTGTGCCGTCAAACCGACGAGTTTGACTAACGATGAATTAGAGAAAAATCGGGAAACCAGTTAGCTTAGTTAATTGGTTGAAGATAAATTTGTCTCGACTTATCAAATTTGCAAACCAAGTTTTTGAAGCTCTAGTTTTCAAGCCGACTTCTGAAACTAAAAAACTATTATGTACAAGTACTTACTGCTGTTTTCCAGTGCTGTGTGATTGCATTCCATAATGGCGGCGACCGCGACTCCGACGCTGCTGAACTCTATAAGGCCAGACGACGATCGTTCCGACTTGAGGGGGAACAGTTTCACCGTCGTTGGTGCCTCGATGCCGCGTTCGACGAACACACGGTGTACTGTCTCCTCGGTTAAATCCGGAGGTGTGTTGAAAAAGTGGACTATCTTCGAGGGTGGTTGTATTCTATTCTTATTAGCCATTGCTGGGTTTAGGAACCTGCAATTCACAAACGACGAATACGCGTCAAACAAACGTGTTCGTAACTATATCATATCTCTACGTAAATGTTTTAAGCAACTTTTGTAAAATATTTTTACGAATTATGGAGAATTTTGCGCGCGTTTCAAAGTTCATTACCTCTTTAACACGTTCCCTGCCAGACCGTTTTTTGAAGACTTTCCGTTCAAGCCGCGTGGGGCGTATGCGCCCCACGCTTTACATTTGTATTATTTTGTTTCTGGCGTATGCTTTACAATAATTAAAATAGTGCAAAAATCATAATTATCAAGGAAAGGTTGTATAGTTTAACATGCATAACACAGCAAACCAATAAATTTATTTTTCTAGGAATTACTTTAACAAATACCTGGGCTGATCATTATTATGCCAAGCGAGTTGCATCCTCACATATAATTTTTTTTATCATGCCTATATTAGTTTAAAATATAACATTTTAGTTAAATTCAAGTTTGTATGCGATTACAAAGGGATGTTACGATGAACTTTGTTAAAACATGGCAATCATAAGTGTGGTTTATCCACACAACTATCGCAGAATGTTACAACTTTTACAGTACTATAGAACTATAAATCAATCCCAGCTTCAGTGAAGCAGTAAGTATTGTGTCAACGACACGCGAATAAATGACTGATCGGAATAAGAGAAATGCAGTTAAAACAAGTTACAGTAAAGAAAAATTGCCCATCACGCCGCGTGGGGCGTATACGCCCCACGATTAAATGAGGGCATCAGCAATAGTATTAAGATGTCCATAATTGACTGCATAATGAATTTTTAAAAAATTCTTCATTTTACAATGATAATACCAAATGGCTTGAACGGAAAGTTCAGCGTGGGGCGTATACGCCCCACGCGGCAGGGAACGTGTTAACAAATAAAACCGACATTAGTGAACGAATGCACGAATAATGCTCGTTGGGCTGTGAGTTTCCGAGCGATCTGTGAATCCTTATGCAATATAAACATTGCTACTTTTACATTTGTATTAATTACAAGATGCAGGAATTACATAGTCGTCGATATCTTTTCTTAGTGATTTTAACGAGTCGACGGCAACGCGGTAATATTTTCAAATTGCTTAAAAGTTCTCGCGATTTTTGTATTCTTGATCGAATCGTTTCTCGCATAAGTGCATAAAGTCCGCGGTCTAGTTATGCCAGGGAATAAAATCTGTAATCGGGTAAGAGACAGATTTGTTAGCGAGTCGAAATGGAGGCGCGACAACCGTCAAAATAATTGAAAAAGGGTCGAGGAGAGGAAAAGGGTCGTGAAAAGAGGAAAGTTGCTTTTTACCGTTTTAAGAAAGTAGTAAAATAAGTTAAGACGCTATGCACGTGTTTTTTTTTAATGTGGATGGAGCAGATTTTGTTCTCGGAGGGAGCAGACAGAAGAACTTGCGAGCCTTGTGGCGATAAATACGGGCCATTAGAACATATAGTAGGAGAATGTAGGGAAACAGTAAGACGGATTAGGATTGATGATATCGTGGATAGGAGAAAGGATGAGAAGATAATGAGGTGGCTAAGAGAGTTTGAAAATAAGAGGAAGGAGAGAAGATTGAGTATGAGAGGAAGGTAGATACGAAACGAATGGAAGGTGCAATTTAATAATAAGGGCAAGAAACTGCTCTATATGGACGGTTCAGGAGCCAATCAGTTTAAGTCTACTTTTCTTTGAAAATAAGTCACGCAGTGTAAACATTAAAATAGTAGGATTAAAATAGTAGGAAGATTAAAAGAACTGAAAAATGTCAATATATTATATTTGAATATTTACGATTGAAGAATGAACACAAACTTGTTATTTCATTTCTATTTCTTGCAACTGACGTAGACAATATTTATTTTGCATACAGATTCGCAGTCTTTTTATAATTATGTAGGTGATTCTAAATCAAGGCTAAGAAGGCGCGAGACAGAAAAGATAACGATATTACATTTATTCTTCGACATGAGAAGTTCAAATTTTCGAGAAATGTTCGTCGATCCTCGAAACACGCGTGAAACTTCGAAAGAGGATATTGAAGACGAGCACAGCGCGAGTCCAGTGCGGTATCCTCGAAAGTGTACGAATCGAGACATGATTTTAATCGGAATAGACCGCTTCCGACGCACGCTTCGAAGCCTCTATGGGTCTGGTAATTAATTCCTCGCAATCAGGAGGCGAGCTGGCCCGAACAGAAACATTCAAAAACCCGGACGCAATTAAGTTTTCATCGAGTAAATATTGTCAGCCCGCGTACAGGGTGGAACTCGAACCCTCCGGAAGGAAGAACATCATTTAATTGCTGCGCATCGGAATTCCGTTCTATACAGAAGTTTCGCCGATAGAAAACGCGCGAGTCTCTCATTAACGTCCATTCAAGTCCGGTAAACGCGTCTACGGTGGCTGATTAGAATTGCATCGAGTACACCGCGACGGATCGACGAGAAAATCTTCGGGGAAACACTTGTTCTTATGGCGAGAATATCTATGTCTGATGTCGCGATATATTAACCCTTTGCACTCCGCTGTCTCCTCTCGTGGGACATTAAAGTTTATCAGTGATTACGGGGAATTGGGTTATTTCAGCGCAACTTTTCGAGACACGCATGTTTCCCCGAAGTTTTCTCTTGAAATGGCACAAGAGATCAAATCGAAATATAGCGAAATTACTAAGATATATACAAGAAATGTCAGCGGGTTTTGACGAGAACGCGAGAGGCGTGCTCGCGACGGTCCGAGCACTTCAAAGACGCCACTTGAAAAGAGCGATAAGGCAAGTTTTTAGAAGAAAGATCGGTATGCGAACATAGCACGCACTGTATAGTGAGATTTATAACCATAAAATCTGGAGGAAAAGATTTTCAAAGCTGAACTCAGTCTGGTTCGAAGCGTCGAGCGGTATAGATAGATCTGACGAGTGAGAAAATCGGAAAAGCGATTCTTCTCTTGGTAAATAAATTGTTTGGTAAAAGTTTTTTTTGGTAAATATCATCTTGTGAGTTAGTAATAACGATTAGAAATTTTCAACCTATGTATTTATTCATATTTTTTATTAGAACAATGGCAAAACGTTCAAACACGAATGAGTCTCGTGACACAAGTAGTAGCGAAGATGAGCTCCAGATAGACGTTTATACAGATATGTTAGAAAGACTAACTGTAAAAGGTTTTCTTCTACAGTTAGTCTATCGTTTTGATAGCAGTGATAGCGATATCGTCCAAGCAACAAGGCGACGAGAGAAAGAGTTCGCATAGATAGCGATTACAACAAAACAAAATTATAAAACGAACAATAACAAAATTATAAAAAATAAAATATTGATTTGTTTGCAAATTTCTCGATTTCGTATAAGTATTGAATAACCGCGCGTTGTTAAGTTGTAATAAAATCGATAATAATCTCTCAATCCCTTGAAAAGCGTTCCATAATAGGTACTTCGTTGTCACTTTTTCAGAAAAATAGAAAATGGACCAGGACACAGAAACGATGACTATACCTGTTATTCTTGCTTCCTGTGAAATCCTTGAAACTCGCTGTCTTGTCAGGCAGGATGTAAGGATTGGTGACGTCTGAGAGGAAAGCCTGTTTCGAGAATCCTAACTGCAACCTGCCGTCCGTGCCGATCGTGACATTGTTCAGGTTCTGTAAACATCGTTCCACGGCTATGCTGTCGCCCATCTGGATCATGGCGCATCCCTCTTTCGTCTTCAAAAACTTGACCTACGACAAAAAGATCCGAGAGGGTTATCGAGGATCACTCGGAGACGAGGGCGGGCTTCAAACACCTCTACCGAGCTTTCGTGCGCGCTCGGATAAGCCCCTGAAATTATTCTAGAACGCACCCCTAAATACCCCACTTGACTAACCACCGTATGCTCAGTGGAATAGATTAACTATTGTGCTGTGGACCGAATTTTTTCAAATGGATGTACACTATTTAAATACTTCGAGATCCGAATATTCATGTCTAGATATTCGTCGTTTACAATTTTATTTAGCGATTCTTTCAACATATTTTTTAATGCGTTCCTTCTAGACACGTTACATTTCACATGGATCCTTTTATTGTAAATAAGCGAATTTTATTTGCGAAAGGGTGAATAAGACCTACGAAAGGGTGAATTCGAAGTGGAAAATGGTAAATATGATCTACAGAAGGATTAATTTGAAGCGAAAAACCTGTATATTGTTCTATAACAGTGATAAGATTGAATTTATTTTTAATTAATTTTTTTATATAGTATATAGTATATATGTAGTTAGGTATAGTTATATATATATATATAGTATATATATAGTATATATTTATTTAATTTTTTTATATAGTCAAAAATTGTAAAAGAAGAAATCAAAAAACAGCTATTTTAACCGGTTATAAACGTGTTACAACGAATGATCAATTAACACAGTCAAATCGGTCCTTTGACCTAAGAATCCTATAATGAATAAAAAAACAGTATTTTCATAAGATTAATACGAAGATTACTTTATTTTGTTACATTGATTCACTCATGAATACGCTTGTCCCATTCATCGAAACCAATTAATGAATGGGACCAAATGCACATTTAAGAAAAAATTGAAAACAAAGCAAGTACTAAAGCAAATTCATCGAGACTACGCATTCTTGTAGTAAAAGAACTGATCTTTGGAATGTTTTAAACTAGAATTGGATAGATCGTCGAATGTTTTTACTATTTTTTTCCTGAACAAGAGGGTCCCATACATGGCAGTTCTCTCCTATAGAAGAAACCTGGTGTGGATAACAAAGTAGGGATCTCGGAAGCTTGATGACTTTGACTCTGCGGATTCGATTGAACGTACAGGGTGTCCCAAAAATGTCTCGCAATCCGAAAGTGGCGGGTTCCTCGGGTCATTCGAAGCAACTTTTTCCTTTACAAAAATGTTCTCCGAGGCACCGTTAACGAGTTATCAACGAAAAACCGTGACCAATGAGAGGCGAGCTCGGCTGGCGCGAGGCGACCGCGCCAATGAGCGGAACTGGGCTTCGCGCGCTGGTTGGCTGGGCCGCCTCGCGTCAGCCGTACTCGATTCTTATTGGTCGCTGTTTTTCGTTAATAACTCGTTAACGGTGGCTCGGAGAACATTTTCGTAAAGGAAGAAGTTGCTTCAAATGATCCGAGGAACCCGCCATTTCCGAATTGGCGGGTTATGTCAAGGTTATGATTTAGCGGATTATAGATTTAGCGGATGCGTGCACGTACCTTCGTCACGTTTCCGTAGAGGCAGAACAGGTTGAAGAGTTTGTCGGTGTTTACTTTATCCGGTTGCAAACCGTATACCATCATCACTGAACCCTGCGTACTTGAAGGTGGGGTCTGCCCTAGGGTGGGTACGTAACCAGGCCGTGGTGGCGTGGGGTGTAAAGGGTCTCGACCGCTAAAATCACTCTTAATAGCATAACGCTCAACGTACGGCTCTGCGTACGTAGCTGGTCCATTGAAATTCTCCTCGTAACGATCGTGACCAGCACCCGGGGGGAAAGTTACCTGTGGCGTAGATCCTGAAACAATAGAAAGGATATTTAACTTCTTTTGTCTAGACAGATTTCATTTCGATACGATTCTCGGCCACGCTCGCATTCAACCGCACGAATTATGAAAATCGGGTGGCGCGCCGCCGGTTAGGGTGGACTCGATCGCGGGCACATTTAATTTTATTATTTTTTAATTAATTCCTTTCACCCCGGAGATTTCATTACGCCTTGTCGTCTTTGGTTGGTATTGTACATGTATCGTCGATTAAATTTTAACCGACGGCCGTTGATATTATCTGGCACCAGTTAGAGTTAAATATTGAATTATTATAATATGTATTGTTATTATATTTATTATTATAATAATATTATTATAATAATATGTTATTATATGATATTATAATATGTTATATATGCTATAATAATATGTTATAATATGCTATTATAATAATATGTTATAATATGCTATTATAATAATATGTTATAATATGCTATTATAATGATATGTTGTTAAATATTGAATTGCAGAGATCGACGATTTTCTATAAAAGAAGTATCGACCTATGGATATCGAGAAATTATTAGTTTAGCAGATATTTACAAATTGTGAGAACCTTAACGCATATAATATGCACTTTTATGGCAGAGCAAAATCCACGTTAAAAATTCACAAACATAAACTATCTGCTGAACTAATAATTTTTCAGCATACATAGGAGAATATTTCTTTTATAGAAAATGTCGATCTGCAACAACAAACGTATAAATATATTTTTCTAATTAAAAAAGTGAAGTGAATTCTTTCATCACATATGATAACTAACGGCAACTTTTTAAAACAATTTCCCAACCATTAACTATTAAACTAATTCCTCTACAATCCCACCAAAATTTAGATCGCTTGGCCCGATCATAAAAAAGTTATTGCCCGATCTTAAAAAGTGTACGAATACATTATATACCGATTGTATGGTGTTACAAAGCGTGTATATTGTTAAAAATAATTAATAATAATAATTTGTGATATAATATAATAATAATATAATAATAATATATATAATATAATATAATATAATAATAATATATATAATTTAATATAATATAATATAATAATAATATATATAATATAATATAATATAATAATAATATATATAATATAATATAATATAATAATAATAATTTATAATAAAAATAATTAATAATAATAATATTCCCGTCTTCCAGGGTTTTAATAAACAACGAACAAAATGAAAATAGTATACTCGAACGAATCTTGTATTTCATAATCTCTGTAAAATATATTTACACCCTGTAAATGCGCTCGCTAAGTTCCGCAGTTCATTCATCGCGAACTTAGCTTTGGCACACTTGCTCTCCTCGCATGTGGTATACACATTGAAAGATCATGACGCGCGAGACGCTTATATGCCACGAGGATTTTTGCGTAAAAGTTGTATCGGTAACTTCGTATTAGGTCTAAAGCGACTCCAGGGTAACTTTCGTAACTTAAATCTTGTTGCGCTGTCAGTTAAGACACTGCAGGATCTATTCCGTCCGACTTTCTAAGTAATGACTCCGGGGATTAATATATCTTCATCGTGTCATCGCGATAACTTTGCTCGAGACAGCGTCGATTATTACTCGTCGTCGACCACCTTAATAATCGATCGAAGATCGTTCGTTGCAGAAGGGCCCCCCCCCCTCTCCCCCCTGTATCGGCCGCCGTTCTTTAAGTCAACGTCGCAACCATCGGGATTGGATTTTGTCTACAGTTATAGTTCCGGCAGTTTGTGAACGCGACATAACTCCGCTACAATTACGCCATTGATTTGCTGTCGAAATCTGTCCTTTGGTCTCGTTGCTCTCCGCAATGATTCACGATAATAACTTCCGATTGCTTCGCAACCGAAGCGTGCCCCGCCTGCTTCTAGGTTGTACAAGTCGCAGATATTACACAAGTTACACGAATCCACACGAATTACGCTAGTTACAAATGTTGCACAAGTCACACGAATTACGGAATTATACGAAACGGTGCAGATATCGAAATCATTGAACAAAATGTTGTTCTCTCTCTCTCTCTCTCTCCCTCTCTCTCTCTCTCTCTCTCTATATATATATATATATATATATATATATATATATATATATATAATAATTTATAATGTACTATAATATAATATAATAATAATATATAATATAATATATATTATATATAATAATATATATAATATAATTATAATATAATATAATAATAATATATATTATATATAATAATATATATAATATAATTATAATATAATATAATAATAATATAATAATAATATAATAATAATATATATATATAGGTGAAATATATTATTTCTTCGATTGGGAAATAGAGATAGTTTTCTCTCACTTATAAGAATTTATCGTCTCTCTTTCCTTTCTTGCGATAACACAAAATAAAGTTGCAAACAAAAAAGTAGATTTTCAACCTAATCGATAGGTTACGAGTCTAAGCAAAATAAAAATTGTTACAAGTTAACTATAAAAGATACGAATTAGACTTCGCAACCGAAGCGTGCCGCCAGCTTCGGTGTCTAGGTTGTACAAGTCGCAGATATTACACAAGTTACACGAATCCACACGAATTACACAAGTTACAAATGTTGCACAAGTTACACGAATTACAGAATTATACGAAACGGTGCAGATATCGAAATCATTGAACAAAATGTTGTTCCATATAGGTGAAATATATTATTTCTTCGATTGGGAAATAGAGATAGTGTTCTTCCACTTAGTAAGAATTTATCGTTTCTCTTTTCTCATTCGACTATTCCTGGACATTTCCAATCCTTGTGATAACACAAAATAAAGCTGATTTATAAAGTAGATTTAAATAGAGTAGATAGAGTAGATAGAATTTTTAACTAGAGTGGATAGATAGTAAAGTAGATTAAAATAAAGTAGATTTTCAACCTAATCGATAGATTACGAGTCTAAGCAAACTAAAAATGGTTACAAGTTAGAACTATAAAAGATACAAATTACACGAAAATGTCTTTCCCCTTTTATGAATTGTAACAAGTTGAAAATAATGTAACAATATCCATATATTCGATTATAATGTCTTTGTTTTGTATTTCATCTATTTATTTTTATCATAAACGCATAAAATCCGCTGTCTACTAATCAGACATTTTTGACTATTTCAACGATTTTTTAGTCTAACGGCGAGAGTTAATAATTAACCCTCTGATTCCGGCGTATACTCTCGGATAGAACCAGCGATAAACAAATAAAGCGAAATAAACAAATCATGGCTGTCACTGGCTGTCGCATATCGTTGCGAAGAGGAATCGTAAAGAAAAAAAGTTCGATATCGATTATGAAGAACAAGTTCCATTTGACATGTTTAACACAGTGACAAGTTGGTGTAGCGTATATTTACCCCTTTCGTGCGTATTGATAGACTCGCGTGGGCGTACGTATATGCGATCGTAGTCGAAGAATTAATACATGAAATTATTATTTAATACATAAAAAAATTAATACAAATAATGGCCCTTCAAATACGTCGCTTTCCTAAATCGCATAATATTCGTGAAATTCCCAAACATCTGTAAATGCTTCGAACACAGTTTTAAAAATTTTTCAATTTTACATTCGAAACAAATAATTTCAATTCGAAGCATTTGTGCCGCAGCCGTGCAATGTGCGAGATTCTGCTTCGGAAAAGATAGCAACGTTGAAATCAATTGAAACTTTTGATAATCATAAAACTCTCTTCGTTACACGGAACTTTGGTTTTCGATCGTCGAAAATATTGACAAACATTTCACCTGGTTAGCAATCGAGATGAAGCGGAAGCCAAGCGTGCTGTCGCTAAAAACTATCGAGTACACGAGAGAGATCGCGCATGATCAATTAACAGGGCGAATCATCGATTCGAGTAGTTAATCATCGGTGTGCAGTTCCTTCGATTTGCGAGCGATCGAGCAGTCCTTGATTTCGTAAGTACATACTTGGCGAAAAGAATCGGTAGCCGGCAGAGGGGTCGATCGGTTGAAACCAATTGATTCGCTTAATTTGGCTATCAAAGGGATGAATGGAGAGGGGCGATGCCCAGAGCAAACTTACCGTATGGTTGGGGCGCGGCACCGTATCTGGGTTCCGCCAAAAGGGGAGCCGGCCTTCCATTTCCGGTCGCGTCATTTTTGTGCGCGCCCGATCCTGTAACAGTGCAAGCGTGTCTCGTTTAATTTCGAACGTTCGTTAAAAACTTCCACTTAAATGATATAGATAGATATATATATACCGTTAGCGCGAGCGAGAATCGCAACGGTATCAAAGATAACAAACAACTAAATATAATTTGAACTTATAATAGAAATGACGAGCCTCTCTCGCTCGTGGAACGTTTTCTATGCCGAACTCAAATTTGACGGCTGACGCTCGCCGCGCGTTTAAATGTTTAGGAGAACCATATAAATTTATTCCAACTGTTGAAAAAAAAACATTAATATGAGCCGTTTATTTTGAAAGTGGCATAAGTCACTTTACCGTAATGAAAATTATTATTATTAATTATTTATACTGAGAAAAATATCAGTATCCTGAGATAACAAATACAAGTAAATCTTCTCGAAAGTTAGCATCCATATTTTGAAACGTGTTAAAACGCGAACCCTTAAATATATCGACTTAAAAACAAAGTGACTTATGCCACTTTCAAAATAAACGGCTCATACATTTACACATTCTCTGTTGCCTTTTTTCTATCTAAAATTTTGTCATCATCGGTTATAATGAATTATTAGAAAATATTAAGAAAATTAAAATAAACAGTTGAGAATTTTCTTTTCTAATTTCATTGTAACTTAAACAGGATATGCTCCGATTTTTATTTAATATTAATATTACCTTATTAGTCTGTTCTATTACAAATGAAACAGTGTCGACATTTGCGTATGAAGAATCTTATATGTTTCTCATTTGAGATAAATAACTGCAATCATCGGTTATAATGAATTATTAGAAAATATTAAGAAAATTAAAATAAACAGTTGAGAATTTTTTTTTCTAATTTCATTGTAACTTAAACAGGATATGCTCGGATTTTTATTTAATATCAGTATTACCTTATTAATTCTGTTCTATTACAAATGAAACAGTGTCGACATTTGCGTAAGAAGAATCTTATATGTTTCTCATTTGAGATAAATAACTGCAATCATCGGTTATAATGAATTATTAAAAAATATTAAGAAAATTAAAATAAACAGTTGAGAATTTTCTTTTCTAATTTCATTGTAACTTAAACAGGATATGCTCCGATTTTTATTTAATATCAGTATTACCTTATTAATTCTGTTCTATTACAAATGAAACAGTGTCGACATTTGCGTATGAAGAATCTTATATGTTTCTCATTTGAGATAAATAACTGCAATCATCGATTATAATGAATTATTAGAAAATATTAAGAAAATTAAAATAAACAGTTGAGAATTTTCTTTTTAAATTTCATTGTAACTTAAACAGGATATGCTCCGATTTTTATTTAATATCAGTATTACCTTATTAATTCTGTTCTATTACAAATGAAACAGTGTCAACATTTGCGTATGAAGAATCTTATATGTTTCTCATTTGCGATAAATAACTGCAATCATCGATTATAATGAATTATTATAGAAAATATTAAGAAAATTAAAATAAACAGTTGAGAATTTTCTTTTCTAATTTCATTGTAACTTAAACAGGATTTGTTCCGATTTTTATTTAATATCAGTATTACTTTATTAATTCTGTTTTATTACAAATAAAAAAACAGAGATATTTTAATAGATATCTGAAGCAGAGATTTTTTTAAATTTGTGTAAAAACTCCTCGCAAAGAGAGAAGTCTCTCTGCACACTCGTGTTTCTTCGAAAATAATTCGTAAGGCAAGGGGTTAAACGACTACTTCAACGTAGTCTATTTTAATGCACATTCGTGAAAGTGAAGATAGGATAATCCAACTACGGCCACACAAGAACGAACAAGTCTAGAAAGATTGAACGATACGGATGGTTATGAGTGATGGTTTAGTTCATCTTTCACGTCTCCAAGTGGAATTCTCAGCGACGTTGGGGTGTTTGTTAGTACAGCGCCGAGATCCGACTGTGAAGAAAATAACCTATTCGAATCAGATAATTGTGCTTTTCGGAATATTATTAACCCTTTGCACTCGAGCGGTGACTCTGAGGCACCGCTAAAAAAAAAAAAAAACTGTTATATCACGTTTCAAGATAATTTTTATATTATCAAAGTTTAGATATAAAGAATTATTAAGAGTCCAACTGTTGTACGAATCACAGGACTAAATTTCATACGCATAAAATGCACTTTGTCATGTAAATTGGAAATACCATAAGTCGAAAAAATTAATTTAGATTTATAGTTGAAATGGCTTCGAGTGCAAAGGGTTAAAAGTTATGCTAGAGTATATCTTCGAATAAATTGATTTTCTTTTCATTTTCTTGAAGAATTCTAGGCTCATAAATGATTATTAAAATAATTATTAAAATAAAATAAAATAATTGTTAAAATTAAAAGAAAGTTACAGCTCGCCGAAGGACGCGACGAAAAATCGGTGACAAAAAAATCACTGACCGCAATTATGATATTTCGTAATATGAACGACCGTTGGCATACAAAACTTTAAGCGCGATTTTCACGAAACTATGTTTTCGAAAACGGTGTCCACGATATCTCAAAAGTCTCCTTAACCGTTTGCCTTCAAAAATCGAAATTTTTATTTCTTACATTCTTTAAGGTCTGCAATATTGAAAAATCAATAATCGAATTTCAAAGTGTCGCCATGCTTTTAATTGTCGATTTTTTGATATTTTTTTTTTTGATATTTTCTTTTGTTCTGGTATTCGTTATAGTCGAACGTACGTAATGAAGAATCTTATATGTTTCTCATTTGAGATAAATAACTGCGATAATCGGTACCAGGGGACGATCTTTGCAAAATTAAACCGTGTGCGACAGTATTCAGTGCCACCAATTCTAATCTTTCTGAGCCGACACAAATATTGTAAATAAAAGTTTGATTGCAATAAATTCGATTAAAATAAATGTTTGATTGCAAAAGGCGTCACAGTCTGTTCGCAAAAAATCAGTTAAACGAAAACACAATTTACGCTAGAATATCTGCTTGATTCGTTTTGACTAGCTTCCAACCACCTTATGATGATAATTAGACGGACCTTTACACAAATTCTCATTCACATTATTCGCATTATGTACATAGAAATTAGAGATAATGAAAAGATACGTTCGGCAACTGGAAAATTTTGAAAACGAAATAAAAATGCTGTTGGACTTCGTCAAAAATCCGTGCTCATCCGTAAATGAACAAAGATACTAGTCTAGTGATAAGTAGACAACGGATTTTTTTTGGTTGCATTTATGGCAAAACGAGTAGCTGAAATATAAAATTATGAAGACACATAAGAAGAATTTAACGATACTGTCGTAGTATTTTGAACTTATGAAAATGATCACGAGAAACAATTTATTTTTATTTAATTTCCGTTTATTATTATATATATTTTATTAGTTTATTATTATATTATTATTATTATTATTATATTATTATTATTATATTATTATTATTATTATTATAGTTTATATATTATATATTATTATTATATATATTATATTATATTTTTATTTTCTACGAAGATCCGCGTTCTACTAATCGAGCCGTTCATTTTGAAAGTGGCATAAGTCACTTTACCGTAATGAAAAGTGGTGATTTTTTCATGTTTATACGAAATTATTTATACCGAGAAAAATATCAGTATCCTGAGATAACAAATCCAAGTAAATCTTCTCGATAGTTAGAACTTTCAAACAACAAACCCTTAAATAAATCGACTTCAAAACAAAGTGACTTATGCCGCTTTCAAAATAAACGGCACAATTAGAGCTACAAGATTCAGCGATTCGTATCCACGAGATTCGTAATGCAACCGATTCGTAGTTCCATTCTTACGGACGTCAAAAGTGTTCAGCAGTTCCGAGATTGAAAATGTCACTGCGATACTGCCGACCTATACGGATACAAGTATCCAGGCCTGTCTTGGACGATTCTCTAATTAGAACTGCTGATGAGTATTATGTAGCGCGGTGAAGGACTGTCTCCTGGGAAGCGAAACTGGTAACTTTGAATTCGTAATGTCTAATATAGGAGCCCGATGGGGCTTCCTCTTATCTCCATCAAGGCTGATTTGCAGATCTACGTTGATGTGGTAGATTCGTTAACACGAGCCATCGCATTAACCATTTAAAGATGACTCGAGCTTTCTTCGGTTGAGAAGAAATGTGGTTACTGATCGGTCTGAATAATTATAGATTTTAACAAATGTGCTCACGTCATTGAGTTTTTTTCCTCGGGTCGTCGTCAAGTAGCAGAAAAAATGATAGTTATTATTTTATATTATATATTATTTTATGTTATTAACCGCCATCGCGAAATACGTATGTCATACTAGGTCACTCAGGACTTAGATCAGTTCGGTTTTTAAACCACTGTTACTCGACAATTAGCAATACTATTGAGACCAAAAAATTTGAGAATACGATTTCAACATTCTACATCGTTTCCTTTATTATTAAAAAAAAATTGAGAATACAATTTAAACATTATACATCGTACATCGTTTCCTTTATTATTATTATTCCTATTATTATTCCTCGAAAACTGGCAATACTATTGAGACCAAAAAATTTGAGAATACAATTTAAACATTCTATATCGTACATCGTTTCCTTTATTATTATTATTCCTATTATTATTCCTCGAAAACTGGCAATACTATTGAGACCAAAAAATTTGAGAATACAATTTCAACATTCTACATCGTACATCGTTTCCTTTATTATTATTATTCCTATTATTATTCCTCGAAAACTGGCGATACTATTGAGACCAAAAAATTCGAGAATACAATTTCAACATTCTAGTACAGGAGTGTCAAACTCAAAAGCTAACTTGGGCCAAATAAACAATACTTAACTTTAGGTAGGCCGCAAAAAAAAAAAATCAATGTTCATAGAAACAAATATTTTTATTTTGACTAGTATATTGTAATAAACATATATAAAGTTAAATTATTGTTTACGTCCTGATACTTGACATCTCTTCTCTGATACTATCTTTCCTATTTCGGGAGAAATTTGATTGGCCGAGACCACTTTCAAAATTTCTAATTCACATTTCTATTTGATTTTTACTTTGCGTCGGATATATTGACTGGGCCGCAAAAATGTTCATCTCGGGCCGCGAATTTGACACCCCTGTTCTAGCACATCGTTTCCTTTATTACAACTCGAGATCTCGTTTCCAACGACATATATTGAACTAATTGTTAGTTTCAATCTTCTCTTATGACAATACTATTTTATAGAAAAAAATGTGGGACATTTTTTGACTTAATGCGTGTTTATGTCGATGTGTCATTAATGTATGAAAAGTAGTAGAAAAAACGATTATTTTAACATCGTCCCTCGTGGTACTCCTCCACTTTTTATATTATTTTTATGACTTCACTCCACTTCACGAATTGTCTATTTTTCAATTAGGCAGAATCTGCTGTATTTTTTCCTCTTGCAATAACGTTTCTCGGAGACAACGTTCGATTGTCAAGTATGGTGTTATGAATGGAGCAATTAGTATACAGTAAATTACGCTCGGTAAAGCAAGATTGTTCCTTTCTGATAATCGCCTCGTCGAAGCTGGTAATGATCACTTCAAGCCGTATGCCTCTAACGATATGCAAACCGACGTTACAGTAGAAAATAAGTTAAGTAACTTGAAAAAAAAAATCACTTAATCGTGTTGCGATCGAAGGGACTTTCATGGAAATTGTATGTCGTTTACAGATAGCATTGATATCATACGTAATATTATATGTTTTTATTTACTTGTATATGTGCACATAGGAGGTTTATAAATAGTATTTAAACGTGTCATTTTTCTCGAGAACAAAGCTAGAAACGAAACAATTTTGCTCTATATCTTCGACTTATCTTGTCATGTACTCGTCCCTTGCACAATTGTATCATTATACCGAGTTACATTGTATATATGTATAAATATTATAATATATATATGTATATATATATTATATATAATACATAATATAATATAATATAATATAATATAATATAATATAATATAATATAATATAATATAATATAATATATATAATATAATATAATATAATATAATATAATATAATATAATATAATATAATATAATATAATATAATATAATATAATATAATATAATATAATATAATATAATATAATATAATATAATATAATATAATATAATATAATATAATATAATATAATATAATATAATATAATATAATATAATATAATATAATATAATATAATATAATATAATATAATATATATATATATTATATATGTGTATTAATACATATATATATATATTTATTTATATGTATATTGTATATATAATATGTATAAATATATTCGTAACGATTATCTATAAATTATTAAACGAACTTGAGAATACTAACCAGGCATATTACTTTCTTCTTCTGATATATTCTTTAAAGTTGGAACAATAACTAGAATAAAGAAGGAGCTTTTTAAAGTACATTTAACAACGTTTACTCTTCATTAATTTGATATATATAGAAAAATAGTGGAGATTATTTAGGAAAGTGTAAAGGTTAGCGCTTTTTTCGATACGTTCTAGGGTTAGTAACATTTGTATTTTTTTTTTAAATAAATTAACTGGCATTTATGCGCGAAACGTTATGTATTCTATGTATATTGCGTTAAGCTCTTGCGCTATAATAAATAATCTGACTCGTGAATTCTTCAAAATGTAAACAAAAAATCGCGTTATCGCTAGACTGCACAGATCTCTATGTGAAATAAAAATCGTCAAAGATAATTGTGAGAAACGAGAATGTCTTTTCTCTTCTAATAATCAATATTGAAAATGAGAGGTGTGAAATAATATCTCTAAATTCCGCGGATGTCATTGCTACTTTCAATGTCATTATGTTCGTCGATGACACATCGGCGCGCACGAAAATTTGCATTCGGTAAAAAGCGCCCGGAGGAAATGTTCCGCGAATCATTCGGAACGGTTCGAGAGATGGCCGGCAAAAAATGAGGGGTTTTTCTGCCGCGGGAGCAATGAAATCAACGGCGATAGAGCCCGGATCCCCGGCCGGTCCCTCCCGAATGAAGATGCATCGGCCTCGGCGGGCTGCACCGATGCGTCGAGTGTCGGCACGCGATACCGAATATTCGAAATCAATACAGGTTACAGCAACCTGGCCGACATCACTGACGTCCGTGCACTAACACGAGCAGAAACTCGCGCTTCGCCCCGTCCCGTGCCATCCCATCGCTTCGCGCATCCCCATCCCTGTGGTCCCCATCCCCATCCCATGCACCTATCCCGTTCCACGTCGACGTAGCCAGCCGTGTACGTAATGCGGTTTAATATAGACCGATTGTATACGGCATCGGTTTCGGCGGAGAGACCGGCGCGGGGAGATTCTATCTCGCAGCGACAGCCCATGCCCGGTCGAAGGAAAACATCTGACAGGCCACATGCGAGTCGAGTGTCGTGAGACCAAGTGCACCGGAAGCTGGCTTGAACGCGGCTGGGTGGGCTTGTTTCGATCATGGATGTACCGCGTCTGTGTTAGGACCAGACTTTTTAGGATATGTATACGATATCGACTTGAAGGGAAAAAACTATAGCTATTTAGGTGAACGGTTTTCATGGGGTATAAGATCGTCGTCGATGTTCCGATGTCTTCACGATTTTCCTTTTAATCTTGTAATTCTTTTTGCAACTGCGTGAAATCCATGGTCTGGTTAGAAATAGACCGCGGATTTTTATTCGAAATGATGATTTTAACGAGTTGACAGTGACGTAAGGGTATTTGTAAATTACTTAAATGTCTTTACTGGTTCGTATTGGATTCAATTATTTTTGTCGTAAACGTATAAAATCTGCGGTCTAGCAATTCAGTGTACAACACTGATGAAAGTCAGCTTAGTTTTTAATAATTTTCTTAATAATTATTAATTAATTTTCTGATGTCTTCACGATTTTCCTTTTAATCTTGTAATTCTTTTTGCAACTGCGTGAAATCCATGGTCTGGTTAGAAATAGAGACTGCGGATTTTTATTCGAAATGATGATTTTGACGAGTTGACAGTGACGTAAGGATATTTGTAAATTACTTAAATGTCTTTACTGGTTCGTATTGGATTCAATCATTTTTGTCGTAAACGTATAAAATCTGCGGTCTAGCAATTCAGTGTACAACACTGATGAAAGTCAGCTTAGTTTTTAATAATTTTCTTAATAATTATTAATTAATTTTCTTAATAAATTTTCTGATGTCTTCACGATTTTCCTTTTAATCTTGTAATTGTTCTCGTCACTGCGTAAAATCCATGGTCTAGTTAGAAATAGACCGCGGATTTTTATTCGAAATGATGATTTTAACGAGTTGACAGTGACGTAAGGATATTTGTAAATTATTTAAATGTCTTTACTGTTTCGTATTTGATTCAATCATTTTTGTCATAAACGTATAAAATCTCCTATAAATCTAGCAATTCAATGTACAACACTAACGAAAGTCAGCTTAGTTTTCACATCGAACTGACGCAATGGCCGAAAGTTGATAAGACGGAACGATAAATAATTAACTTTGTAGACTCGTTCGCCGAGAATGAAAACCTAAGGCGAGAGAAGCTTCAACGAAGATCGTTCATATTGTTCGAAACTAATGTAACGATCTATAGAACAATTTGTTTCTTCGGTATTCGTGGAAACTGTGTCAAACGTATACAAAGGACGAAGATTAAACAAACAAAAAAAATAGTTATTTTCTCCATGGTTCTCACGATCTTATCTCGGGCGCTAAAGGGGTAAACAAGCTTATTCGCTTAACGCTCATCGCTGAATCTGCCAGCGGTTCTTTAGATATTCCTCGTGGTGCTCCGAGGTAAACATCTGCCATAACTTGAAAAAGATCCCAAAGACGCTGCCATTGTTCTAGAACTAGGTGTTTGGTCGTCTACGAAAGAACGTGTCGGCGGCATCTGGGTGAAAGCCCGCGTGGGTGCCAACTTTCGCCCCTCGAATATTCTTCCCTCACCTCCGTTGCATGAAAAGCACAAGAAAGCCGAGATGGATGCTCAGATTCTAGACCAGTTTAGACACTTGCTTCCTGGCATCCGTTAGGTCACGTCACACGAAATGTCAGATTTTAATCGTTTCAGTAATTATTTGTATTGGGTTGGCAACTAAGTAATCGCCGATTTGTTCGATGAAATAAAAAATTTCTGTTTACTTGGAACGAAGTTCAATCTGTAATGTATTTTCCATTTTGTTCGATGACCTTTTGTCATGTTATTTCTGAGAATGTTATTCCTAAGCTAATGCTATTTGCCATGCTATTTCTAAGAATAACAATATTGTAAGAAACGTGGAAATTGCAAAAACTTTGCGAATTGGAATGCCATGTTCTATTCGGTGCTTCCCATTTTTCAAATTTGTCTCGTAATATTGTCTCTTCTCTAGATTCATGAACGTTGTGTAATAATATACATACATTATAAAAAGTGTATTCTATTGGATTGGCAACTAAGTAATCGCCGATTTGTTCGATGAAATACAAAATTATTTTTTACTTGGAACGAAGTTTAATCTGTAATGTATTTTCCATTTTGTTCGATGACCTTTTGCCATCTCTCCGACAACTTGAAAATTCCACGCTCGTGGAAAGTCTGATCCTTTTCGGCCAAAAACTGAGTTAAGTGAGATTTTACAGCGTCATCGTCGTTAAAAGTTTTGCCACGAAGGGAGTTGTCTAGGGATCGAAATAAGTGGTGATCCGATGGCGCGAGATCGGGACTATATGGTGGGTGTAACATCGATTCCCAACCAATGTCCATCAATTTTTGCCGAGTGGACAAAGACGTGTGCGGCCTAGCATTGTCCTGCTGGAAAATGACACCTTTACGATCGACCAATTCTGGTCGCTTTTCCTTGACCGCTGCATTCAATTTGTCCAGTTGCTAACATTCGCGGATAATAAAAAATAACATAATAATAATAATAATAATTTTATAATACAACATTTACGGATATCATGAAAATGGGAGTGAGAGACATCTATAACCGAAATCGGCGATTACTTAGTTGCCAACCCAATAGAACAGCAATTCTTGGATAATCAATAAATTCAAAGATACAGGTTATTTATTAGGCCCTAATCAAAGGATTCGTACAAAGTTTGCTTAATTAATATTAATGCGAAACCGGGGCGCGAGAACAGCTCGAACATCTTCAATTAATCGCTGGTTCTGGTGGAAAATGACACCTTTACGATTGACCAATTCTGGTCGCTTTTCCTTTCAATTTGTCCAGTTGCTAACATTCACGGATAATAAAAAATAACATAATAATAATAATAATTGTATAATATAACATTTACGTATATCATAAAAATCGGAGTGAGAGACATCTATAACTGAAATCTGCAATTACTTAGTTGCCAACTCAACACATATCCTGTTTTCAGATCACGCATTTTTGTTGAAGGCAACGAACTATTGGTTTGTCCGTTTGAAACGTACCGCCTACACGATCAAACACTTTAAATATAGACTCGACGAAGTTGTGGGATCGAGATTGATCGGTTTGAATCGGTTCAAGGGTTTCATGCCAGATGTATCGATCGCTCTGTTGATCTTGATACAACTATGACGAGCGTCCTAATTTTCTAGTTACCCAGCTTCTTCCGGCATTGACGGATCGTGTTTAGAATAGTTCGCGCCTGACGTCACGGAGCCGATTATTTGGTTCGCTGTAATAGTTTATTTTTCGAACGGATAATGGTACACACGTCGTGGTTCGTTCGCGGAGATTTGTTAGGCTTTGTAATTTATTATGCTGGATTCAGGACCATTTGTTACTCCATCTTTCTTTCTTTCTATCCTCCTTCGTTTTGTCATTGCACTCTCAGCCATTTGCCTGCCACGAGAATATACGTACTCCGTGATTTCTCCGCAGTAAAATGGAGATGTTGCATGATAAAACGTTTGTCGCAGACTTGCAGGACGTTCGGTGTATTTTTGATACCTAAAAATCCTGCGATGGAAATGTTGCGCTACTTCGGATCCCATCGTAACGAGGAGAAGGACCAACGATTTCGCTAGGGAAATCGAAATAAGACGACTACTAGAATAACAATTAGTGAGATTTGATTCTTCGGGATGATGAAAGACGAAGAACGGAAGCAGTAAGATTGCTACTTCAGCTTAGTTATTATTAGACTGCGGTGCTTTATGTTTTTATGTCAAGAATGAGTGGCTGAAATATTATCAAATTATAAGGACATAAGAAGAATTTAATAATACTGATATAGTATTTTGAATCTGTTATATACGAATATAAGCGTAGCTGGATAGTGACATGTAGATTATAAAATTACATTTTCTTAAGGATCAGAGATTAATGGATTTCATACGACCCTGTATTTTTATAATCAAGATTGTTTGGCACAGTATTAACAATTTTACACAGCAACTTTATGCCTGCCACTTGACTTTATGAACACAAACAAAGCCCTAATTACACACACATTTGGACACATTCGAGGGTATCTTAACTGTCTGCTGTACCAAAATATTTATATTATTTTAACGATTGTAAATTATCTAAATTATCAATAGCAGTTAAAACCTTAACATGAACAATAATAATAATAATTTAATTGATTTTTATAATTTTATACTATTAATACTTTCAATAACGAGAGATATTATTACACAAAGCGTACTCTTCGAAGGAATCGGAATGTTATGTCAGGTACTAACCCTGACATAACGCTCGCATGATAATATCTCGATAGATATCACCTTACAGGTGTACAAATATGTACACGTCGAATTTAATGTTATCAACACTCTATATATACATTTTCGAACGACTTCTTCCTAGTTAAAAAAAAAACCAAATTAAACGAATCAACGAAAACAGTAATTCGCGACGATCACGTTCGCATTAACGAGCTCCGTCCATCGCGTCCTCGCTCATCGTAATCGAGAATGCATCTGAAATAGCTGGTCTTGGCCCGATCCGATCGTTTCGGTGCTGGCCGATTGCAATCGCGTATAAACGGCGAGCGAAAAATTGTTAGCGGACGAACAAAATTGCTCGGTTCACTGTGCAATATTCGAAGAGACCTTCTCTAATATGTACAGCGTTATATCATGGTCATGTCAGGTACTAACCCTGACATTACGCTCGCATGATAATATCTCGATAGACGTCACCTTACAGGTGTACAAATATGTACACGTCGAATTTTGTAGTTAACAAAAAAAAAAACAAATTAAACGAATCAACGAAAACAGAAATTCGCGACGATCATATTCGCATTAACGAGCTCCGTCCATCGCGTCCTCGCTCATCGTAATCGAGAATGCATCTGAAATAGCTGGTCTTGGCCCGATCCGATCGTTTCGGTGCTGGCCAATCGCAATCGCGTATAAACGGCGAGCGAAAAATTGTTAGCGGACGAACAAAATTGCCCCGGTTCACTGTTGCAATATTCGAAGTCGGCCGCATTTTAATAACCGAGGTACAGAAACACCGGACGAAATTTAACAGCGATGAAAATAGTTGATTCGGGTCATAGAGCGGCTATTGCAGGTCCGCGGGACTGGATATTGGCACTCGTGTGGGCAGGTCTCGCGGAGGACTCTATGGAGATTGCTGGTTCGGGTATCCCCGTCCACAGCTGACAAACGTTCCGCGATCGACCCTCTCCACGGTTCCTCGAGATTGGAAAAAGTACCCCCGGGACCGGTTCTCTCCCGTTCTTGCTGAAATACAGCGCACCTCTCTTAATTTCTGGACACGTTCATTCCGCGAATGGAACGGCGAACAATAGGCCGGCGCCTTCGTCGCGAGCGAGTCGATAAATTAAAGTAAAGCTCGTAAAACCGTGCCCGAGTTTACGCTCACACACGCGGCAGGATCGATAATTCAACGGAAAAACGTCCGCCGCGCGGCTTCTCGAGAAATTTCAAATGGTAATCGTGTTCCGACCGGCCGTTCGTTCCCGTGTCTACTTTTACTTTTAGATTCATTACGGAGAAGCGGGGATTTGAATTATAGTAGTTTCTTATATATATAGCACACGAAGACAACGATGATTTTCATTAGAATCGAAATTGCAATTGGATCGGCTCGGGTACGAATGGTATCAACTATTATGGACTTTTCAGTTTAATGGCCGTTCAAGCGTTTAATTTGGCCTAATTTTTTCGTTTCGACACAGTGAGCTGATCGAGCTATTTGCCCGATTTTTCCGCCTGGTCAAAGTGATCTTTCTCACTTGACGTGTCTAAAGTGTATCTGTTAACTTATTTGTAGTGTTTTCATTTAGAAGAGATAGTTATAAATAGATAAAAATGAATAATAAAATGTTCAAAATATTTTTATGAATTATTGCATTCTAAACGAGCTTATTTGTTTATTTATGGTACTATAATATAGTGGGACCAATTTTTTAAACGTTAACAAACAGATATTGTTATCGTTTGTTGTTTAATTTAATAATTATATAGCCTTCATGCGATGCAAATAATATCATTGTCTATTTGTTAATGTTAACAGATATTAATTATACAACATTCATACAATGCAGTTAATAACAATATCTGTTTGTTAATGTTTGATAATGACTAGTAATTATGCGTTAAAAATGAGCGAATCAGTCAGTAGTCATTTAAGAAAACTTGATTAAGTTATTCATATGAATTAATATGATAAATAATATCATTAGTTATTGATCTATATTACAAAAAATTAGCTAAAACTAGATATTAATAAAATATTAATAATCATTCTTTAAAATTAGTAATACGTGGGAGTACGACTAAATAACAATACCTACATGCGAGCATAACATGTGATTTTATTTATTTTAATTGAATTAACAGAAATTAATATTTTATATGAACATAATAGAACAAATGAATTTTTCCATGCATAAAGTAAGTAAACACAAATTATTAATATTACGTATATATAGTACAATATTAAATAAACAAATGAGAATTCACCTTCATCGGTACTCAAACCTCAAAGTATTTGTCTGACAATTTATTCGATTTCGAGCCCGAATCATGCCCGATTTCCGGGCGCAACACCAACATAAATTATTACAGATATTAAAGATAGAAAATTATCAACGATTATAAAACAATTACCATGAATTATGACTCGGTAATCAAGTAACCAAGAATCAATATATGATTATGACTAATCAAAGTATTTTTCTCCAACGTGACTAACAAAAGCAACTATGGTACTTTGGACAAAACATTTGTAACCAATGACTTTATTCGAATAATTTATTCTCATTAATGATCGATCATAATTTTAATCATTATTCAATTTTGTCGAAAAACGTTCAACTCTGGCCTAGACTCGGTACATAAGTAATTGCCGATTTCTGTTATAGATGTCTCTCACTCCCATTTTCATGATATCCGTAAATGTTATATTATAAAATTATTATTATTATTATTATGTTATTTTTTATTATCCGCGAATGTTAGCAACCGGACAAATTGAATGCAGCGGTCAAGGAAAAGCGACCAGAATTGGTCGATCGTAAAGGTGTCATTTTCCAGCAGGACAATGCTAGGCCGCACACGTCTTTGTCCACTCGGCAAAAATTGATGGACATTGGTTGGGAATCGATGTTACACCCGCCATATAGCCCTAATCTCGCGTCATCGGATCACCACTTATTTCGATCCCTGGACAACTCCCTTCGTGGTAAAACTTTTAATGACGATTACGCTGTAAAATCTCACTTAACTCAGTTTTTGGCCGAAAAGGATCAGACTTTCTACGAGCGTGGAATTTTCAAGTTGTCGGAGAGATGGCAAAAGGTCATCGAACTAAATGGAAAATACATTACAGATTGAACTTCGTTCCAAGTAAAAAATAATTTTGTATTTCATCGAACAAATCGGCGATTACTTAGTTGCCAATCCAATAGAATACACTTTTTATAATGTATTATTATTATAATGTATTATTATATTACGAGACAAATTTGAAAAATGGGAAGCACCGAATAGAACATGGCATTCCAATTCGCAAAGTTTTTGCAATTTCCACGTTTCTTACAATATTGTTATTCTTAGAAATAGCATGGCAAATAGCATTAGCTTAGAAATAACATTCTCAGAAGTAACATGGCAAAAGGTCATCGAACAAAATGGAAAATACATTACAGATTGAACTTCGTTCCAAGTAAAAAAAAATTTGTTATTTCATCGAACAAATCGGCAATTACTCAGTTGCCAACCCAATATGTTTGTAAGGTGTCCATTGTACCGTAGTACAGAAAAAAAACTCTCGGTCTAGTGAGAAGCAACAAGAGAGATCATCTAGTTTTTGCTGATCGTTCCTTCGATAGTCTTAAGGACAAAGACGCGGTTCGTCTGAAACTCGCGTCAATCCTGCGAAGTTAACGATCCATTACCTGCCATAATGTGACTTGCAACTTTATAAATTGCCCCACGCAGCCCCTTCGGAGACTATTAAAATCGGATATTGGAACCGATGGCTCTCCTCAGATAGGTTAACGAAATTCTGTTATCATACGCCAGAGCGAGCTACGACGGCTACATTAGCGGAGGGCTTAATGGGAAACGATCAAACGACGGATTAGTTGTGACGATAAATCGATCAAGAAATTTTCTTGACGAGGGCGAAAGTCCCTACCGGGATTTCGTATTTTCTCCGAGTGAAAAATAGAAGTTACGTTTCTTGTTATTATTACAATACTTTTCACGTTCTGCAAAGTTACCGTTATCGGTGGTCCGTTTTTTTTTTATTCAATTTAGAGGAACAACATTAACGCTTTATTTGCCGGAAATATATTTATAAGGCCTGACAATTTCCGTCACGATGCCAAGCCTATTACATATACGAAAAATATAAGGATATGGCAGCAGCTATTACCTTATATACCTCCTGTGCATCGTGAATATTTCAAAACACTGCCACACGAAGAGCATAAATAATGAATAATACCAATATCTTGTGTTAAGTTCAACAATATATAAATATAATTAACGTTCAAAATAAAAGATGCTAATCCTATTTTATTTCTTGTTATTATTTATAAACAAAATTGTATTAATACGAGATATATTTCAAGCGATATTTGTTATTTCAAAATTAAAATCAAATGATATTTACAATCGACAAATCATGAAAGTGATGCAAGCCCATTCGCAGCCTGGAAATTGTATACTATTTCAGTTAAATTCGCCTAAAAGAAATTTATATGATCAAATTACATATTGATAAATTACTACAAACATTCCCAGACTTCGCAAAACTAACCAATATTTTTTAATTATCGGATCTGCTAACATTCAATTTTCTCGAAAACGAAAGAAAGTGGACTTCTGCACCACTTTCGAAGTAAACGGTCCACGCGTATACGGTGTATGGTCGCTGGAAAAATCGAGAAGAAACACCAGGGCCTTAGCAGAGACACAACGGCGACGTTCCCGCGCAGGTTGCCGTCTACAAATTCCAAGCGATTAAATGTTACGTGTGCAACGAGGAATTCTCGAACCCGGAACAAGTGTCGCCGTCCCTTTGTTTCCTTTCCGAATCAAGTTGGAGTGGCTCTCTTCTCTGGCCGTTTTATGAAGGACGCGTCGCCGGGAACGAATGATGACAAGGTCCCTTGCTGTATCGACCTACACCACCCACACCTGCACCGTGCCGTCACGCAGGCTACCCGCTGCGCAACCCCATAAAATGCCGTTGCAAACCGAGAGGGAAACACGCGTCGACGATTGGCTTCCTGTTTCCATCGCCGCTACAGAATCAGAACTAGAAGCAGAACTAAAACCGGAACCAGAGCCAGGACCATAACTGGGACCATAAACGCGGGCTCTAAGTGGATTGGATAATCAGGAACAATCGGACGCACACGGCTATTAATCGCGCTAATAACTAGCCTCATTGATTAAGCCATCGTTTAATTAATTGCAATACTGATATGTACATTGTGCAATTTCTGCGCGCGGAGTTCCCGAACGTTTCTGAAGCAGAATTGTCATATTTATTTTCGGCGCGTGGAGCAAGTAATCTCATTATCGATCATCATCGTGCCACGTGGTTTATGCTCGCATACTACTGTAAGTAGAATACCATCACGGTTATATATTTTTTAGAATATTTGAGGATATATTATATATAGTTATATTATATATATTAATATTATTATATTTATTTATTATATATGTTATATATATTATATATTATAATAGTAGAATACCATCACGGTTATATATTGTTTAGAATATTTTAGAATATATTATATATAGTTATATTATATATATTAATATTATTATATTTATTAATTATATATGTTATATATATATATTATATATTATAATAAATAATATGATATATATTATTATATATATTATATTTATTATTATTATATTATATTATATTATATATAGTTATATATATAGAATATACTAGAATATATTTTTTAATATAATTGGCGAGCATGATCACAGCTGGATAAAAATATTTGAAAGAGAAAATATTTGTAATACTATCTGATATAACAGATTCTTCACGATTCAAATAAAATAGTATCTCGAATAAGACATTCAATTTCAGTAAACAAAATATCGAACTCTGATAATCCACAGCTAAGGCGTGAAGTAAATATAAATATTTTCATAAAACATAAATAATGAAATAATTTATTTCGGCGAGATCTATAAAGCTAAAGCATGAAAATAAATATTCTATTTTAGCAATCTGAAACGTAAAATAAACTATTTTTCATTTTAATAACACAAAACATGAATGAAGGATACTTTCCACAGTTTCTGACTTGAAAATAAATCGTGAGAACGTGACATAAAACGAGATAACTTAAGGAACCACAATATTCGCAAATGAAATTTATTGTCTTTTTAAATGCAGCTGTTCGCGTGTAACAAAGTGCAGCTTTTTCACGCGCATTTTAATGCATATTCATATCTCAATGTTTCATATTTTTATACAGCAAGGGAAGATAGCAAAAAGGTAGTCGATTTATAGGGTTCGAAAGAGTGTGACTATGTAAAAGTACTCGACTAAATTAACAAAAATATATTCCTTCGATCTTTTAGCGATTGTTACGATAATATATATGCTCGAAGAAACATATTTGTCGGAAAATGTTCTAGACAAGTATAATATATTTGCAATCTCACTGAACGCGAATTAAACAATTTCCATCATTTCGACGAGTAAAGGTGGCGTTAATGATTCTCCCACCTTTGAAGTTATCGCATTCATAATGATTCATTCGTGGCCGAGGTACCAATGCTGAATCTAGTTTTCGTAACTGCACCATGACGACGCAGCCTCCAAAGAGCTTTCAGTATCCAGCGAAATGATCGCGATAATCGTAAAATTAGTCGGTTCGCATGGATCGTTGCCACGGTCTTCAGCGCCCTGCCACGCGCGTCGGCTGTACGCAATTTTTAGCTGCCGGTGAAAGAGAGCAACAGGTCTGATACGATACGGGAAACGCTTCACGCGCCCACTCGAACAATTCGATACCGCTGCTATTACGACGAATAATCGAAATTATACACCGAAGGCGTTTCCGCGTTTTTCGAATGCGCAGCATTCTTGGAACAATTTCATGCGATATACGTACAACAGTTTTACTATAACAAATTTGGGCATCTTTCGAAACGAAAGAATTTCTTTATAAATAGGCCAAGCGTTTCTAAATTATTTCGTTTTGCTAATTAACACGTTCCGTGCCGAGCTTTTTTTACTCGAATCTTCACACTTTGATATTTGACTAAAACTTGATGTATTACGTGCAATTATTAATTCTCGTACACATAACAACGTAACAAAAACTTATCAACGCCCATTCTTGCGGTGGAAATTGATTCTTCGGTTCTAAATTTCTTGTAAACAATTTGTTCAGTTCACTAAGTAAACATGCAAGCGTGTACCATCGATGGTACACGTGGCACGGAACGTGTTAATTGTTTGTAGCTCGTAACATCGCCAACCGAATCTGATGACATTTTCTATAAGCATATATTAGGTCTACCGGAAAGTTCTGTCCGTTTTCGAATTGAAATATAACACAATTTTCATACGTTTAATAATATTTATTGTAGAATATACTTTTTCCATCGTTACTTATGACTTCTTGCCAGCGTGTGTACATTTCAAAGAAAATGGTTTGTGTGTCAATCTTGACACGCAGCAATCAGAACGTCCGCAGTATTTTACTCGCAGTAATAGATACGTAACCGCAGTAATATATGCACAGGATACAGTTTCTTTATTGCATTACGCTTTTTAATGAAATTTGTGCTTTCAGAGATCCAATATCTTGAGAAAAGTCAATATATTCAAGTTAAAGAATAATATTAGGTCTACCGGAAAGTTCTGTTCGTTTTTTAATTGAAATATAACACAATTTTCATACGTTTAATAATATTTATCGTAGAATATACTTTCATATATATATTAGAATATACTTTGAATATTAGAATATAGAATTTGAATATTAGAATATACTTTGATATTAGAATATAGAATTTGAATATTAGAATATACTTTGAATATTAGAATATACTTTGAATATTAGAATATAGAATTTGAATATTGGAATATACTTTGAATATTAGAATATAGAATTTGAATATTGGAATATACTTTGAATATTAGAATATAGAAAAAATTTGAATATTAGAATATAGAATTTGAATATTAGAATATACTTTGAATATTAGAATATACTTTGAATATTAGAACATACTTTGAATATTAGAATATAGAATTTGAATATTAGAATATACTTTGAATATTAGAATATAGAATTTGAATATTAGAATATACTTTGAATATTAGAACATACTTTGAATATTAGAATATAGAAATTGAATATTAGAATATTCTTTGAATATTAGAATATAGAATTTGAATATTAGAATATACTTTGAATATTAGAATATAGAATTTGAATATTAGAATATAGAATTTGAATATTAGAATATTTGAATATTAGAATATACTTTGAATATTAGAATATACTTTGAATATTAGAACATACTTTGAATATTAGAATATAGAAATTGAATATTAGAATATTCTTTGAATATTAGAATATAGAATTTGAATATTAGAATATACTTTGAATATTAGAATATAGAATTTGAATATTAGAATATACTTTGATATTAGAATATATTATATATATAGAATATACTTTGCCATTTTTAAAAAATGATTTATTTTTAGAGGCGAAGAACTCGACTAGTGCTTGGTTGACATCAGCTTCAAGTTATCGAGATCTAGAAAACGATTTTAGAGAGCAAATCTCGCTTTTAGAAGCGAGAGTTCTTTATTCCAAGTAATAATAAAATTGGAAAAAATTATTTCGGTCATTGTCTGGTAGACTAGTTTTTGCCATCATCTAAAAAATAAATTCAATTCGTTTAGTTCAGCTTGAAGAAAATTATTGTGTTTCAAAAAGTAGATGAATACACACGCGATCGACTGTATTTACAACATAAACGAGTAGTCGGGATAAAAAATTGCGAAGGCATAATTTCGCGTTACCAGAATTATTGAAAGAAACAATTTATTTGGTTCAACTTCTGCTTCTTACGAGCACCCTTCCAAATTTTTATATCGTACAAAGACCTGCAATCTACTCGCACGAAATACTGTTGTCTGTTGCATAGTTGTTGCATCAACGATAGAGTAATCGTTTGAGATCTACTCGAACAGAAGTTCAGCTTTATTTATTATAAAATTTATTTTCTTTTTATTAAAACGCGTGTCTTTCATTTTTCCAACGTTCATACAAATTCTACACAATTTTACACTATTTAATAAACTTTTGTTGCAAGTAAAAATACCATTATAATATTATCGCTATAGTTTCCCAGTCCTAACTTAGGGATACATTATAATCAATCGAAACAGATACAGTGCAGAGCGAAAAAATATTCCAGCGAAGCCAGAAATGATTGTTAGTTCATTGTTACTCTTTACATATTTAATATTAACGGTTTAGTGCAACGCGGAAGAATTTTCGACACGGTCTTCGAAGCTCGTCGAGCAGTATAATTAATGAAAGAGGCGTTGCGTTCAAATAATATAACAATGGACATATAACGATCGATATTCGTAACGCATATCGTATACATAAATATAAAGCGAATCTTAACCCATTCTTCTCGAGTAGTACATATTATCTAATTGTTAATCGATTCTTCCCCGAACAACCGGATAATTAGAAGCACACGCGACCCCGTCATTTCGAAATGTCGATTACACAACGTGACCAATCGTGACCTAACCACTATACTCTGCGGTTAATTAATAACGTCATGTGTACGTAGTAACTCATTGCTGGTGCTTCTCTGTGAGCCGATGGGTTTCTGCTGCCGAACCGTCTGCGGTAGTACCGTTTACGATCTGTCCTCTTTGACCGATTGCTGGGTCCGGGCAGACTTGCACAGGTCCATTTATAAAATAAATATCGACGGCGACAAAATAGAACGTTAAGTTTCGAGGGTCTTGGGCGGATCAGTGTTCGGTCGATATTGAAGCACAGGGTGTCCCAAAAATGTCTCGCAATCCAAAAGTGGCGGGTTCCTCGGATCATTCGAAGCAACTTTTTCCTTTACGAAAATGTCCTCCGAGGCACCGTCGACGAGTTATTAACGAAAAACAGTGACCAATAAGAATCGAGCACGGCTGACTCTCCGTTCGTGAAATCCTGCCAGTTATCGCCGATCAATGAAAAACCGTGCTCCGATACACGAGCCCCCTAATCGAGCCCCCTAATCGTACACTATAAACCAGCGTGTGCACACGCCATACATTATCGGTTTCACTCGAAACCGAACTTCCTTCGTTCGCGTCGCGTTCGCTGAACAATAAGATCGCTCTACCGAGATCGACTACACGATATCTTGATAAGCAAAATCGCAAATAAGTGTGCGAACTATGGAAACGAAATGCGATTTTATTCGCTGGCAAAAGCTTCGACATCTTCCGCGTTCGTACAGAGAATATTTACACGAACGAAAGGGGGAGCATTCACTCGTAGCCGCGGATTCCGTTTCTGGAATTCGCGCCCACACCGAACTCCGAGATCTCGAGAAGCGACTAATAACGTTCGCGTTCGTTGAATTCGTCCTCTGGTTCGCATGAAATAAGAAAAGTGTATGAAAATAGTTTTAGACAAATCGGTAAACGATGCGCCGCGAGTTCGCGATTTTTGATCTGAGAAACAGATGGATGCAGAGCGAAATAGAAATAGAAATAGAAAAGGAGAGAGAAATAGAGAGAGAGAGAAATAGAGAGAGAGAGAGAGAGAGAGAGAGAGAGAGAGATAAAGTGAAAGATAAAGAGAGAAAGAGGAAACGGAGACGTCGGTCTCCGTTGGTAAACTTGTTAAGCACTGATTTTATGCACTGACTTACCGTGATCGACCCCCGTGTGTCTCTCGGTCACCGATCCGTCCGACTCGAACGAGAATTACGGACCGTTTGGTCCAGCGTTCACGGACCGGGCTATCACTCTCACTCTTCGCAGACAGTAGTAGTAGGGGAAGAAGGTAAGTAGCCGTAGACCTGCCTAAGCCCCACAATCACCGGGCCCTGACTCGGTTCCACGTGAATCCATCATCACCGTCAAGTCAACAACGAGTAGGCTGCATCTGCGCACAGACAAACATTCCAACATAACAACCCCCATTTTCTCGGTTTCCACGAATTCCTTTCTCGATCACTCCTTGTCTCGCTCAACGATCCGTTCTTTTTTTCGTTTTTGTTTTTTTTTGGTTTTTTTAGACTTTGTTTTACATCGTCCTGCCTCTCCGGTCGTCCCGTGTGTGATTCGACATTTGACTTTTTTTTTTTGGAATTGTTACTTTTTGTTGTTGTTGTAGTCTGTTTTTGTTGTTTTTTTTTCCGAATCCGTCTACGTGACGAGGGTACATATTACATGGATTGTGTGTTTTCTTTTCCTCTCTTCCTCCGGACGGGTTTTTCGTGCTGCGGGTTAGTATACACAGATCGATCCCCCGTATATCTCCGATGTATATTATACATATGTATGTACTTTATTTTTTTTTTTTCTGTAGTGTGCGTATATACGGTAACGAGCGACAAGAAGATTTTTTAGCTAGCCGTGTGCGTACATATACGTACATGTGTATAAATAGATACATACATATATAGATGTGGTAAGAAAGAGAGAAGTATACGTTTTTTGACTTTTTTTTCCGACGGACAGATATAAAGGGTGTTGTTTTTATTTTTTTTTTTGTTGTAGTTTGATCCCTCTCGTGACCGGAGTAGTAGGTCCCTCGATATATATATATCCGATTTTTGTGCATACTTTTTTATTCCGATTTTGTCGTTATTCTATAGATATATATATACATGTTTGACATATATATACCTTTTTTTTGGACGGTAACAGTGGTCGATCGAATGTTTGTCTGTGAGTGCACTGGTAGCCTTTGCGGACATTGTGGTGGTGAGCATTTATAAATATACTGGAGGGTTGACTCTGAGTCGTATTATGGCATAATTGGAATATATATCGCGTGTCCGGGTGGACACGGATATATTTTTTTTTTTTTTTTGGTGCTCCCTATATATACAGATTTATTCCCGACACTTATTCTCTCGGGGAACATTTTTTGCAGTTTTCTGATGGTTGTGGTGGTCGTGGTGATCGTGGTAGTAATTTGTAGTTGTAGAGGTAAGTAGTTGTTTTTTTTTTTTTAGTACCAGTACTGGTGGTAATTTGTGGCACTGGTAGTGGTGAGTTGTAGTACTGGTGGTGGTGAGTACGGTACTAGTAGTGGTAAAGCAGCGGCACTACTAGTATTAGTAAATGGTATTACTAGTCGTAGTGGTAAGTAGTAGTACTAGTTGTAGTAGTAGGAAGTAGTACTAGTTGTAGTAGTATGTGGTGGTACTGGTAACAGTACTAGTCGTGGTGGTACTAGTGACAGTACTAGTCGTGGTAGTACTAGTGACAGTACTAGTCGTAGTAGCAATAATAGTACTAGTCGTGGTAGCAATAATAGTACTAGTTGCACTGGTAACAGTAGTACTACTCGTGCTAGTAATAGTAGTAATAGTCGTGCTAATAATAGTAGTAATAGTAGTAGTAGTAGTAGTAGGAGTAGTAATAGTAGTGGTAAGTAATAAGTACTAATGAGTAGTAGTAGTACTAGTATAGTAGCGGTACTAGTAAGTAATAATAGTACTAGTGAGTAGTAATAGTACTAGTAAAAGTAATAATAGTACTAGTGAGTAGTAATAGTACTAGTAAGTAATAACAGTACTAGTATAAGTAGTAATAGTACTAGTATAAGTGATAGTAGTACTAGTAAGTAATAATAGTACTAGTAAGTAGTAATAGTACTAGTGAGTAGTAATAGTACTAGTAAGTAGCAATAGTACTAGTAAGTAATAACAGTACTAGTGAGTAGTAATAGTACTAGTATAAGTAATAGTAGTACTAGTAAGTAATAACAGTACTAGTAAGTAGTATTAGTACTAGTAAGTAGTAACAGTACTAGTAAGTAGTAACAGTACTAGCAAGTTGTAGTAGTATTAGTATGTAGTATTATGTAATAGTAGCAGCTGTAACGGTAGTACTAGTAGCAGTACCAGTAGCGATAGCAACAGTCTTTCTCGAAAGTATGTTCATCCGATGATTGGCTGGTAAGTGGGTCCGGCAGATCTACGGCGTATTATGTGACACGTATATATATACATATATATATATTAATGGTTATATCTCACATATACTTCTGTGGTGCATGTTTTCGTCGTGGTTGTTATTTGTTGTTACTGTTTTCTTTTACTGTTGTTGTTGTTGTTGTTGTTGTTCATGTTGTTATTGTCGATGTTTCTGTTGTTCATGATGTTTGCCTTGTGCTATTCTTTTTTTTTAGTTTTTCCTTATGTTTTTAGCGCAATACAGTTCCATGTTCATCCTAGACGATCCCCTTTCTTTCTCTTTCACCCCCTTTTCGGCCTTTTCTGTGACAGAGCGTGCCATGACAGAAAGAGAGATTCGAGACAGAGAGAAAGAGAAAAGGAAAGGGAGAGAGAGAGAGAGAGAGATAGTGAGAGAGAGAGAGAGAGGGAGAGAGAAAGAGAGGATCGCTTACGTTTATCCAACGATTCCTTGAACGATGCACGTGTTCGTCTTCTTTCCGGCGACAGGGCGAGGGGGGAGGTCTATTTGGGGGGGAAGGTCTATCGAACGATCGTCTCTCGATCGCAAGCGAACCGACACCGTTGGGATCCTTTTCAACGAGGGTGCGAACCGCCCCTGAATGTTATCGCGATCATAGAATCGGCCACGTTTACGACAAAGAAACCTGCCGGCGAAGAACAGGGATAGAGAGAACGGGAGACAGAGAGAGAAAGAGAGAGATAAAGAGAGAGAGAGAGAAAGCGCATCCTCGTAATCGATATCACGGACCCTTAAAACGTTCCCCTCGATAACGGAATTCATTTCCCGTGTTCAGGAAGACTCTCCCCGATGCCCTCTAGCAACCTGGATTTTTCAAGACTCCCCCGACGGTCTTGATTAACTTGGACAGACCGCATTCTCGAGCTCGTATTCCTGCGCTGGGGAAAGGATGAACAACGGGTCTCTGCCGACGAAGGGCCACGATGTCGATGTCAACGTCAAACACTCGAGACAACTTCGAATTGCTCGAAAGAACACGCCCGAATCAAGATAGAGGCTATTTCTAGGGTCACCGGGGACATTCCGCGAGGGAAAATCGAACTACTTCGGCCCAATCACCCCCCGAGCTCTGTATAATCTCGAACGTCCGACGGTCTATAATATATTATCTTCGCATCGAGCCGCGAAACAGAATCACCAGCGTTCCTTTTGCAGCAACCGTGACGGTAATTATCTATTCGGATGAAATTTCTCCCTTGTTCCCTACTCCATGGCGTGCGCACGTTTCTTTATTTTAACAATCGAGCCGCGAAATCGAAAACGAAAGAAATGTAATAAATGCCAGATACAGAAATTAGAATTTTCGTTTCGATGCTTCTATTGCTGAGACTATATATAGTCACTATAAATTTAATCGCGTAGTAGAATATACAGTCTTAATTATCCAGCGATTAAGTAAATATTACCGAATCGATATATTACAATAGCGTTTGAAAAATGATAGTTGCTAATTATCCAGAAATTAAGTAAAGATTACTCCAGCAATAAGATAAGCATAATTACTAATTTACTGTATAGTGAGAATCGATTCGGTGAATCATCTATTATTATTATTATTATTATTATTATTTATTATCATCACGATGATATTGATTATTCGGATGAAACTGATTCTTTCTACAAAATCAAATCGGAGATGTTCAACAAAGATTTTACACGTACTAATTTTACCATTTAAAATTAATTAAGCAACGACATGTTACCTCGAATCTATTGTTCGCGTAGAACATAAATTTCCATTCGCTTTTTTTCTTTTATACTGAAAATCCCACGTGTAGATAAGCAACGTATAACACACTAGTGAACGTGTACAAGGTGGTCCACTGGTTACTGACAGATTTCTATTCTTCTTAACGTCAAACCGATCGATCTTTTTGATTTTGTTGTAAACGCGTCATAGCAACCGATAGACGTAATTATTTTTCTTATAAAATATATTATTAAATCCAATTGTTCTTGAATAACGATACAACAACTATACAGAACAAAATGCGGCAGAAAAAATGCATCTCCTGTTAACACGTCGACGAAATCAATATAAATTTTTAACGTCACAATAGCAAATTTGTGAATTGCTTTTTCAAACGTTTTCTGAATTTGTCTCTTCGAAGCCTGCGATTCAACCGAACTGCTTCAGCATGTAATAACAGCGGACACTTTGAATCACTATATCATTAATTTCCATGCTTCTGTAGTATTACATAAAAATAATGATAGATCTATCCCTATCTTATATTTCTCGATCTTTTCCCGATTTTATTTCGTCTTATTTCGAAATACCGATCTTCATTATCTGTCAGCACCCCGTGGGCCACCCTGCGCGTGTTAACAACTGTTAATAGCACTCTTACTTTATTCTCGAATTGTCAGCAATTATTTCTGGAGATCGCGTACGCTTTTCGCGAGCACTATCAATTCGTACACGACGGGTTTTATGAGAAGAAGATCGGAAGACAAAAAGATCGGAAGATGAAATGCAAAACTGTGAGAACATTAGAGGAGTTCGAAAATACTGCCGCGTTACTCACAACTTAGTGAAGCATCCATATTTTTAAACGTGTTGAAACGCGAACCCTTAACTTAAAAACAAAGTGACTTATGCCACTTTCAAAATAAACGGCTCATACGTAGTTGGAAACGACATCTCGAGTTATAATAAAGCAAACGATGTATACTAGAATGTTGAAATTGTATTCTCAAACTTTTTTGGTCTCAATAGTATTGCTAAAACAAAGTGACTTATGCCACTTTCGAAATAAACGGCTCATACGTAGTTGGAAACGAGATCTCGAGTTATAATAAAGCAAACGATGTATACTAGGATGTTGAAATTGAATTCTCAAACTTTTTTGGTCTCAATAGTATTGCTAAAACAACGTGATTTATGCCACTTTCAAAATAAACGGCTCATACGTAGTTGGAAACGAGATCTCGAGTTATAATAAAGCAAACGATGTATACTAGAATGTTGAAATTGTATCCTCAAACTTTTTTGGTCTCAATAGTATTGCTAAAACAAAGTGATTTATGCCACTTTCAAAATAAACGGCTCAAACGTAGTTGGAAACGAGATCTCGAGTTATAATAAAGTAAACGATGTATACTAGAATGTTGAAATTGTATTCTCAAACTTTTTTGGTCTCAATACTATTGCTAAAACAAAGTGATTTATGCCACTTTCAAAATAAACGGCTCATACGTAGTTGGAAACGAGATCTCGAGTTATAATAAAGCAAACGATGTATACTAGAATGTTGAAATTGTATTCTCAAACTTTTTTGGTCTCAATAGTATTGCTAAAACAACGTGATTTATGCCACTTTCAAAATAAACGGCTCAAACGTCGAGAAGAAAAGTGCGAGGAGGAATTGTCCTGACAGCACCGACGACATCGTCTTCCGTGAGGAGTCCAACAGAAACGGGGGTCGTCGACTGAAATCGGGCCATCCTAATGCTAGGGCTCCACTACTGCTCTTGCACTATGTTGCAGCCATGTTTCCTCTCTCTCTACGCTGCTGCATTCCCGGATGCGCGTAGCTGGCGTGTACGATGGTGTACGAAAAAGAACGCGTGTAAAGTTTCGGCATGTGTCGCAGCAGTCGCGTGTCACCGTCGGGACGAGGGGCTTGTCTGAACATTTCTACGGATTCAGTTTTCCGTTGCAAAACGTCGTATCGACTCGCGGGCTCTCTCCGATTCCACCGGAAAGAATACTAACCGACGACGATACTGTATGTATATTCGTACGAGTCGCACCGTGAGTCGGAAATATTATTTTTAACGGGTGTATTCGGGGAGTGACGATGCGATTGATCGGAGATGGAAGAGCGTTATGGTTTGTTTTACCTTTCTTTTTCATTCGTTTTTGCAAAGCAATGTTCGAATTGTTCAAAAAGATTCTAGTTTATTGATGGAAATTGTTCAGAAAGCAATAGAAATATTATGTGTAGATATGAATTCGTTTCGATTTTACGACAAAATCAACGTTATATATATATATATATATATATATATATATATATATATATATATATATATCATATATATCAATATCATTATATATATATATATTATTATTTATATAATACATTATATATATATATAAATGTTGATCAACTATTTTCGTATGATATATATATCATACGAAAATATTTGATCAACGTTTTATTGAAAAATGGTTACTAGAGCTCAGTTACTAGAGCGAAATAATTACCATCGTTATTATACCATAGTTACCATTACCATTGACAACCTTACTTTGTTTTTTTCTTCGGGTAATTAATGTATAACATAGTGATAAATGCTGAATGATTTTTGATCGATAAACTCGTTGGTGAGTTTACGAACATGGTTTTTAATAATCAATCTACGACGTGTATTCGTTAAATAATGTCGTGACTATCTACGATTGATAATCCGATAATCATTCAGCAAAATAAAAATTGTATGCAACAATTGTAAGAAATGAACGCGGACATTTCATTTGTTCGTGATTTTAATGAATTCAAAGTTGTACGTCGATGTTCGTAAATTTGTTTATATATTATATATAAACTATTAATATAATATAAATTTATTATATATATATATTATATATAGTATTATTATACGAAGCTTTCAAACTGTTTAATGAGTTTTATAAATCGTTATCGCGACGCTTCATAGCCGTAAAAAGAGCGTTTCAATGTTACTCTTCCGATAGTTACATTTACCGTATGACACTAGTCGGAAATAATTGATTGATAATGATGATGATGATGATGATCTACACCTAATATTTGTGTACGTTGCTTTTTACACTCGGAAACTTTGTGCGATGACTTTGTGCGAAGGGTTCTTAGGAATCGAGGTGTTCTTGGCGAAATTGTGTAATTGAGATACTCGTGTTCACAGTTTAATTTCAATAATAAAACCATAGTGACAATGCAATTTTATTTTTCACGTACTCTATCGAATAATTGCAATACAAATTTGGCAGTTTATCGACGTGTGCACTCAAGTTTATAGATTCGAAAAATGCAACGCAATGCAATTTAAATTTTCACGTACTCTATCGAATAATTGCAATATAAAGTTGGCAATTCATCGACGTGTACACTCGAGCTTATAGATTCGAAAAATGCAACACAATGCAATTTAAATTTTTCACGTACTCTATCGAGTAATTGCAATATAAAGTTGGAAATTTATACATTTATATTAAATTTTTACTCAAGTTTATAGATTCGAAAAATGCAACACAATGCAATTTAAATTTTTCACGTACCCTATCGAATAATTGTAATATAAATTTGGCAGTTTATCGACGTGTGCACTCAAGTTTATAGATTCGAAAAATGCAACACAATGCAATTTAAATTTTTCACGTACTCTATCGAATAATTGCAATATAAAGTTGGAAATTTATACACTTATATTAAATTTTTACTCAAGTTTATAGATTCGAAAAATGCAACACAATGCAATTTAAATTTTTCACGTACTCTATCGAATAATTGCAATATAAATTTGGCAGTTTATCGACGTGTACACTCAAGTTTATAGATTCGAAAAATGCAACACTACAATTCCGGAAGAAATGGAGATGTTACATTAATGTTACAATGTTTCGAGCGAGACTTTTGAACGCCTCATGGTTATCAAATACATTTAATTGGTTTGCATTTCTAAACTAAATATTAAGTACGACGAAAACAGAAATAAAGTGAAAATAGAAAGTCTTTTTATTGCAATACATAGAGAAAGAGAGATTTACAAAACTTGTTATGGCTACACAATATAGCACCGAACCTGCGAACGTAATACAATTCGAGAGACGGAATTTTGAAGTTATCACTGTGGAAACGTTGTAGCGAAACTCCCCCCGGCCAATTATGAAAATCTCGTTCATTCGTCTTCATAATTTGGTCGTTAGATGAGCAATTTTGTGGCTCTACGTAATTTGTGTTGCGGTGGTGTTCCTTATCTTTCGAATACGTTTTATTCTTACTCGTGTTCCCCCATGCACGAATAACTTGCATGCACCAGAACTTCTGTTACGAGATAAGATTATTCATGTTTATATAATTGTGATTAACAAGATAATGCATGAAGATTGTCAAGAACAGTTTTTCGTCACTCCTCGAAAACATACTTTTTTTTCAGTTCTATCGCTTGTACAGCAAAGATGCGACATTGAGACAACGAATTTTATTCAGTTTTACATATCAATGTCGTACGATTTTTGTTTACTTTTCTGTGCACGTATTTATTAGGAATTTATACACTTATCGACAAAAGTTAAGGAACGTATTACACGGATGCATATTTTTGGACGAGGTGAACACCTTCTCGAGATAGGATAAAAATTTATATCGTGTCAACGGAAGTATAAATTGTATCATTTTAACATTTTTCAATCCTTCATTTTCATTTAAATTCCTCTATTTTTATTATTCACTTATTATCTTTACTTATTAATTATTTCGTGCAATTATTTATATTATATTTTATATTATTTATTACGTGCAAAATAAAACGATATTGCAATATAAACTTAGGCTATACGCTTCGCTATAATATGTACTTTCAATTCGATAAGACGTATATTTATTAAAACATCGAAGGTTACTCAGCTGTCAACGGTATGTAAAGTTTCTCAACATTTGCCGGCGAGCGTGTATTATCCGATCGATCTCGCAACAGTCTCTGAACTCCGATCGACTGTGCGACAAATCCGAATGCAGGTGTGTAACTGCAACGGTACTTAATACGATTTCAAGTGTCCGATGAATATTCACGTGATCCGCCGGAATTCTTTTCGTGCAACGCGCGCAACAACGCGAGCGCAAAGTGTTCGGATCCGCGCGGTAGAATGCCAATTTGGTCGAGCGATCGCTGCCGGTTCAATTATCGGGTGCATCGGTTAAGGAAAGCGCGGCTCGGTATCGCGATATTACGTTATAGAGATCAACGAGGTGGCCGCCGCAGCGCGAGAGGTGCAAAAGGTGGGCGATGCGGCGCAACGGCGGAGGCGACGCGTAATTGAAAATCCCACGAGCAGGTTTTTCCTGTGTCGCCTGGTCTTAATTGCACAGAATCGGCCGGAATTGCGTTTGAACCCGTTCGAATTCCCTGCGAAATTAAGCGATCCCGGAAGCGTAACTTCTTTTCCCGGCGGAAGCTCGCGTTTAATGTCTGCCGATCGTTTAATCCCGTCGGCGGTGTCCGGGTCGATTCGAGGATTTGCTACTGCCGCGATATCCGGCGCAACCATCCTCGATAAAACAACGTGGAAAGGTTTTATTAAACCCTTTAACGACTCATTTGTCTCCCATTTTCATTGCACTATTTTATCGTAGAATCGAAAAACATTGGGAGATTTCAATCTGCTAGGATAATCTACGTCAGTTCTGAGGGGCGCTATTATCTCGGTTCCGTTGAAACATTGTCTTATCATGGAGGTGTGAATAATTAAGTTATATGTATGTAGTATTCGTTAGACGAGGTGTCCCGAAAATGTCCCGCAATCTGGAAATGGGAGGTTCCTGAGGTCATTTGGAGCAACTTTTTCCTTTGCGAAAATGTTCTCCGAGGCTTCGTTTACGAGTTATTAACGAGAAACGCTGACCAATAAGAGGCGAGCTCGGCTGGCGCGCGGCGGCCCAGCCAACGAGTGCGCGGAGCCTAGTTCCGCTCATTGGCTCGGCCGTCTCGCGCCAAACGATCTCGCCTCTGATTGGTCACTGTTTTTCGTGAATAACTCGTAAACGAAGCCGCGGATCGCATTTTCGCTAAGGAAAAAGTTGCTTCGAATCACCTCAGGAATCCCCTACCTTCGGATTGCGAGACATTTTTGGGACACCCTGTATATTAATTATCGAATTGATTTTGTGACGACTGTAGTAAGAGTCGAGAAGCGATCGCATAGAGAACATGGGGAAAACATAGGAAATCATTTTTATTCGAAATCATTAAAACACATCGTTCGACTCATTTGGTAGAAATAGTGTTAAATAGAGATTATTAAAAGTTGTCCGCTGACGCGTTCGGTAGAAATAGCGTTAAGGAAATGTTCATTTTCAGTGCGAAATGATTAAAAATACGTCCTTCGACTCATTTGGTAGAAATAGTGTTAAATAGAAACTACTAAAATTTGTCTGCCGTTTGAACCATTTCAACCGTAAATCTAAATTAATTTTTCTGACTTATGGTATTTCCATTTTACGTGACAAAGTGCATTTTGTGCATATGAAATTGAGTCATGCGACTCGTACAACACAGTTAGACTTTCAACAATGTTCTACATCTAAACTTTGATAATATAAAAATTATCTTGGAACGTGGTGTAACAATTTTTATTAGTGGTTCCCCGGAGAGTGCAAAGGGTTAAATAGAAACTATTAAAAGTTGTCTTCTGCCGACGCGTTCGGTAGAAATAGCGTTAAGGAAACGTTCATTTTCAATGCGACTTTGATTCTATCGCGAAGACGGCATTGCAAGTTCGGTAAACGTAAAACCCGGCAGTCTCGGCGCAAAATGTGTTCGTATCGCTCGAAAATGATCTATCAATAAACGCTACTCCGTCACCGAGCATTTCTTCTCGGTCGAACTTTCCGTCTTCAACGACCACAGCGAAAGCCGGAACAAACGGCGCCCATAGCGCACACGAAAAGCAGAAGGTCAATCGAGCCGATCGGAAACGGGGGGGACGGGGGGGAAATACGTACGTATAATAACGACCGAAACTTTCCTCGTTTCGCGTTTCTTGCTAAACTTCCGACGAAAAAAAAAAGAAAAACGAAGGGTCGAACGCGATTTTAAACCTCGTTAAAAAAGTGTTCCGAGGTTGGGGGGGGGGGGGGGCAGAGACAGGAAATATAACGAGAACCCTGCGTGTGTCCTGACGACAAGCTCGACCCGATCTAAGTAACTGTACACTTGCAGAAAGCGACCGAGGACACGTCTACGTTCCCACTGACAGTTATTGCGGAAGCTAAAGCGGAACACCACGTGCGCAAGTAGCCACGAATAAAACGAGCGTTATGGTGAAAGCGATGAGAAAGAAAAAATGGAAGGGGGGCAGATGGGGAGAGAGGATCGGTAGTAGATGAAGTAACGATTAGAAGACGCAGGACGTCCTTGCCAGGTTGCGACACTGTCGCGGTGAAGTTGCTTGCACAGGTAAAAGTCAGTCGAGAATGTTCAATGAGAAATATCTTTTAGTGTTCGAGAGCTTCGATTTCGAGGAAATTAATTCGAACGCCTTTCGAGCACGTGCGCTGTATCGTGAACAATTCGCTGTGAATTCCGTGGCTGTGAAGAAGAACGCCGCGTGTCGGAATATCAAGGAAATTGTGTTTTATTATTTTGCTATAGAGTACAGGTTTCGCGTATTTATCAGTGAAGAATAGAGCGAGAAGAAATTCGGTAGACTCGAAAAATGAAGAAACAAGAAAACTCGGGTAATAAGAGGTACAGTGAATTCTCCCTAATCGACGCTCAGATTTTGTACACGAAAATGTGGACAATTTGGGAACAGGAGCTTGCGGCTCGTTTTTATAGTCACCGATCCTCGACGACTATAAAAACGGGCCGTAAGACTCGAACAATCGTATCTCTTCTTCCCAAATTTTCAGATTTTTCTGCACGATCTCGGTGTCAATTCGAGAGAATTTACTGTAATTAGGGATCAGAATTTCAAGCGACGTTATGCGACATTTAGCGTTTCTGCTTGAAAAGCCACAGAAAATTTTCTTGAAAATGTAGCTCCACAAATAGCATATATTTATTTCACAACTACTTAGTCGTCTTTGAAACCAGCAGTACACACGTTGAGGCCCGGTGAACCCTCGTCATTAGCAAGTCTCACCTCTTTCTCGTAATATAATATAAATATATTATAATATATATTAATATATTATATATATTATTTATTATATATATTAACATAATATGAATATAATAATTTATATATTATAATATATCATTAATATATTAATTAATTATAAGACAATTAATATAACATAAAAATATTAATTAATTATAAGACAATTAATATAACATAAAAATATTATATTAATTATATTATATTATTCTACTATTAGGTTGTACAATAATTATAAGACAATTAATATAATTAATATATTATATTATTAATAATAATATATTATAATATATATATATATTAATATATTATAATATTATATTATATATATATTAATATATTATAATATATATATATATATTAATATATTATAATATAAATATATTATATTAATTATATTATATTATATTATTCTACTATTACGTTGTACGAATGTTAATAAAGAGACACAAAATTATACACAAATATTCACATATTATTACTACCAACAAATGTCACTCGTTACTAGGCATCCGTGGTCCCCACGTGGGTACTTTTTGTTTCAGAAGTTCACGCGCGTGTGTGTGTGTACTGCCGGGTTAAAATTGTCTCGAGCGTTAAAATTGTTGCGAAATCACATTTCCTTGCACGGGGCTACGTTTTTGAGAAACTCGAACCTCAAGTGTTCTTAAATGGCACGCGTTCTACATACTCTAAACATCTCTATATTATAACGAGTCCATTCGTTACTTACCTTCTTTGCTCATTATACCCATGAATGTATCGAACCGATTGTCCAAAGCCGATTTTCTCGAAAACGTAACCTTATCATGTGTTCACTGTTGAACTAACATCGACGTAACTCTCACAGATTGAAGCGATTTAGGTAGTATAGCACTATAGATCTACGGAATCTATTAACTTTTAACAGTTCTTGGACTTCATGCTCAGATTTTTTTACAGAAACTAGTTTTTCGGTTGTTCGTGTTGACTTTTATCGATGTAACTATACATGGAGACGCGTATCCGAATTTTCCTTTTCCTTTTCATTTACAACCTGATCTTTCAATCAATTAAATAAATCAATTATTATTTCATATACTTTCTTTTGCGACATATTTAGAATCTGGTAATCACGAGGCTGTGGATTTTTGTGCAAAACAACAAAATAGAAGTTTAATCATTTGAACAGAGTTGGAAATAAAAATAATCATCGCGAAGTAAATATTTATTATTAAGCTGCTGATATATTTGTACAAAAAAAAAAATAAAGATTTTCTTAAGTTAATTGGAAGTGTGAGAAATATAATTTCATATAATCAATGTACAATCGATATTGGGCCCTGAAGCCCCTGGTTGTCCATTAGGTAAAGTCAACATGGCTACGAGGCGCCCATAGGCGCTTCACTATTGGTTCCATTTTCGTTTATAATAGAATATATTTCGTTTAGTTGTTAGTACCCAACAGTAAGCAATCGAAATTTAAAAAATCATTTCTTGTAATATAATGTAATATAATAAAATATAATATAATTATAATATAATATAGTATAATATAATATAATATAATTATAATATAATATAATATAATATAATATAATATAATATAATATAATTATAATATAATATAGTATAATATAATATAATATAATTATAATATAATATAATATAATATAATTATAATATAATATAATATAATTATAATATAATATAATATAATATAATATAATTATAATATAATATAGTATAATATAATATAATATAATATAATATAATATAAAATTAGCTCCAAGGCTAATGCAACATTAAATAAATTAATGTAAAAACGTCCCTTCTATCTCGTTTAAACAATCTTAACAGGTCGAATAAAAGCCGGCCGTGTTCTCAAATTCTTTTTCAACGCGTTAACATTTTGCTATTCGATTTAATCGTTATTATAACGGATGCATTAAATTGACAGACCAAAATCAATGGCGAGAACCGAAAAAAAACCGTTTTTGAATTCAGACAAAGAATTATATTAAACCGCGCGCGGATTAGCGCGACGATGAAAATGTCAGGAAAAAAATATCTTTCGCCCGGGCAGCTTTTTATGTATGTACAATGTATTTCTTTCCTGAAAAGTCATCCTTTATTCCAGCTGCATCGGGATCATGCGGACACCGTGTACACTCTCAGCCGTCGAACGGCGACACTGAAAGCGGAGAAATAAGCCCCGCTTAAAAACGCGGCACACGATCCGTAGAAACGGCCGTAAAAATTTTATTTCTCCTACGCCCGCGCGGATGAACCGCGGATCACGCTTCGAGCTCTAATCCTGCAGACGCGCGTAAGGGAAATAAAAAGAGCGGCGACGGCTTCTCTCTGTAGAGGAGGTATCGTTAGCGGACCGTCGTGGATGAAACGAGAAACGCGCGGCGGAGGCGGAATAGCGAAAGAGGGAAGCGAAGATAGATAGAGAGGCTGAGGGAGGGAGGGAGAGAGAGAGAGAGAGAGAGAGAGAGAGAGGGGGGGGGAGTGCGAAAGGGAGAGAGAGGGAGAAACAAAGAGTGCGAAAGAGAGAATAAGCGAGAGAGAAAGAAAGGGCGAAAAATAAAGAGAATTAGAGAGAGAGAAAGAGCGAGTAAGAGAGAATAGAGAGAGAGAGAGAAATAGAGGGAAAAAGAGAGAGAGAGAGAAAGAGAGAGAAAGTGAGAGAGAGAATAGATAAAAATAAAGTAAAATAGAGAGAGAAAGAGAGACTAGGGAATAGATAAAAATTAAGCAAAATAGAGAGAAAGAGAGAACAGAGAGAGAAATATAGAGAAAGTGAGAGAGAAAGAGAGGGAGAAAGAGAGGGGAAGTGAGAGGGGAAGTGAGAAAGAGAGAATAGGGGATAGATAAAAATAAAGCAAAATAGAGAGAGAGAGAGAGAGAGAGAGAGAGAGAGAGAGAGAGAGAGAGAGAGAGGGGAAAATGAGAAACCTGTTCGATATCTAGTTTCCATCGTAAAATAAATTGCTTCTCGCACGGCGAGTGCTAGTTCGGCATGGCCTAGCATAACACATGCACTGTTCCTCTATTGTGACACGCTAGCCCATGAAACCGAAATGATTGAATAAATTACGAGGGCAAGCAATAGTTGCCAACGCCGTCGCTACCGACGCACAGTGGTCCGCAAATTCACTTTCTATGATCAAAATTCTGTTAGTGTTGTTTCAAAGTTTGAGGTTATGGTGAGGTTATGTAGCAAAGTGAATATACATTTTTTTATAACTTTTACGATTGAAGCACAAGAAATTTTGGAGCGACCGATTTATTTTACAGAATAAACGTTCTTCGATATTCTTTACACTCGGAAGATTTTTTTGATGTATTTGCCAGCAACGTGGAGAAAATGTTACAAAAATTGTGATTCTGCTGTACGAAGTCGAATATTAAAATAAAAATCATTATAATTCTGCGATATTTTACAGGAATCGATCAATCGAAGACTTTGTGTTTTTTACTTGTGTATTTTACACGATTGCCTGGCGGTATGAAACAAGAAAACATTTAAAAAAAATGCTACTTTGACATAAATATATATAATGACATTAATATATATAATAAATATATATATTATTATTATATATAATTATAATAATATTATCATTATTATATATTTTATTATTATATTATATTATATTATTATATATTATTATTATATATTTTATTATATATAATTATAATAATATTATTATTATTATATATTTTATTATTATATGTTATTATTATATATAATATATAATATATAATAATAATATATATATGAGGCGCCACTGGACAGGTGGTACCATCGAGCATGTGGTGATTCTATGAGCAAAAATAAGTCGGAAAAAAGGAACAACATTTTCCCGTCTCGTTTACGAGAAAATGAAGTTTCAACATATGCAGATAATACGTTTATTATTAAGTTATACAGGGTGTTACATTATGTTATATGTACGGGTGCAGCTGGGTTAAGCACTGAAGATCATGAGAGAGAACTTGGGGGCAGAACATTTAATATTCGGCGCACGAAGATGCATGGAAAAGCGCCTACAGATTGCTCTAGATTACTTACGAAACAAAATGTAAAACATTGCTGAACACTGATCGATTCATTCATCCCCGCTGTGGTTGCAGGAAAACAAACGAGTACCAGGAGCTCCCTGCAATCTCGTTGCGAGACGAGTAAAAGTAAAAACAAAATACCGTGTAATCACGACCAATCTAATTTATTCTCTGGCGCGAACGCACTTCCAACGGTGGAAGAAGGGTAGTAGCCAGTGATCATGAAAGAAGAGCGGTTGATTGTACTGAACAGTATTTGTGCCCGGGCTTTCCGAGAATGATAGGGGAAGGAAGGAAAGAAAGATTCGCATCGACTGTCGCGTGACGACGCACAGTGGAGTTACGGAAACTGGCCAGAAGTTAGTTTAAATGATCTTGTGTTAAATATAAAAATGTCGATTTCTGAGATAGTTGAATATCTATAGAAAACAATGTCGCAATAACTTCTCGCTAATGAAGCGTTCTGCTTCGTTCGAAGCCAAGAATTTTGTGACTGTTCTTTCTTGATTAGTTTCTCAATTAATGTTCACGCAATCAATGATTTTTATGTGTTGCAAAGAGATCACGTTAACCTTTTTTCTTTACTCTTTTCTTGGACTTTTTTCCTTTTTGTTTCATAAGTGTACACTGGATTTATTATTATTTCGACCGACAATTGTGAAGAACTATCATCGATAACTAATTTATCATCTCAACTTTTCAACAAATATCCTGTAACTGAAGTAAATCTACGAAACGTGTTTTTGAAATCTCCATTCCATGCAATTATTTCTTACCATTTAAGTTTCTAAATTGGATCCGTTCAACCTCCCCGAAAGCAAATCCGAGTAGTTTGGTCCAGTTTCAAAAAAGTTATTTCGCTTTCAAAGGTGTCCGAATATGAATGCAGTAACTATATATATATATATATATATATATATATATATGTATATGTACTTGTTTCTTCTTACGCTCGTTGTAACTGTGCTCTTTGTTTCCCACTGCGGAACAACATTATCGCATTAGCTGTTAATGCGAAGACAAAATTTCAGCAACCCTTTCTAAGGCTCGCCGTGCCTTTCAAATTGCGCAATTTACGAGAGGCAGCATTTCTATCTAAACCGTTTAATTATATATTTAACAGAGCGGTTCATCCGACGGATTATCAAAATACCGATTCAAAGAGAAAAGAATTGAAATATCTTGTAATTAGATTGTGGATTTTATGCGTGTATGACAAAAATCAGTATTTGTAACATCAAAAAAAGAAATGCAAAATAAAAACGCTATTTCTTTCCTGCGCTTCAGTACACTATCTCTCGTTTAGGACAATAATTTGAGATTAGAATGAAAATATTTTATTTAATTTTAATAAGTTAATATTATAATGTAATGTTTCAAATTTTGTTATATTAAATATATCACGAACTGTTGATATTTTCAATATTTCACCGTAGTACTTTCAATTCAATATATAATAATATATTATATAATATATATTATATATTATATATAAATATAATATTATATTATAAAACATTTTATTCGAAGAATTTACGCTCGAAATATTTTTCGAATAATATTTTATTCTCACAACTAGACTGCGGATCTTTATGCGAAATATCTTTATATATCTATAAAGATATATAATATTAATATTATATATATAATATAATATTTCTATAAGATCCGCAGTCTAGTTATGAGAATAAAATATATATAATATTTATATATTAATAAATATATAAATAAATATAAATATAAATATATATAATATTTTTATATAATATTTCCCATATATATAATATATTTATATAATATTTCCAATAATTTCTTCGAATAAAATTTTCTCATTATAATATTTCGAATAACTTCTTCGAATGAAATTTTATTCAAAATATTCATCGAAACAATGTAAAGAAAAAGTGCCGGGAGTCTCTTTCCCTCAACGTTGGTTTATTTAACGAATCTAAAAGTAAAATTTTATTCGAAAATACTCGGAGAATTTATTCGAGATACTTCTCAAACAGAATTCTATTCGAAGAATTTACTCGCGACATTATTCGAACGAGATTTCATTCGTGTAAATTCTTCGAATAAAACGTCGTTCGAACAGCGGCGCCCAACACTGCGACGAGAGCAAGAACGAAAAACACAGCTTCCGCTGCTTTCTCGAGTCTCGTCGTGCCCCTCGATTACGAAGGGCGCTCTGCTCTCTGTGCATCGGCGGTATCGTGAAAAGCGATCTTGATGCGACGAAGACGTTTAAAAGTTTGATGAAACACGTTTTATCTCCTCGATGCTTAATGCCGATGAACTGTGTTCCCCCGTGATGTATATCGCTCGATGCAACACGGTCTGTCTACGGTAACTCTGTTCGATCCTATATATCTGAGGCATGTTGTCAGTGGTGGTCGTGTCGATGTGGTTGTCTCTCGCACGAGCGTCTGTTGTTTTATCTATTCATGTTGTTATCGAGACTGTGACGCTTAGGCCGAAGTGTGGCCTTTCCTGTGGGCACGGATTTGTTCCGACAAAATCCATTCGAAGTGTTTTCTTTTGCTTTTTATCTTTTGTTCCTATCACGTCTATTCTATACTTCTCTATTTCTCTATTTCTCCGTACACGGTGTGGTTCGTATATTGTGGGGTCGACGGGCTCGGTGTTTTAATGTCGGTATTATTTTGTTGTAATTAGAGTTGATGTCGGTGAAAATGCTGTCTCTTGGGCGTGAACCAATCGGTTGGCGTTTACGCACAGTTCGAGACAGACCGAGTTCGTGCAACCAAGTTGTTCTCGCTTTTGCTCGGTGCTTGATTGTGATTCATGGTGGTTTTCGTGGTGGAGTTGTTGTTGTTGTTTCTTTGAATTAGATTTATTTGTTGGTCTCGGTGAAGAGATTTGTGCTGGTTACTGGAGGAGGTTCGGTGTGATGCGTTAACGGTGAAGAGAAAGCACAGGTATCACTTGATCAGAACACACGATGCACTCTATATGTATACATATGAATGTCGAAACGGGTCGAACGAAGTATGATGGAAATGTTGTGTGCGGTCCCGAGAGGACGACTTTTCCCATAGGAGTCGCGGGGTGTGAGAAGCAGAGATGTCACGGTTAACCCTTTCGGCACGAGCGCCGGATATATCCGGCATCCACCTGGTGACCAATATGGACGAGTGCCGAATACATCTGGCATCCATGTAAGCCGTATTTCTGTAGAAATGCATTCTTTACAGAATGTTTACAGGAAATATTTCAAGAAAGATTTAGAAACGGATTAAGCACGGTCATTACTTAACGCTTAAGAAAATCTTCGTACAAAAGTGGACCGACCATGCGTTATGTGCGCATTTTAGGCGCGGCACCCCGTACAGTGGGAGTGTCACGGCGGACAACGCGCTCGTACCAAAAGGGTGAACCAGCCCCGATTTTCTCTGACTTTAAAAGTTTACTTCCACGAGTTTCCGCGAGAGGCGCTAGTGAAACGTCGTCGCTCACTGGCGACGATTTTTATTTGTATACGCGTGGTACTGCTACGATAGTGTTATAGTAGCAGGAAGAGCGCGCGCACACACGTATACAGAATAGAAACTATTGCCGATAGTGCGGAAGTTTCATAGAGCACCTGGCAGACCTACTATCTTTGGCAAAAAGCATTCGAACACCTTGTGTTCTAAAAGCGCGACTTCTTTTTTTCCAAAACTGTGCCAAATGAACTTGAATTTTCTAAAATGTTAAGTGAAAACTAGTTTACCGTACAATCGGTGAAATACTAATTAATGATTCTCGTCTTTTGACTTTCTTATACGAATCTGGAAGGAAAACTTAAAAAATGCATTTTCTAGATATCGGTAAATGGAGTGGATCGAAAGTGTTTACGTACGTCTTTTGAAACGGAATAACTGTTTTTTATTAATTAGGCCGAGCGATCGAAATTTGTTTAAGATGTTACGAAAATTGCAATTACATGGTTGGGACGATGAAAGAATAAAGAAATTGGCTTTTTCAACTCTTTTATCTGAGCGCATAAGAATAACGTGAAAAATGTGTTTTTGATATCTTGATAACTTGTATGCGTATTGAAAATTTAATTGAATTTGAAAATTTAATCGAATTCAGTCGACGCGTCGTCAAGTTACAGCCAGTAAAAGATGTAAAAATGATCTGGTTGTGGTCGAAATCCGTAGAAAACTGCGATTTACAAAATCTTTAATTGTTTGTAGTTCATAACCAGACTGCGGATGAACGATTTTGTTATTTTTCATTTGATCTATTCATTTTTGTTATAAATGCACAAAATCCGCAATCTACTTGTAGCAACATGAACTGGTTTTGATGAAATTTTCAGCATGTACAGTGGTCGCAAAAATGTTTATACGCTTTCTAAAAGGCAGCAACCATTTTGAAACTGAACTAAATGACTTGATTTTTTTTTTTTTAGATGATAGAGGGACCAGTCTACTAGAAGATGACTGAAATAACTTATTTTCAATTTTACTATTACTTGGAATGACAAGAAAATAAAAATATCTCGTCTTTTAACATTTTTTTTTTTATGAGATAAAATTTAAAAAATGTCTTTCGTAGAGGCAACGTTTTCGATCAAATTTTCAGCGTGCATATAAGTTACCGAGATATTCAAAGACATCTTTTAAATTTCCTTTATATTCCAATATATTCTTTAAATTCCATTTTCTACATAATAGCAAATTTTCTAAGTAATAGCAAACTTAAAAAAAAGCTTTTTAGCCATTGTCTAGTAGATTAGTCCCTCTTTCACCTAAACAAATAAATCAAGTCATTTTCTTCGGTTTTAAAAAAGTTTTAAACGTTTTAAAAGGTGTACGAACACTTTCGTAGGCCACCGTACATAAGAAACCTACGAAACGCATTTTTTTTAAACTTTTGTCCCAGGTTCGGATAAAGAAGTGAAAGTTAAACGAGAGTTTTTTTGTCATTCCAAGCAATGGCAAAGTTCAAAAGACACATTCAGTCACTATACACTAACATTTAATACAAATCCTGTAACATTTAATACCATTTAATAACAGTTTCAGAAAACTTATCGTGTCTCAAAAGGTGCTCGAATGCTTTTCCTCCAGGAATTCGGTAGCAGAAGTAAACCTTTTAAACCACAGGCTATAGGGACGAATTCGGTGCACCTCTCCTTTTTTACTCGTTCATAACCGTGGCAGGAAACGATCCGGTTCGATTCGACCGCGTCGAGCGAATCGAGATCTCTCTCGGCCGCTCGGATTTGATTGAAAGCGAAAACAAACGATCCGGAGTATGATACGTCGAACCGGTGAAATAAGAGACGCAACAAGCGCGAACAGAGGAAATGTGGGTCGATCACGGTCTTTGCGAGCATATGGCTGGCCATTAACCCTTTCGCTACTATGGACCACTATAGTGGCTTTCCATATGATGCCACTGAGGTACTACGGGCCACTATAGTGGCCTTTCGTATGATGCCACTGAGGTACTACGGACCACTATAGTGGCTTTCCATATGGTGCCACTGAGGTACTACGGACCACTATAGTGGCTTTCCATTTGGTGCCACTGAGGTACTACGGATCACTATAGTGGCTTTCCATATGGTGCCACTGAGGTACTACGGACCACTATAGTGGCCTTCTATATGATGCCACTGAGGTACTACGGGCCACTATAGTGGCCTTTCGTATGATGCCACTGAGATACTACGGGCCACTATAGTGGCCTTTCATAAGATGCCACTGAGGTACTACGGACCACTATAGTGGCCTTCTATATGGTGCCACTGAGGTACTACGGACCACTATAGTGGCTTTCCATATGGTGCCACTGAGGTACTACGGGCCACTATAGTGGCCTTTCGTATGATGCCACTGAGGTACTACGGGCCACTATAGTGGCCTTTCGTATGATGCCACTGAGATACTACGGGCCACTATAGTGGCCTTTCATAAGATGCCACTGAGGTACTACGGACCACTATAGTGGCTTTCCATTTGGTGCCACTGAGGTACTACGGGCCACTATAGTGGCCTTTCGTATGATGCCACTGAGGTACTACGGGCCACTATAGTGGCCTTTCGTATGATGCCACTGAGGTACTACGGGCCACTATAGTGGCCTTTCATAAGATGCCACTGAGGTACTACGGACCACTATAGTGGCTTTCCATTTGGTGCCACTGAGGTACTACGGGCCACTATAGTGGCCTTTCGTATGATGCCACTGAGGTACTACAGACCACTATAGTGGCCTTTCGTATGATGCCACTGAGGTACTACGGGCCACTATAGTGGCTTTCCACTTGGTGCCACTGAGGTACTACGGGCCACTATAGTGGCCTTTCGTATGGTGCCACTGAGGTACTACGGACCACTATAGTGGCTTTCCATATGATGCCACTGAGGTACTACGGACCACTATAGTGGCTTTCCATTTGGTGCCACTGAGGTACTACGGACCACTATAGTGGCTTTCCATTTGGTGCCACTGAGGTACTACGGACCATTATAGTGGCTTTCCATAAGATGCATTATATTGCATAATGTTTTATTTCCTCTCATACTGTAAATTAAAGAGCGCATGCTAAGACGTTATAAAATACCCTGGAATACCCTTTATTTATAAATACCCTTTAGAGAAAAATTTTTTCGTTCGAAAAATTCATTCAATTCAAACTTCCGACTTCCGCTGACGATCGCCGTCGCGTAGCGTGCAGTGATGTCGCAGCGCTCTGTTCAGCAGAAGTACCGCGACGGAGAATCCGCCCGTAGCGAAAGGGTTAATGCCGTGAACACGTTAGTCAACCACAATGCGATAAGAATTCGCGTTGTTCCGCGAATAATAGCCCGGATGTTTGGCGGTCCATTGCAATCGTCTTTATTAGCGGGCGTACGCGCGCGTCGATAGCCTAACACAATCTATGGGTTCGTTATTGTAGCGGTATTAATCCTGGACGAATAACACGGTAAGCTGGTGGCCCATCGCCGCCGAAGTCTGTCAATTAACGTGTTACGAGGGCGGATCGGTGGATCACCTTTGGTTTTGTGTGATATAATTAAACGACAGATCGGAGCTAAATATAAGCATGTGTGCCTGTTCGAAGTTAATTTCGGGGTAGACACTGAGAAAATACTTCTGTGTTTCATATATTGTGTATGTAAATTGGTATTGGTACGCACATACATCGACTTCAAGCCTGACAAACAAACAGCTAGATACGATACAATTTCATGCCATAATTATCTTGCTGTGCGATACAACGAAGTACCTGTTCGTTTCCAATCGAGATCAAAATCAACGCATGCTTTCTTTGCGTTACTGTAAACATGGGTGTTTATACCGGTGTGTGTGTGTGTAAATAAATTAAATTAAATTGGATATTGCCCGTCCAAGAATGTAAGGATTTATGAACATCGATCGGGACAAACTTTTTTTTTAGAGAATTAAACTGCGGATAATCTGCGGCCGCGCCGCATTCCAAACAAAACGGCCGAAAGGAAATGATTTACGAATGAAATTCTTGTCACGTTTTACGGCTCATAGTTTCAGAGAACGAGATAGAATCTTCGATATTCTTTAAGAGCGGAGAGACATCGATTTCTCAAAATTAAACGGGAACTCGTAACAGACTCGCCGTCTACTCGAAACGACGATGTTGGGAATTAATGTATTGTACAGGGTGTCGATAAAAGTGGATAACGTTCGTTCCTATCGACGCACTCATTTATTTTACTATGCTTGTATAAGAGTACGTTAGCCTGCTCTTCGAATAAATAATTTTTATTAAATAATAAATTATTTTATTAAATAGAATAAATAATTTTTATGCAAGGCGACCCGTCGATATCTGTCACCTAAACGCGTCGGGAGCCGTTTCTTCTATAGAAAAGTACTCCAAAGAAAATTTGTAGGCTCGAATAATCGTGTCTTGTCTTCCGAAATCGTCCATTTTCGTCTATAAACCGAGGGACAATTGAAGAGAATTTACTATACATATTGTAATACAATTAATTTTTTCCTATATTGCTCTATATTACCGAAATTTGTAGATCACTTTGAATATTTGAAACGCAATGCATAAAATTTAACTACACCACTGGAAAGTGCGTGTAAAACTAAATAACAAACTATAAGACAATATGGTTCCGAAATCGAATACTCGCCGAGGCAATGATTAATGTGATTTAATATTGTTCGATGCAAAAAAAAAAATGCTGAGAATGTTGAGCATTCTGATCAACACACTCTTCTACATCGAACATAAGTTAATAAATATCTCGGCGAGCATTGGACTTCGGACTCATATTATCTTATATTTTTTTAGTTATTTCCTCATACTCTTTCTACTAGTATAGTCAAATTTTATGCACTACGATTACAAAATTCAAAGCACACCCACAAACTTCGATAAAAAAGCAACAGAGAAGAAAATTAATTATATCAGCTCATGCTGATATTCCATGCTCTAAAACTATTATTTGAAACATCTTTCTACAAAAGAAAAGATTTTCGTGTAATTTGCGTAGCAGAGCTTCGTGGACCACCCGGTATTTTGCTGGAGAAGCAAAATTTGCATTTTTCTGCTAAAAGTTTATAACACGATATTATTCGTCTGCCTGATTTGTGTATCATACGCGGGTAACCGCTGGAAAACCTGAGAAACCATCGCGCGTTCCGCTGCAAGAATGTGGAAAATTTATCGTAAAAAAATTTCTCCCATATTTCTATTAACACCCTGTACAGCAGGACTGGCACATGGCCGTTATAAATAACGCAGACGGTATTTAGACGGTAAGTAGGGGGCTCGCGATGGATCGTCGTCGTCGTCGCCGCTAATTCAGTGACATTACGAGACAGTCCGTTCCGTGTGCCGCCCGAAATATCGATAGCGGATCATCACCGGCCTGCTGCTGAACACCGCTGACAATATTGCGAATTGCGACGCAAACAGTTAACCCTTAACACGTTCCCTGCCAGACCGTTTTTTGAAGACTTTCCGTTCAAGCCGCGTGGGGCGTACGCGCCCCACGCTTTACATTTGTATTATTTTGTTTCTGGCGTATGCTTTACAATAATTAAAATAGTGCAAAAATCATAATTATCAAGGAAAGGTTGTATAGTTTAACATGCATAACACAGCAAACCAATACATTTATTTTTCTAGGAATTACTTTAACAAATACCTGGCTGATCATTATTATGCCAAGCGAGTTGCATCCTCACATATAATTTTTTTTATCATGCCTATATTAGTTTAAAATATAACATTTTAGTTAAATTCAAGTTTGTATGCGATTACAAAGGGATGTTACGATGAACTTTGTTAAAACATGGCAAACATAAGTGTGGTTTATCCACACAACTATCGCAGAATGTTACAACTTTTACAGTACTATAGAACTATAAATCAATCCCAGCTTCAGTGAAGCAGTAAGTATTGTGTCAACGACACGCGAATAAATGACTGATCGGAATAAGAGAAATGCAGTTAAAACAAGTTACAGTAAAGAAAAATTGCCCATCACGCCGCGTGGGGCGTATACGCCCCACGATTAAATGAGGGCATCAGCAATAGTATTAAGATGTCCATAATTGACTGCATAATGAATTTTTAAAAAATTCTTCATTTTACAATGATAATACCAAATGGCTTGAACGGAAAGTTCAGCGTGGGGCGTATACGCCCCACGCGGCAGGGAACGTGTTAAATGCATATTGTTGCCAATTGTCTACATTCCAGCTCCACTGAATTTTATTCGAAAACCCGAGTATGCGCGTTTCCGAACACACGTTGATAACAATAGACGATAGACCATGTGTGAAATAATTATTTATAATTATTTTCGGCGAGTAAGTTGTATGTTTTTTGACATTTGAATGTGGTGGGTGATAACCTTCGATGTGTTACTTGGAGAGATATTTTCATTTTTCGAGTTTCCTGTAAAGGAGTGATTTATGCATTTGTTTATCCACTCGATTTTCGTTTCTGTGTCAGCTATACCTGGCCACATTTGAAATAACAATAATATTTTTTTCTATTTAACTACGTAAAACGATTATTGAGCAATAAGAAACATTTTTTAAAAGAATAACACCGCCAATATTAGGCAAAAATCTCTTAAGGTTTATTATTATATATTATTTGGAAGATTATTTCATTTGTCAATTTGTGAGATAAAAGAATAACGAAACAATTCATTATTAAAAATCGCTATTGTTTCGAATGGGTGCAAATTAGTTTTATCTTCAAATAAAAGTATTGAAAATAACGGTTCGACATGGATTATTTCGAATAATTATTTCTCATTTTAATTTCAAATATAATTTGCCCAGGCTGTCGTCAACAAACGAAACGTACGTTACGGCGCGACGTTGTAACGAATGGTATACGAACGATGTAACATAAACGCATCTGTCCCAATGATTGCTATGTTCCTTATCGCATGCCAATGACACTTAAACGTAATGAACATTCGTATGGATAAAATGACAATCGAAGCGTTAATTATTTTATGCATAATTAAAGAAAACTCCTGCCTTTACTAGATAAATACGATCCTTTTTGTCCGTGAAGGGTTGCTACTTTATCTCCTAAAATAAGACCGAATCAAAATGGAATCTATTTAGGTAGCTAAGGAATTCTAAGAAAGTCCAGAGAAATGAAAAATAACAATTTCTTGCACGAATCCAACGGGCCCAACTTATGTACTGCAGTATAATATTTCGTTTCAAACGTACGTGTCCCGTATACATGCGGTCGGGGTTGGTAAAGAGTTCACGTTCATATTGAAGCCAAAAACGAAACAACGAAATGATTTTCCCGAATCGTACGACGTTGTGGAAGAAATACTGCATATTGTCTTCAAACGTCCGGACTGTTTCGAGCTCAGAACGATGTTTCCTCAACCAGAAGAGGAAAGTCAAAAGTGGCTTTCGACCATCCGAGTCGATACGAACTCGAGTCATCTTTCGCACAAGTTTCCCCGTTTCTACTCTAACAAGACAGATCCAAAAGCATTCGAACATTAAAAGTTTTCGTTTCACGCGTATACAGGGTATCCCGAAAAAGTCTCGCGATCCGGAAATGACGGGTTCCTCGGATCATTTGAAGCAACTTTTTCCTTTACGAAAATGTTCTCCGAGGCACCGTTTATGAGTTATTAACGAAAAACAGTGACCAATAAGAATCGAGTACGCGAGACGGCCCAGCCAAGCAGCGCGCGAAGCCCAGTTCCGCTCATTGGCTCGGTCGCCTCGCGCCAGCCGAGCTCGCCTCTCATTGGTCAGTGTTTTTCGTTAATAACTCGTAAACGAAGCCTCGGAGAAAATTTTCGCAAAGGAAAAAGTTGCTTTAAATTATACAAATTCGATTATTTATCTTGGGAACTGAGGCTTGGACGAACAAATGTTATTTTACATTTCTCTCTAACATTTTCCACAAGGAATCTCGCTTCTCATTACCTTATCCTTTTTAGTTTAACCATTATTTTCCATCAGATCGTCTAAATAAATTCAGTCTTGTCATCGTTTTAAATGTGAATCACGTTCTATTTTATTATTCATATTCTACTTGAATCCATCCCTAATCACGAGTCTAACTCGTTGTTACAGTGCAAGGGGCCAATGAAACAGTTCTCGCGGATCTACATACACGCTTCTCGCGTGCCTCTAATTAAAATTCGAACACCATGATTGTACGTGTACCCGTGAATTTGATATTTGTATCGGGACCACTGGTTTTGATTTTTTTCGATACTCGTTCGAAACCGCGAGCTTCATCGACGACCCATCGTTAACAACGGCCAGCGGTGTAAAAACGGGATGGGGTTGGTCATCGAGATTTCCATGTTGCATACCTCGCAGCTGCGCGCAACTCGTCGTTCCATTAGCGGGGAGGATACCACCCCGAAGGTTAAAAAAGGAAAAATCAATTCAGAAAAAAGCAGAACGTTATGTCGAAGCGATATTTCGAAATTCGAGCGTTTAGCGATCGAAGGTAAGGCTTAAAAAGATCTTACTTTATCAGAGAGAAAAATCATCTTAAAATTTCTTTTATGTGTTTTTTTTTAAATTACGTTCTTCAACCTGGCCGTCACGAAATCTTCGAAACTATACATCCGATTAACCTCAAATTTTATGGAGTTGTTCTGAATAGAGCGTTCCGCAATGTAGCATACGGTCTTCTCGATATGACAATCGTTTAACTTTTTATAAGCATTTAAAGTTGACTTTCGTGATAAAAACTTCTTCGAACCGCGGCGATATCTGGAATTATTAAAAATTTTTTTCGAAAATCCGTACGCTACATTTTAGAGATAATAGTTCCTAATTTATTTAAGCTTTTAATTTAATTTAAGCTTTTAAATTCGGACGTTCCAGTGCCTGCCAACTGCGATGATCAACAATCATCAATGTTCTACATGAAGAGGTTTCTGAAACAATGAATAACTTCGCCGTTTTCTGTGATCTTAACTTTTCAAAAATGGAAAAACAACGCTGAAACTTACATTTCTACTCGCTTTTCGAAAGAATAAATCTTTTGTTTAGTAATTACCCATGCGACGAATTTCCAAACTTTCCGACCCAGGGTGGCGTCTCCTATTAACCCTTAGCACTCCGAACCATTCTGGACGTTGGCTACCAGCTACTCAGCGCCACTTTTCGGCGGAAACGGGCATTTACAGACCCTCGTATTATTTAGTATGCTTTTGGAACTGACTAACATATTATAATGATATTGGACTTATATGAATTTGGCTGAAACCGAGAAATTTGCAAAAAGATCAATGTTTTATTTTTTATAATTTTGTTATTGTTCGTTTTATAATTTTGTTTTGTTGTTGCAATCGCTATCTATGCGAACTCTTTCTCTCGTCGCCTTGTTGCTTGGACGATATCGCTATCACTGCTATCAAAACGATAGACTAACTGTAGAAGAAAACCTTCTACAGTTAGTCTTTCTAACATATCTGTACAAACGTCTATCTGGAGCTCATCTTCGCTACTACTTGTGTCACGAGACTCATTCGTGTTCGAACGTTTTGCCATTGTTCTAATAAAAAATATGAATAAATACGTAGGTTGAAAATTTCTAATCGTTATTACTAACTCGCAAGATGATATTTACCAAAAAAACTTTTACCAAACAATTTATTTACCAAGAGACGAATCACTTTTCCGATTTTCTTACTCGTCAGATCTATCTATACCGCTCGACGCTTCGAACCAGACTGAGTTCAGCTTTGAAAATCTTTTCCTCCAGATTTTATGATTATAAATCTCACTATACAGTGCGTGCTATGTTCGCATACCGATCTTTCTTCTACGAACTTGCCTTATCGCTCTTTTCAAGTGGCGCCTTCGAAGTGCTCGGACCGTCGCGAGCACGCCTCTCGCGTTCTCGTCAAAACCCGCTGACATTTCTTGTATATATCTTAGTAATTTTGCTATATTTTGATTTGATGTCTTGCGCCATTTCAAGAGAAAACTTCGGGGAAACATGCGTGTCTCGAAAAGTTGCGCTGAAATAACCCAATTCCCCGTAATCACTGATAAACTTTAATGTCCCACGAGAGGGGACAGCGGAGTGCAAAGGGTTAAACTCGGTCCGAGGGGCGGAACGAGGTGAACAGAAAGCAATGCGCTGGACACTAGGCAAAACCCGGACGTATCGGCGAACCGGTTGACGCTAATGTTTCGAAACATTGACGAATCCGTGTCGACGGGAACGTGTTCTGCTCCGGCCGAACGTAATAGTCTCCTGTTGCCGATTTTAGAACACGAGAAAGGAAACCCCGCGATGAACTGTTTAACATGACCTGTCTCCCGGTTATTACGGTGTAACGCGTGTAAAGAGTACCCGTCACTGCTTTCGAGGAACATATTAAACTCGACAGCGCGTAAACTGTTATTATCTCGTTGAGTAGCGGATCCGTGTGTCATCGGAAGACCGAACGAGACGAGATTCTCTTGTTGGGACGATACTTTCAACTGCGAATGCTCGGATTAATCTCGGTTCTCTCACAGACGCAGTGAAATGAGAATGAATCATTCCTGCAGAATATCGAATAGCGCAGCTTACGGCTATTAACCGGATACGACGAAATATTTCGTCTTGTTTGATATCATGTTTGAATGTTTTATGACGGAAGATAATCCTTTCAATAGAAAGAAACTGAAAGAAAATTAAGAAAAACTTCTGAATAAAAGTATCTTGAAAATATGATGACATAATTGAGCAAGCTTGGAGCACCTTTTATGTCTCATGTTTCCTTTACCCGTTTAGTGCAAACTTATTCTTTGTGTCCCATTCATAAAGAAATATAATTTGTTTCCTTCAGTAATGAAACTATAATGAAATTATCGCAGTGATAAAACAAACACTGTGTATCAACATTTTTTAAAAAAAAGTAACAGTACTTCGAACAATGTTACGAGAAAAACGGGAAAGTATTATTTTAAGCAAAGAAAAATTAATTGCCTGACATGGCTGCGTATTAATTGGTGGCGGCTTCAAATTAGGTGCGATTAGATATGCCTAACGTAGTTACAAAACAAGTATAATTTTATTCCAGAAAGATTCACAGTTTCGCTGCGAACCGTACCATCGTTCCTAAAAAAGATAATGCAGACGAAGAAAATTACATTACAAGAATATTTCATCTTTCTCTCTAAGAATATTTTATTTTTTTATTTATATATTTTATATTTATATTATATTTATTTTATTATATTTATTTATTTTTTTATTATATATTTCACCTTCCTCGCAAGAAAATTGCTAGCTAGATTGAACGTGAACACTGTGTATGTATGTAGTCCTCGGCTATGAATTTCACGATTCCAATTCTTCCAATTTGTACAATTTTCGAACAGATATTGCACCGCGTAGAAATTGAAAATATACAGAATACTCGATCGTAATGGATAGTTTAAATATTTGTTCGAAACTTCGATAAAAAAAAAGTTAGAAAACGCGATCTTCCTATATTTCCTGTCATTCCAACTAATTTGCAATTCTTCTAAAAAATTTCTTTTCCATTATTCAGCATAAACTAGTCCCTCTAAAATCTAAACAGACTCTCAAAGCGTATTCGTTGCAACTTTAAGAAAGCTATTTCTTCTTAAAACATGCCGGAACATTTTAACGAGCTTATCGTATATCCATTTCTCGACCATGAATTCCTCGATTGCAGTTCCTCCGATTTGTACAATTTTCGAGCAGACATTGCGCCGCGTATATTTTCCTATATTTCCTGTCATTCCAACAAATTTGCAATTTTCCCAAAAAATTTCTTTTCCACTGTTCAGCAAACCAGTCCCTCTAAAATCTAAACGGACACTCAAAGCGCATTCGTTGCAACTTTAAGCTTAGCTTATCGTATATCCATTTCTCGACCATGGATTCCTCGATTGCAGTTCCTCCGATTCGTACAATTTTCGAGCAGACATTGCGCCGCGTGGAAATTGAAAATGCGCAGGATTACTCGATGATAATGAATTCCGATTATGACACGCGAGTTCCGTTTCGGTCCCGGCTGGCTCGCCCGGTTAGGTCTCCCGCGAAGCCATGCACTTCGACGAAGTGCATTGTGTGTATCAACACCGAGCCGTGTTTCTCTTGAATTTTTTTCCCAGTGTACGTGCCGAAGCGCGGCCGAACGTAATTACCGGACTAACCCCGTGTTAATTACACCGTTACAACCGTCGAGTGTTGCGCGTTTCTGCGTGCACGCGGCCGCTTGCGCACGTTTTGAGCAACGAGGATAATTTGTCTCGCAGTAATATGCACCTTTTATGATCAGACGTAAACAGTTCACCGCTAAACGAGCCCACCGTTCTCGCGTGAGCCGGTGAAATATGTTATCCCGGGAGTGGTATAGCACCGCGCGCGGGGAACCAAATAAGTCTAAAAGAGAAAAACGAACAAAAACGGAACAGCTGTTCGTTCGTTCTGCGTTCCCCCGGTTTAATGAATTTATTGCTGGCACACGTGACTTCGCTCGCGCGTATAATGCGCCCCTAATGAGTGAACTTAACGGGTTCACTCTGATGGGTAGATTCCCTAACTGTTACAACAGAAACGGGAAATAACTGAAGTACGGCCATGAAATTTTCCTTGAAATGATTTCGGTTGTCAATAATTACTATAAACTATCTATCTATTACTATAACTACTCTATCTACTATAGAGTAGTAGAGTATAGAATAGACTAATAAACTATCTATCTATTACTATAACTACTCTATCTACTATAGATAGATAGTTTATTAGTCTATTCTATACTCTACTACTCTATAGTAGATAGAGTAGTTATCTATTACTATAACTACTCTATAGTAGATAGAGTAGTTATAGTAATAGATAGATAGTTTATTAGTCTATTCTATACTCTACTACTCTATAGTAGATAGAGTAGTTATCTATTACTATAACTACTCTATAGTAGATAGAGTAGTTATAGTAATAGATAGATAGTTTATTAGTCTATTCTATACTCTACTACTCTATAGTAGATAGAGTAGTTATCTATTACTATAACTACTCTATAGTAGATATATAACTACTCTATCTACTATAGAGTAGTTATAGTAATAGATAGATCTATTCTATACTCTACTACTCTATAGTAGATAGAGTAGTTATAGTAATATAGACTAATAAACTATCTATCTATTACTATAACTACTCTATAGTAGATAGATAACTACTCTATCTACTATAGAGTAGTTATAGTAATAGATAGATAGTTTATTGGTCTATTCTATCTACTATAGAGTAGTTATTGGTTATCGATAATCATTGTAAACGATGGAAATAGTTTTTCGGTTAGAAATATTTGTTACAAATGGATCCATGACAAGAATTGCTTTTTTGTTAAAAATAGCAAAACGAGAATAGCAATTGTTCGCAGGCAATCATTATAATTGACGAAAGCAGTTTCTGGTTATGGATAACTATTACAGAGAGAACGAGAATCGTATGAGCTGTTTATTTTGAAAATGGCATAAGTCACTTTGTTTTTAAGTAGATATAACACCGTTTAAAAATATGGATGCTAACTTTCGAGAAGATTTACTTGTATTTGTTATCTCAGGATACTGATATTTTTCTCAGTGTAAATAATCAATAATAACAATTTTCATTACGGTAAAGTGACTTATGCCACTTTCAAAATAAACGGCTCATTTCGTGAGCTGAACTTTCAACTATGTGACTCGCGGTCAAAATCTTCATCAAAATCAAAATTTTCATTGAATTTCAGAATAGAAATGTCGTCGCGAATCTTCCATAATAGTTTTCGGAAACCTTTTTAATGGAGAACAGCTTTTCGAAAACAGACTGAAAGACTTAAAGTTTCTGGAGACGTTAGGCAGACTAATTTACTGTATAACGACTAAAAAGTAAAGTAACTTATGCCACTTTCAAAATAAAAGGCTCATATATTGGTTATGAATAACTATTGTCGATTTTATTTTGGTTACAGGTAATCTCGATATCGACAAGTGAACACTTTCTATTTCTTACTTTGGACTATCGTCAATTATTATTATCGTTATCAGAGCGTGCATTTGTATGTAAAATCGTGGTAAAAAAAAGAAGATTATCGAACTTTTCTTGTAAATAGTAAATCTGTTTGCATTACATTTTTTGCTGTACATACCTCTTCACTTCTTCTGCAGAGAGTTCTCGAATTACCGTGAAGCGTATCAAGTTTATATTAACACTTTTTAATCGAAATTTCAAGAATCGAACGTAATCGAAATGAAATTTTAATACAGGGTCGAGAAATCGATTAATACAGCGTCAAATTACGAGCGTCAAGAGATTCGAAAAACTGCAGATTTCTGACAGTTATTGGTGCGAAAGTGTCAAAAGATCGTTTAATTTAATTCAATCAAGTTAATTGTTCATAGCTCGTGTCCAGGTCAATCGATTTCGATGAGATAATTTTCAACGTAAGTTACAGAATGCTACAAAAATGCATTTCTTATACATATTTCCATTACAGGCTCAGATAAAAATGTTAAAGAAACGAATAGTTTCTAATTTTCTTTTGTCATTCCAAGCGATCGCAAAATTTAGAAAAGCATTATAATCACTGTCCAGCAGACTGGCCCCTTCTCTCATTTAAAAAAGCAAATTCAAGTCACTAAGTCCGGTTGCAAGAAAGCTTACGAAAGTCATTGTACACAGAGAAAACTAAAATTTAAATGTACTATTTGCTTACCAAAGAAAACATTTCATATTTTTATCCGACGTTTTCTGGGCTAACTAACTAACTCTGCCTCGGTCTTCCCTAATATCTGGTTGTTAACACGTTCCGTGCCGAGCTTTTTTTACTCGAATCTTCACACTTTGATATTTTACTAAAACTTGATGTATTACGTGCAATTATTAATTCTCTCGTACACATAACAACATAACAAAAACTTATCAACGCCCATTCTTGCGGTGGAAATTGATTCTTCGGTTCTAAATTTCTGGTAAACAATTTGTTCAGTTCACTAAGTAAACATGCAAGCGTGTACCATCGATGGTACACGTGGCACGGAACGTGTTAATATCTGGCTTGTTCCGTTGAATGGACACGTAAGGAAATATTCCGATGTTCGCGGACAAGAAATATAGACACGGTTAACCCTTTCGATACTACGAGCCACTATAGTGGCTCTCCATAAGATGCCATCGAGGTACTAAGGGCCACTATAGTGGCCCTCCATAAGTTCGATCGTTTGTAGCGAATAAAGTCAGTGCTTACTGCAGAAAGCTAATTCACCTTATTCTTCTCTCAACAACGGATAAATAGATATGCCTTATTTTTTTCAATTTTGTTCAACTTTATTTGGATTAACCCTTTTGCTACGGGCGGGTTCTCCGCTGCGGTACCCCCGCAACGATCGGCGTCTTGTAGCGTGCAGCGATGTCGCAGCGCGCCGTCCAGCAGAAGTACCGCGGCGGAAAATCCGCCCGTAGCGAAAGGGTTAAAGAAAAAGAAAAAAAACGAGACGAAGAGCGTCGCGTTACGATTGGCGCATTTGCTTCGGATCGAGGATTCTCGAAGCGAGACTCGCGCTCAAATCCGATTACTCTGAATTGGAAGCCTTCGCCAATTGAAACGTGCGATACCAGTGTGCGCCCCGACTCAAGAAATGCTCGATTTAGCACCATTAAAATACGATTTCGAGCAATTTTCGATCAGGACCGCGCGAATTCGGGCGCAATCTCCATTGGAAGGTGTTCGAAATCGGGTCCCGTCGACTCCGCGGCGTGTACCAATTCGATTTCCATCGGAATTTTGTTCTCCCGCCGATTAGAAAGCATTCGGAACCAGTTCGCCGCGCGCGATTCGAAACCGTTTAGTCCGAAGTTGCCAGGCGACGTCCAAAGCACTTCTCGGATCGCTTCGTTTCAGCGGAGAATCGACTTCGATTCATCTCCGGTTGAAAAGGCAACCGTTACCGAGCGAATGCGCGACAGGCATCCCTAACGAAACCATGCGACGGAATGTGCGGTCGCGGACCGTAAACGTTGGTGGCGGAGCCGTGACCTATGAGACACTAGGGTGCCCGGGTTACCCATGAGAAATTACCGGAAATTATCCGAATACCCGGGTATCTCTTGAGATAGCCGGGACACTACCCCCGAATCACTATTAAAAGAACTCAATTGCGGAAGGTGTTCTCGTTTGCGGAACTTTTGAAAATGAAACATGATTCGCAAATTAAATTAGAGAACGAACAAGAAGGATCCGTTCTATTAAAAAGATACGAAGAAAATAATTTATTATACGGTGTATTATATGTCCTCATTTAATTAACGTTTCCACGTGTACGCTACAGTTCACGTATAATACATTATAAAATATTGTAATTTCTACTGTGGAGACATTTTGGAAGCTTAGTATTATGTGAGCCTTTTATTTCGAAAGTGGCATAAGTCACTTTTTCAAACAAATCGAGTTAATGGTAACACTAATTATAATCGAACGGTATTTTTTCATTTAAAAAAAAAAAAGTGACTTATGAAAAAAAGTCACTTTCAAAATAAACGGCTCATGTATAGATCCAATCTTGGGCTCGGCGAGACTCGAGGAACTTTTTAATTGTAAATAAAATAAATGAATAATTAGCGTTAAAATAGTGATAGCTTTTGTAGCCAGTTCGCAATGTTTTTTGAGAAAGTCGTTTGTTGCCGAATGTTGTTCCTGGTTCTATCGTGTCACTGTCGCCGGCGACAACTGCTGCTGCCGCCTCGTGTTGGCTGTTCCTGCTCGAATCCCCAAAGATCAAAGAAAAATAGGAAACCCGAGGTAACAAAGGCAACGGAAACAATACAGCGTGGACAGTTTCGAATTGCATTGTCGCCGTCGACATCAACGCGAATAAAAGAATATACATATTAAGTTGTTGCGCATGAACAGCGTCGACCACTGATAGTTCTCCATCTTTCATACTGAGCGGTGTTTTGTAATTGGTACTTTTGCCTTATTTTATATTATCACCCCAGACGAATTAAGTAATTAGTAGATAGATCTCGCGTACCGCCAATCGTAGTTAATCTTTTAGGTACGGCTGTACGGTATTTCTCTGGACGGCAGAGTCTGGTGTGTACTGTACAGAGTCTGATACTGTATATACAAGGTGTCCCAAAAATGTCTCGCAATCCGAAAGTGGCGGGTTCCTCAGGCCATTCGAAGCAACTTTTTCCTTTACAAAAATGTTTTCCGAGGCACCGTTGACGAGTTATTAACGAAAAACAGTGACCAATGAGCGGCGAGTTCGGCTGGCGCGAGGCGACCGAGCCAATGAGCGGAACTGGGCTTCGCGCGCCGGTTGACTGGGCCGCCTCGCGCCAGCCGTACTCGATTCTTATTGGTCACTGTTTTTCGTTGATAACTCGTTAACGGTGCCTCGGAGAACATTTTTGTAAAGGAAGAAGTTGCTTCAAATGATCCGAGGAACCCGCCATTACCGGATTCCAAGACATTTTTGGGACACCCTGTGGACTGTTGTAAATCGATGCGAAGACAAAAGAAGCGTGAAACAATGCATACGAAGACGATTATTTGGTTCAAACGATGAGCGAGTGAGCTACTAGAGCAAGCCACTATAGTGGCGCGTCGGGCCTAAAAGGTTAAGGGTTAAAACGTGTCACGAATTATGTGCGTTGCTTCGCTGTGAACAAAATCTTTCTAAAAGTCACTCCGTATGTTGGAACATTTTGGAACATGCACCGAGAACGCGAGGCGAGAAAATATAGCGATATCGATGCTGCCTCAGTGCGGACGCAGCTTTACGTTTCGAGAGGATCGCGAAACGACCGAATGCGGCGCGAGATCAAGCGGAAAAAAAGGTAGCGCGGGTCTACTGGGACCGGGCTGTGCATGCAGGAGTGACAAAAAAAGAAAAAGAAAAAAAATCGCGAGTTCTCGACTGCGTGTAGGCAACGGTATTCGAATCGGTATCCGAGTCGGTATTCGATCTCGCCCGCTCGTTTCTCGTCGCGTAGAAACGATCGTGTGCGGCTTTCAGCGGCGAACTCGCTCTCTTCCTTCTGTTTCGGAAATCCATCGAACCCACGTACCGTTCGTCGAGGAACAATCCGAACCGTTCCAGTGGTTCGACATTGCGAAAATAACAGCCGTCTTTATCCGCGAGTACATGGGGATCGGGTGCGACGGATCCAGCCGCGCGTGTAATTATATTTCACGAGGAGTGTACCTGCACCCGATCGGTTCGTCGGGTTCTTCTTTGGAAATTCGCGAGCGAATTTCGAACGCGTGTACACACGTCGCCGGCGTTGCGTCGACGATTGCGATCCATTTGTTCGCGGCGATGTGTCTCTCTCGTTTCGACCGAATCTTTTGCCGTTATTATCGCTGGACTGCGGGCACTTATGCGAAATGAAAATGATCTGCATCAATTGGAACGCATGGGAGCCAGGCATCATTTTCTTTCTTTTATTCTTTTTCCTATATTGATAATTATAAAATTATAAAATTATAATAATAATAATAAAATTAATAATAGTATAATCAAATAATAAAATTATCACATTAATTTGTAACGTTAACAGTATCACATTGATTTTGTAGCATTAACATTACTACATTAATTTTATAACGTTAACATAATCTTGACATTCATTTTATAATATTAACATTATCGTAACAATTTTATAACATCAATATTATTACAGTAATTTTATAACATTAACATAACCTTATTATCATGTAAATACATTCGTACATAATTATAAGGTATTATTTATTATTTTATGCTATAATTACTATTAATTATTTCCTTGTTACTATTATTATTTAATTATAATATTATTACTATAATAATTACTATTATTATTTAATTATAATATTATTACCATAACGAGTACACTATCATTCGCGTTTTCTTTGCATTTTCTCACTATTCTCGACTTTTTTTATATCCCTCTCTACCATAAATTCATGTTGTTCGTTCATGGAAATCAATTAGAATCATTCAACCATACCGCAGCATGAACTAGAACGATTCGAAAACCCATTGTTTGCATACAAATTAATTAATTACATTCTTTCCTGTCCTCAAACTCTCGATAGAGAGTTTCGCTTACAATAAAAATCGTGTTTCGCATTATTAGCGACATTATTATTTCTTCACAGCTGATCCGCAAAATCTTCATTCATCCAAATGTTAAGGTCAATGCGCCTACACTGCTCGGCTTCTGTGTCGTCCGTATAGCAAGAACACTTGTGTAATGAAAGTTCGCTGTTTCGAAGCAGCAAGCAAAGTTCATGAAACGAAACTTGGCCATTGAAATCGACTAAAAATCGACTATATAGCGTACATATTGGTATCACGATCCCATCCCTAGCACCCACTGTGTCACGCTGGGCACCTGTGGAACACTCGTTCATTTCACGCGTCATAAATATCAACATGCGCTTCCAGCATGACTCACTTTAAGATGGTCTTCATCCCCAGGAATCTGTTATTCCGACGCGTCCTTGATCTTCCAAACGGAGGAACGGCTTTCTTCCGGAGTGCACCAACGATTTAGCATCAGCCACCCCTGGGCCGCCCCACGCGCGGCCCCCTCGAAATCCCTTTTGCACTTTTACTCTCGTCCAGCTGCGCGTTAAAATACCACGAGCCGACGACAGGTTCATGCTAAGACCAGTCATCAAGATTCCTCGTAAATCTTTCACCGTTCAAATAAATACAGCACGCCCGCTTCAGGAACGTAGCGAATAATATTTCGCTTCTTCGCGTATGTAGGACTCCTCCTCATCTTGCACGCGAGATGTATCATATATGTATAGCGAAAATTCGAGTTCACCGGTTCGTTCGTTTTCCTTCGAGCTTGGCACACCGTCGCATTCTGGGACAACGTATCTTGGATAACATTGAACGCGAATTTATTCAACGACGGTATTTAATTAATTCGCTGTTCTTCGATGAATCTATTATATTTCGTTTCGAATGACTTTTGCGAATAAATAACGTGACTATAATGTGCAGATTATGATGGCACAGGTACAGTGACACGAAGGACTGTTCATACATTTTACAAGCTATCAACTGGGTAATCTTCAATTCGGAATATTTGCTGTTGTATATATGTTGCATAAAGTTTAATTTATGTAATATATAGAGTGGCGATAAATAGGGGAATATAATTAGGTCTACCAGAAAGTTCTGTCCGTTTGCTAAGTGAAAGAACACACACGCACATAAATTTATATTTATATATTTATTATATTATATATATTATATATTTATATTATAATATATATATATAATATATTATATATAATAATATAATATATATAATATAATATAATAATATAATATAATTACATAATAATATAATATATATAATATAATATAATAATATAATATAATTACATAATAATATATAATATATTATATATTTATATATATATATTTTAAAATATATATTAATAAATAAAAATTTCATTCAAGAACTACAGGGTGTCCCGTATTTTTCCGTACATACCTCGAAAGCGTGTTCTAACAGTAGAAATACGACTAAAAATGTCACTCTATAAAAAGTCCACAAATGTTTTGTTGAGAAGCTACGATAAAAATAAGAAATATAAAAGATATGATAAGGCTAAACATATAAGAGACGAATTAATTAAATAAAAAACAACAATCAGCATCGCCTGCGGGAGAATCGACAAAATTGCAACCAAGTGAAATGAAAAATAAATTCAATAACTCGTCAATGTCAAATGTTCGTCAACAAAGACGTTACAGCATTACAAAGGTTTACGTTCCTTCTCTTACTAGCTGCCTCACTGCTGCAGCAATCGGTCGCTATTGGTCGAAAATAGTGAACGAAGATTGACGGCGGTCAATAACGATCGATAATTGCGGCAGTGGGACAGCTAGTAAGGGAGTGGGGGGGGAAATGTAAACCCAAAGTTGCCTTCTTGTTGCGCGAGGACTATAGGTATATTTAGCAGCGTTTAAATCATATCTTGTATTTTCTCACAAATTCTCAAGAAAGCATTTATGAATTTTTCGTTATACTAAATTTTAGTCTTGTATTTTTTTGCTGCAGTATGCACTGTCGAAGTATGCTCGGAAAAATGCGGAACACCCTGTGTAGTGCCAGTACATTAAGAATTACTTAATATACTGGTTTAATATACTAATATAATATAATATACTAATATACTGTGTTTAATATATATACTGGTACATAATTATGTACCAGTATATTAAATAAATAATTTATAATAATAATTTATAATATTAAATAATTCTCATCTGAATTATGTACCAGTATATTAAATAAACGTTTAAATAAGAGATGCTCAACTGTATACAAACGTAGCGACATAACTTTCTCTCCGCGACCTGTGTATGTGTGCATGGATCGGTGGAAAATCATATATTTGCAAGAAACATTCATAAACCATAAAGCGATCGTGGAAGGAGATTACGGAAAAACACGTCCGAATATTGCAAAACGTGAAATGGATCGTGGCTTGATTTAGCAAGAAGAATCTCACGGACGGAAATGTATATTTTGAGCAGGCTGAATGGCCCTGGTTCGAACTAATATACAAGGACTATACTGAAATGGAACAGGAGGTTTTATGTCTTCCGAAGAGAATTTCCAGACATTACGTCTCACGGATGTCTGGCTCTTGAAACGACTATCTAACGCGAAACAGAACAAACAGAATAAATAGGCCCACTTAGAAATCGCTCGTAATTATCGGGCACTTCCTGCATAGAAGTTTTAAGCGGGATCGTTTACCGAATAGTCTAAATTGTCTATAATAAAATTAGGCTCCTGTCATTCGATGGAATTCGATCGGAAACTATATATGTTGTACACGCTTTTATTACTCCAAATACCGAACACTAGATTTTCACGTAGATGATACGTCATTTTAATTCATATTATGTTGTAATTCATGATTAACGTTATTTAATTACTTACTACTTCCTAATTGTACGCCAATTGTAATCATAGCGTTATTTAATTACTTAGTACTTCCTAATTGTACGCCAATTGTAATCATAGCGTTATTTAATTACTTAGTACTTCCTAATTGTACGCCAATTGTAATCATAACGTTATTTAATTACTTAGTACTTCCTAATTGTACGCCAATTGTAATCATAACGTTATTTAATTACTTAGTACTTCCTAATTGTACGCCAATTGTAATCATAACGTTATTTAATTACTTAGTACTGTAGTATTGAGATTATAGTAGAATTGAGATTTTTGAGATTTCTCATGCATTCGATGATATTTATTGTTGATAATTGTTGATTGTTGAACACACAAATTTATATTTATAAAAATATACAAATGTATATATTATCTTTACGATCTTCTCTATTTCGTCCTTAATTTACTGCTTCTTGAATCACGTAAATATTGTTACCTTGTTTGGTTTTTACGAGCATTTTCCAAACCCTGGTAAAACCGTGAAATTCGGCCGGTTATTCTCGCATAGGCGCCTCTCTCTCGCATGGCACTAAAAGGGTTAAAATGCCACCAAAGTGGTGCCACCGGCATACAACAGATAGTCTTTCCATGGCACCCAGCGTGGCGCCACCGGACGGCATATAGTGTTAAAATCAAATCAAATAGAGATCGAAGCATGATACCACGGTAATCGGTACATTTGCTCTCTAGTCGAAGATCGGAGGATCAACGAGATACGGCTTTTCCTTGACGCTTCATTTCGGGATCGCTCGATGGGTTCGCGTCAGCCTGCGATACATTATCGCGGATAGGTGAAACGTCTTGGCGGGCGGGGTGGGTGGAGAGCGCGAGCGATCCAGTTCGAAGCGTGAAAACTTCCCGAATCGGCAATAACTTCGAGCATGCCCGCTTCGATACGGTTCCGAGAAAAAGGAACGGGGAGCATCGGCGAGCGACGCGGGCGCGGGGGAAAAATAAAAAGTTCGCCTAGCACCGATAAGCGATTTCCTCGGACCTGGCTTCGAGGTTTTCGTTGGCTGGAACACCTTTATCGCGGAACGCGGTGCGGGTCGAGGGGGGTCTCGACTGGGGTGGCTGGCGTGGGTGCAGCGGGGGAGGGCGAGCCTCGACATGTACGTAGTTCACGAACGTGGGAAACACATCAGGGAGAAATGTATCGGGAAATGGGTCGGGAATAATCGCCGTGTGAGAGATCGATCGTCCTATAGACGGATCGACACTGACTGGTGCGCCTCTACGTAGCTGAAAGAAAAATTCTAGGAAGTTGATATACTATTCTCGCTTCTCTCTATTTATTTTTAAAAAGTTTTACATATATTACATATTTATATAGTCTCTCTATTCTCTCCTTCTCAACCATTTGCACTCGAGTGGCGACTCTGAGGCACCATTAAAATTTGTTACATCACGTTCTAAGATAATTTTGATTTTTAACGAAGTTTAGATTTCTGTAATTGTTAAGGGCGTAACCGTTGCGCGAGTCACAAGAGTCAATTTCGTATGCATAAAATGCACTTTGTCGTATAAAAATACTATAAGCTAGGAAAATTATTCTAGATTTACAGTTGAAATCATAGCGTTCCATAATTTATTAAAATTATTAACACGTTCACGAGAATATATATATCGAGCGTTCGAACGAGCGAGCAAAGTCAGCCACTAAAATCTCATAAGTCTGTGAAGAAGAACTTGAAAGCGCGCGTTGATCCTAGCGCGGAGAACTTCAGCGAGATAAAATAGGTTGGCGAGGCAGGAAAGAATATTCGAATGGACACGAGTGTAACATAACTGGGAAATTCTAACGTGGGTATAATTTGCAAGTACGAGGGGAACACGTCCTTGTCGAAACGAAAGAAACGGTTCGTTAAGTGGACCACCGCCGAAAAAAAAGAAAAGAAATCGCAGAAACTCTTTCCGTGGGAGAACGCTGCCGCTAATGGGGAGTAAGAGTCGTTGTTCGGAAAACTGCGGTTGAAGAGCGGCGGTGCTTTCAATTACCGGCCCCCGGCTGCATCACACGCACATTCTCACGGCTTATTTGAAGACGCGGCCCAACGAAACGGTCTCGCCCCGCCGCGCCCCGCCGCGAGACTCGCGTATTCCATTTTCCGGGCGCAATTTCCTCGCCATCTGGCCGTACACGCATACTCGCGAGAGGCTTGCTTCTCCTTGCATAGTTCATTTCCAGCTGAATCGGGAACCTTGTCATTGCCATAACATCCACGGTCTGGCTTTGATTTCCTCGATGAGCGGAACTGATCTCGTATTTATCGAGCAACCCCGATGGACAATTGTTCGCTGGCCATTGCCGGTTCAAGGAAATTCAGATTTCGAAGTTATCGGTTCGACGTAGACGTGAATTCAATTCACAGATATCCTATAATGATTTTCTTCTGATATTCTTTGCGTATACAGGGTGTCCCCAAAAATGTCTCGTAATCTGGAAATGGCGGGTTCCTCGGATCATTTGAAGCAACTTTTTCCTTTGCAAAAATGTTCTCCGACGCACCGTTAACGAGTTATTAACGAAAAACAGTGGCCAATAAGAATCGAGTACGGCTGACGCGCGGCGACCGAGCCAATGAGCGGAACTGGGCTTCGCGCGCTGGTTGGCTGGGCCGCCTCGCGTCAGCCGTACTCGATTAGTAGCTCGCCTCTCATTGGTCACTGTTTTTCGTTAATAACTCGTTAACGGTGCCTCGGAGAACATTTTTGTAAAGGGAAAAGTTGCTTCGAATGACCCGAGGAACCCGCCACTTTCGGATTGCGAGACATTTTATTTCTCCCATTAATTAAATATCAATGTCCCTTCCAATGTCACAAATTCGTGGAAAATATTTTTCTATTAAAACAATCGAAACTGTAGAGACACAGGAAATTATTAACTATATCTCTTCGTCCATGTAAATTACGACGAATACGACGAAAAGTAAAAATAAATGCAGTCTTGTAATTCTTATCAAGCTATACACATTTGCCATTTTTATAGGTTGTGGTAGGTTTAGGGTTAATAAAGCCGAGAAGAGCGACATGGAAACATAGAAGCAGGCTACTTGCCTCAAGCAAGTTTATCGTCAGATAATTGACCTATCCGATGACACGAGTCAGTCGGAAGTAGAACGGCCTTTTACTTTCTTTTCATGTCGCGTTCGAAAGTGTCCTTCTCATGTCACCTCTCTCTCTCACTCTCTCCTATCTATACAGATTAGTAAAAAACTGTTAGCATGGATCGTAAACGAACCGGCGTCGACCTAAAGCGCGTCGATCGAACTGTTGCGTGCGCGGAACGTATCTATAACTTGTTGTTAATACGAACGCAAGTGAAAATACCCGATCGGTTCTGCGTGCGAGCAATTCTCCGCGGGTCTTTTTGCTAAAGTAAAGGGCAAGCAGGCCTCCTCGCAGCGCAAGCAGCAGTCTTACCGGTAAAACTGGAATAGCTGGAAACAGGTCAATGCAGTCTTATACCGGCTAACAAAGGTCGTTCATTATCGCGCGAGATTTTAATTCGATCGCGAGAGCCTGCATTGACCTATTTTCAGGTACGCCCTTTCATGCAGGTTAACTGCGTTGCGAAACGAGTGCATGTTTTTCAAAGCGAATCGGGGATGATCAATGACGAAAAGCAAACGCATCAAGCTTCCTTGTAAACCCAGTCGTGTTTCCCTGGATCAACTTCTCGCGGAAACTGCCGACAGAGCGTGAACTACACACGGTTCTTCTCCGTGCGTCACACCGGAGCTCGAATAAATAGATTAGACGGGTGTCACGCCCGCGGGGCTAAAACGTGGATCGAGATTCGAGTCGGTCGAGAAGAGCAGTTCCCGCGCTGCCCACGCGGAGATTCGGAAGTCGTTTCTGATATCCGTGTTTTCGTTTCGAAGTCGCCTTTCAGACGGGTATATATACAGTAATACGGTAATTTCTCCGTAATTTGTGCTCGGATTGCGCACAAAAATGAACAATTTAGGAAGAGGAGAAGAAGAACGCCGCGTGTCACAATATCAAGAAAATTGTGTTTTAATTGAGCTACAGAGTACAGGTTTCGCGTATTTATCAGTGAAGAATAGCGAGAAATCAAATCGTTGTATCAAATTCGATAGACTAGAAAAATGAAGAAACAAGAAAAGAGCGTAAATATCTGAATAATAATTTAACGTAATTTAACGTAATTTCATCACGTTATTATTCAAATATCTTGCGAATTGATAATTTTTTTGCTACGCTTGGTCCAGATCCATAATCCAAATGATATGATTCTGTTTAGGAAAAACAAAGTTGACCTTCATTAGCCGTTCATTTACCAAAAAATGAATTATGCCATCTTGCAGCCCTCCTCGGAGCCATTTAATTTTTGCAGCGAACATTTTATATATAATAACGAGTTACGTAATTCACAAAAAACACCTTGTACATATCTATGTATATTGTACATTCAAGTGGGCTCGGTCGGCTAAATAAATATTATTATTATAATTATCATTTTAAAAATGTTCGTAAGTCAAGATTAATTTCAGGAAAGATCGACAAGAATCGTAAGCACTTCTTCGAATTGCAGCATGCACAAATATAAAATAGGACGTGGACGAAAGAAGTTGCCTCGGAAACTTCAAATCGTAGTTGTTCGCTTTTTAGGAATGCAAGCGCTTGCATACTTATTTAACGGAACGCTCCCGATCACAGTAATCGTAACTAAACAGCCAGCAAATCGACCTGAAATCGTTCGAAGTTCGAAGCGAAACTGAATATTGGAGCTTCGAAATCGTGCGAAACGCGCGGGGCGAATCGTCCAGAAACCGAAATGAATCGAGAAGCAACCGGATCGGTGGGAACCGAATGTAAACACTCGATGATCGTGGCGAGAACGAAATTTTGTTCCGCTCGCGCCACGTGGAAAACGAGCAAACAGTTGCTAGCATGTCGCCGTTAGCGAGAGCAAAACGAAGCGAACCTGAGGGACGTCGTCGTCGCGACGCGCGTTGCAACGGCAACAGTAGTATATCTCATCGCGACCGGCTCGTGGAATCGCATAAGCAACGGCTCGAATCGGCCACTTTCAATAAATCCACCGTGCAAGCTCCGGTACCGTATATAACAGCAGCCTTGAATCCTGAAGGAAACTAACGTCTCGCGCTAATGACGCTGCTTTACAACTGTCCGCTGTAACGATCGCCTCTCGACTAAAGACTCGCTGCTTCTGGTTTCTGTTTCCACGTGTCGCGTCGGTGAGCTGTCTCCATGGGAAATTTGCGACAAGCTGTCCGAGACAGTTTCACTCGCGGGTCTACGAAACATTGCGTTTTATGGAGAACGGAGGCGAACAGCGAAGACGGTTCTGTAGAGAAGAGAAGGGAAAAATTTTGCGGTGAAACAACCGATGACACGGTGGATGATGGCACTGTATTATGTTGAATAACACAAGCAGCCTGCGGATATTTATGCAGAATGAAAATTATTTGCACTTGTTGCAAGAACCAGGAGTCGCCTATGAACAGATCTTTCCCGTTAATAATTATAGTAGGTTGAGTGTATCATACTCTTGGGTTGCGATTAATGAGAAAGCAATTTTACGCTAAGAAAAACCATACCAGCCGAGAAGGCCTGGTTGCTTTATTATATATTTTATTATTAAAAAAAAATTATATAATTTTTTAATATTATTATATTTAATATTTAATTTATAATAATAATAATAATAATAATAATAATATATATTATTATTATATATTAATATATATTATTATTATTATATATTAATATATTATTATTATTATATATTAATATATTATTATTATTATTGTTATATATTAATATATATTATTATTATTATTATATATTATTATAAATTAAATATTATAATATTAAAAATTATAATCTTTTTGTTTTAAATATCAATGATTTAATTTATAATATTTAATATATGATATTAAATATTTAATATTATAATAATTGTAATATTAATTAATTTTAATATTATATATTATTTTCTATACACTATATAAGAGCAATTGGACCGCATGAATCTTGCGCGACGCTTGAAATGCGCCTGAACGTACAAAAAGAAAATTAGAATCTGATTTTCCGAAGGTTGTTGCCTTTCGTGCAGAGAAACGCAATAACGAACAACGCACAGAAAGAAACGGAATTACACGGTAAGCAGGCCAGAAGAATGCCTGGAAAAAAGTAATACACGCGAAACGGCATTAGAAGCCTCAGACAGGCGAAGCACGTGAACGATTCGTATGCAACGCGAAAGAATTACACGGCGCACAGTGGGGTATTTGTCCTCTTAAGAATGGCTCAATCTTTAAACTCCCTTAACTTCGTTAATGTTCATCCAAATTCAATAAGCCGCATGCCGTTTCGAAGTTCGAGATTTCTACTTTCCGACGATATGAACGATTTTTACTAAAGCTGAGTGTTTCGTGGACGAAATCTGTCCTTAAAGAGGAGCGCGTATCAGATCGTAAAGTTTGTTGATATTTCCGATCGTTTGGAATATGCAGCGCGAAGCGCATCGTGCAAAGAGCAAGCGAGCACGAGATTCGCTTGGCGAACAAGATTGAATTTACGCGGAACACAAGCGAAAACGACGACGAATGAGATTCGACGAATGAGATTCAACGCGTCGAGATCTCGCCGGCGAGACGAATCGGAGAGAGTGTGATTTCCACGAGACTAGCAAGCGAGTAAACGGCGGCGCTTAAAACAGAGAATGTATTGTTCGAAGGCGGAAACGCGACTGACGTGGCTCAGGCAATTTAGTCGACTGTGAAGAAGCCCGAGCGAACGATTAATCGCGGAGACCGATATCGAGCAATTCTCGTTATTGGACCTTCGGAGCATCGAGGTTTGTTCTCTCTCAAAAGAAACTTTACTGAAGAAACTTTATACTTTGCATACAGGCTGCCGCGGTTTGTGCTACATCGACGTCTACGATATTATACGAATTACAATTGAAAAGAAGAAAAATTTAACGTTGAACTTTCGACCTTTGCATATGAGGAAGTTACAAGTAACCAGAAGATCATCTAATTCTATAAGCTGTTGCAATTTCATAAAAATTCATAACTTTACGCCTGTAAAGAGTTCGGCGAGAAATGTCTCTTATACTGCATTTCTAAATTAATCATTAACGTCTTAACTAAAGGACGACGTGTACACACGTGGAACATACATACGAGTATATATGTGTACACATATGGAAATGGCAATTTTACATCTTACAACAAATATACTCTACAACATACTCTCTATATACTCTCTCTATACTCTCTATATACTCTCTATACTCTCTATACTCTCTATATACTCTCTCTCTATACTCTCTATACTCTCTATATACTCTCTCTATGCTCTCTATATACTCTCTATATACTCTCTATACTCTCTATGCTCTCTCTATACTCTTTATATACTCTCTATATACTCTCTATACTCTCTATATACTCTCTATATACTCTCTATACTCTCTCTATACTCTCTCTATACTCTCTATATACTTTCTCTATACTCTCTATATACTCTCTCTATACTCTCTATACTCTCTATATACTCACTATACTCTCTATATACTCTCTATACTCTCTATATACTCTCTCTCTATACTCTCTATACTCTCTATATACTCTCTCTATGCTCTCTCTATACTCTCTATATACTCTCTATACTCTCTATGCTCTCTCTATACTCTTTATATACTCTCTATATACTCTCTATACTCTCTATATACTCTCTATATACTCTCTATACTCTCTATATACTCTCTATATACTCTCTATATACTCTCTCTATACTCTCTATACTCTCTATATACTCACTATACTCTCTATATACTCTCTATATACTCTCTCTATACTCTCTATACTCTCTATATACTCTCTATATACTCTCTCTATGCTCTCTCTATACTCTCTATATACTCTCTATACTCTCTATGCTCTCTCTATACTCTTTATATACTCTCTATATACTCTCTATACTCTCTATATACTCTCTATATACTCTCTATACTCTCTATATACTCTCTATATACTCTCTATATACTCTCTCTATACTCTCTATACTCTCTATATACTCACTATACTCTCTATATACTCTCTATATACTCTCTCTATACTCTCTATACTCTCTATATACTCACTATACTCTCTATATACTTTCTATACTCTCTATATACTCTCTATACTCTCTATATACTCTCTATACTCTCTATATACTCTCTATACTCTCTATATACTCTCTCTATGCTCTCTCTATACTCTCTCTATGCTCTCTATATACTCTCTATATACTCTCTATATACTCTCTATACTCTCTATACTCTCTATATACTCTCTCTATACTCTCTATATACTCTCTCTATACTCTCTATACTCTCTATATACTCTCTATACTCTCTATATACTCTCGACAAATATACAACAAATATACTCTTACAATAAATAAACAACTATATAAAATGCTCGTGAAATATATTTATAAATCTCGCAAATGAAAATTGAAAATCGTGTTATACTTCAATTCAAAAGCGGACAGAACTTTCCGGTAGACCTAATAGTTTGGGACGATGATATGTATACACACACATATCATACATACGTGCTGACTAATTATATAGACGTTGAAATTTCCCGCGGAAACCAGCGGCTAGACGGACGCGGCGGAAAACTACGGGACATGTTCAAGTTCGAGATGATATCGCGATAGATTTATAGTGCCAGATGCAACTATATATTTATCGGAATGTGCGAGACACGGAATAGGCGGCCCGTAATTTTCGGTCGTCAGGCCATTACCTTCCGGCCAATCCGCGACCTGAGAACTAGTCTGATGCTGGCAAATTGCTAATTTGTCTGAAACTTCGCCGGATGGGGCGACGAGGAAACCTGACGAGGAGAGAGACAGAGAAAGTGAGATAGAGAGAGAGAGACAGAGAGAGAGATAGATAGAGAGAGAGAGAGAGAGAGAGAGAGAGAGAGAGAGAGAGAGAGGGAGAGAGAGGGATGGGCGAGGAGACTCGGGGTTCGTGGTTGCTGATGGGAAACTGGCTGAAGATAGGGCTCAATCTTTTCCTCGTTCCCGTTAAGTTAAAATGGTGAACGAGGCTCTCTTCTTTGCCATCGTCTTGCGACTACCATTCCATTTTAAGGGGACGAATGACGAGATAACTTAGGTACTCTCGACACCCGGAAAGAAACTCGCCGCGTCGTAAATACAAAGATTTCTAATTAAGATACGCCTCTGTGTCGGAAAATTAAAAATTTCGTCGCTGGGACAGCGCAGCTCCTGTCGGGGGTCCCCATCGACAATAGACGGGGGAAACTTCATCGAGCGGATTTTCTTTCGATACACATTTCCTCCTCCCCCGCGGCGCCGAGACGCTGAAGAACTCGCGATGAAAACTTCAGACTTGGCACCGAACAATGTAAATAATGGCAAGAGTACTCGGGGGACTTTCGTGCGGGATCAAAAGAAGGAAGAACCTGCATTCATCAGGCTTCATCTCTTATCGCATCGGGACCTTGCTATGCTTCCACCGTATACCGTGGGATCGCGAGCCTCGTATTCTTCGGGGGATCTATCTTCGGCGTCGCGTTTAACTCTTAAGTGTTTTCAGAGAGATTAACTTTCTTCGATCGCGGTCGTATCGGTGTAAGATGCCCTTTGTGATAATTCGACGTATTTATTTCGCTGACAGGGTGTGTGGCTCTTTGTCAAACTTACGTAGTTTTAGAAACGGGAATTGTAGGACGGAGTCGCATACTTCATGAAACATGACTAATATCGAATAGAGATTTTGTATTTAAAATAAAAATTGCCCGTGCTCTTACAAGATAGAGGAGCTATATAGTTGTTTATTTCGGTTACTCTGCAATGTCCCAAAGTTATTAAAACATCCCTTCCGCCCCCTGCCGCCATAATCATCGGATATCGATCCAATTGAACACATTCCTGTGACAGGAATTGAAATCGAAATTGAATGATTTAGCAGTGACTCGGTCGCAAAAGTTAAGATTGAGGAAATATGCAAGAATATCCCAAGTTTAACAATAGAAAAAACTAGTCGAGATTAGGATTAAGAACCTAGGTGTTTAAAAGGAGTTATCGATGCAAAAGGTTAGGCAACAAAATATTAAAATTACGTTCAAGTTTTTATCATTTTTGTACAATATAATATTTGCACGCTCAATTTTGCGGCAACGAAATAAGAATATCTTTGCGTTCAGTGTTAAATGTAGATAAACAGTTCATTTTAATGAATTTTCTTTCAAAGGATTATTATATATTTATATATATTTTTTCTTTCAAAGGAATATCCAAATAAAGTATATATTGTATTTATATACTTTTCAAAATGTCCGTTTTTCTTTATTTCCCACCTAATCACCATCGCCAACTTAGGCGTACGCGCAATTTTGTGAGTAACTGTACACGTAGAAGCAGATTAACAGTACCATGCATAACTATCAGCCATACTAGCTGGTCTTTTCTAATCGTAAGTATGTACTAAGTAGAATATGAGCCGTTTATTTTGAAAGTGGCATAAGTCACTTTACCGTAACGAAAAGTGGTGATTTTTTAACGTTTATATGATATTATTTATACTGAGAAAAATATCAGTATCCCGAGATAACAAATACAAGTAAATCTTCTCGAAAGTTAGCGTCCATATTTTGAAACGTGTTGAAACGCAAACCCTTAAAATTTAATTTAATTATATTATTATATATTATATTATTATTATATATTATATTATTATTATATATTATATTATTATTATATATTATATATATTATTTATATTTAATATATCGACTTAAAAACAAAGTGACTTATGCCACTTTCAAAATGAACGGCTCATACATAGACTAGCTTCTCAAGACCAAGAATCCCATTAATTCGCGTTTCGGTTGACTCGAAATGAGAAATACCTCACTTGCGTTTCGAACGACTTTTTCAGCTTATATCGTGCTTAATTCGCTCTTAACACATTAAAGACGGGGGATCTTGACGAAAGTATGCTAGGTAACGCGGCGACCCGTCCCGCCTCTCGTTTTTCGTCCTAGAGCGGGCGATATTTTGTGTAATCATAAAAAATTTAGGCTTAAAAAAGTTTATTCAAACTCTTAAAACTAAAAGAAATATTAACACGTTCCGTGCCACGTGTACCATCGATGGTACACGCTTGCATGTTTACTTAGTGAACGAAACAAATTGTTTACAAGAAATTTAGAACCGAAGAATCAATTTCCACCGCAAGAATGGGCGTTGATAAGTTTTTGTTACGTTGTTATGTGTACGAGAATTAATAATTGCACGTAATACATCGAGTTTTAGTCAAATATCAAAGTGTGAAGATTCGAGTGAAAAAAGCTCGGCACGGAACGTGTTAAAAAAGAACCAAACACTAATTACAAAAAATGTTTTAAAGTACATACTTATGAGAAGTCGAGATAAATCGTGGTACTACGACTCCCGCCTTTAATGTGTTAATTATGCTTGGTCTTTGTTATGTATGCTTTTCCAGCTCTTCTTAAATTGTATCCGAAAAAAGACAGTCTCTCGCATGTCACCTCGCCTCTAAACACATTTGAAACATTATTCGTTGCAACGAAACAGTTCGGCCGTTGAATGCGTGTATTATATCTCATAGATTGGGCGTTGATCACATATTGTGCTAGAACGCGTTTATACATCCGGTTGGATAATTATTCGACGAGCATTGTAAGTAAATCGAACGCACGCACGCGCGCACGCACACGAGCTAGCCCACACGAGCTAGCGCACATAATGAAAGCCTTCATTATCCAGCTGCTCGAACGACTTTTCATATTCCCTGTACGTTTAATCACTTTCCGATCATTCGCGAAATTGCTCGCGCAAGCACTAGAGAACCGACGACAAGTACGTATGCTCGACGGTCTGCTGCGGGGGCGGCTCTGCTTTCATTCGCGGAAAAGTTACACAATAATCAGCAACGGAGGCGGCATCGTTGAAACGCTGACGGTAAATTGGAAGCCTTTTCTCCGCGTTGCCATTAAACCGACAAAAGCCGGGGGTCGGGAAATCAAATTTTGTTTGGCATCGTCGAATAAAATGTTCGGCTAACATCCGCGCCGGCAAACGAAATCGATAACGAGCAGACGCGGAATCTTTCGGCGGCAGCCGCCCCCGTGTCAACGTGACCGTCGCGCGTCGCCGCTCGGAACGCGATGAATTTCGAGGCGGAAATTTCATGTTTCTCGGTTGTCTCGTTATCGTGAAAGATTATGACATCTCTCGTGCTCCTTTATCGAGAAACGTGCACGGACGAACACGCGAAAACACGGCGCACGGGGTGCCGGATGAAGGTATTCGTACACTTAAAGCGCGGTAACTTTTATGAAACCGTGCTTGGACTTGTTACGAGACCGCGAATTTTACGCATTTATGGCAATGATAGATGATAGGTGATAACGAAAACGGCGAGAAGATTCAAAGAAACTAGGGAATTTGGTGTACTAATTTCTATTTTTTTAAATTATTACGAAAACAGATAAAATTATATTTGATTTATTTGCCTTGCAGTTGCAGCAAGACATAAAAATTCGCAGTCTGTTTATTACTGAATTAATTATTTTTTAGATAGTAGAAACGCTAGTTTGCTAGATAATGACTAACATACTTATTTTAAATTTTGCTCCTGCTTGAAGATAAAAAACTGACGTTTTCTCGACGTTTATATTCGAGCCTACAACGAAAATGTAAAAAATGCGTTTTTTTAGATATTAGTAACTTATATGCATACCGAAGATATAATCGAGATCGATTAACGCAGTATTTATACATGTTTATTGTGTACACTGTATTTATATATGCTTATACATGGGTGTCCCAAAAATGTCTCGCAATCCGGAAATGGCGGGTTCCTCGGATCATTCGAAGCAACTTCTTCCTTTACGAAAATGTTCTCCGTGGCACCGTTAACGAGTTATTGACGAAAAACAGTGACCAATAAGAATCGAGTACGGCTGACGCGAGGCAACCAGCGCGCGAAGCCCAGTTCCGCTCATTGGCTCGGTCTCCTCGCGCCAGCCGAGCTCGCCTCTCATTGGCCACTGTTTTTCGTTAATAACTCGTTAACGGTGCCTCGGAGAACATTTTTGTAAAGGAGAAAGTTGCTTCAAATGATCCGAGGAACCCGCCACTTTCGGATTGCGAGACATTTTTGGGATATTCTGTATAGGGTGTTTGGTAACATGCGGGACCCACTTCGGGAGCTGATTGTACGCCTATGAACGATGAAGGAAAGTCATATAAATATATAATTTTGTTTGAATTATCTTTACAGAATACATAAAAAAAAACATAGAACACAGAATATATAGTTTAAATTATCTCTACAAAATATGCTCAAAATGATGACATTGCATTTAAATACAAGCTTGCACGCATCTTGTCATCGATTTGGTCTCTCTCTCTCTCTCTCTCTCTCTCTCTCTCTCTCTCTCTCTCTATAATTCCTGTACTTTCCTGAATTTGTCGAAAGCCTTCCTTTCAGCATTTCCAGTGAAGAAGAATATTATTTTATTATTTTACTTTCGGAGAATTTGCTTTGTCTACAAAGTGTATTATATCTCATAAACGAAGACAGATATTTGTATGACTTTTAAATACAAGCTTGCACGCATCTTGTCATCGATTTGGTCTCTCTCTCTCTCTCTCTCTCTCTCTCTCTATAATTCCTGTACTTTCCTGAATTTGTCGAAAGCCTTCCTTTCAGCATTTCCACTGAAGAAGAATATTATTTTATTATTTTACCTTCGGAGAATTTGCTTCGTCTACAAAGTGTATTATATCTCATAAACGAAGACAGATATTTGCACGACATTTTCCCCATCGCTTTTATCACCCTGTATACGCGTTTACGCATGAATGCTTGTATGAACAAATGTATCCAATCATCTTCTATGAAAAAATGTCTTTTATAATGTCAGTAACCGTGCAAAACCTCGGTCATTTTGACCACCCCGATAAATTTACTGTTAATTCTCAGTAAAACGCGGTAACATCGCGCGGCAATCGTTCAATTCCATTCGAACAGCGCGGCGAACGGAGTTACTCGTAAGCGTCTCAAGTGTCGGATTAACAAAGATTTCAACTCGCTACCGTGGTTCATTAACCAGGCGAACAAAGCGGTGTCGCGTTTCCCTACAAACTGTTGTCCGAAGCCGGGCACGAGTAATCTCGGCGACGACAACGCTTCGCCGTAATAACCGGCGGGCGCGCGTTAGGTAATCTCAGATATATTTTTCAGTAATTGGATCGTTTACCACCTGGGCTCGTGGCCCGTTCACGCCCCGGGCTCTCTATGTCGACCCTAATGCTCAATTACTGGCTGGACGTCTTCATGAAACTGATATCAGGGCAGCTCGCGGCCACTCTGCGGCTAGGTCAGGCCGGTGTCGAGTTTATACGTCCGTTTTCCTGGTAAATGCGACGAACGTGACGCGGCAGATAAGAAGCGGGAAACATAACTTTCCAGCCGTACCATCCGCGCGCAAAAATCGTGCCCCAGGGCAGAAGGAGCCAATTACTGTCTCGGCGTTCCTATAACTGCCGCTTCAATTATTTTACTTAACAGCGAAATATAATACAGAGCGGGAAATCCTTGAAGAGAGACGAAATTTAATGTTCAATTTGGTTTCGAGTTTCGAGTAAACGTCGATTACTTGCGTTTATAAATTAACCATTACTATTGAGAAGATCCTTTTTTGATTCGCATAAGTGCCAAGTGTAATTTTGATTCCAAAATTGCGATTGCTGCTATACGAAGTTGAATGGAAATACAAATCATTACGCTGCTGCGAAATTTCATAGGAATTGATCGAATAAAAGGTTTTGCGTTTTTATTTATGAATTTTATGTGATTATCTTAGAAATTTTGTTGTCGCCGTATAGGAGACATCGGACGCAATGGGTTAATATTCAATAAAAAATTTAATAAATTTACTATTATAAATTTACTATACTGGTGTATCGAGAATGCGATTGGTGTAATTAGAGAATAAGAAAAATGTCGCAGGTGAAAAAGGGCGGTCATTTTACTGCTGGCGCTCATGCCTGCTGCAATAAATGAATGACCAATTTACTATTCGAGAGTCATTTTAATGATATAAATGAATGAAAGTAGCGACTTTTATTGTTAGTTTATAATTATTAGTAGCTGCGATTTTGGGGACAATGTTCTTTTGTTCTGTCTACGTTACTGTAATAAAAAAATTACTCGGCAATCGGATATACATTTGATTTTAAACGTGAATGTGACCTGCGAAAGAGGATGGATTTGATTTTACAGGCGAATATATGACCTGCAGAACGACGAATTTGTATTGAAAAAGGATGGATACGACCTGTAACAGGACGAATTACATTTTACAAATGAACATCATCTGCAAAAGGGTATATTTGATTTTAAACGTGAATATGATCTCCAAGAAAAATGATTTTGACTTTACAGAAAAATACGACCAGCAAAGAGATGAACCTGATTTGAAAAGTGACTACGACCAGCGAAAATGATGAATTTGATTTTAGAAGCGAATATGACCTGCAAAAGGATGGGTCCGCGGTTCAAAACCTGTAGGAATGTTCGCATAACGGAACGGTTAACAGACATTCCGCGAGGAATCGCGCGAAAGTGTACTCCGGTACGGAACAACCGCACTTTCCATCGGTTTGTCTGGCAGGAATGTAATATTACTGCGCAAAGATGCCGAGAAATGAGATACCGGGAAGGTGCAGGCAGATTTAAAAATTCATTTCGCGGTCTAGCCTGGAAGCCCTCTTCTCTTCGGTGCGCAGGCATTTGCTACCACCGCGCCTCGTGATTTCTGATCTAGACGATAGTGACTGACTGGATGGGCTGCTGCAAATTTGCCGTGAAGTCCTCTCTCTCTCTCTCTCCCTCTGTCTCTCTCTCTCTCCCTCTCTTTCTCTCTCTTTCTTTCTCTCTCTATCTCGCCCTCTCTCTCCCTCTTTCTCTCTCTGTCTGTCTCTCTTTCTCTCTCTCTCGCTCTCTCTCCGCCTGTCTCTCTCTCCCTCTCTCTCTCTCTCTCTCCCTGTCTGTCTCTCTCTGTCTCTCTCTCTCTCTGTCTCTCTTTCTTTCTCTCTCTCTCTGTCTGTCTGTCTGTCTCTCTCTCTCTCTCTCTCTCTCTCTCTCTCTCTCTCTCTCTCTCTCTCTCCCTTCCCCTCTTTCCCGAGGAATCCTAATTCGAAGCGATGTCGGGACCGCCATTGCTGGCGAGCATATTCGAACGACGCCTCCGACGCGACGCCGGAAATACCGTTCTCATTGTGTTGGGCTCGCAGAGGACACGCGACGCTTAGTTTCGAACCGCCCCCCGACAGATTAATTAATCGCTCCCCAGACACGCCCCGGGAAAAAGAAACTTTAGTTTCACGCGGGACACCTGTTGCCAGCTTCCGCCGTAGGATTTGAAAAATGGGCTGCTTCGCGAGTCTGCTGCAGCGAAGAATTCGAATTTGCCCGTGCAACGTGCCAAACTTCGTTGGAACGATACAACCAGACGCAGCGCATAAATTAACAAAAAAAAGAATAGTTTAGAATAATAAGTGAAATAGTATTTATCGAAGGTTTTTCTTTATCACACTGTGTTCCATCTTTTCTGGTTTGCAATTGTTTCTTCGATGTGTTTTTGTGTATTGTCTATTGTTAAGGAGAATTATGCGAACTTGAACGAAAGTAATTAAAATGAAATAGAGTAACTAGAAGCTGGATATAGTGTTGAGATAATCACTCGGTACAGATTTGTCGGGAAGCAGCTTTATGGTGTCTATGAAGTTGTTAAATTCTTCTTTATATTGTACATCGTTTAATCGTTGAAACAAATGGAAGAGTAATAATAAAGATTGAGAAATTTTACGTGTCCTTACTTGAATCATCGTTCTTCTTAATCGAGTTCTCTTTCCAAAATTACATTGTTCGTAAAGTGTACACGCACTGCCGGAATGCTTATTAATTATCAAGCGAAATAAAACTAGTATGTGCACAAAATTTTAAGATTATAAGTAGAAAATGTTAACAAAGTTTCAAGATTATAAGTAGAAAGTTCCATATCCGAACTGTAACATCGTTATTTCCGTAAATTGTTTTAATTCGCATGTATAATTGCCGTTAGCATTGTCATTTACCATTGGCACAGTCGCAAGAATTAATCGAAAATTATTTATGGCAGAAACTGTTCGACTTAATGAAAGAAATATAACTAGGATTGCATCGAACTTAATCCAAATGGCGTTAAATATTAAGTTGGCCTAATGACGGCTGACAAAATTGACGAAATAAGATTGCTGTTTTTCAGAACTGCGAAAAATAAGAAATAAAAATATTGAATTCAAGACGAGAATTAAATTGTAGCAGGAGTTTCTTTTTTATTGGCAATTACACAAACGTATATAGAGAATATGAATTATCTTTTTATATTATATTAGAATATAAATATTATAATATAATATTATATATATAATATAATATAATATATATAATATAATATAATAAAATATATATAATATAATATAATACAATATAATATATATAATATAATATAATAAAATATATATAATACAATATAATACAATATAATATAATATATATAATATTACATATATAAATATTATAATATAATACGTCACGATAATAACTGATTCGATAGAAATTCCCTCGAATCTGCAAAATCTCTCTCTCAAATTTTCAATACAGAACCATATAAAAATATGTTGTAAAAAACAAACTTTGCTGCTTCAAACAATTGCAATTTTCCGAAACCTCTTTTACACGCTGTCGAGTAAAAAAAGAAAGAGAATTACTTTTTTATTATAGTGTGTTCGAATATCAGTGGTAGTCACGCTGTATCGTATTAAAGTTACGCGTTCGTCGCAAACGAATACACGTAAAACGATATCGGTGCAAATTGTAATAAATTCGTTCAAAGGAAATGTAGATCGGATTAGATTGAGTAGTACACGCATGCCGCGTTTAATCCGAAGACATGCTCGTATAGCAGGAAGTATTCATAAACACTGACTAAATCTACTGTGAGCATGTTACTGGATTAAATTGCACGTGTTTACGAAGTAGGTGCACTAGTTTGAGAAACTTCATTTAACGCAATAAATAGTTAGTGCACACGTCGACGGGTAAACCAATATTTACGAGGTCCATTGTTTCTGTTCAATATAATTCTTTATACTGGAAGACATTTTAATTTCAGAACTTTCTACATGTTTCTTCCGACGTAAAAGATTTCTATTCTTTTTCTTGATTTTAGTCATTTGTTTATTAAGGTTTTGAACCGGATGGTTTATTTAGGAAATACAGAATTGATACATGAAAAAATGTTCGATATTACTTATTGTTATTAATTTCTAAATTCTTACTGAACATTGTAAGGAAATTAAGTACGTTACTAGTTTACTCGTATTATTTTTTAATAGTAGAAATTAGATAGAATATATATAATATATAATAATATATATATATATATATATATAATAATATAGAAAATAGTAGAAAGAACAAAAGAATTTGAAAATGGCAATGTATTATTTTGAATCTGATAAAATAGTTGTGAAAGAATGAAAATAAGCTTGCTATTTAGTTTTTATTTCTCGCAATTTAGGCAATTTTTATTTCGCATAAATATATATAACAATATAGAAAATAGTAGAAAGAACAAAAGAATTTGAAAATGGCAAGTGTATTATTTTGAATCTGATAAAATGGTTCAAGAATAAAAATAAACTTGCTATTTAGTTTTTATTTCTCGCAATTTAGGCAATTTTTATTTCGCATAAATATATATAACAATATAGAAAATAGTAGAAAGAACAAAAGAATTTGAAAATGGCAAGTGTATTATTTTGAATCTGATAAAATGGTTCAAGACTGAAAATAAGCTTGCTATTTAATTTTTATTTCTCGCAATTTAGGCAACTTTTTATTTCGTATAAATATCCGCAGTTCAGTAATGACACTTTTCAGTTGCAATAAAATAGATGATATTATTCATGATTATACGTATATTCAATGATATTATTGTCAGGAATATCAATTATACAATTCGCATAAATGAATTTGGTAGTATTGAAGCGTGAGACGAAGATCGATGCATGTTCACGTGTTTATGTTATGAACGATGTATTTGATTAAACTAATTAAATATTATATATGTTAAGGTTATATTCACTCGTTTATGCTATGGACGATGTATTATATTAAACTAATTAAATATTACATACGTTAAGATTATATTCACTTGTTTATGCTATGGACGATGTATTATATTAAACTAATTAAATATTACATACGTTAAGCTTATATTCACTTGTTTATGCTATGGACGATGTATCATATTAAACTAATTAAATATCATATACGTTATATAATATTATAATATTATTATACGTTTGTTTATGCCATGGACGATGTATCATATTAAACTAATGAAATATCATATACGTTAAAACGTTTCTCTAGATCGTTATGGTAATTCAAATAATTATGTCTCCTGAAAAGCGTTCCATCATGGATACATTTGCCTTGCGCAATCCAGAGCAAACGAGACACGCATTGTTATGTCTAACTGCCCGTCCGAGCCGATTTGCATGGCAAATATTCGGAAGCAGCGGCCGCCTCTTAAATCGGAAAGCCACGGAATGCGTGTCGTCACCGCAACAGAGATCCCCGCTTTAAGTTAACGAGCAAGCTTGATCCCCATTGTGAGACAAGGCTCACCACCCCGTGAGGGGGAAAAACATGAAGACGAGAGCGTATACCGACTGAGCCGCTTCAAACGGGTCAACTGCATAATTTAGCTGCCAATGACACGGCTGATAGAAATAACGTAAAATTACCTATTATGAAACAGGCGATCGATCGTGACCCCTATTTGAAACAGTAGCAGAAATAATACGGTAAAAAGGATAGATAGAACATATCAAAGTGGATATCAAAATTCTGCCCATATTTTTTGAACGTTCTTCTTTGGCAACTCGTTCGCGCAAATATTGTTATATATATTATTAGTATTATAATCAGTATTATATTATATTATATTATATTATATTATATTATATTATATTATATTACATTATATTATACTATATTATATTATATTATATATTATAATACTAGTTCACCGGTGTTATTTGTTATTCATGTTATATAAATATTTCCAAGTTCGTGACGCTATCTAGAGACATCAATCCGTAGAATAGTGATAGTAATAGTAATAGTAATAGTAATAGTAATGGTAATAGTAATAATAATAGTAATAGTAATAGTAATAGTAATATAGTAATAATAATAGTAATAGTAATAATAATAGTAAATAGTAATAGTAATAGTAATAGTAATAGTAATAGTAATAGTAATGGTAATAGTAATAATAATAGTAATAGTAATAGTAATATAGTAATAATAATAGTAATAGTAATAATAATAGTAAATAGTAATAGTAATAGTAATAGTAATAGTAATAGTAATAATAATAGTAATAGTAAATAATAGTAAATAGTAATAGTAATAATAATAGTAATAGTAAATAATAGTAAATAGTAATAGTAATAGTAATAATAATAGTAATAGTAAATAATAGTAAATAGTAATAGTAATAGTAATAGTAACAGTAAAAGTAATAGTAATAGTAATAGCAATAATAGTAATAGTAATAGCAATAATAGTAATAGTAATAGTAAATAGTAATAGTAATAGAATAATAATAGTAATAATAACACTTTTCAGTTATCAGCGAGTTGTGGACGAATAGCGTTCCATAATAGGTACTTCCATCTTAAGCGCGTTAAATCAATTTTAGTTTCAAAAGGCAAACATGATCTTACGTCGTATATCCTTTACACAAAGTTCTACTTTTACAGACCGTTTTGTAACTAAACCGCGAATTTTTCAAGCATATCTCACTAACATAACTAAAGTAAAATACAAAACTGCAAAGACTAAATTCGCCTTTTTTCAGTGATCGAATCTGTTTCAATTATCTTGTGATAATAGTCGCGTTTCAAGGTGCTCTCGATAACCTGCGTTTATGAGAAATGACGTATTAAAAAAAAAAAGATCGGCAAATTTCATCAGCGCAACACTTATTTGGGCGTATACTGTTATTATTAGACTGCAGATTTTATGCATTTGTGACAGGAAACATCAAGAATATCAGAATAATTTGACAACGTTGTTCCATTATCTCCAATTTTTTTTAGAACTATGAAAAGAAAAAATGCACTTTTATCTTATTATATATTATAATGCACTTATTATATATTATAATGCACTTATTATATATTATAATGCACTTATTATATATTATAATTAACGCAAGATATTTTTAATTCGCATAACGATTCGCACAGGCTAGTTATTACAAGACACGCGTCCAAAACGATGCATCGGTGCATGCTAATGCAGGTATTGCACTCGGAATTAATTCTCGACGATTAGGACAAAAATCATCGACCTCTGATTATGTTTCCGTTGGCGCCAAGCAAGTTTGATGTAGTCCGGTTGATTTATATCACCAGTAAAGCCAACATAGTGGAGTAATGCATTCATAACGGCTTGTCAAGCAAATTTATTGGCACTTTTAATTGATTTAGAGCACACGATTACAATTTAAATCGCACAACAAATATCAATAACTCATAATACGAGTGTACATATAATTCTAAATATGAAGCGCAATCTTGGCAGTGTCTTCCTCAGGATTTACAAAGCGTTGAAATGTTGACAGGTTATTCGGATATCATTTAAAGCGGAATAACTGCTTCAGCGGATGCAATTTAAAGTAGCAAAAATGATTTGAATAATTTCAGCGATGTTAATGTATTATCTTCGATCTATTAAAATGATCAAGGAAAGAACAAACTTGCTTTTTAGTTTGTATAACTTTCAACTGATGCGGGCGATATTTATTTTGCACAAAACTGGACAATGCCCGAAAAACTGTGAAAAACTGCGATTTTTGCGATCTTCGATCGTTTGAAGCTCACAACAATGTCAACCATTTTCTGATGAAATTTTCAGCATACGTATAAATCGTCGAACCTTTTAAAACGCATTGTTTAAATTCTCGCTTTAAACTCAGGTAGAAGCAGTTAAAAAAGATCGTGAATTTTTTGATTTTCCTGTCAGTCCAACTAATCGCAATCTTTTAAAAAGATTTTCTACACATTATTATTGTGAATTTATATTATATATATAATATATATTAATAATTAATATATATATATAATAAAAAATAAATATATTATATTTATATATAATTATATATTAATAATTAATATATATATAATACAAAATAAATATATTATATTTATATATAATTATATATTTATAATAGTATAATATAGTTATAACAATATATTAATAATATATATGAATATATATTAATATTATTAATTAATATATATTATTAATATAGTATTATATATTATATTAAATTTATATTATACTAAATGAGCCAATTTATAAAAACTTATTTCATTACAAGAAGTGTTCGAATACTTCTCCGAGGCGTTCTACGCTAAATCAATGATTTAAACACACAGTCGCTAATAACTTGCGACGTTACTGCGACTTCGAACGCACGCACTAAAAGAAAAAGTACACCGGCGCTATTGTCCGTCTGGAAGCGACTAAGAACAAAGTAATTATTGCGGAACCATCGACAAAAGTGATCACAATACACAAGAAGGCTGATGAAACCACACTTATTTAGGTTTCCTGCTCGAAACAAACGCTCTGTGTCCTGATCGCGTGACGCCCGCGAACGAATGTTCGCATTTGTACGGCACGATCGAATTATTCTTGCATTAAGCCGTTATTAAACTCGCCCCTTATCAGGAATAGGTTTCCACAGACGTTCGTGCTCCCGGATATTGGCTCGGAAGGGACAAAGAGCGGGGAGGATGATATCCCCGATATTCTTTCGGCAGAATTTCATTTTACGCGAGCGAGACTAGCGCTGGCCCGTCGTAGATTTCAATATCATTCGGAAACAGGGGAGGCAAATCCACGTTGTATGAACTAAAGGGAATCCTGTTCCGAGGAAATGCTCCTCGTGTGTTCTGCTTGGGTCGCCGGAGAGGAGACCGCCGCGCGAGAGTGTTACGAGTCGACTTTAATGAAATCCCGCGACTCAGAACAAATACTGTTCTCAGCGAACGAAAACCTCTACGCGACACCCGATCATCGCTTTGTTTCACGAATCAAGAGATTCGGCGAGGCGAGTTTCCTGAATCAGATCACGTCGATTTCATTCTATTCTTATGTCACGGACTGAACGGAGAAATATTTTCGTTATACTGTAAATTCTCCTTAATTCGAGCCTTGTACCTCTCGTTTTCATAATTGAGCCGTTTATTTTGAAAGTGGCATAAGTCACTTTACCGTGATGAAAAGTGGTGATTTTTTAAATGTTTGTACGAAATTATTTATACCGAGACAAATATCAGTATCCTGAGATAACAAATACAAGTAAATCTTCTCGAAAGTTAGCATCCATATCTTTAAACGTGTTGAAACGCAAACCCTTAAAATTTAATTTAATTATATTATTATATATTATACATTATATTATTATTATATATTATATATATTATATTATTATTATATATTATATATATTATATTATTATTATATATTATATATATTATTTATATTTAATATATCGACTTAAAAACAAAGTGACTTATGCCACTTTCAAAATAAACGGCTCAATTGTTGACAATCGGTAACTATGAAAATGAGCAGCGAGGCTCGAATAATCGTATCTCCTCTTCCCAGAATTGTCCACTTTTGTATACAATCTGCACGCGAATTATATTCTAGTAAGAATTTTCTGTACTTTAATCTCAGTCCTCGAGGTTAAGACTCGAAACAATAACGTCCAATTCAACTGTAAATATTTGTAAATGTACTCATTGAACGAAACAGCTGTTCCTCTTTAATTTGACATTGACGGCGCTATCAATCGAATCCGTCGCTTGGTATAATAGACTTTACAAACTTGACGAGATTTTTAGGATCGCGGTATTTTGGTATCGCGGGTGCATGCGCGGGTCACCTACGTATGACATATAGGATTTACGTATTTATCAGAAAAGAAAACATTGCGATAACAAATTCGATAGACTCGACGAAATCAAGCAATTTGAAGGCATTACTCGATACGAAATATCAGCAATCAGAACTTTAACCCTTTGCACTCGAGTGTCGACTCTACGGCGCCATTAAAAACTACTATATCGCATTACAAAATAATTTTAACATTATCAAATCGGTTTGTATATAAAATCTGCTAAAAGTGTAACTATTGCGTGAGTCGCAAAATGCAGTTTCATACGTATAAAGTGCATTAAGCTATATAAAATGGAAATACTATGGGTCGAAGAAACTATTTTGAATTTCGAGTTAAAATGTCTCCGACTGCAAAGGGTTAACCTTTTAGGTACGGCTGAATTCTGCGCGAGGCTATTAGACGGCAGAGTCTGATATGTACTGTACAGAGTCTGATACTGTATATTCTGTGTCTGTATATACAGGCTGTCCCAAAAATGTCTCGCAATCCGAAAGTGGCGGGTTCCTCGGGCCATTCGAAGCAACTTTTTCCTTTGCAAAAAAGTTCTCCGATGCACCGTTAACGAGTTATCAACGAAAAACAGTGACCAATAAGAATCGAGTACGGCTGACGCGCGGCGACCGAGCCAATGAGCGGAACTGGGCTTCGCGCGCTGGTTGGCTGGGCCGCCTCGCGTCAGCCGTACTCGATTAGTAGCTCGCCTCTCATTGGTCACTGTTTTTCGTTAATAACTCGTTAACGGTGCCTCGGAGAAAATTTTTGTAAAGGAAGAAGTTGCTTCGAATGATCCGAGGAACCCGCCATTTCCGGATTGCAAGACATTTTTGGGCCATCCTGCAAACTGTTGTAAATCGATGTGAAGACAAAAGAAGCGTGAAACAATGCATATGAAGACGATTATTTGGTTCAAACGATGAGCGAGTGAGCTACTAGAGCAAGCCACTATAGTGGCGCGTCGTCCAGAGAGACGACATCCACGAAAGTCACTATAGTGACGTGTCGTTCTGAAAGATGACATCCGCGAAAGTCACTATAGTGGCGCGTCGTGCCTAAAAGATTAAGCGACGACATCTCGAAAGTGAAAACATACGCTACGACTTGCGAAATATAATATTTTAATTTTACTTTGCGATACAATTGAATAGTTTGCGCGTTTCTTCGAAAGTAGATCAAGGAAGACAAGGCGGTTAAGAGAAGATCGTCGGATCGGTCTATCATCGGTCACGCATTGTTGTTTCGTGTATATACTTCGCGTACGGGCTGCAGGACCGCGCGCGCGAGACCGACGCGTCGCGAAACAATTACGACTAGTGGCCGGAACGCGCGAAAACCTCCGAGAATAGCGGCTTTTAACGAGACTAGTTAATCTCCCGATCACGTTAGGCTCCAATTTTCCGTCGTCACGTAGCCGCGGGTCGATCCGGTATTTCAGTTTGGCAACGGGTGACGACAATTCGAAGCTGTCCAATGGCCGGCGCAGCGCATCGGGGCTTACGGGTCTGGTATAAATGTCGCGGAACGCAAACGAGTAACGCCCGATGCGAAGGAGAACAAAGCCGGCCGACGACGAGAAACGGTCGGCCTCGAGCCGTATAAATGCGGAACAAAGACGAAGATCCGGCGCGGCGCGGCGCGGCGCGGCGACCGATGCGATGGATTCGTCGTCGCGAAAACCATTCAAAATATAAATCTCTCCGGTCTTGCGCGCGCGTCGCAGAAGAGATTTAAGTTTTGCGACGCGAGCCTCGGCCGTATCCAATGACGAAACGAGTATAAACTTAGACCGGGGCGATGCGGGAACAGGAACAGGAGCAAAAGCCGTCCGGGGCCACCGGAGGATTGATCCTTCTCTGCATAAAAGTTTTTACCCCCGATTCGAAGATTGGCCCGCGCGACCGGAATTCACGAGACAAATGGCGCGAGAAATTCAAAACGAGATATCTGGCCGAACGGTGTTCCAGCTTTGGTTAACTGCGAACCGATAAGGAATAGTATGCGGGACCTTGCGCGGTATTTTATTTCAGATTCGCGAAACGACTGCACCGTCGTCTACGCCTTCCGTGCACACACACACGATGAAATCGAACCCGTGGAGGTCGTCGCGGGTCAATAAACTATCGATTACGTTCGGTCGAATGTAGAGCTTCTTCCATTGCCCGTGGATTTCGCTCGCGCGACTCTATACACGCCGTTGGAAAAAAAAGCGGCTCGCGTTCTCTCGAGCGGCTTGAACGTTACCGTGCCGTTATCGTGTCTCCTCCTCCCGAATTGTCCATTTTTGAGCGCGATCTGAACGCGAATTAGGGTTAATATTGTTAACGCTATTTTCAATACTAAAGATTATTAATATATATAATATAATATAATTATATATATTATAATTATTATTATGATTATAATAATTATATTATAATAATATTAATTATTATTATTGTATTATATATATTATAATTATAATATATTATAATATATTATAATTATTATTATGATTATAATAATTATATTATAATAATAATTATTATTATTATTGTATTATATATATTATAATTATTATCATAATTATAATAATTATATTATAATAATATTAATTATTATTATTGTATTATATATATTATGATTATAATATATTATAATATAATTAATATGTATATTAAATATTAAAGAAATCGAAAAGGAACAAATGTTTCTATCATACGACACGAATCGATCTCAACGACAGTCGAACATACTTACAGTCGTCGGGCAATCGGTCGTGCTCGAGCTACGTGCAGAAATCCGGAGACGTCTGGATATCGTTTCAATGCGGGACACGCGTCTGATAATTTGAATTCACAATTGTGGATTGTGCGGATGCAAATCTCTAGTAGGCAAACATGGGAATATAAATAGAGGCGACGCTTTGAATCCATTTGTCGCGCGACCGAATATATTCGAAATTTGTGGCATCCCAAGTCGCGGATAAAGTCGCAGAACTATCATCATCATACTTTCATGAAACTTTGCATCGTTTGTTTTCGTAGCGTGTACCTTCGCGGAAGAAACAATAGAAAACGTTCTTGGTGGTCCACGGATAACGTTTGGATCATGCAAAAGTCGTCGATACCGAAAGGCAAATACAGTAATTTCTCTCTAATTCGCGCTCGGATTACGCGCGATGGACAATGTGGGAAGAGAAGATACGATTATTCGAGACTTGCGGCTCATTTTTATAGTTATCGATTGTCGAAAACTATGAAAACGAGCCGCAAGGCTCGAATAATCGTGTCTCCTCTTTCCAAATTGTCCATTTTTGTGCGCGATCGGTGCGCGAATTAGGGAGAAATGACTGTATTCGATTAGCCAGAAAGTTCGCGTGGTTTTCGGCGATTCTCGAAGTCAGGGTTTCCAAAATCCAACTAATCTCGACTTGTTTGTCGGAAATAGATAGTAAGTAGTTCGTTGAGTAAAGTTTGACGGTGATTGAAGGATGGAAAACGAGGGGAACATTCTCGGCTCGTTATGTTGTGTTATTTTAGAAAAGGCAAAAACGCGACGGAAACGTGCAGGAAGATCTATCTGTACGGTGTACGGGGAGAATGTAATCGGAGAACGCGTTTTACGGGAAAGGAGGGGAGGATTTTTATAAACAGGGGATTATGAAATTATGTAAAAAATGAGAAAAGGTCATGTATAACGACACCGATACATAATCGAGTAAAAAAGACATCTTTTTGCATGAAAAATGTTACTTCGTATTCTTTTTATAAAAACTGGCCGAACTGTCCGGTCAAACCGATACTATAGCGAACGTTTGAATAAACGCGGCCTTGGGATTTCTGTAAAATTTCGTTAATCGATCACTTGTTTGTCGTAACTGTTTCATATTGAAATGTATACGAAGAGAAGATGTACGATTAATCGAGTTTTACGACTCGTTTTTATAGTTAACGATTGTCGACAACTATGAAAAACGAGCCGCCAAGGCTCGAACAATCGTGTCTCCTCCCTCAAATAACGAACAGAAACACGTTTAGCGTTGTGTCGTTATTCCGACGGCAGGCTAGAGTTTTTTTCTTTGTTCCCAAGAGAACACGAAACTCTGGTTCGAAGAGCTTGGAAAGTTCGTCTTGCGATTCGACGACAACAAACGACGTATTGTAAGCCGAACGCGGTCTCCGGTACGACTCTGCGTCCGATCGAGTTCTGTTTCTGACATGTTGCATGTCCGTCGGGTAAATATTTTACGGCAGCATTACGATTTCACATCGCGTCCTGCCCTTTCATGCTGTTTCATTATTCATGAATCGCCGAATTATTAACATAAAATGCATTCTATAAAATAAAAATAACCGTTTTGTCGATTACGCAAGAGCAGGATTGTTTCGTAGCACGTGAACTTATGTCAGGCATACGTTAATAAATATGTTGTTTCATGAGCTTCGTAGATTTGCACACAGCACGAATGCATTGAGTTTCTGTAGCCTAGTAATGAACATTGTTTTTATTGTAATATACATTTGATAAATATATTAATATATATTTATATAAAAAAATATATATGCATCGAGTTTCTGCAGCCTAATAATGAACATTGTTTTTATTGTAATATATGTACATTTAATAAATATTATCTAATATATTTATATGATCCATCTGAATAGATTTAATAAATATATTAATATATATTTATATAAAAAAATATATATGCGTCAAGTTTCTGCAGCTTAATAATGAACATTGTATTTATTGTAATATATATTTGATAAATATTATCTAATATATTTATATGATCCATCTGAATAGATTTAATAAATATATTAATATATATTTATATAAAAAATATATATATGCATGGAGTCTCTGCAGCCTAATAATGAACATTGTTTTTATTGTAATATACATTTGATAAATATTATCTAATATATTTATATTATCCATCTGAATAGATTTAATAAATATATTAATATATATTTATATAAAAAAATATATATGCATCAAATTTCTGCAGCCTAATAATGAACATTGTTTCTATTGTAATATACATTTGATAAATATTACCTAATATATTTATATTATCCATCTAAACAGATTTAATAAATATATTAATATATATTTATATAAAAAAATATATATGCATCGAGTTTCTGCAGCCTAATAATGAACATTGTTTTTATTGTAATATACATTTGATAAATATTATCTAATATATTTATATTATCCATCTGAATAGATTTAATAAATATATTAATATATATTTATATAAAAAATATATATATAAAATATTTTCATTCGGTATTAGTTTTGCAGCTGTTAAATAGAAATTTAGAGTTGGAGTTTGGGAAAACCTGAATATAAAGCGAGTTCTCGCGATGTTTCTTTTATCGACCTATTCGCGCGGAGACTGCCATATGTTAAAGTTATGCAAATGGAGATACATACGTACCGCCTATTCTCTACTTCTCGAACGTTTCTGTAACGTTTCCCCCTACTTTTTGTGATATTTTCAACAGTCCACGCTGCCGACCACCCCATGCGAAATACGGTTTATAAACTTGTCGTGCTGCATATAATATAATTGATTATGTCTCCACGCTTCGTACGACAGCCACGTTACTTCTTTCATCGAAAGCGAAAAATAATGTAGCCCGATCGGACCCAGTGAACGTACACCGAAGTTCCAGGTTTGTTACGAAATGATTGTTAAAATGTTAAAATGATGTAAGCGTGCAGTTTTACTAGTAACTACTTTGTATGTTTTTTTTATAAAAACTGGGCGAACTGTCCGGTCAAATCGATACTATAGCGAACGTTTGAATAAACGCGGCCTTGGGATTTCTGTAAAATTTCATCAATCGATCACTTATTTGTCATAATTGTTTCATATTAAAATGTATACGAAGAGAAAATGTACGATTAACACGTTCCGTGCCACGTGTACCATCGATGGTACACGCTTGCATGTTTACTTAGTGAACTGAACAAATTGTTTACAAGAAATTTAGAACCGAAGAATCAATTTTCACCGCAAGAATGGGCGTTGATAAGTTTTTGTTACGTTGTTATGTGTACGAGAATTAATAATTGCACGTAATACATCAAGTTTTAGTAAAATATCAAAGTGTGAAGATTCGAGTAAAAAAAGCTCGGCACGGAACGTGTTAATCGAGCTTTACGGCTCGTTTTTATAGTTAACGATTGTCAACAACTATGAAAAACGAGCCGCCGAGGCTCGAACAATCGTGTTTCCTCTTTCCAAATGGTCCATTTTTGACCGCAATCTGCGCGCGAATTAGGGAGAAATTACTGTACACTCAATCAGTATCGCGACAGAATGCCGACAATTAAGCCGTGAAAAGCTGCCGGAACACTCTGGCGCGGTTCTTTCGCGGAAATGGAAGCGGCGACCCCCGTCGGGTTTCAAGGCTCTCGCTACGAAGGTTCTGGATCTAATGAAACTTTCATCTCCTTCATGTAGATGCCAGGGAAAGGTTAGAAGTGCAGCAGCCGACCTGACCTACCTTTCGACTTAATTGGTCTAGTGATCTCTCTACGCGGGACTACTCGAGAAAGTCACTCTTTCTCTCTCTCTCTCTCTCTCTCTCTCTCTCTCTTGCTTCCTCTCTATCCCGATCGCTTTCTTTCTTTCAATCGCGACCAGTAGCGAAAAATTAGCACCTTCAAGTTCGTTCAAGCAACGATTATTCGAATCGCACCTTAAACGCTCCAATTAGTTCGACGGTGACGTTTGAAAGTCAAATGGGAGCCCGCTTCCTGGCGAATTTCGAACACCTTTTCAGACATTCATGTATTTTCAAAGGGGGGGAAAAAAAGCAATTCGGCCGTCGCATCGAGTTCAAGTTGACTGGTTAAACTTGTTAAGTTATGCATTGTTAAACTGTTTCGGACGTTCTCGGTTTACATGTATTGTAAATATTGTGAATATTGCTGCAATATAGGGAAACAGTATTTTATAATTGCGTACGGCGAAGACTCCAAAAAGATCATAGAAGAATACACATTGAAAGCATAAATAAACTAAAAATTAAAATGAAATTGGGTTGAAAGAAAATATAAATTTTCAATCAATTAAATTAGAACGTAAATAAATTGATCAATCAGCTGTTGCACAATCTCTTTGAAAAGTGCGTAAGTTACTATAATAATATATTAATATATAATAATGTAATAATATATAATAATCTTCAGGCTTTATTCAAATACAATACTTTTACAAAATATATAATTTAATCAAGAATATCAAAGCATATGTCCTCCTCAACCAGTTAGCCGTTTTCGACGAGTATAATCGTCACGAAGAAATGTCAATACATTGCGTTACATTAAAAATCATATTTGCTAACATATATTAAATCACGATGTCACGCGTTATATCTGTCGGCAGTGATTTTAAGGGAGAAACATTTCAGATAAGAATCGGATAACTTCAAGAGGGAATTTCACGTGATTAGCTTTTTGCTGAGCGGATATGTAGAAGATGATACGAGGGTGAAGGTGTTTTCGTACGTTAGTTGATACTGTTCGCAATTCCGTATGAAATAGCATTAAACCGTCCACGTAAGCGGAACGTATAGTTTAGGAGATATTTGAAACCCCGATTCATTTCAAGCGGCGTAATTGTGGTCCGGTTGCGTAACTGTTACACACGAAACAAACACCCATTAAATATCGATTTGCATTTAACAACGAACAATGGCTACCTACGATGAAACATCGTAGTTGATAAATCGTTTCGCACCGTTCTTTATTGTCCACGTTAATGAAGTTGTCTAGGCCACCGGGGCAACCAGACGCAGCAATCAATTTTCCCGTGACACGCTTAGACCAGAGAATTATATAAAGCCGATCCGGGTGCCAAAAATTCCGAGACAATTGTCGTTCAAAGTGCTAAATTTATTGCGCATAGAATTGACATTTACTTGCCCGCCGTTGCGAGAATATTCAAATATCTTTCCGCCTTCCGTCTCGCACCTGCATTCCGCCGGCGGAATTTCTGTGCGCGCGATATCGCTCCTCCCGGAACTGCAATTTTAATACCGGCGTACGCATGCAAGATTCGATCGAACGAAGAACGCCGACTACGAACAGCCGAATCTGCCCAGTTAGCCCCGCGTTAAAACTTTCCTTTTTCCACGAAAGCAGAGCCGCGCAAGCCGGCTCGCGGGGAGCGGTAATAGATTCGGGAAACTTTACCCATAGTCCGAGCGAAAAACTTCGAAAGAATCGAATAGTTGCGGGCCAACGATCCGCGATCTTTCTATGCGCGAAGATCGGACGATGGGCGAGTTTTCCTCTATATAACTCTGCTACGAACGAAATACCTGGATCAGGACCTGCGCATTTTCTGCGCAACAGACCTGGGCACATTTCGAACGACATTTTATTTATTTTTAAAAAGTAAATGCTCGTGCGTTTCTTCGACGGGCGAAAGAAAAGATGTATCGGGTTGGCAACTAAGTACTGTTTTCGGCCAATAGCGTGCGATAGTTGCAGCAGTGGGGCAATTAGAGGGAGGATGTAAACATAGAGATGCCTTCTTGTCGCGTGAGGACTCTAGTTAACTTCGTTAACTCATTAAATAAGCGGTAACCAACATTTCGACTGTAGAAAAAATTCATCCAAGTCACCTCAGAAATCACCCTCTTTCAAAAGCTTACAACGCTTTCGTGACACCTTATGTACCAGTTGCAAAATTAACGCAACTAAGTAATCGCCGATTTGTTCAATGAAATAAAAAATTTTTTTCACTTGGAACGAAGTTTAATCTGTAATGTATTTTCCATTTCGTTCGATGACCTTTTGCCGTCTCTCCGACAACTTGAAAATTCCACGCTCGTAGAAAGTCTGATCCTTTTCGGCCGAAAACTGAGTTAAGTGAGATTTTACAGCGCCATCGTCATTAAAAGTTTTACCACGATGGGAGTTGTCCAGGGATCGAAATAAGTGATGATCCGATGGCGCGAAATCAGGGCTATATGGCGGGTGTAACATCGATTCCCAACCAATTGCCAAACACCAATTGCTTTCTTATCTTAAATCGGTATGTACTGTCTCAATTCATATAAATCGTTATTTATTATAAGTCGTGACAGTATAGTCCTCACGCGACAAGACATTTATATTCCCCCTCTTACTAGCTCTATATTCCCCCTCTTACTAGCTCTACATCCCCCCTCTTACTGCCTGTCGCTATTGGCCGAAAACTGTGACGAAGGTCGCCGACGGTCAATAGCGACCGATAGTTGTGGCAGTGAGGCAGCTAGAAAGAGGGGGAATATATAAACACAAAGATCCCATCTTACCGCGTGAGGGCTGTACGTACGGATTTCAGGAAAGAAACCGACGAATTACAATGAATCGCAGCATCGGCGATGGTTCGTCGATGATTTCGGCTGCATTCAGAGAGTTCGTACAAAATTATTATCCGTTGAAATAATCATAAAAACGAATTCGACGCAATATACAGCACTGTTGGGAGACGGCTTTGACATCATTTAGCGAAGAAACTGAAAGTGACAACTTTTACTTCAGCACGATACGAAGGTTTTGACGTGGCCAACTCGTTAGCCAGATCGAAATCGAACTGAAAATCTTTGGAGAATAATCTCGAGACAACTATATGGCAATTGCAAACGGTATAACTCTGTTTCTGAGTTATGGGCTGCTGCGAACGAAACGTGATCGTCTGTCAAAACAGAAACTTTTCGTATTTTGAATTCATCGATGCCTAATAAAAATTTCGATGTTATTTAACAGAAAAAATCGCAATTACACTAAATATTGATTACGAGATAGACAAGAAATTTTGGTTAATGTTATTTACTTAAAAACCGTGTGTCTTTATGGAAATTTCGCACTCGTCTTCTGGCACAGTACGTAAATTCACGTTTCCTTATAAATAACCGTTCCGAATACAATCATGCGTGCGCTTGTTTTTGTAATAATATAATATTATTATAATATATAATATAATATAATATAATATAATATAATATAATATAATGTAATGTAATGTAATATAATATAATATAATATAATGTAATATAATATAATATAATATAATATAATATAATATAATATAATATAATATAATATAATATAATATAATATAATATAATATAATATAATATAATATAATAATATATTATATTATTAATACATATATTGTTATAATATATTTTCGTCGCTATGGAACAATTATAAAATATAACCAAGATATAGTGGCTTTATTGGACGTTTCGAGCTCGGGCAAATTGGCCCGGTTGAAATTAAGGAAGTTATGAAATATCGAAGGATTCACGGAAGACCTGGTCGATCGGTTCCGTTTCTGAGACGCTCAATTACCCGGCGCGACGGAAAATTCGTCTTCGAGAGCGGTTCGAGATTTCGTGTGTGTTTGAATGTGCTCGTGTCGGCTACGAGTGACGGGACGTCAGACCGCGTGTAATTGGACCAAATTCCTCGAGTTCCGTGCTCGGTTGTCGTTTACGTGGAATCGCATCCCTGGCTTCGTACCTGGCACGCGATTCGCGAGACCGTTCCGGCCGGGCGTTCTCAGCTCCTTGTGGTTGTTAGGCGTTTAATTGCTTTGAATCGTTTAACTTCGAGAAACCGCGTCTCACGGTGTATGTACTTAAATTAATTTTCCCGGGGTCCCTGCCGAGACCGGCCGGAACTACGGCTGAATTATTCGGGATGGCAAAAGTGCGCGGACGCTCCGTCTGGCAATCGGTGGGTCCACACGGACCCAGACCTACTTACGCTCGCGACCCGGAGATCATAATTACCGCATGCCGGTCAAATGTGTTGGTATGTGTTAAATTCTCAACTACATGTGTCATATGATCGAAATGAGTTACGCCCAAATAATGTACAGTTATGTATACGTTTGTTAAAATGTATTTATATGATAATAATGTCATGTTAATGGTACAAAATTAACGATGCGATGAAGATTTCGTACATAATATAGTAAATATGAATGTTAATCATGTTCGTTTGAATCGAAACGAAATTTGATTCTTCTGTTATCAAGATGTAGGAATGAAAATAAATAAACATATATAATAATAAACATATATGTCCTATGAATAAATATAAACTCAAAGTAATTTTTACATTCTTACCGATATTTATACCGAAGCCAACAAATATTATATTTGTATACTTCTATCTTCTATTATTTTCAATATATTTGTATTTCTATTTTCTATTATTTCTAATATATTCGTATATTTCTATTATTTCTAATATACTTGTATATCTTTATTTTATATTATTTCCAATGTACTTGTATATTTTATTTTATATTAATTCTAATATATTTGTATATTTATATTTTCTATTATCTCTAATACACTCGTATATTTTTATTTTATATTATTTTTAATATACTTGTATATTTTTTTACTTGTTTGTATTTTATATTATTTCTAATATACTTGTATATTTCTATTTTCCATTATTTCTGATATAGAAATATACAAATACGATGTTTTGTTGAGTTTTTAATTAAATATCATTACAAATGTAAAAGTTAATTTCAGTCTGTAATTATTCAAACCGCTGCACAAGAAACAAAACTTGTCTTGTTTGTCAAAACTCTCAGCGAAACCATTAACGACGAAAAACTGCCCTTATATAAATATAACTGTGAAAAAAACAGTAATCCTAGGAGTTAACTTTCTAAATATTACAATAACAATTCTAACGTACATTTCTTTATTGGAAGAATGTCACATCTAACATTTAACGCTCGTACAGTTTCAGTTTCGCTGAATAGCACTCAATAATTTCGCTAAATAATACAATGACACTTCGACGATAATTAGATAATATTATTTGTCCAACTATTTTTTCATGCTAAATACAGTTTTACAGGAGAAATATAAATTTAGATAAAGACCGTGGAGAGGGGAAATGCAGTGAGCGATGCGATATCCGAATTACAAATTTTTCAGCTGCCAATATTCTTTTTTTTTGTCGTTTATCTTCTCTTTACCGTTCGCATAAAATGTAGAACAATATCAAAATCTTACAACCAGAAACTGTTAGCATTTAACGGTCGGGATAAAAATAGTATTACGTTACAAAAAAGGTTACAGAAAAATCCATTTCTCGAGACATTGATATCTAAACGTCATTATGTCCATTAAACATTATTAATATACGATGAACGACGAGAACAGTGGAGCAACAGTTAGGTTTGGCAAAACTAGATTTACATGAATCGATACGGAGCGAAGCCGGACAAGCTGTGGCACCGATGTAATCTTCTTCTAGGCGTAGAAATAATGAAACTAGCTGTAATTCTACATGCAAAAATTCAGTTACAGGCGGGGCGTAACTTATTTTTGGTCGATGGTTCGTTTCCGAGGAAAATCGAGTTTAGAAATTCGGCGAATACCGAAGGCAAGGAGAACCTGATGAATTTTCAAACTCAATTTTCGCGAAATCGAGGCGCCGACTTAATGCATCGTCGAACAAGAAAATGTTACAGCAAAACCTCCATCACCCGGTTTTCCATTATCAGAATTATGTACTATGCAATCACTTTTTATGTAAATTAATAGATAAATAAAGATTTCAAATTGATAAAAATGAAATTTAGCACAGTAATTAAGTAACCGTTCCATTATCCCGAATACTCCTCTTACTCTGCACAGCCCGAATAATCGAGGTTCTACCATGTTCCTATTGTCAGACTTATATTTACATGTGAAACTACCATGTGCACCATGTCTGGTCTCGGTCTGCATATGCACTGATCAGAAAAGCAATTTCAAAGATCGGAGAAGTTGAAGCAGAAAAATTGCAATTTAAAAATATTTAAAAATCATCGGATTTTCAGAATTCAATTTTAAAACGAATCTCGTTTCGACTCAGAATTAAATTGATGTTTTTCCAATATGCAGCGTGTCGATCGTAGAGTATGCTGATACTATATATATATATAAATAGCTTGATAAATGCTTTATTAAAAAATATATATATAATAATATTATAATAAATAATAATAATAAATAATAATGTTATATATATAATTTTTTAATAAAGCATTTATCAAGCTATATTTATATATATATATAGCTTGATAAATGCTTTATATATAGTATCAGCATACTCTACAATCGACACCCTATATAAATAAAGCATTATAAATAAAGCATATTATATATATAGCTTGATAAATGCTTTATTAAAAAATTATAGGAGAGACACGAGACAACAATGGACCAATCGGGAATATTTATCGACATATGTTAGCTCCATTTCGAAGTGTCGCCCGCTTTCGAAAATACAGCATCGACATCTATGAAAAATTAAACGGCTTAGTATAAACATAGCTGGGATAAGTAAATGCACATAAAAGAATCGCCGCAAACATATTTCTACATCGAATGAAAATCAGCATTTTTGAACCTTCGTTTACATCACATTTTTTTCTGATTTTCACCGATAGAACATGCCGACATCGTTTGGCCGTGAAAAACTGGGAAACAAAAAAAAAAGGGAAACAATGAAATTTTTCAGTAACGTCCGGAGGAACGGCGAGGTGGAAAAGCGAAGAAAAAGTTTGATGCGAACGCGTTTTAGAAGGAATATACTGTGTGCGATATTTGAGAAAGATGAATTTTCAGTTAACCAGCGGAATACATTGATAAATACATCATTAATCTGTCTTGTCATGAAATCGAAAGGTGAAAATCAAAAAATGTTCGCTAATTTTCGTTAGATTCCTGCAAGCTTAAGCGTTAGTTTGATAACACGATGATCAACCGTGAAGACAATTACGGAAACACACAGAGCGCGTCTTAATGGGCCGCTGTACTTAAAACGATATGGCAACCGTATTATGCTGGCAGATACAAGGCCAGGATGATAATGCTGATGCGGCGAACAATATCTTGGGCGTGTGGCGAACCTAGAAGTCAGCTACAACTGTAGGCTAGTGTCTCAATTATCCACGGACGCAACTTCGTTACCACACTATATATCCTTCGCATCGACTATTTATACGTGAATGCGTGTTTACTCCACCATCGCGTTAATTTGCAGCGATTTCAGTATCTGGGCTCACCTTTTCTCGAATCGAATCGAATAAAAGTTACGTGGACAAATTTCCTGGAATTCAACTTTCTGCGATTTGAAGTACAGTGGTTTTACAGTTTTGGCGATATTTAAACGAAAACTTAACGAAACACCATATTATATTTGAAACACCATTGTATATTTCTGTATTCGAAATATATATATATATATATATATATATATATATATATATATATATATATATATATATAGAGAGAGAGAGAGAGAGAGAGAGAGAGAGAAAATAGAAATATGAGGACACGGCTTTTTTTGGTGTTTGCTTCAATTTTTTTTTCTGCTTAATTAAATATTTCGTTTAATAATTTTTTATTTTGTTACTTTGAGTCGCTAATTATATGCACTGTATCACTATACTTCAGATATTTTATTTCAAAATGAAAAGTAGAGGGAAGAATATGAAAAAGAAGATAAAAACTTACACCAATGGTGTTCGAGATATATGGATTCGATCAGAAAAATACGTGATAAAATGATAACATAAAATATAATATAAAAATAATAACAAATAATAATAGGACCGCGGAATTTTATGCAAAATAAAAGTTGTCCGAGTCTGTCGCAGAAAGCAAGAGTCACTTGGGTGTTTCATTATTTCTTTAATCATTCTAGCGGGTCGAAAATAATATATCGACATTACTTTCTCTTATTGCATATTTTATTTTATTTATATTATATTATATATATTTATTTTATATTTATATTTTTTTATATTTTATATTTATTTTTATTTTATTTATTGCATAAAATCTGCGATATAATATAATTAATATGAAAATACAATGGAAACTAAAAATTTATTGGCCGATTTCAATAAATTTCACTGCAATAAGATTAGAATTACAAAAGATATACAAGCTAGATTTCGGTAATATACACCCGAAACACCATAGCAGAGTTAACGCACGATAATTAGAGCTATTAATTAAGATCAATTATTAAATAAGAGTCAACGACGTTGATCATCAAAATCAGATTGGTATAGAACTATAAAAGATTAGCATGAACTATGTTATCGCATAATACGATTCTCTTCGTCAGATTCCTTCAGGAATAGAAATAAATTCTTCAATTTACGATATTGAATAAAGCATGCATTTTATTGATGTAAACGAAAGCCGATAACGTTAAGCTACAAATACTATAAATAAACATTTCTATATTGAAAAAAGGATTTTACCGAACGTATACATTCCTACGGATGCGAATCGAGCAATCGAAACATGATCGGATTAATTAAGATCGTAAATTCATTTTTCACGTGCTAAACTCGCGTCGGAAGGTATGTTATCACCTTCTCAAAAGGGATAACTTTATTAAAATCGTTTCAAACCGCTTGAATTTGTTTTCAAACGTTAGATCGACTATTTTTCTAGAGAATGAGTATACAAACATTTGTTTTAGATTTCAATTGATTGAGATGATAAAAAAGATTTTAAAAATAGCGTTTTTACGATTCTTTTTACGGAATCCATAACGAAAATTTAAAAAGTGCATTGCGATATCGGTTGCCTGATTATTATATTCAGATTATTCTATTCACATATATATATTATATTCGTGATAAATTACCATTTTCACGAATTTTAAGTATTAACAGCTTATGACAACGTCGAGCAATCTCAATGAAATTTTCATGGCGATTTCGCCGATTTCCAAAAAGATTTCACAGAGATCTACAACCCGGCATCTTTCCAATTTTCATTATTATACGCTCGGATAAAAACCTTGACAAAACATAATTCCTTAATCTTGAATAATTCCAACAAATTTGCAGTGTAAAATAATTGTTTTACACTCGTTGTCCAGAGGATTAGTAAGTTTAACTTACTCTAAAACAAAATTCAAGTGTCAACGAAAACGTGTCAACATACTTTCCGACGCTAATGCACATTATTACGATATTTCGAATTTCATTTGGAAGTCAATAAAATTCGGAAATTCTCGCCGAGACGGGATAACGATTTTGATTGAAAAACATCCATCGGACGAAAAGCGGGATCTGTCGCGAACCGAAATTTCAGCGAACGCTGACCCGGAAAACGGGAAAATAATATCTCTCGAACAGGCCGGCAAACAGAGTCGCGGGTTTCTTCGGCGGCAAGTTTTCAATTATTTTAAATTACGAAAGCACGTTAATTGCTAGCTTTTTCCCTTGTGGCACAAAGAGAAAGAGACTGTTTAGAGACCCCGAGGGTCGCTATCATCCGGACGTAACGAGCGTGAACAGTCGTCGTCGTCGTCGTCGTCGTCGACGTATGCAACTTCGTTCCGTGAAAATTTAGTTTCAAAACTGGAATTCGGTGCAGGACCCGTCCTAGCCACTGGGCTGATTCGAATTGGGTCGGAGAAAATTCTGACGTGAGGATCGTTAATTGCACGTGATAAGAATTATGAGAATTTAGTTACACTACTTTCTGCGCTAGGTGGTAAAACAGCATTAGATTTAGCAGATGGTAACGATACTGATTCATATATAATTCAACAGCACGGTGATATAAATAGAAGTTAGAGCAGCAAATATGGCAGTCGATAAATATGGATGCTGCTGACAATCAGAAAGTAAATTTACCATTACCGGTTGCCGCGGCATATGGAAATGTAAAAGATATAGCATCTGTAATTATATATATATATATAAATAATAAATAATAATATATATATATATATATATATATATTATATATATAAATATATAATATATAATATATATTTATATATATATAAATAATAATAATAAATAAATAAATATATATATATATATATAATCTCCAATTACACTGTCCGACACGATTTTTGGGTTCCTATAGCCGCTATGAAATTCTTGTAGAGCTTCACTCCCTGAACAAGAATCCGAAAACCGAATTGCTCCATCGCCCTCGGTTTTTTAAATAAACGAACTTTCGTAAAAACCCAAAATTGTCGACAAAAATGAGGTATTGCATGAAAAGAGTACAAACGTTAGAGAGTTCGAATTGGTGTTAAAAGATAGAGGAGAGTTTCCCGAATATAGTGGCATGCGATTTATTAATTGTTTTCGGTCCTAAATAGCAATGAATTGATGTCAAAGTTTAAAAAGGTGTCGACGTGCGCGGTTTCTCTGCAATATTTTTGTATTTTTACGAAAAGTTTTTCGTTCGGCACGAAAACTCTACCCAGGATCGGATTCTGTAGACATTTCTGAAGAAGAAACGGTTTTCGGTTTTCGGAATCTTGTTCAGGAAGTGAAGCTCTACAAGAATTTCATAGTGGCTGTAGGAACCCAGAATAAAAAGTTTGATTTTGTCGGACAGTGTTAGCTTTAAGAGAAACTACCCTTACCGAAGAACAACTGAAATTGTTCAAACAAATTAACGAAGTGTAATTGTGGGCGCTGGTAAAACGTGATTTCCATCGGTGTTCGGAGTATAGAGGCCGATAGGATCAATTGGCCGGCGGACAATAGCGATTCAAAATCGGAAACACTGCGTCAACTGTCTGGCAAATTGTACCGTCGCCGCTTTCGGTGAAATGGATCGTATGCGTTGATACGCGGCTCGCAACGATATCGTATTTTTTTTTCCATTTTCTTCCGTCTCGTTCGCGGCGGGTTGTATAGTAATCGCTCGATAAGTATCCGCCTGTTAACTGCTCATTGGAAACGCTCCCGGTACGCGCGCGCGCGTTCCAAAAATTTTTATAAATTTTCCAAATTCCCGAAGAAACTTTTCCGTTAGCGAAAATGCTCTTCGCGACCTTGTTAACGGGTTGTTAAAGGAAAACGTCGCGTTTTTCATTGCTGCATCGTGAACAAAACCGCGGAACACACTTTCCGACATGTTGAGACACCCTGTACGTTGCCATTTAGCAGAAATACGGTGCAACGTTTGGCTTGTACATTGTCAATTACGAAAATTAGCAAGCATAATGTCATTTTATTGAAATATTTTTAATGAAGATAAAGGATTTCGAGATCAATCAACACTGTTTTTATAATAAAATCGCGTACTTCTTCGTATAAGACTTTGGAATGATTTACGTGACAAACATTTCATTCAACATTCTACGTTTTTTATATCTATATAATTATATATAGTTAATATAATATTATCTATAATATTATATTTATATAATATTATCTATAATATAATATTTATATAATATTATCTATAATATTATATTTATATAATGTTATCTATAATATAATATTTATATAATATTATCTATAATATTATCTATAATATTATATTTATATAATATTATCTATAATATTATATTTATATAATATTATCTATAATATAATATTTATATAATATTATCTATAATATTATATTTATATATATTGGAAACCATTTCGACCGGTTTCGTAATATTAATGTCGACTAAAAATATCTTACAAACTACACATTTCTTTACAATTCAACACTTATTAATTACGCAAATTGTTCCGAGGAATCAATCAGTTTTTCAAAACAAATTGAAAACGTGAACAAACTTCCTTGAAAGACACTACGTTGCCGCGTAAACAAAAAAAAAGTTTGGTTACTTTTTTAACAGGCCTTCTAAGCTTTGCTTCGTATTTGTAAAAATAACGGAGATGAATAGAGTGATCAAAGTTCGTCGCCGAGTGGCACCCTCGGAGCCTGCCAATGGAGCCCATAAAACGAGTAGTTATCGAGCAGCTACTGTACAATCGTCCTAACGGACTTCCGGGATTTCTCAACGCTTCCGGCGAAGCGTGAGCGAGCTTTCTGTCTGCTGCCTTTCTCGCTTCTTCTACCGCGAGCCTGTGTTCTGTCGCGCAAATTGTTTTTTTTTTTCGCGTATAGTATGTCGAACGTAACGCATGACGAATCGTTGCACGAGAGTGCTTTGTTGCCGACAAATTGGAATTGTTCCCTTGATCGTTCCTCGGACAAAAATCGTGAGATGATTTATAGCGGGTGATATATGCAATAATAACTATAATAAAACTATAATAAAAAAAATATAAATATATTTTATTATAGTTTTATTATAGTATATATAAATATAAATATATTTTATTATAGTTTTATTATAGTTATTATTATATATATAACTCGCTATAAATCATCTCACGATTTATATATATAATATAAATCTATATTAATTATATAGATATATATAAATCGTGAGATGATTTATAGCGGGTTATATAATAATAATAATAATAATAATAATAATAATAATAATAATAATAATAATAATAATAATAATAATAATAATAATAATAATAATAATAATAATAATAATAATAATAATAATAATAATAATAATAATAATAATAATAACTATAATAAAACTATAATAAAATAAATATATATATTTTATTATAGTTATTATTATAGTTATTATTATTATATATATAACCCGCTATAAATCATCTCACGATTTTTGTCCGAGGAACGATCGGACTAGGCGCGCGAAGCCCAATTCCGCTCATTGGCTCGGTCGCCTCGCGCCAGCTGAGCTCGCCTCCCATTGGTCAGTGTTTTTCGTTAATAATTCGTAAACAAAGCCGCGGATCGCATCGCTAAGGAAAAAGTTACTTCAAATCACCTCAGGTATCACCTCTTCCCAGGTGTTAACATAATTATGGAACAGCCTGTAGTTCGCCGCGCTGATGAATTCGTAGTCAGTCAACAACATGCCGCTTGCGCAAACAGAATAATCAGTAACGCCGGCCGAACTGTGCCTTACTGTTACGGATGTGTTGCAATGAATCATACTTGAACTCCACCCGTGTGTAATTGACACGTTGACTGTTGTTTGAAACGCGATCGTTTGTAACAATTTCGATATTAATCGACGTGCTATAATACATTGATTGAACCAGGTCTGGCAGGATTTTTGCAGACGTGAGGAGCGTGATCGCTGTGTGCAGGCATATACTATACTTATATCAATATTATATATATATATATATAGTATATTATATATATAATTTTTAATTTATTATTAATATAGTATATTATATTATTATATTATATATATATATTATATTATATTATACTACTAATATACTATATTATATATGTACTATATATATACTATATATTATATATATATATATATATATATATATATATATATACTTTTGTATCAAAATTGAATAGTTATTAGTTAATATTATTATTAATTATAGTAGTATTATAATATTATTATTATATTATTATTAATATTAATATATTAATTAATAACATTAATATATAATATAATTATAATTAATATTATTAATATTATTATTATTATTATATTATTATTAATAGTATTATAATATTATTGTTATTATTAGTTAATATTATATATATGCTTTTGTATCAAAATTTAATAGTTCTCCTAAAAATTTTACTATATCCCAACGAAGATATTAATTTTTCTTAACTTCGTTAAATCGGTTACTGTACCGAGTTTTAAGAGACCGATAAATACAGCGAGCGCATAAATCCGCAGTCTATTAGTCATTGCAACAATCGTTGTAACTTTCGGTGTTTATTCAAGTTAAAAAGTTAGCTTGAATTTTGAAATTGTGATGGTAGATCGATCGATCGGACAATGCGTTAATGACAGATACGGAGATCGATTTGGTTGTTCTATCTATCTGCAAACTTTAATGTTTGTGCCATTTAACGTTGACAAAATTCATGTTAAGATCTAAATTCATTCTGCACATAATTCCTCCGATTTATTGTAAAAGACGATATTTAACGTAATATCCGCAGAGGCGCGTTTATTAGCAACAATTTATAACCGTTGCACATCGCTCTCCTCTAAATAAGCAGAAAATGTTATTTTCGGTGAAGAATCGAAAATAATAATGATCGTTTCGTTCGATCCGATAATACCGTTCGATATGAAAATTCTCGCGTGCAAACGAACCTGAATGAAATACAGACGATTTCAGAACATTGCCGTTAAACTGGAGATTAAGGTCGCGAAAGGAAACCGGATCTGGCAACAATTTGATTATACGTGTTTGTTACGCAAACAATGAAGGGTTAGGTTTGAAAATGCGCGAAGCAAGAGCTGAAATGAAATTACATTGCTAACGCCAAAGGGCAAGGTATACAGCTGAGAGCTGTTTTTTTTTTAACACAACCTTTAACCTAATTACGACGAAAGCACTAACCCATTAGATGCCATCATTTCCATTTGAGGATGAAGCATATTCAGCGTTACCACGTTCTCTTCGCATTTCTATTTTCACTTAGTTTTTCGGAGCGTATCTTTGCACGTTAATGTTTTACATTTGCGTTACTCGACAACGAGGCGCGTTCTGCCTTAACGGAGTACTCGAACGAAATTGGTTGAAAAATAATTAAAATCTCTGGCATCGTACGCAAAAAATACGAAACTCTATTGTGTATCTATGTCTTTATAATTTGCTCTCGAAGTAATTTTTATACCATGAATGAAAATAAATGCACAATTATATAAAAAGAAAATACTGATTCAGAAGTGCATTGGTAATTTTTCGATTGGAACATAAGGGAATGTTGCTGCTTCATTTGAAAATATAAAAAGTACATTAGAAACCATATTAACAAGTTTTCGAAGAGTTCGTGTGTGATAATTAGACTGCGGATTTTACGGATTTATGGACAAAGTCGGTAAAATAAGAATCAGCGAACAGATTTAAAGAAATGAAGTACAGTAAATTCTCCCCGATTTTTCTTTAGCTACTGAACAAAAATGGACAATTTGGAAAAAAGGGGATACGATTATTATTTAAGCCCCCGCGGCATGTTTTTATAGTTGCCGATTGTCAACAACTATAAAAATGAGCTCAAATAATCGCAACAGTTGTTAAGGACAATTTGGGAAGAGGGGATACAATTGTTCGAGCTCTACGGTTCGTTTTTATAGTTGTTAATAATCGACGATTCCGACAGCTCCGTCGCTTTGAACTTGCGGCAGTTATGCGAGCAAGAGAGGATAAAAGTGTCAAATATAAGACTCATTTTTTTTAAATTATAATTTTCGACTAAAAACTCTTTTATTAAAAGGTTCGAATAATCGCATCACCTCTTCCCAAATTGTCCATTTTTGCTTAGAAGTTAAAGGTCAATCAGGGAAAATTTACTGTATTTCTAGATTTTATTTTATTTTATTTTTTCTTTATATTTATTATTGTAAGTCTAAAAGTTTTAAAATAAGGGTCCATAGGGCGTTTTTCTTAACCCTTTTGCACTGAAATATCCCCTCTTATGAAGCGTAAGAAGACCGATATTAATTAACGGTAATTACAAGATTGCAAATTTTTATTCAATAAAATATGCGTCCCGGTTATTTCTGTGAAACTTTGCCACGGTATTCGACAAAAAGAAATAGGAAATAAATATTATATAAGCTATACTATACTATACTATAGTATATATATATAAGCTATACTATATTATACTATAGTATATATATATATATAAGCTATACTATACTATACTACAGTATATATATAAGCTATACTATACTATACTACAGTATATATATAAGCTATACTATACTATACTATACTATATATATATAGTATATATAGTATATATACTATATATAAAAAATATTATATATAGATTTTTAAATGCTTTGTTAAAAATTTACGAGACAAAAATCCAAAATAATAACGAACTGCTTTATTGACGGATACCGACGACAGCGATATGACTTCTTTCGCTGGAAGCATAGCAAATATTAGAATTTATGGAAATATACGAAATAGATAACGGTAACGTAATCATACGCTGCGCGTCAACGAAATACCAGTCCGTTATCATTTTGTACTTTTGAACGTTTTAATAGCGCATTTAAAAGTCAACGTTCATACAATATTTTTTTCTTATTCTTACTTGTAGAATATGTTGGCACAGTTCTGTTCGAAAAAATTGGAATATTTTGTATATTTGTATAGCAATACAATTTTACGTTAAGTCCTATTTAATCGGAGTAATTATTCCTAATGTTACACCATTCTATTTTTCATTGGGAACGTTATACTTGCTACTTCGCGAATAAACGCATTCTAGTTTCTGATCCGAGTTGGGTGAAAATAATGTTCACAGTGTCAGCTATATTTATATTTAACATTAACCGTACCGGTCGTTGAAAGTGACTCATCTGTGTTTTGCCTTATACAAATTATGGTATTGAATTTATCTAGATTTTGTCCAATTTCTCCAATTAACGTATATGTTGGAATGGATAGATTTATTAAAATGGTTTTCGGTGGATGTAATTGTTGAACCGCTCATTTGACCGGCGATAGGACGGTTAGTGTTAACACTATGCCGTCCGGTGGCACCACGCTGGGTGCCATGCAAAAACTATCTGTTGTATGTCGGTGATAACACTTTGGTGCCATTTGAAAAAACTGAATTACATTTGAACTGTATTTCTTGGGTGTTAAAAGGCAGCGAACTAACTATAGCATTGTGCTTATTTAACTAAGAATTATATTATTATAATTAATTATATTATATTAATAATTATACTTTATATTTAATATACTACTTTATTTATACTTTATAATATATATATAATAATATATAATTATTATAATATATTATATTATATTAATAATTATACTTTATATTTAATATACTACTTTATTTATACTTTAATATACTTTATATTTATATAATAATTATATAATTATATTATATTATATTATAATAATATATAATTATATAATAATTATATTATAATTATTATATTATATTATAATAATATATAATTATATAATAATTATATTATAATTATTATATTATATTATAATAATATATAATAATTATAATATAAATAATTATATTATAATTATTATAAAATTATCGATATTATGTATATATAATGTATATATATTATATTAATTATATTATTTAACCAAGTACGAAAATTCTTGGATGACATATCTTAATTTTAGGAATTTATATTACCGCCATCTTCGAAATTTTTTTTTTCAAATCTAAGATTTCCAAGCGATCATGCCGGCGTCAAACAAAAGAATCATATCTAAGATCTGCGGACGGCATAGTGTTAAGAAACCGCTAAAAGTACAAGCACGTGTCATTACGTTCAATTTCATATGCACAAGATGCGACTAATCGTATAAAATAAAAAAAAGAAAGAAATGTAGGTCAAAGACATGTTTTCGTTTCGCAGTTGAAATAGCTTCGAGTGCGCAGGGTTAATGTGAAAATATAAAAGCTTCGAGTCACAGATGGTTAGAATGGTGATTGTATGTACTGTTCCACGAAGAAAACAACTACTAAATGGATGGCTCAGAAAATCAGTGTAAGTTCATTGACCTTAAAATTCGGACGAATAAGTATTTCGTAAATCAGCCGTGAAAAAATATATATAAAACGCTAAAAACATAAACGAAAAAATATATTTAAAATAAAATATATATATATATATATATATATATATATATATATATATATATATAACGCAAAGCATGATATTTATTATTAAACGACGTAGAAATGAACGCAATCAGCAGAGAAACGAAAGAAAGATGTTAATGTTTTTCAGGAAAAAAGGAACAATTCCGTCCGAACAATTATGTTCGGTCATTCCGTGGTCAATGCAAGTGCTGCTACCTATTGTTTATTTCTGTAGAAATCGACTATACATGGATTCATCGACCGAAAGTTCCTACGATAGAAATATGTTTGCACTGCGTAGTCAACTAATTTTCGAACAAAAGTGAACTTTAGCGTAGTGGAGCCAATGATGCCTTAGCTTTGTTTCCGGGCATAATTAACTTTATATTTATCGAATAACAAATGAGACGTTTATTTTGAAAGTAGCATAAGTCACTTTGTTTTTAAGTCGATATATTTAATGGTTCGCGTTTGAACACGTTTAACCCTTTGCAGTCGAAGCTGTTTGAATTCGAAATCCAAAATATGATTTCTGATCTACAGTATTTCTATTTTATATCATTTATTGCGATTTATGCATATGAAATTGAGCCTATTGCAGCAAGTACAATGCAATTTTAATAGTTTTTTTTAAATATATAAACGAGTCTGATGCTCTCAGAATGATTTTGAAAAATAGTATACCAATTTTTCCAATCTATTCGAGTGCAAAGGATTAAAAATATGGATGCCAACTTTCGAGAAGATCTACTTGTATCTGTTATCTCAGGATACTGATATTTTTCTCGGTACAAATAATTTCTTACAAACATTAAAAAAATCACCGCTTTTCATCACGGCAAAGTGACTTATGCCACTTTCAAAATAAACGGCTCATTTGCAACGGGAGCCCCTTTTCGGCAACAATTCGAGCAAGATCAACGTGTGTCCCGATGTACGCGCAGTGTTTGCGCGGTACCGATCGCATGCACATTTTCTTTGTGCATTCCAAGAACGTTCGAATCGGAATACTTGTTACTGCGAAAATTCGGAGAACGTTCGAATCGTATATTTATCGATAGATCGCGGATTTTTATTGAAAAACTAAAAACCGTTTTGTATGAATTACGACGCAATGCTGCCACGCGGACGTTAATCTCTATGCTGAAATATTTTACCAAGTTAAAATAGTAACGCAGCAGTATTTTTGAACTCCTCAAATGTTCTCACAGTTTTGCATTTCATCTTCCGATCTTTTTTTCTTCCGATCTTCTTCTCATAAAATCCGTAGTGCACCCGTTACGAATTGATAATGCTTGCGAAAAGCGTACACGATCTCCAGACAACTTTTTAAAACGAGAAAATAAACAAGATACGAGAATAAAAAAAAATGTTACACGTCTTATTCGATGTAAATCGAAGTTAATTACGGCGGAAAATAAAGCAAAGGCGCAGCAATTGGCCACCACCCCACGGTAACCCTACACTGATTGGCTTCTGAACCGTCCAAACGTTGTTCCGAAGTTGATTGACCGTTGTTATCTATGCAAGCAAATTTTTGACTTGTTTGTCGGACGCCTGCCGACACGCCTTCGCACCGCGCGGACACGGGCTTAACGAGGGATGCGTTTTACGGAAACCCTCCAAGCTCGCGTCCGAACTGTGCTTTATCCAATTAGCGTCTCCTCGGCGGCCGGGCAACCAAGAATACGAAAGAAGGAGGGGGTGGAAAAAGAGGCCGGTCGAAACGACGCGAAATTAGAAGGAACGGACTCCGCGCGGTCGCGGGAGGATGGAAACCGAACGGTTCGAGTAGAGCCGCGAAAGAGGGAACGGATTCCTGAGTGCGTCGAGTGATACGGTTCGTGTACAAGAGTACACGCAACCCCTGTGTGTGACCGACCAATGACTGAACGAAGTCGAGCCGCGAAACGCGTCCCAAGTGTGTGAGTACATTTTGCTAGACGGATTCGAATCGCTCGAGGGGAGTACGGCTTCCCTCCCCCTAGGCAGGAGGCTTACCCTTCGACAGCAGTTTCGATATTTAGTGGCACAACACTGGCCGGAAGCTTCTAATCCTTACACGACTTCGAAGTACCGTATGCATTTTTATTCGGGATCCGATGAAGATGTTTCTACGAATTTCAGAAACTTAATTGATTTCATTTTGTCGGAGACGAGGATATAGATCGTCGTAGCGAAAGTTGGATTTTTATTCGAATCGTAGATTATAATACAAGGGAAATGATACTTTGAGTTTAGAATAAAATTATCCCTAACTTCATATTAGATATTAACCCTTTGCACTCGAAGTTTTTTTTGAGTCATATTACCAGCAACTCGAAGCCATTTTAGTGAAAAGATCATATTCACATGTAAGTTCATGATATAAGCATTAAAAGAAAAGTCATCGTTGTATGTTATTATTTTTTTAATTGTTTATGGATACAAACGTCATTTGTCACCAACAGCGAAACATCCTATAACTAATTTTTACGATTTGTTTTTGTTCTTATGTTAAAAACTGAAAATTATTTGCATTGTCTCCGTAGCGGAGCTCTCGAGTGCAAAGGGTTAAATTCAATTATAACTTAATTAAATATTTCTATAGTTCCCGTTTATTTTGATGGGCAGGTGCAAAATTGAAATCAAGGCTTGAACTTAATACGGACGCTGTAATTTGATATTTATGACTACGTAATATAATTTTCGTAAATATAAATTATTCAGAAAAATTTGAACTTCCGAATGATTTTTTTTTCTTGTTTTAAGTTAATTTGTACGAATAACATTTTCATTTTATTCAGTTGAATTTTAACAGTTATTTTGCACTTGATTCGTTAGAATTCTGAAGGAACATTTATTTCTTTAACCCTTTGCACTCGAGTGGTGACTCTGGGGCACCGTTAAAAAATTGTTACATCACGTTGCAAGATAATTTTTATATTATAAAAGTCTAGACGTAAGAAATTGTTAAAAGTCCAATTGTCGTGCGAATCGCGAGACTATACATTTCGTACGCACAAAATGCACTTTTTCATACAAGATTGAAATACCATAAGTCGGAGAAATTAATTTAGATTTGCAGTTAAAATCACTTCGAGTGCAAAGGGTTAATAGATACTATACGAAAATATAAATGTATATGCTATTTTCCCATTTACTTAGCATTATTTAAGGAAATGGAAACAGGATAAATATAGATGTGTAAGCGCGTCGTGACTTTAATTTATAGTCCTCGCGCGACAAGACAGCACCTTTGTGTTTACGTTCCCCCTCTTATTAGCCGCGGCAGTGGGGCAGATAGTAGGAGTGGGGATATAAAAGCAAAGGTGCCATTTCGTCGCGCGAGGACTATACTAATTTTTCGTGAGCTATATTTGGTCCAATAATGTAAATTTGAAAATACTTGAACTCTTTCGTAGCAGAATAACTGTTAGGGTCCAACCAGAATTGTTACCTATTTTCGAAAAAGTAAATATTTGAATTTTATGCATAAATATATGAAATGAAAGTTTCAGTGTATTTACAATTGAAAATATAACAATTGAAAATTTTAACTCTATTGTTAACTAACTAACTCTATTAACTCTATCTATCTATTTAACTCATTCGAATTCCGGTCGAAATCTTCTTTGAAATGTTTCCGTTCAGATTTGTTAGTATCCTAAATAAATGTTTCAGAACTTAAGGGCGCGTGTACATGACACTAATAGACGAATGTATATATTCCGCGATTCTGTATCGAAATTGACAAAATCGGTAAGGGAACATTGTACACCGGATTTGACAAATGTCTCTCGGAAACTATTCTTCTGTTTGTTAATCTAGAAAATCCCGTCTCACGAGTTTCTACACTAGCGAGTGTTTACTTGTCCTAAGCAGAATTATGTCCGACCGAGAAGCCGTATTCCCATCGAGCGATAGAAATCCACTGAGCGCGGCGCACTTAGGCTCCTCAATATACACGTATGTAACATCGATAAGAACAACAGAGAGAAAAAAAAAAGAAAAATAAACAAGAAACGGAAGATAGAGAAGGATCAAAACGACGAAAAACTCACCCAGCGTCGGCGTCGTGTAGTCCCAACTTTCTGCATCGTTTTTGTAAACGTTGAGCTTCGTGGGCTGGAAAAGAAAGAAAAATGGAAATTCGTTAGACCGACTGGTTACAATTAAATGTCTCGTTTAGAGATTAGCGGGACCGGTTGACTTATTCGATAAGACAATATATATAATAATATATTAAATATTATTATTAAATAATATATTTAATCCGCTCTTAAATACTTTCTTATTACAAACTTATGATGTATGTAATACGAAAATTTTGAGGTGGTCAGGAATGGTACCAAACATGGCAAAAATCAGTGTACTAGTGATCACGAACAGAGGAAAGTGTGTATTTTACTATTTTTATATTGCAATAATTTTTGAATCATTTTGTTACTGCGGGAACCTGCGTACCTTTTAGAACATAATCGCGACATCTATCGTCGCTATGACGTAATTGTATAGGTATTCGTGCCTCGCTTGTAAATTGACCTCCGTGCTGTATACAGGGTGCTCCAAAATTATTGTACAAGCGAGAAATGAGGGATTCCTGAGATCATACGAAGCAACTTTTTCCTTTACAAAAATGTTCTCCGAGGCACCGTTAACGAGTTATAAACGAAAAACAGTGACCAATGAGAGGCGAGCTCGGCTGGCGCGTGGCGACCGAGCCAATGAGCGGAACCGGGCTTCGCGCGCTGCTTGGCTGGGCCGCCTCGCGTCAGCCGTACTCGATTCTTATTGGCCACTGTTTTTCGTTGATAACTCGTTAACGGTGCCTCGGAGAACATTTTTGTAAAGGAAGAAGTTGCTTCAAATGATCCGAGGAACCCGCCATTTCCGGATTGCGAGACATTTTTGGGACACCCTGTAGACTGTTGTAAATCGATGCGAAGACAAAAGAAGCGTGAGACAGTGCATATGAAGACGATTATTTGGTTCGAACGATGAGCGAGTGAGCTACTAGAGCAAGCCACTATAGTGGCGCGTCGTGCGTAAAAGATTAAGACTTGTATATTTTTAACACGACAGAAGACTGTGTAGGAATATCTGCGTTGAAATTAACATAAATCGCGAACGTGTACACACCCGATACTGTGTGCCCTAGTAAAAGAAGGATTTGCACGTGTCTGGAACGCGAGGAGACGTTTCATGCCGCGTATACGATTTATGGCAGACGTTACGATATGCAGATTGGCTGATAAAAAAGCAGGGAAACACATCGGACCACGGAGGATAAACATTTTATTGTGCCGTTATATGCTGTGCACCGATACTTTCCGGTGCATTGCGCTTATCTATCGACAGCTTTCAAACGACGGACATTTCCTTGTCAATAAACGGTAATCGATAAAACAGCAATCGTAATGGCGGACCAGCAGGGAAAGGTTTCATGCAAAATGGCGCGTGAAATGTAGAATTCATGAATCTCGTATAAAAAAAAAAAGAAAAAACTCGTGTCGCAGTCTCGGAAAACAAGGTTTATGATAGGGCGCGGTCGAAAAAGGCAGCACTCGAGATCACCGATCGAGTATCTCGTGTAAAGTGTGCAGCGAATGAAAGAAGTGTGGGTACTCTCGTCAGCTTTTTTCGCGATATCGTAGATTGAGAAGACGGTGTAATGGTACGAGCCGAATTTTTTAGTAGTCCGGAATATCCGGAAATAAGATGCTACTTCAGATAATTTGCCATGAAAAGTAATCTAGGAAAAAACGAACAGCTTCCTTTTGTTTATTCTTTTAGGTTGTAAACAATTGCAAGTACAATTGCAAGTCCTGAAAATCAGCAGTGCGCCGATGCTTCTTCATGTTGCATTGAACATTTTCAATTATACGTTATCTTTCAATGCTAAATTATTAACTTTTAAAAGCCGGTATGGTACGCCTGTTGCAATGGACTATGAAAAATGATTAAAAATTACTTTCGAACATAAATCGTCGCAATTATTTAGATTCTGATAAGATTGCTCGAATCCATTTTACAATTCTTTGATTTTACACGATTACAAATAAGAGAACAATTTTCTACATCTGCATTAAGGTTTGCGTTACATTATGTATTAAATACTCGTAGGCATGAAAAAAGGAATAGCAACAAATATACCTCACGGTTTATGCGTTCGTTCACACCGAATTTCAGCTAAATAAGACGCCGCAGACAATGTAACACTACTGTGCGAATGATTTTAGTTAGGAACTGTATATTCGAACAAAAGATGCATTATCTTAAATTCAGCAAAAGAACGAAAGTATCCATGATTTTATAACACCTTCTGTCGCCATTAGAAGTCGCAATGAAACAGTGCCAAAGTTGATTTGGCTTGCAACGCTTGCAATAAAAAGTACGTGACAGAACCGATGGGATTTATAATATCGTTATCGTAAATAATGACTTGAATAAATATTTTAAAAATCGATACTATCGAGAACGTTATATTTCTAAGTAATATTAATAAAAAGTTGGACTGAAACATGATTCAGCTGTGATAGTATTTCAGAGTGGAATGTCAAATAAACTGCGGATTTTATGCGCTTATAATAAAAATAACTAGATGAGACATAAAACAGTGGAAATATTAAAAATATTTACGATAGGGGGGAGGGGAGGCGAACGCAATTTCTATTTTACTCTTGCTTGTCGCATTCGACGAAGATCATTTTTATCTCACATAAAGATTCGCGGTGTAGCCATAAATGGGTCATAATGATCAAATTGTGTCCCAGAGAAGCTCGATCATTTTCCTTTAATCCTTTAAACTTGAATCCTTTAATCCTTTAAACAATACACGAATGTTAAAAGGATTAGTTTACTGTACAATGAATAAAGTATCTTTTTCAAATTTTGCTATTACTTGGAATGACGAAAGAAAATAAAAAAAAACCCTTGTTTTTCAATTTTCTTATCTGAACCTATAACGAAAATTTGAAGAATGCGTTTTATAGATTTCGGCAAATTTGATCGAAATCGGTCGATCTTAAACAATTAAAGATCGCAAAAATTGCAGTTTAGTCCCGACTTTGGACACTTTCAATCGATAAATGTGAGAAATCTGCAGTTTTCTTGGCATTAATTAAAATTTTCAGTACGCATACAACTTACACAGATCTACGAAAAGCATGTTTCAAATTTTCGTTACAGGCTCAGATAATGAAGCTTGAAAAGAAGAGATTATCATTTCGTTTTGTCGCTCCAAGTAATAGCGAAATTGTAACAAAGTAATAGTTCAGTCATTTTCTAGTACACCATTTCCTCTATCATCTAACAAAAAATTTCAAATCGTATTGTCTGCTTCAAAAAAAGTTATCGCGTTTGAAAAGGTGTCCGAATATTAATGGGAGTCGCTGTAAATTGCATTCGCAAAGATACATTTGAATTTTGCACAATTTAACTTATTATATATTAATATAATATTATATATAATATTATATATTATAGGTTTATATTATATATTATATCAATAATATAATATTATATATAATATTATATATTATATATAATATTATATATTATATCAATAATATAATATTATATATAATATTATATATTATAGGTTTATATTATATATTATATCAATAATATAATATTATATATTATATATTAACTTATTAAAATTATTTCACATACACACAATATCAGTGGGAATTTCGAAATCGCTCGATTCACAAAGAAATTACAAAATAAGCAAAATATTCACACAAACTTCCATCTGTTCGGTTTCAATTTCACACGCATTTCATCCATACGGCACTTCGATGTAAGTCCTTGTCAGCAACGACAAAAACCGATCGATCTGTTCGTTAACACGTCGCGAACGTCGCTCGTGTAACATCTGCGCGCAGCGTTAATCTAAAATTGAGTTGTCATAATGGCGGATTTTGGTCATCGTCGAGATTTAACACATTCCGCACAATTGCACCGGACGATCGTGCACGGAATTATCAAGCGAGCATTTCACGTGCGCGGTCTACTCGCCCCCGCCGCATAAATTTCCGATTAGCTATGCATGTACCGTTGCAAAATAAATTATACAAATACGCGGGCTCGTTCCGCGCGCAGCTCGAATCACGGAACTTAGCGAGCCCCGCGGCCGGGTCTATGTATCACGTGACGCGCGTTTCAATATTAAAACAGGCATTAAGCTGTTTATTTTATTCGCTCGATGAAACCGCCCACGTGTTCGTACACAGCGCGGCCGGGAAACCTATATATTCCGGCTTGCTGTTTTATTAAACTTCGATCAAGCCTCCGCGCGTCACACGTTACTTTTTCAGCGGGAAAGTCGCTCTCTGATACGATTACGCGCGCGCGCGCGCGTTACTCTGCTTCTCTGATGAGTTCTTTTTTTCTCTTTTTCATTCACTCGATCCGCCTTCCCCCCTCCCCCAAGGTACACAGACTTTCCCTTTGTTCTGATAGGGGGGGAAAAAAAATTTTAATTCTTCGGTGACGGCCGACGGAGCTTCGCCGAATAATCACTCCGAGGTTCCCACAGGGAATTTTTTTTCGTTTCCTTTGAGCACCGTAAAGTTGTACTACTTTCATGGAGCGCGAGTGTTTTCAGCCGCGACGTTTTTCAAGTGCGTCGAAATTGAATATCTGGCGCAGGCCGCTGTTACACCGCGTGCGTCGGAAATTCTGATGTGATTAAAGGGAAGGGAGTTCCTTGTGCTTCGAGTTGATGGAACGTCCAAGATGATAAGATTCTTCTTTCGAAAAGGGATCCTCGGCTATGCGAATGATCGTTATAAATTTACTATTAAACGTCTTAGATTAAAGACTAAAACGTAAGATTAAGTTTGCTCATTTTTAAGGCTTCGTTTTTTAGTGATACAGGTTTGGAAAATGATACTGTTGATTATGAATCAAATGGCGAGTCTGACCATAGCATACTAGTTCTACTTCATCTCACAATATAACGAACCTGGTGAATCTCCGAACTCATTTTTCGAAAAGTAAATTATTATGGCAAACGAATCTTCAATGGAAAAATGTTATTCCTTTTTTTGGACTTATTTTTTTGATACATTTTTATACGTATATAACGCAACCGTAGATATTTATGCAAAATAAAACTCTGCTGCAAAATACTGGAGCTACGTACATATTTATCTCGTTTCTTAATTATTTTAATGAGTCGAAATTAGTGTAATGGTATTTTTGGATTCTTCGATATCTCTGTAAGCTTGTCACGAAAGCATAAAATCCAGGAGTCCATTCGTAAGACCGCAAGAAGTTCCTAAAGAACTTCACGGAATTGCACAGTCATTAATTAACCGGCGCTGTTAACGAAGAAAATAAAATGTCATTTTATCTAATAGAAGATCCGATGCATTGTTTCGCGCAAATGCAAGCATCGAAAATGAAAATTGGAAAGTGAAATCTATACCGGCCACCGTCTTTCAACCGATCGTCTAATTCCCTGCCAGAGGAGAACATTCGAAACGAAGATGTCAGAAGTGCCGATGGAACTGATAGAAACTTCGGAGAATAGAAGAAGCTAATGAAAAGTTCCCTGACCACGCGTCACTTGCCATTGAGACCAAAGTGACCAGATGGATCGAGATGCATTCGATCAGCAAAAAGATTTTGCTGACGCATCACCCTCTAAAGTTTCGACCTTTAATCAGGGACACGGTAATCCATCGAATTCAACAATATCTGTTCTGTTGCAGTCCTCGTGCAAATAATGTTTTTCTGTATTTACAAATCTGAAAGTGGAGCAACATTATTATTATGTTCAAGAATGATTTTCCTGTCTGTTTAGCGACGATATACTGATTAATATTGATCGATATATGATTATACTGATTAATAACGACTAACTTTTAATTATGTTATACATTATTATATATTTAATCAGTTGACAACTAACTTTTTACTTGTAAATCCTGCTCGCACCTTTTCTGTCTCTCATCACGATAGTGTGAAGTATAAAGAAGCATTGTAATGTTTCAATTTTTTATCATTTGACACATGCTTTAACAGAATTGCCGCACGAATTTTGCTAGTATCTGCAGATTTTTGAAATATAAATATTGTTTTTTGAAGAGGAAAAATGACTTTCCAAGAAGTAACTAATTACTTCTTGGGATTTTATGCATTTATAACGAAAGTGAACACGTAAAATAAAAAGTTGCGAAGAAGCTGGAAGAATTTTAGAATACTGTTGCATCGTTGTTGACATATGAAAATTATTTAAAGGAACAATTAATTTTTATTTGTTTTCTCTTCCTCACAATTGACTTTGAACATTTGTATTTTGCACGAAGATCTATTAATTACGTCAATATATATAAGAAATATATATACTTATTTATTTATTTATTGATGTAATTATAGATAATAGAGATATATCAATAAATAATTATATATAATATAATATAATAATATATATATATATATATATATATATATGATATAATATAATAATATATATATAATATAACATAATAATATAATAATAATATATATAATATTATTATATATTTATTTATTTATTGACGTAATTATATATAATAGAGATATATCAATAAATAATTATAATTACCATAGAGTGTAATAAACACTATAATCACAATTACGTCAAGAAGAATATGTACAAAGGGATTTTAATTGTATTATGTCTCCGATTCGAATTCTTCATTATTTTCAACATTATATTTAACTACGTTCCAACCATGCCATATGCAGCTAGGTACATGAATATAGAATTATAATATATATATAGTATATAATACGTATATACATCCGTTTTGCTCAGCTATAATATCGCGTGTTATACCAGTGTGCGTACGTAGACAGGGAAGAGGAACGAACATTCAACAATATATCACGAACTGCTGCTCGATTTGCGAGGAGGTTATTAAACTTCTCCTAAACATGCCGAGCGCGGACCGTAAAATAAAGCATAACGATATCGAAGAGGATCAACGAAATGTTAGAATTGTATGAACTTAGCCGGATTAAGCGGTGGTAATTAACCGTTCACGCGTACAATTTATCGGATCGCATAGGGTGCCAGCACATGAAGCGTGCTATAAATTCGAAAGTCTTTCTACCGGGCACGCTTTCGACGATCGTAAAAACGTCCGAACGTGCCCGCCGGTTAACAAATGTCCGGCCCGCTACCCCTTATTCCTCATAAGAATTATTCCAGCGATGGGCGAGAAAGTAAAATGCCTCGCCTCGCCCGAAAAAGATATAATGTCCCGGGCACGGGCTAGCATGCGTTTGTCAACGCTCCGTGGCCGGAGATCAACGCATTGCGTCGCTCGCAAAATAAACCCTCGAAGCAGCCTCGTGCACAGACTCGTCGGCCATGCCGCAAGTTCGGCATTATTCGAATTGCTTCGAAGAATAATTCGAGTAAGATATGGAAATGAGTTCGTTTCAGTCGAATAGTTTATTCGAATAACGATTTATTTGTTCGAATTGCTTCAAAGAATAATTGGAGTAAGATATGCAAATGAATTCGTTTCAGTCGAATAGTTTATTCGAACAACGATTTATTTATTCGAATTGCTTCAAAGAATAATTCGAATAAGATATGCAAATGAATTCGTTTCAGTCGAATAGTTTATTCGAACAACGATTTATTTATTCGAATTGTTTCAAAGAATAATTCGACTAAGATATGGAAATGAGTTCGGTTCAGTCGAATAGTTTATTCGAATAACGATTTATTTATTCGAATTGCTTCAAAGAATAATTGGAGTAAGATATGCAAATGAATTCGTTTCAGTCGAATAGTTTATTCGAATAACGATTTATTTATTCGAATTGCTTCAAAGAATAATTGGAGTAAGATATGCAAATGAATTCGTTTCAGTCGAATAGTTTATTCGAATAACGATTTATTTATTCGAATTGCTTCAAAGAATAATTCGAGTAAGATATGCAAATGAATTCGTTTCAGTCGAATAGTTTATTCGAATAACGATTTATTTATTCAAATAATTTGTAAGTCGAATAAATTATTCGTACAATTATTTGCATGATTCTTCATTCGAGCAAGTTATTCGAATAGATATTGTAAAATTAGTCGAATGAGTTATTCGAACAGCGATTGTATAATTATTTCAATAAGTAATTCGAATAAAGAATGTAAACTTATTCGAACAATTATTACGAATAATTGTTGACTGTCTCCTTCTTTAATTACATGAGAATATATTTATGCGAATACATTCAGGATCAATTTTATTTCAACTGCTAATAGAATTATAAAATTGCTGACGCCTTCCTCTGCACCTGTAGAAATATTATTTTGTCATGCATCAATGATCAAACAAACAGAAAACACATTCGAACAGAGGAATATGGAAGAAATAAATCGATAAACTATGAAAAAGAAACACTTTATATTCTATCATTTTTATTCGAATCGATTATTTTCCTTATAAATTCTTATTCAAATAAAATCTTGTTCGAATGAATTCCTATTCAAATAAAATCTTGTTTGAATGAACTCCTATTCAAATAAAATCTTGCTCGAATGAATTCTGATTCAAATAAAATCTTGTTCGAATGAATTCCTATTCAAATAAAATCTTGCTCGAATGAATTCCTATTCAAATAAAATCTTGTTTGAATGAACTCCTATTCAAATATAAAATCTTGCTCGAATGAATTCCTATTCAAATAAAATCTTGTTAAAATGAATTCTTATTCAAATAAAATCTTGTTCGAATGAATTCCTATTCAAATAAAATCTTGTTCCAATGAATTCCTATTCAAATAAAATCTTGTTCGTATGAATTCCTATTCAAATAAAATCTTGTTCCAATGAATTCCTATTCAAATAAAATCTTGTTCGTATGAATTCCTATTCAAATAAAATCTTGTTCGAATGAATTTCTATTCAAATAAAATCTTCTTCGAATGAATTCCTATTCAAATAAAATCTTGTTCGAATGAATTCCTATTCAAATAAAATCTTCGAATGAATTCCTATTCAAATAAAATCTTGCTCGAATGAATTCCTATTCAAATAAAATCTTGTTAAAATTAATTCTTATTCTGTTGTACATTGCGTCTGAGCAATTCGAACGTCCGTTACATCGAAAGCATTGCATTTGTTTAGATGCCTTCCATTTATTATGTACATATATATACTTTATATATGTTTAGACCGTTCACGTGCCGATTAAATCACATATCATATTATCCTGTTCATTTACGTTAAAAAAAAGTGCCGTTCATATGGAATCATATTATCAAATCATTTGCCATATAATTCTACCATACACGAATCTAAATAAATTTTTATTTAATTGGATAATTAAGTCGGTAGTGTCGAGGACTCAAATTGGATTCAAGTCTTTGTATCACTTATCCATCATCCGAGCTCTCCGAGCAACGAGCTTTGGAAACAACGAGCTTTGGAGCGGCGAGCAACAAGAGCCGACGGACGGCAAACAAATCTTCGCGCGGGGACGTTTTACTGCCGTCCCGTCGGTCGACCAACTCCCCGTGCTGGCCAATAAAATCTTCGAAAATGCAAGATTAATCGTGTGATAAATCCATGACGGAATAAAACGCGGGCCGACACGCGTGAAGAAGGATGCGCGAGAAATGAACGCGGGTTTCGAACTGTGTACATAGATTTAGCGGATGAACCGGGCGAGGTCGATGAACCACCGCCGACATTACAGGCAAACGTTTTATTGATTGTATTTATCCACGGCTTTAGATACTGTCGTGTTCCATGTCGCAGAGACAATGTCGTTTCCTCCTCTCAGAGTTCGGCATTGTTCGAACTGTTTCGAACAAATATTTGTCTAGAACGAATAATTAATTACTCCAACGAATTCTTTTCAGCTAAATGTTTCATTCGGATAAATTATTCGGACGGGGATTGTACAATTATTCGATAAGCATACACGTGTAACCGTATGATTTCTATTTTTCTTCTTTTTTTTTTGATGTTAGAGAAACTAATTCACCGACCAATGTCTCGTTTTTAACTTTTTTAACTGAGTCTATAACGAAAAGTTTTAAAATTCGTTTTGTAGAGCAAACATCCGTTGTTACGAGCAGACTGCGAATTTTCATGCAAAATAAAAGTTGACTGCGCTAATTACAAGATACACGAGTTACACAGATATTAATTTCGTTCTTTAATCATTTTAACGAATCGAGAACAATGCAATACAATTTTTTAATTCTTTCAATATTTTTACTGTATTTCGTATTTTTATCATAAATGCATGAAATCCTGGTCTCTAGTTACGAATTACAAACAATTAAAGATTGCAAAAATCGCGGTGTTCTACGATTTTCGACGAGGAACTGTGAGAAATCTAGAAATTTGTTAATCTTTCAGCGCCTGTAATCGAACTCTGCGTTAATCGATTTTAATAAAATGTTCAGTATGAAAAATTATTATTATTATTATATATTATTATATATATTTTATAATAATATATATTATTATATATTATTATTATTATTATTGTTATTAAATTCTATGAAAAATTATTGTAATCTAACTCTGCGTTAATCGATTTTAATAAAATGTTCAGTATGAAAAATTATTATTATTATTATATATAATTATTATATATTATTATATATATTTTATAATAATATATATTATTATACATATTATTATATATTATTATTATTATTATAATTATTATAATAATTATTATTATTAAATTCTATGAAAATTATTGTTTCAAAAGATGTCCGAAGATGAACGCGAGTCACTGTAAATAATGCTCACTAACGATAAGTCATACAAAACGGAGAGAAAGACACTATTTTGCGTTCATCGTGAAAACGCCGTCGAGTGCAGAGGGTTGATACGTAAATTCCCGAGAACAGAGAACAAATCAGCCTATATCGACTCGATGCTGGAGCCCGAATATTACTTGCGGAATGACCGAACGTAATATATCACGGTATAAACGAGAAAAGAATGCAAATCTTTGGCCGGCAGAGAGTCGCGTGCCGAAGTTGGAGAACAGACGTTCAACGAGACACCCGAGCGCGCTCGTCTTAAACTGTTCGAGCCGTCAAAGTGTCAACGAAGAAGAGCAATATAAGGAAATACGCGTATCTGTTTTGCCCCGCAGCTGCGTACTCGGCAATAACAGTAATTGCACCGCGCGGGAAAAGCTGATACGCGTTCTGGCGTGGACTATATGCATTTCTGCCGGTCGGCGGTATTTCGCGTGATTTATCGCGGTGCCGGTCGGCGGAAAGCGAAAAAAAAAAACAGAAAAAAAGAAGAAAAAAAACACTCCGGCTCTTTTGTCGGGACAGTTTTTTAGCGGATAAAAATTTTCGTACCGTTGCCAGGGAATAACGAAGAGAGAAGAAACGGCGGGAAAGAGAGCGAGAGTGAAGGGAGGGACGCGGCGGAAAATATCGAGTAAAAATAGTTGGCGCGACGAACACGGTCGAAACTTTCAGGAAAGATTCCGGCGATGTTTCACGGCGCTCTATTTTTACCGAAGTTCCGTGCCGGTTCCTCGAACACGGTGATTTGTGAACGATGAAAACTAGCGGACCGTGCACCCGTATGAATTAAATGCCGTTTTTTTTTTCGTTTTTTTTTTTTCGTTACGCCGGAGGTCGACAACCTGTCCAGATGATGATAGCCGTATCTGGAGTAGATCAATTGTGTACGGGAACTGAGAAGAACAATTCTGTTTCCGTCTCGAAAGTTCGGTCGATCTTTCATATCATCGTACGGTACAGTATGATTAATATCGTTGGAACGTCTCGAGAGTTTCGCGTCACGGTGTAACATTGTTTCGGAAAGAAACATGACTTCTTCAACATGTACGGATACGGTATTCGGATTATTACAACCGCTGGAGAACAACCTTCGCGTTATCAATCACTTTCACGGGTTATTCAACGTGTCTCGGGCATTTATTTTCGTTTGGTGCGCGTAGAAGAAATAATAATAAAATATATATATTTATATTTATATATAATAAATAATATTATTAATATTATAAATAATATTATATATTATAAATAATATTATATATAATAAATAATATAATATTATAAATAATATTATATATAATAAATAATATAATATTATATATAATAATATATAATAAAATATGAGGATATAAATTAATTATCGACGTGCCATAAAGTATACCGTAATGTATACAGTAATTTCTTCCTAATTCGCGCTCGGATTGCGCACAAAAATGGACAATTTGAGAAGAGGAGTAACATAAATAATAGTAACATAGGAATATGAGAAGATAAATTAATTATCGACGTGCCATAAAGTATATCGTAATTGTGTCAACATTAACCCGTCCACGTTCTTTGTGTCAATTTCATGCATTTTTTAATACATCTTGCAAGTACAGTAATTTCTCCCTAATTCGCGCTCGGATTGCGCACAAAAATGGACAATTTGAGAAGAGGGGTAACATAAATAATACTAACATAAGAATATGAGAAGATAAATTAATTATCGACGTGCCATAAAGTATATCCTAATTGTGTCAGCATTAATCCGTCCACGTTCTTTGTGTCAATTTGATGCATTTTTTAATACATCTTGCGAGTACAGTAATTTCTCCCTAATTCGCGCTCGGATTGCGCACAAAAATGGACAATTTGAGAAGAGGAGTGAAATCAGAGCATACAATTTTTATTTTGCATAAAAGTCCACGGTCTACTCGACTACGTTGACCGATTTCGATCAAATTATCGATCAAATTATCGAAATATCGAATCGAATTATCGAATCGCGATTTCAAAAAAAGAAAAGGTCGCAGGCATTGGCCATGAAATTAGTCTGTTTAACATCTTAAAAAAAAAAGAAAAAAGATAGAAGTCCGCTTCTAAAGAAGTTAATCTGGTTTAAAAGGTGTCCGAATATTAATGCGGGTCGCTGCATATGCATCTGCATATGTACAACGGTAAATGTAGGATACGCAACCGCCCGTGAATTTTCCTCTCTAATTTTTCAATTCCGAAGCAGAAACTGGCTCAAGACCTCGCATTCGCGCAGAGAGAACTAAAAGCGTAATGCTTTAATTTTCGGTAAACATGCCTCACCGCGAAACATGAAACGCCAGCCGGAAATCACCGCGTCCAGGGATCCGTACGACTTTCGTACGCCTTCTTTGTTATTGCTTAGTTGAAGTACTCTGGTCTTGAGTACAAAGTGAATCGTGAAAACGCTTATAAATATCGAAGTGAATAGCTTATTCCTGTAGTAAACTGGTTCCCGCCCGAGAGAGTGAGTGAGAGAGAGAGAAAGAGAGAGAGAATTTATTTATTCGAATTGTTTCAAAGAATAACTCGACTAAGATATGCAAACGAATTCGTTTCAGTCGAATAGTTTATTCGAATAACGATTTGTTTATTCGAATAATTTGTAAGTCGAAGAAATTATTCGTACGATTATTTATTCGAATAAATTATTCGTGTAATTATTTGCACGATTCTTCATTCGAACAAGTTATTCATATAGATATTGTAAAATTAGTCGAATGAGTTATTCGAACAGAGATTGTATGATTATTCCAATAAGTAATTCGAATAAAGAATGTAAACTTATTCGAACAATTACTACGAATGATTGATGACTGTCTTCTTCTTTATGTAATTGAGAGAGAGAGAGAGAGAGAGAGAGAGAGAGAGAGAAAGAGAGTGAGAGAGAGAAAGAGAGAGAGAGAGTGAGAGAGAGAAAGAGAGTGAGAGAGAGAAAGAGAGTGAGAGAGAGAAAGAGAGTGAGAGAGAGAGAGAGAGAGAGAGAGTGAGAGAGAAAGAAAAAGAGAGAGAAAGAAAAAGAGAGAGAAAGAGAAAGAGAGAGAGAGAGTGAGAGAGAGAGAGAGAGAGAGAAAAAGAGTGAGAGAGAAAGAGAAAGAGAGAGTGAGAGAGAGAAAGAGAGTGAGAGAGAGAGAAAGAGAGAGAGAGAGAGAGAGTGAGAGAGAGAAAGAAAGAGAGAGAGTGAGAGAGATTGAGACAGAGAGAGAAAGAGAGAGAGAGAGAAAGCACTGCGAATGGGCCTACGCGGGCATTGCATCCCGCAATTGCGAGCTCCCGAGTAAAATTATTAAAGCGGAGAACTACAGTCGGGGCTGACTGCCGGCTTGAATCCTACGAGGGAATTATTCAAGCACTCGAAAACGCTAATTTCACGCTGGAAGAAGGTACGTGTTCCGATGTGCTGGGCCACGCTCCGCTCCGCGCCGCGCCGCTTCATTTCCTCGCCAGTAGCCCGGCATCTTATTGGATTCTCCGTCGAAAGTTGAATTAAGGATTCCGGATCCAGGATCCCGCGTGCATTAAGCAGATGCTGCAGGAAGAAATGAACGAGGAGGGGTACCATGCAAACGCGGGGTTCGACGATTACGGCGGCGAAAAACGCGACACGGGGGAAAAGCTCGAATGGCAAATGAAAAATAAAGCAATTCGAGAATAGGTGAAATCGCTTTTTCATATGTAAGTTATACATATACAGGGTGTTACCATATATATTAACGCACGATTTTTCAGCCACTATCTGACAAAAAAGTTTCGAAAGGAAAGTTAAACGATACATGGTGTACGGTATAGGTGTTAGTAAAAAACGTTTTTGGAAACTCTTTGTTTTCGTAGCTAAATCAAGGCTATCTTGTATTAAACAAATAGGAACGCATCGTTTTCTCTTCACTGTATTGCAGAGGGCATCGAGACAAATTCGAAACATGTATAATGAGGAACGAAATTGAATTGAATTGTTGTAGGTAATAATAAATTATTTATGTATCGTAATAGAGAATAAAAGATATCCGCTGCATATATTATTGTATATTATTGTGCAATATATATTATTGCAGTATACAGTTTTACTGCAATTAGCAGGCAACAATTTTGTTTTATATTCGTTTTGGTTTATCAGTCGTTCATTCATATTTCTGACTCAATCTTCCACCGAATGCTTGTGTTTACGTGTTTCTTACGTTTGATTTCTGCACGAAGATCAAGATTGTTCACACATTCGAGACACGTAGGTCTCGTAAACTGGTTTTCGATGAATCGTTGGAGGCTTATCTTTATCTAAACTGAATATGTATTAAGTGGCACAAATGTTTTAGATTGACATCTACAATCGATAGTCTAACACACAACAAGAAAAGTAGCTTAGAAAAAGCTGCTTAACTCGCTTAAGGATGTATTCAAGTCTTTAAACTCGATATGTATGTATGTGCCATCTTTTCGCATAATATTCTGTTTATCTTATATAGAAAATTTCGAATGACTTTTATATTTAGTTAGTAGAGAATTGTTGTACTCTCCTAAATAAACTGAAACAAAGATGTAATAAAACAATTTAGACAGAATTAGGGCTGAACGACATAATTTGTGATGGAATCGATATTGATATTCATTGATGATATTCAATCAAATTCGATGCTGGAGCACTTAACAACAGTTATCGATATGTATCGAAATTTTGGATACTCATAATACTAATTAATACTAATTAATATTATATTAATATAATATAATACTAATATTATACTAATATTATATTAATATAATATAATACTAATATTATACTAATATTATACTAATATTAATACTAATATTATATTAATATAATATAATACTGATATTATACTAATATTAATACTAATATTATATTAATATAATATAATATAATATTAATACTAATATTATATTAATATAATATAATATAATATTAATATTATACTAATTACTAATATTACTAATATTATATTAATATTATAAATTACTAATTACTAATATTATACTAATATTATATTAATATAATATAATACTAATATAATACTAATATTATACTAATATTAATACTAATATTATATTAATATAATATAATACTGATATTATACTAATATTAATACTAATATTATATTAATATAATATAATATAATATTAATACTAATTAATACTAGTGATACTAATTAGTATCACTTGTCGCTACCGAGACTTCTCGAAATGACACCAAACCAATGCCGTATCGAATCGAGGTTTCTTCGATACTTTCCGAAAGCATCGATATTCGTTTGATACATCGCGAATTGTCGTTTGTCGGAAAACATTTATGTATAATGGCAACTTCCGTTCTTGTGGAAGTATCCAGTCAGGCATCGATATCTCCGTAAAAGTATCGCTGAGGTACCGATATTTCAGAGTAAGTATCGGAGAGCTATCGATTCTTCTTGATACCTACGTCTTCGATACAATTCAGTATTGGTTCGGAAGACAACTAGTATCGATAGGTGTCGATGCGGTATCAGTTTCAACGCCGGAGCCATAATCCCTGCAGTATGCACCGTAATTTCTCCCAGAAATGTTCGGAGCTCGGTATTGAAACCGGCAAATCTGAGAACACTAGGTCGCGATCCATCGAGCCTCGCGGCTCGTTTTGATGGAAACTCGAGGCAGTCGGCAAGAAAAGGCAGCGGCCAGTATACCGAGTGTACAGTAATGTGAATACATAGTAACGCTGGAGTAGAAACGATGACTTAACTTTATTTCTAATTTTCTGCCACAATTCGAAGGCAATTCGGAAGCCACGTGACACGATTCGAAGGCAATTCGGAGGCCACATAACACGATTCGAAGGCAATTCAGAGGTCACCATGCCGGTGTACATTAATATGAATATGTAGTAATGATAGAATAGAAACGATAATTTAATCTTTTTATTTCTAATTTCCTGCCACAATTCGAAGGCAATTTGGAGGCCATATAACACGATTAGAAGGCAATTCGGAGGCCACATGATACGATTAGAAGGCAATTCGGAGGCCATATAACACGATTCGAAGGCAATTCGGAGGCCATATAACACGATTAGAAGGCAATTCGGAGGGCACATAACACGATTAGAAGGCAATTCGGAGGCCATATAACACGATTACAAGGCAATTCGGAGGCCACGTAACACGATTAGAAGGCAATTTGGAGGTCATATAACACGATTAGAAGGCAATTCGGAGGCCATATAACACGATTAGAAGGCAATTTGGAGGCCATATAACACGATTACAAGGCAATTCGGAGGCCACGTAACACGATTACAAGGCAATTCGGAGGCCATATAACACGATTAGAAGGCAATTTGAAGGCCATATAATACGATTAGAAGGCAATTCGGAGGCCACGTAACACGATTAGAAGGCAATTTGGAGGCCATATAACACAATTAGAAGGCAATTTGGAGGCCACATAACACGATTCGAAGGCAATTCGGAGGCGATATGCAACGATTCGACGGTCACGTATTACCCACTCAGTACCCTACCACGTACCATTTTGCATTGTCTTCTGGGAATTCGCGTTGTGTGCCGCATCACATGGCTTGACCGACTCTGTCGACCCATAGCATCGATGTAGCAATAAATTGCATAGGCGTAGAACTAGCACTGGGAAATTCACAGCAACCCGAAATTTGGCATTTCCGGCAGAAATTACTGTAATCGCTTGTTTTGTGCAGAAACTATTTCCCAACTTCCTAAATATCTCCTAACCATATAAAAAGTGCGTGGCGGTCGATGTGTTATTATCTTGTCATTGTGTTAAGAAGTTCCCAAGGAAACCGTTTCTGTTTCCGTTTAATAACGTAAAAGGAATGTTTGTAATAGTAGAAAATCATTCCGTGTTATCAGAAGATTCGTAAAATAAGAACTATGTAACCAGGAATAGCCTCGAAGCGTGACACGTAGAACAGCAGTATCGATATATTCACATATAGAAGATACAGTAAACTAACAACGAAGCTAGAAATAGCTTTAGTGAGTGCTGCACGCTGCTCGGTATTGTACGACTCCGCGGTATTATATTTTCAAACCACTCGCTCATACATTAACGTGAAATGTGACAGGGAAGTGCTCCTATCAATCTTTTAGCGCATTCACGAAATGTGATACGAAAAGAAATTTCGGCGAACTTTCGCTTTGTTTGCATAAAGAGAAATCCATTCCTTCGATCTATTAACCGTGCGGCTTCGAAGTTGCGTACCGACTTACTATGTTGTTTAATCGAATTTAATTTTTAACCACGATGTTCCGAAAATATCTTCGGAATTCTTATTCGAAGCAATTTTCTCCTTAGCGAAAATGCAATCCGTGGCTTCGTTCGCGAGTTATTAGCGAAAAAGAGTGGCCAATGAGAGGCGAGCTCGGCTGACGCGAGGCAGCCCAGCCAACAAGCACGCGAAGCCCCGCCTCGCGCCAGCTAATCTCGCCTCTCATTGGTCACGGTTTTTCGTGAATAACTCGTGAACGAAGCGGCGGATTGCATTTTCGCTAAGGAGAAAATTGCTTCGAACGACCTCAGGAATCTCCAATTTCCGGATTGCGAGACATTTTTGGGATAACTTCAGTCTAACAAAGTCTAACAAAGTCTAACAAATATGTATGCTATTAAGTTAAAGCTTAAACCGAAATAGTATTCTATTTTATTGCTGTCAATGCACAGCCATTGAGAAACGTGTAGATGTACAATGGTTATCATTTTTCTTTTTTCGTTCTTCTGGCAAACGATGAACTGCAAAAGAAATTCTAGTCGCTACGACTATAAAGAGAAATCGTAGTGCAAGGGGTTGAACGACAGAATTATCGAACGAAAGAGTATAGACCGTGATAACAAGAGAGAAATTGTACAATGAATCTCGAAAGTAAATTGTAGCAGTCGCCGCCATTTATCAGTGTCTCGCCGGCCCTGCGCGTTCTTTTTTTTACACGTAACTGGTTCCGATGGAGTCCGGCCGCGTGGGAGATGCCAGATACTGCAACGTCGTTGCACCTGTGCAACGTATGATACTTTTCCGCGGTCAGGCTAAACGGTGAGCAATGAATCAGCTGTGAATCACCCATTGCCAGGGTGCACAGACGTTTCACGAAAATTAGATCGCCCACGCTCGTGTCACGAACGCGCCAAATCTGTCGTAATCTCGAGCGAACTTGTAACCGTGCCCTACGGGCAGCTCTCTTTCAAAGAATCACGCGCATGGTCGATGAATGACCGTCTACGAGTCATCGATTCCATTTATTTGCGTTTCCGTTCTGTGTCGTAAAGCATGGATACTTTGGCAATGTTGTAATTTTAACCCTTTGCACTCGAGTGGTGACTCTGAGGCACCATTGAAATTTGTTATATCACGTTCTAAGATAATTTTTATATCATTGTTATATAATTGTTATATTGTTATATAACTGTTGCGTGAGTCACAAGAGTCAATTTCATATGCATAAAATGCACTTCGTCGTATAAAATAAAGATACTGTAAGCCAGAAAAATTATTCTAGATTTACAGTTGAAATAGCTTCGAGTGCGAAGGGTTAACATCCGGTCACACGAAATCCCACGCAGAATTCCTTATTGATTGATCTTGATTTATCGTCGGTGAAACGTTCACCATCGTATTCGTCCCGTTTCTCCGATTAAGCCGACACCAAGCACGATATAATTACAATTATAATTACTTGTGTACTAAGTTGAAATCTGAAACTTATTACGCACGTAATTACAATCGTAATTATATTGTGTTTCGTGTTGCTTTAACGAGAAGAAAGAGACGTAAACGATGATATAAATTTCATTCGTCAGAAACGAACAAAAAGAAGGAATTTGCAACAGAAGATTGCAATTTCTCCAACTCCTCATTTTCTAATTATACTAAACGCAGATGTGATTACAATGATAATTATTTGCGTAATAAGTGATTAAAGTTTCGGACTTCGATTCCATACGCGCGTAATTGTGATCGTAATTACGTCGCGTTTGATGTCATTTTAGCAAGCAAAACGAGACAAATACAACGACAGGAGTTTCCAAGGAAAGAAAGCTGGCAAGTTGTAACCCTTTTGCTTCGCTTGCATTAGTGCGAGTCTCGACGACACTCGACGTCAGTTATGGTAGAGATCTCTTTACCAGTTACAGACAAAATACTGTAATTGAAATTGTCACATATTCCATTGAGGTCTACAGAAAACCATCGTGTGTGGAAGATGTGTCTTAAAGAATACGATGAAGAAGAATCGATAAATAAAAATATAAATGATAATAAACATACTCGGTTATCTTCTGGCTATTCGAGTGTTGATACATCGAAAAAAGTACGAAGATGAGATCAATGATTCTAGATAGTTAGCCACGCTTGGAGCGCAAGTGGCTATAAATAACAAGTATCAATATTATAAACGAAAATGTTATAATATCTATTATATATTATATCTATTATAAACGAAGAATATATATTCTTGCAAATAGCAAAGATACGAAGAACTTAACTGTTAATGCATATTAATCTTTTTTCATTTCTATACACATAATAATACTATCGAGTCAACGATTACGAAGCGAATTAATATAATTTAATCACTCAAATTAACGACGAAACTATAACGACGTAACTATAATTTTACACGTAACGCATAAAATAATTATATCCTCGGGACCATGTTAAAAATACGTTGCCAAGAAGCTTACCCGTTCGATGGAGCAGTGCCATTAATCTAGATCTCTGAATTAATTTCAGGTTGAGAACAAGTACGACTTTTTCAGTGACCAGTTCATATGACACGGCTCGCACGAACAGGTGACAATACGGGACGGGGAAAAATTCTACGCTGGGAAAAAAATTCCGCGACCTCGTTTCGCAAAAGGAAACTTTATTCAAATTTACTGTGGAAAAGCAGCCCGCTAACCGCGCACCAATTCGCCGCGAATTTTCATAATCGTCTAATGAATATTAATGCCGCAATTGGACCGGCCGATATCAAGACGAAACATCTGTGAACCCGGCTCTCCTATTTATTTAGAGAAAACAGCCCCGCGAACGCGGGACAATTATCATTTTGATATCGAGCAGTATCGAGTAGAAGAAGCTTCATTGAAGAAGCTTCACTTTCGAACGGTTAATTGCGCTTATTCTTATATCGGATTCATGTAACGAAGCACTCCCGAGATCCTGGAACCATTGTTAATCTCGATCGAAAGGCGCCGCCTTAGGGGCGAGCCAGGAATTCATTAGACACGGAAGGGGAACAGGGTTGATCCCAGAACGAACCCTCGAGATTTATAACGTGATTCAGTGTTTCCAAGCGGGTGCCGGCCGTTGCCGCGCACTTATAATTATGCGGTTAACCGACCGCGAATTAGCGACCGATGGATTAATTTCTTCTATTTCCGGCTGTTTTACCACCGCCGCGTCTCTCTGGTTGCTCTAATGCATGCGTACGCGGCGACTCGCATCGATATTCGGACACCTTTTTGACCCTTAAATGCATATTGTTGCCAATTGTCTGCGAGCTGTATAGACGTTTCTTTCAATCTCGAATGATTTCATCGCGTTGAAAATAATGCAATGGTATTTTTATATCCCTTAAATATTACCACTTAACACGTTCCCTGCCAGACCGTTTTTTGAAGACTTTCCGTTCAAGCCGCGTGGGGCGTATGCGCCCCACGCTTTACATTTGTATTATTTTGTTTCTGGCGTATGCTTTACAATAATTAAAATAGTGCAAAAATCATAATTATCAAGGAAAGGTTGTATAGTTTAACATGCATAACACAGCAAACCAATAAATTTATTTTTCTAGGAATTACTTTAACAAATACCTGGCTGATCATTATTATGCCAAGCGAGTTGCATCCTCACATATAAGTTTTTTTATCATGCCTATATTAGTTTAAAATATAACATTTTAGTTAAATTCAAGTTTGTATGCGATTACAAAGGGATGTTACGATGAACTTTGTTAAAACATGGCAAACATAAGTGTGGTTTATCCACACAACTATCGCAGAATGTTACAACTTTTACAGTACTATAGAACTATAAATCAATCCCAGCTTCAGTGAAGCAGTAAGTATTGTGTCAACGACACGCGAATAAATGACTGATCGGAATAAGAGAAATGCAGTTAAAACAAGTTACAGTAAAGAAAAATTGCCCATCACGCCGCGTGGGGCGTATACGCCCCACGATTAAATGAGGGCATCAGCAATAGTATTAAGATGTCCATAATTGACTGCATAATGAATTTTTAAAAAATTCTTCATTTTACAATGATAATACCAAATGGCTTGAACGGAAAGTTCAGCGTGGGGCGTATACGCCCCACGCGGCAGGGAACGTGTTAAATGCATAAAATCCGCAGTCTAGCCCTTAAATGCATATTGTGGCCAATTGTCTACATTCCAGTTCCACTGAGTTTTATTCGAAAACCTGAGTATGCGCGTTTCCGAACACACGTTGATAACAATAGACGATAGACCATGTGTGAAATAAAAGACTTGACATTACTTTTGGCGGGTAAGTTATATGTTTTTTGACATTTGAATGCGGTGGGTGATAACTTCCAGGTTGCAATGGATTTTCACGGACCGAGTGCATCGAATGCAAGGTTGCTTCGTGTCGCAACAAAAATCGCAATTGCTTTGCTGCATTTCGTTTATAAATAATGTGAAAATTCCTATACTAATAGATAATATAAATACACGACCATTTGTTTACGTCTACAATAATTTTAGTAATAAACGCGTATTGTTGCCAAAAGTCTACATACAAGTTTTTCTCAAAATAAATACTCGATATTATTACCTAGATTTTTTTATTTATTTTTCACGTAACCTATGACTACATTTCTATAAAAAACGATTTTTTAACATTCAAAACAAAAAATCACGCATTCAAGGGTTAAAACAGAATAATTTGTTCGGATTCAACGACAATGACTTGAATTTTTTGGGGAATGTTAGGAGACACTAGTTTATTGCACAATAATTAAAATACTTTTCCTTTTTAATATCGTTATTGCTTGGAATGACGAAAACGAACAAACGAACAACTCACGTTCGTTAACTCTTTTTTATCTAAGCCTATAACGAAAATTTAAAAGACGCGTTTTTAAAAGACGTTATACAGAGTGTCCCATAATTACGTTAACACTCGGAAAGGGGTGATTCTCGACGTCATACGAAGTGACTTTTATTATATTCAGCTTCTCGTCGACTTCAAGACAGCGAAAACATTATCCGACACTAAAGAGATTACTAAATGTAAACACGTGACAAGTAAAATGAATTAAGTAAATAAACAACGAAAAGTTCACTTTAATTAATTAATTGTACATGTGCCAAATGCATTCCATTTTCCTCGACAAAATACGTATTCTGCTCTTTTATAGAAGCTCGACGCAGTGTTTCCACTTTATGCGATACGGAGTTTTTAGAAAAAGACTGGTGGGTGGAACGCGAGTGGGAAATGAAAATTTACGGTCGCCAGTTTATGCCGTGGATATGGTAACAATGGCGAGAAAGGGGAAATGATTAAAAGAAACGATGAGGAATGTGATTGAAAGAAATGTGCAAATAGCTGGATGAAAAGAAGGTGGAATTGAACGTGACAAAAACAAGGGTAATGATCTTTCGGAGGGAAAATGGGAGAACAAACAAGATAGGATAGACATGGAGGAGCGAATTACTGAAAGAAAGTTAACGAGTTCAGCTATCTAGGTCTGCGGTTTCAAAGAAATAATCATAATAATGTGTACAAGTCGTGTAAGAGAAAACGCCGAATGTTGTAATTACAAAACAAATTTCAATTTACGAAAGAGCTTACAAAAGATATTATGTATATACCTCGTTGAATTGTTGGTAATTTTTTTAAACGAAGTAAATTAGCATGGAAAAAGAAATACGCGCTTAATAATACGAGAAAAATAGGAGAAAAATTGGCATGCTTTCTTCGCGACATGCAAAAACCACGAATGAGAGAACAGAAGCAAGAATTAGTCGTTCGGAAACTAGTTCAGATGGAGACAGTATTGCAAAAGCTGATTACTTTTAACAAATCATAACGAAAAATAATGAAACGAAAGAAAAGATGTTGGAATATTGTTTTCTATTCGTTCAACCCTATCTCGGAAGATAGATATATTTATATATTTTATATATATATATATATATATATATATATATATATATATATAAAATCTCACGTAAAATATATAATAATTATTTATATATATAAATAATTATATCGAACAAAAATCGACTTAAAAAAATCTCACGTAAAATATATAATTATTTATATATATAAATAATTATATATTTAACGTGAGATTTTTTTAAGTCGATTTTTGCCCAATTTCTCAGGCCAAATACTCCACATTATGGGTTTTAGGGACGGTAATAAAAATGTAAAACGAGTCGCAATAAAAGTCGCCGCGTGTCAACCTGAAGCTAAAGCGCTGAAGACATTAAAACAAGCTTAAAACGATCAACAACGATTTTGAAGGTTTAATTTATGACTTTCCTTATCTTAATGCCGTTCTCATCGAGGAGCTCGAACAACTTAATATTATCAGTCTTCGACAGAATCAACACGATAAAGACTTGAACAAAACGAATTCGAAGTACTATAAAATTGAATTCGGAAGTGTAATTAAAAATCGATTCAGAATCTGTGTATACATGAATTGTTTGCCTGATCAAGAAAATATTCATCATCTTTATTTGCTATTTTGAAGATTCGGTCACGTTTCATCTTGTATTAGATTGATATTGTTAACAATAAATCATGTTGAAAAAGAAAACGCGTAGGTGCGTGACAAATATTTTCAGCACGATTTTTCATGGAAATGGAATGGTTTTTCTACAACCAAACAACTTTTTGTGTTCGGAATGATTCGAGCTTTTAAATTCGCGAACGATAAATTCGAATCTTTTATTTACACGTTTCGACGAACAATAAATTTTTGTAGATCGTGATGCACTAAACGTAAATTTTTAATTTGTTGGTGCGTATTATCCACAGCTATGTTGCTGCTTTGCAATCAAAATTACCATCGACCGAAAATATTTATTAATAATAAGGTCAACTGGGTATCTTTTATCGTTCAAAGAAGAACGAGATTTTTCATTTTTTAAGCGAAATTGTACCTATTTTAGCAGACTCTGACAGCAACAGTTCCCAAGAAAATGCAGCTGGTAAATATTGAGCAAGCTGTTATTCAACAATTTGACACGAATATATACGGTCACGAAAATGTTAAGGCATATAACGTGCCGTTTCGAAAGGTTATTCTGTGATTGAAATTAGGTAATGAAATTACAGAAATTCAAACGGAATACGCGCAGAGCTGAATGTGCGAGATGGGAAAAGTTTCAATGCGATTTCCTCGGAACTATGTTATTTATGTCCGCGGAAGCGATATTTCCCAAACTAATTATGGTTATAACTGGAAATTAGAACAACAAAACACGCATCCTTCTGGTTCAGTCAAATCCATTGTTAACAACACGAAATGTTTTATCGATAAAAATTTGTGATATTCATGTCTTGTTGATTTTCATAATTAGATGTATAATACTGGAACTTGAGGTGACAACATAATGGTAAGTACTATAATGTTGTATTAATAGTGTAGAAACAAAATTAATAGTAAAAATATAAATAATAAAATATATATATATATATATATATTTTATTATTTATATTTTTACTATTAATATATATATTAATATTAATATATATATATATAAAATATATAAAAATATTCCTTCATCAGAGTTTCGTATTTTTACAGTGAAAATTTGTCACTATTCAAGAAAAGAACGACCGGGCATAGTTCCTGTTTAATATATTTTGCAAGTTATTAATAATAATAATTACTGTAATCTAATTAAATTAATATAATAATTTCTAATATTCATACTTCGTTGACTTTCACAATTAGAATAACGTGATATAATTATTATACTAATACTGTAATTATACGGTTATGGTGCAGTTTCGAAAAATATACATATATTATTTCGTTAGTCTGATTTACGTAACTCGAACACCATTGGCGGAGGATTAAAGAATTTTGGTGCTCGTTTCTAACGTAAACCGCATAGAAAAATTTCTAATCGAACGTTCGTGGTTTCCACTCGTTTCATCCTAGTGCATTCCGAAGGGTACGTTATTCTGCTTACAGCTGAACGTTTCAGCGCATTGTTATGCAAGGTTCTAACAAAGACGAATAAGCCGTTTGTACTCGAGAAGCTGGTTTGATTGCAAAATCAACGTACAGTTTATCCGACTTAAAGCTGCTTCAAATATGACCACTAATTTCGCAGAGTGTGGATTAATTTAGCGTAGCTTATTTTGTGACAACGCTGGGATTCCGTCGATTAGGTTGCTAAAACAATTTGGTCAAACAGATTCATTTCGTAGGATCAACTATACTAATCCGGATACTTGTCCAAGTACTAAACCGTTTAGTGGTAAGCAGCTACTCGCCACTCTACTAAATTATATTAGCCGTGCGTGAACCGATCTCTGCGGCTCGTTGAATTCAATTAAGACCACGCCTTACGATGTAATTTCAATTAAAATTACAAATTGGAAAATAACAGGTCTATATACCGGAAAGTTCTGTCCGATAGTGTTACTTCAAGCTTCGATCCATATGCACATGTTGAAAGTATATTCTAATATTCACATTCTATATTCTAATATTCACATTCTATATTCTAATATTCAAAGTATATTCTAATATTCAAATTCTATATTCTAATATTCAAAGAATATTCTAATATTCAATTTCTATATTCTAATATTCAAATTCTATATTCTAATATTCAATTTCTATATTCTAATATTCAAATTCTATATTCTAATATTCAAATTCTATATTCTAATATTCAAAGAATATTCTAATATTCAATTTCTATATTCTAATATTCAAATTCTATATTCTAATATTCAATTTCTATATTCTAATATTCAAATTCTATATTCTAATATTCAAATTCTATATTCTAATATTCAAAGAATATTCTAATATTCAATTTCTATATTCTAATATTCAAATTCTATATTCTAATATTCAATTTCTATATTCTAATATTCAAATTCTATATTCTAATATTCAAATTCTATATTCTAATATTCAAAGTATATACTAATATTCAAATTCTATATTCTAATATTCAATTTCTATATTCTAATATTCAAATTCTATATTCTAATATTCAAATTCTATATTCTAATATTCAAAGAATATTCTAATATTCAAATTCTATATTCTAATATTCAAAGTATATTCTAATATTCAAATTCCATATTCTAATATTCAAAGTATATTCTAATATTCAAATTCTATATTCTAATATTCAATTTCTATATTCTAATATTCAATTTCTATATTCTAATATTCAAATTCTATATTCTAATATTCAAAGTATATTCTAATATTCAATTTCTATATTCTAATATTCAAATTCTATATTCTATTATTCAAAGTATATTCTAATATACATATGAAAGTATATTCTACAATAAATATTAAATGTATGAAAAATGTGTTATATTTCAATTCAAAAACGGACAGAACTTTCCGGTAGACCTAATATTATTCTTTAACTTGAATATTGACTTTTCTCAAGATATTGGATCTCTGAAAGCACAAATTTCATTGAAAAGCGTAATGTAATAAAGAAACTGTATCCTGTGCATATATTACTGCGGTTATGTATCTATTACTGCGAGTCAAATACTGCGGACGTTCTGATTACTGCGTGTCAAGGTTGACACACAAACCATTTTCTTTTAAATGTACACACGCTGGTCAAGAAGTCATAAGTAACGATGGAAAGTATATTCTACAATAAATATTATTAACTGTATGAAAATTCTGTTACATTTCAATTAAAAAACGGACAGAACTTTCCGATAGCTAAATGTAATATAAATAAAATATAAATAAAATTTCCGGTAATAATAATAATGTATGGTAACGTGGTATATGGTATAATGTATGGTAATGCTAATAATAATGTAACAGGTAACAGGGGGGGGGGAGAAGAAAATACGCAGAGTAGGCGTAAAAAGAATGATTGCACGAAAGGAAAACATAAAAATATACCCATCTCGCTTCTTCAAAATTCTGGTCTGTAATTTGACGGATCCTACTTCGATCACATTGCATTTCAGTCAGATTGTATTTCAATTGCATTGTATTCGAATTCACGCTCGTCATTCATATAGTCGGCAGCAATTGAATTAACTGGAAGCTTCGAATTATGCAATCGAATTACAACGGTAGTCGAATTACCATGTAATTGAAATACAATGTAATTAAACTGCGAAATTGGATTTAGCACAACCCTGATCTCACGTTGTACGGACTCCCGTGTTACGGCCGGGGAGTCGATTGCAAATAGAAAACCGTCTGAAGTTTCGAATCGAAAATGGGCGAGGAAGCTGGGCTGCCGGCCGATCATCGAAGCGGACGTATCGGTGGACGGTAAAATGGTCGTCGTAAAGGGAGCACTAAATGGCCACTTCAGTGGCGGCATAATAAAAATCGCCTTGTCGTTCCTATAAAAACTGGCGGTAAATCTGTGGGTGGGTCGCGGCCGCTGTCTTGCCAGCGACGCGGACGTATCTCTGGCAGATGTTAAAGGCTCGGGGCAGCATCGCGGAACACAAGCTGGACAGCGTCGAACAAGCTCGAGCAAAATAGCTTTGTGATCGTCTCTTCTTTGGGGCCGATGTAATTCACGCCGGCGACTCCGAGAGTCCCTTGACCGTGAAACCGTATTTCGTGGTTCGAAGCGGCGAGACGCCGGGGCTTTAGAGGGAAGGGACGAACGAGAAGGAAGGGACACAAAACCGGGAAGCGCGAAGCGACGACTCGTTGCATGACAAAATCACTAGAACCGTTTTAAAACCATCGGGGACGTTCCTCGGGCATCGTTATAACGCGGATTTATAGTCGCGCACGCTAACTGGAACTGTATCTCTCGTCGCGGGCGCGCCACGTCGCCGGAAATTTATGTCGCGAAGCGTTTCGACGACATTTACGAGATCCAAATGGATTTAAACTTGTATCGGCACGCCGGCGAACGGCACTTGCCGCAAAACTGTGAATAATTGAAGGTGATCTGCATATTTCAACGGTCGCGTTCAACAAACACCGCTGTTTTATTAATGACTTACTTTCGTTCGTACCATTTGCCCAGCTAGGCGCGACGTTATGTTATTTGACTTATGGTATGATCTATTTTGCCGAATAATCACTACGCTTTTCCTTTTTTTATCTTTCCCATGGGAACAGAGAGATCTCTTCTGTGAACGCAGAGTCGGGCAGATTTTACTTTAAACAATAAATAAGAAGTAACAAATTGGATTAATACTCGAAAGAAGCGTTTAAACGAGGTCCATCGTATGCATTGTCGCGATTAGGAGTGGTTTACTAAATTCACTTTTCCTATTTTGTAGAAACATTTATACAGTAATTTGATGGAAATCAATTTTGCTTTAATTGTCGGAAGATTAAGTTCGATGGAAAGAAATATTTCCTCGTTGTTTTGCTACTTTTACTTTGATTTTCAATTAAAATTTCAATGCGTACAGACATTTTGTGTTATGCACAGACAGTGTCATAACTCTTCGTGGCAAAGTAAAATGTTTTTCTAATTAACTCGGACAACTAGAAATATTCTAGTATCAGTGACCCACCATTTTCTTATTTCACAATTATAAAAATTGTAATTGTGTTCGTGAGGTCACTTGACGTAACTTTTTCCTTAGGGATAGTGCAATCCACCGCATTGTTAGAATATAATATATTCTAATATCAAAGTATATTCTAATATTCAAATTCTATATTCTAATATTCAAATTCTATATTCTAATATTCAAATTCTATATTCTAATATTCAAATTCCATATTCTAATATTCAAAGAATATTCTAATATTCAAATTCCATATTCTAATATTCAAAGAATATTCTAATATTCAAAGAATATTCTAATATTCAATTTCTATATTCTAATATTGAAATTCTATATTCTAATATTCAAAGTATATTCTAATATTCAAAGAATATTCTAATATTCAAAGAATATTCTAATATTCAATTTCTATATTCTAATATTCAAAGAATATTCTAATATTCAATTTCTATATTCTAATATTCAAATTCTATATTCTAATATTCAAAGTATATTCTAATATTCAAATTCTATATTCTAATATTCAAATTCTATATTCTAATATTCAAATTCTACATTCTAATATTCAATTTCTATATTCTAATATTCAAATTCTATATTCTAATATTCAAATTCCATATTCTAATATTCAAAGAATATTCTAATATTCAAAGAATATTCTAATATTCAATTTCTATATTCTAATATTCAAATTCTATATTCTAATATTCAAAGTATATTCTAATATTCAAATTCTATATTCTAATATTCAAAGAATATTCTACTATTCAAATTCTATATTCTAATATTCAAAGTATATTCTAATATTCAAATTCTATATTCTAATATTCAAATTCTATATTCTAATATTCAAATTCTATATTCTAATATTCAAAGTATATTCTAATATTCAAATTCTATATTCTAATATTCAAAGTATATTCTAATATATATATGAAAGTATATTCTACGATAAATATTATTAAATGTACGAAAATTGTGTTATATTTCAATTAAAAAACGGACATAACTTTCCGGTAGACCTAATAATTGAATGAAATTGGAGCGAGTATTATGATAGAAGTTGTACAAAGTCCAAATAAATGCTTCAAAAAAAAAAGTTTCATACATCTCCCTTTTGCGAGGCAGTGAACACCGGTCATTCTTATTGCTCGTATTGAAGCAACAACATAGATCGAATAACTGGAAGTCCAGAGTGAAGATAAGTGCTCCAGCATTGGACTAAACGGGCATGTTTAAAGGGAGAGAAGATATTCTCGACTCGGGGACGGGAAACCGCTTCAGAAACGTTTCGCTTATTCGACGAAAGTGACTACGGAATCTCGCTAGCACGTCGCTCGTTTGTCGGGAACAGAATAACGCGAAGTAAAATAGGTTTATTAAATAATTGCGTAAAAAGTCTTCGTTCGAAAGTTATCTATAGTTGAGGGAGAACCGTAATGCCGGCTGTGTTCTGTGAAACTGTACGCGTATAGCACGAAACTTACTGTCTTGCCGGCCTAACCAGGTATTCTGAAGTTGAAATAGTTACTTGGAGAACTTACGTTTGTCTTTTGTGCAAGTTCGATGCCGAGTACAATAGAACTACGTTAACTCGAAACAATATTACCGTCTGCTTGGGACTCCCGGCAACTTCCAAGGAAAAGTGACTGATTAACCGACTATGTTGCCGCAGATATATAGAATGTTTCGTTTCACTGAAGATGGTTAACTGTCTCGCGACGGATATAAATGTATCGAGAAAGTGTTTTTTATCGACGTTGATGATGATGATAATAATAATAATAATAATAATAACAATAATAATAATAATAATGATGATGATGATGATGATGATGATAATAACAATAATAATAATAATAATAATAATAATAATAATAATAATAATAATAATAATAATAATAATAATAATAATAATAATAATAATAATAATAATAATAATAATAATAATAATAATAATAATGATGATGATGATGATGATGATGATGATGATGATGATGATAATAATATTTGTTTGATAAACGGGAGAAAATCTCTGTGTTACAATATCGCGCAAATAGCATATTAAAAAGGAAGAAAGAAAAAAAAATGATACAATAAAAAGATACAATGGAGGATAATACAGTATGAAATCGTTAAAACAACCAAAGGGAAAAACGTGAATAAGATTAGAATATAAATAGCAAGAGTAGAAGTAAGAAAAGGAACGAGAAATTAAGGACGAAAAAGTGCTAGTGAACGGAGTCACGAAAGAAAAGAAAATGAAGAAGAATCTCTGAAAGCGATATCGATAACACTTTGAGAGGATCATTTGGATCATTAGGATTTTATGTATTTATAACAAAAATGAATGAATCGAATGCAAAACATATGAAGAATTTAAGAACGATGCTTGTGTTACGTTCGACTCGTCAAAATGATTAGAAAAGAAAATAGTTGTCTATACAACTCTTGTCCCTTGCAATCAACGTAGACAATTTTTATGCAAAATAAAGATCGTCCGCATCATCTGTGCAAGATACAGAAGTTACATAAACATTTATTTCTTCGTTGAATTATTTTAATCGGATGAGAACAGTGTGCAATAGTATTTATAAATTCATGAAATGTTTTCACGGTTTTTTATTAGATCGATTCAGTTTAGAAATAAATGCACGAAATTCGCAGAGTCTTGTAATCAGACATGAGATGGCATGAATAAATTTTTGCAAATATGGTCGTAGAAGAGAAATATGAAAGTTAAGTTGTAATTGTGTGAAATTTAATTCTGTGTTCTTTTAATCGTAATATGGTATCGTTTGTTTAACATGTGCGTGATAAACGTGTTAGATTATACATAGAACAAGTTAAAGTTTTGGAACAGAAAATATAATTATAGAACAGAAACGAAGTAGGCGTATCGACGCATACAACTCTATTAGCAGCTGCACGTAGTAACGTTGGCTAATTGTATCGAATGACAGCAATTAGGCTACGCTCTGAAAATAAATATCGAACTTCTCATTTCGTCCTGAAATTTGTACGAGGCTGTGTTCTATTTATGCGGATCGATCTTCCCGTTTTCGACGAAATACTCGTCCTAAGAAAACGAAATCGATATTTTAACAAATTCTATATAAATGCATTTCAATTTTCATTATTTAATTTGTGATAGCAATAATTTACTAAAAATAAATTGATCGATTAGCCTTCAAAAGTGTCTACTTGTTGGATATGGCTATATTGTAATTTGTAATAGCAATAATTTACTCAAAATAATAATATAATAATATATATATTATTATTATATATTATTTATATATATTATATATATTATTTTATTATATTATAATATATTTATATATTTATTATATTATATTATATTATTATTTATTATATTATAATATATTTAATATATATTATATATATTATTTATTTTATTATATATATTTATACATATTATTATGTATATGTATATATATATTATTATATTATATTATATATATCAATTTCTATTATTTAATTTATGATAGCAATAATTTACTAAAAATAAATTAATCAATTAGCCTTCAAAGTGTCTACTTGTTGGACATGGTTATAACGATATATGAATCTCTCGTTGTCGTATTCATTGATTTTATGTACAGATTCGACATATCGTTGTTCGTAATTTATATTTTTACATTTATTACGCGTTCTCAATAAAATCCCAAACCCCACTTCAGCCAAAATTACAAGCGTATTTAGTTGGCGTTCGAATAAAATGTTTTTCGCTACATTGAGATATATTTTGTCCGTCATTCTTTTGCACCGCAGTCACATTTTTCTTCGTAAATCATTGCTATTTTATAAATATCACGAGGAAAACCGTAGCAGTCTTGATAGTCGTGCAACTTCGGTATTTCCCGACGTTCTATACAATGAGATTCTTTTATTTTAAGAAATCTTCACAGGAATTTGCTTCGAGCAAAAAGATCGTCTCTTCGAAAAGTTCGTTCTTAAAAATGTCTCGATCCATATAATCCGTTCGCGAAGGCAAACGATCGGGGAAGAAGTAGAGTGATATATTTTTCCGAAAAAATATTTCTTATTATCACCATATAATTGAACGAAAAACTTCACAATTACCAGAGATAATTATCTCGAACAATTATAAAATCAAATAACACGTTATACCAAAAATACTGTTTCGAACGCGATGTTATCCGAACAATTATCACAGCCATGGGAATATTTACGGAACAAAACAACACGTTATTGAAAATAATGTTTCCAAACGATGTCATTTCGAAGCACTTTACTTTTTTTATCGGACATCGATGCACAAAATGCGGCCGTGCGCGACCTTGCTTCTTCGCCGACGGCGCAGCGCAATTTTTGGTTGCAATATCCCGAATGAAATGTCTCCATAGTGCAGCCAGTTTTACAAGAGCGGGTTTTCAGAGGTGGCTCGCACCTACACAACTATGCTATCCGTGCGTTCTCAGGTACACGAATAAACCTGTGCCACCCACACGCTAAGAGGCCATTAGAATATCGTCGCGTACGCCCGCCTTTTTCTTCGTTTGCATGTTCGCAGTTCATAAACCTAGCGTGTAAACATGTGTTACTAAATGGAAGGACGAGAATAAGGGGAAGAAGAGCAACAAAAGGTATGCGTCGTTGAATCGTCGAGTCGTTAGGCGAACTTGAGCAAAGTGGTACCATATTTAACCGCCTTCCGCGTCCAGCAATGTTCCGCTGCATACAACGTTTGCATACGTTCGCACGCTGCACGGTAAATCCTCCGAAATTTTGACTCGCTCGAAACGTGTCGGACACGCGATTCGCGGCGCAGCGCGCCCATTTCCGGAATATGTTTCGAAACGGAAGTAGGCGCAAACAAATTGATCATCTTCACAATGATTCGTTGCTGCCAGAATCGTGTCAGCTATTCCAATTTTTTCTTTTTCGAACGAATGCGTTTCGATGTTCCACTCCTACGCGTTCTAAGTACAGTTTTCACGGTATCGACTGCACTCATCGTTTAATCATTTTGACCAAAATTCGAAATAACATGCGGATTCAGATGAGCGTACGAGGAACACTAAACGTGAAACATTCAGTCTGGAATATCAAAGCGTGAAGCGGATATGGTATGTAACAATTAGATTGCGGATTTTTATGGAAAATAAAAATTGACTGCGTTAATTTCAAGGCATGGAAGCTGTATAGAATGTTTCTTTCAATCTTGAATGATTTCATCGCGTTGAAAATAATGCAATGGGATTTTTATATCCCTCAAATGTCACCACTTAAATGCATAAAATCCGCAGTCTAGTAATGCTTTGATGATAGTCTGATCCTTTTTTTATTTACATATGGTCTATGTGGGGTGCCTCGAGTGAACTGTTTAAATTTGGACGATTTTCCTATGTTTTTTATAACGTAAAACATTCAAATTTTTTTTATTACATTTTATCGACGTTCAGATAGACGGTCGTCAGCATTGATCGGCGTGCATTAACTCTTGGATGACGGACGCCGGGTTCATTCGGACCTGGAGTTACAAACATTCTATCTAAATTCTAACTTTGTGACAGTCGTACATAATTATTAAATATTAATTATTGAAACTAATAAAAGGATTAACTTTGGTCTGAACAAAGAAGTTTTAATAATATATATATATATATATAAATATTTCAATGGATATCTAGTCGTGACTGACACAAATGCTGAAAAATGTCCGACGTCCGAAAGTTGAAATAAAGATTTTACGCAAAACTCACTCCCTTGTTTTCAGGCCGACGTATTATCATTCCTGTTGCATCTTTTAGGATGCGTCTCATAGGATTCGTTAGAATTCCGCCTAATTCGTCGAACTGGATGAAGTTGAACGACCGGATGCGGCAAGCCGCGAAAAGGCACGTCCTCGCGCGATTGATAAAAAACGCAACTGGTAAACATTTTAATGAACTGCGCGCGTTAATCGATTCGGGACCGGACAGGCCGCGGGGCCAATTATAAACTCAATCTCTGGCTGACGTTGCGAAAATTGGATTCCCGCGCTGGAATTACGTTCCGCTTCTTATTCAAATTTCCCCGATCCGGGAAGCGTCGCGCTAGCGAAACACTTCAGGGTAAACGATCACGGCTGGGCGCCGGTCTCCTTCGGAAGAAGAGCCGAAACCGGCTGACACAACCGAACGAAAATCGATATGGTCGAAATCACTTTAGGTCCTGGCATGCCGTGTGGCGTGGTAACGCCCGGCCGATATTCTTGAAATGACCTTTTGTTCCATTTGTTTCACTATTTATTGGTCACCGGTGTACAAATTATTGATGCATTTCAAGCAATTTGATGAGTAGTCAGATGTCGATTTTCGAAATTTTGAGAGTAAGACTCGCTTTGTAATGATCCGGCCGCGAATATTCCTCGAAAAATCATGCAAGTTAATCGTAAGAAATGCGAGTTATATGAAAATGATTTTTCTCATTCGATAATTCTAATAAGTTGAAAATAATGTCACAATATTCTTACATACTTCGAACGTTTTCTCTCAGTTTTGTATGGTTGATTATTGGGTTGGCAACTAAGTAATCGTCGATTTGTTCAATGAAATAAAAAATTTCTTTTGCTTGGAACGAACAAACAAATATTTACAAATATTTATAATACTGTTCTCTTTTTATGCGCATGTTATTTATTCATCGCCGCAGTTATGGGTCTAGAAAAGGACTTTGCTTCTACAGATTTTATTCTACCGAGTTGAAACAGCTATAGTGGAGTATTTATCCTGAAAAAATTATATTTCATATACATCACTTAATACAGATAATTTTTATATACATATATCGATGTATCTTTTGTCAAGAAACCTTATACTTCTATTCTTTGAGAAGCATCCAAAACTTTATTCTTTATATTGGGTTGGTAACTAAGTAATTGCCGATTTGTTCAATGAAATAAAAGTCAGGTGTCGATTTTAGAAATTTTGGGAGTAAGATTCTCTTTGTAACGATCCGGCCGCGAATATTCCTCGAAAAATCATGCAAGTTAATCGTAAGAAATACGAGTTATATGAAAATGATTTTTCTCATTCGATAATTCTAATAAGTTGAAAATAATGTCACAATATTCTTACATACTTCGAACGATTTCTCTCAGTTTTGTATGTGAAACAGTAACGATATTGTTACGACGACTTGTCCGAATCAAGTCGCTGCAATGTGAAACTGCCCCGTTGCGAACAACTCCTTAAAAAATAATAGAAGATAGGGGTTGCCACGGAAGAGTGATACCAACGGACAATCGAAGGGTCGTGATCGGACTGTTGAACGAGCAACATTTCAAATTGAAAGATCTGAAATATAATTGTATCGAGTTGTGTTATATTGGGTTGGCAACTAAGTAATTGCCGATTTGTTCGATGAAATAACAAATTTTGTTTTACTTGATTCTGATGTGAACGAGAATGATTCGAGAAAAAGAACAACTGTATGAACAGAAAATCGAAAACTTCTCGAGATCTTCCGTCTTCGATAATAATAATAATTCAAATTATCTTTTTGCCAAGCCAATAAAACGTAGAGTGATAGTTCTTCGTCTGAAACTGACATAAACAATATAGATAATCACGGTAACGTTACCGGAACCTAGTAGAAGTGATCGGATTAAATGACGTTCCCATGTTTCGTGTAACGAAGACGATACGCCAGAATTATAACGATTAAACTAAATTAATAAATTAATAAATAAATTTTATCTTGCGTTCTCAAACAAAGCAATCATTTCTATTGATCGCAAAAACAAGGGTCATTCCAACAAACATGACCTGTGACAGATATTCTCATTCGACATCCTAAAGGTACTTTTGGATAACCCTTTATAAACGTGACTTCATGCGACGATTTTTTTACGAAATTAAATTACGAGCTTCGTCCACCTAATTAATATTAATCGCGACGCCGCGCGGGGGTGGTCCGGTCCGTTTTGAGAGAACCGAACGAATCTAACCGACGACCGAAAGTAAAATCGATACGGTTGAAATCACTTCCGGTCCCTTCGTGGCGTGCAAAAGGCTTAAACGTTCGATCGTACATTTCTAAACGGACTCCGGAGCGGACAATTTTCCGTGGTACCCAGCTTCCCAGGGGCAACGAGTGTCCCAGGAAGCATTACCACGTCGAATATATCGGTGAATTCAAGGCGCGCCGAGAGTCGGTCCGTGTGTGTCGGGTTCGGCTGGCGAGAGAGCGATCGCAAAGTCAATTTAACAGAACGGAACCGACGAGACACGGAAATCGAGCAGGAACGTGTCCCGCGAAGGGATTAAAGCAATTTTATTGCTCCTCCCAATTGATGCACGGCACTCCGAAGAGTGGAAACTGCCCGCCAAGAGCTGGAAACGTGACTCGTGACATTCGCGTGAAATTCGCGACGGCGACGGCAGAGAGGAAAAAACGAACAAAAGATTGACAGTGGGCGCAGAAAAAAATAGTGCCGAGCGTGCACACGGTGTCCAGGAAACGACAGCGGACGGGCGCGTGGAACACTTCGCATGCTCGATTTACCGTACGCGAACAGTTTCGTAGAAAGAAGAAACTGCTTCTCCTACGGATTTTAGAGAATTTTTGTATTTCTACACGAACTTTTCTGTGTCCTCGGTATTCATGATTCTGGGAATATGATCACTCGGCTGCGGATCTTTATGTAAAGTAACAATTGTCTACTTCGGTTATACTAAGCTGGAGTAACAGAAATTGATTTCCTTCGTTAGTCAGTTTAATAGGTTCAACAAAACGTAACAATATTTTCAAATACTTCGAATGTTTTTATTGTCTCGCGTTTCTACTATGCATTTTTGTTACAGGAAAATCGCGAATCTTGTGCATTTATGACAAAAATGAGTAAGCGAACTGATAAAGGCATAAGAAAAATTGAATAATATTTTTACACTATTTCCAACTTGTCAAGGTTGTTAGAAGATACAATTCATTTTTATTTAATTTTTGTTTCTTAGAATCGCCTTAGATTATTACTTTAACTTATTTTCATCTTGTCAAAAAACTTGTCAAGGTTGTTAGAAGATACAATTTATTTTTATTTAATTTTTGTTTCTTAGAATCGCCTTAGATTATTACTTTGACTCATTTTCAACTTGTCAAAAAAAAACTTGTCAAGGTTGTTAGAAGGTACAATTTATTTTTATTTCATTTTTGTTTCTTAGAATCGTCTTAGAAAATCGTTTATTTCGCATGAAAATTCACAGTCTAATAATCGTATTATTTTATGGAGACTGTGTAATAGAGGAAATGGGATTTGCTTTTTCTCGAGATTTGCTATTTTGCGAACTTTGCACGAGTACACAAATGGTACTTTAAAAATTCATAATACACATTCATGGTCGGTCTGTAAATCCTTGTGCAACACGTGTTTCCTACTTCCGAGGCACAACATTTTATTCTACATTGTTTTCTTATTTTAATATTATTATATAATTATATATTATATTAATAATTAAATTATAATATAATAATAATATATATAATAATATATTGTAATAAATTATAATATAATAATATATTATATTAATAATTAAATTAATATATTATTAATTATATATTATATATTAAACTAAAACAAAATTGATCGAATTCGAAACAGTAAAGAGATTAAAAAATTTAAGATCATCACAAGACGTTATTAACAACTTACTAAAATTATTATAACAACAATGAAATGTTTGTATTAGCCCTGTTAGTTCACAAGCTTCCAAAGACAACTTCAATTTTCCATAAAAATCCGCAGTCTAATAATCACCACATGCTTGTACATTGTTCGCTCGAACCCTTTATAATATTAAACTATTTCACTAACACCAAAAGAGTGCAAAGTTAATTGCATCTGAAATTAACTAGCTCCGCCGTAAAGGGACAAAACACATCAAGCATTCCGATCGTAAGTTACAACATAACCGCCTGGAAGGCCTCTTTATTGCGTGCGTTTGGCAACAACACGTGCACATCCAGTGCCCCAGTCTCTTCAAGCGTCATAAACGAACAAACGCATCGGACTAAACAATAGAGTGTCAGCCGACGACATCACCTGGTCCACTTCGTTTGATGGCCTTCGAAACGGGACTTTCCGCGACGAAAGTTTCGCCATATTCTTCCACCCACGTCGGGCTATTTCGCGGAGTTTCCCACCTTCGCGAGCCTCGCGGTGAACAGAGACTGCACCAACCGGAACAAGTAATGTTCTCTCAATGAAATCGAAATCCAATTCGAAAGGGTTTTTAAGTATATCGGCCCTCCTCGAAAAATGCCATTTTTCCTTCTACAGCATTTGTTACTTCCGGAGTTGGACATTATTCGAATTATGCGAATACATTTTACTTGGATATTTTCGATTCGAACACCGATTATTCATTATTCGTCATTGATTATTCTATCTACATAAAATAAGGACAAAGAATTATTCGAATAAATTGTTCAAGCAGAATTTGTAATTCGAATTATTAGATTTAAATTATTCGAATAATATTGAGAACAATTGTTAACCGTTTCTTTCTTTTTACATAATTTTATAACAATATATTTATATGCGAACGCATTTCAATTTCAATTACTCTTATAGAATTATAAAATTGCCTTCATTTGCATTGTTTCAAAGATTATTTAGTTATACTTCAATAATCAATCTACCCAAAAGTCTCAAAGTCTTTTCGATGCAACAGTTCAAAAATCAGTTAATTCTAAAAGGTAATCTGCGAGAAATAAATCGATAAACCATAAAAATATACTATAAAGTGTTAAATTCCAATTGATTATTTTCCGTATGAATTTCTGTACGAATAAATTCGTAATCGTATGAATTTCTGTACGAATAAATTCGTAATCGTATGAATTTCTGTACGAATAAATTCGTAATCGTATGAATTTCTGTACGAATAAATTCGTAATCGTATGAATTTCTGTACGATTAAATCCGTAATCGCATGAATTTCTGTACGAATAAATTCGTAATCGTATGAATTTCTGTACGAATAAATTCGTAATCGTATGAATTCTTTCTCGAATAAAATCTTGCTCGGATAAATTTCTAGAATCTATAGAATCTATCAGCCGATCTATCTTGTACGTTGGAAATAATAAAACAGTGTTTTCTAATTCTTCAAATATTGTCACCGTCGCGTATCCGATCTAGTCGTTTTCAGTAGTGCTAATTGCATGAAATTCCTAATCAAGTGATCACCGCTCTCGCTAGGGAAGCGATCACGTTTGTTACGATCTCGATAGCGTTCCTACAATCGTGGTATCAATGAATGACAGCGAGGACATCACTGCTGCTATTTAAAATTTAAGACCATCGTTCGACAGTAGTACAGGACGACACATTTCCAGCCTGCTGCCGGACTGAACACGACAGCGAGGCCAGCAGCGGTTCGAACGACCCGAATGATCCTCGTGAACAATAAGTTGCCCGTGTCTGCCTTACATTTTAAGCAGCAGTGCCACACGGAGCGACCTTTCGCTTTGCTGTTCCGAACACAATGGGAAAGGTAATTCCGAGGGCAATCGGATGCCTAGGCCTGCGTAGATCGTTCAAACTGTTCCGAGCGTTTTACGGACCAATCAGGCTTGATTAGGTCGAATTTTTTGCACAACGATCAGGCTCCAGCCAAAAATACTTGAAAATCGATCGCTCTCCGGGAGAATATGGGGGGATACGGAGGTATAGTAATTTCCTCCCAATAATTCGTGCTCAGATACGATTGTTCGAGCATTTCGGCTCGTTTCTATAGTTATCGACTGTCGACAACTTTAAAAACGAGTCGCAAGGCTCGAACAAACGTATCCCCTCTTCCAAAATTGTCCAATTTCGTGTACAATCTGAGCGTCAATTAGGGAGAATTTACTGTACCAGGTACGTGACCGCGTCGAATCGTGTCGAGTGGCCACCGAAATGCCTTCGAATCGTGTCAAGTGGCCTCCGAATTGCCTTCGAGTCGTGGCATGTGGCCTGCGAATTGCCTTCGAGTCGTGACGAAAAATTCGAAATAAAAAAGTTGAATCATCGTTTTTATTCTAGCATTACTATGTGTTCGTATTAATTTACATCGGCATGCTTGTCGCTGCCTTCTTTTTGCCGATTGTCTCGAGTTTATATAAAAACGAGGCCGCGCAAAATCGCTACTTAGTATTCTCAGATCTGCCGGTTTCAATTTCGACCTCCGAACATTTTTGAGGGAAATTATTGGATATAATTTATAGTATTATATTGTATTATACTATACTATACTATACTATACTATACTATACTATACTATACTATACTATTCTATATTATATTATACTATACTATACTATATTATACTATACTATACTATACTACATTATATTATAATATAATATATATATATACAATATTATAATATTGTACTATATATATATAGCACTATACTATTCTATATTATATTATATTATACTATACTATATCATACTATACTATACTATACTACATTATATTATAATATAATATATATATATATATATATATATATATATATATATACAATATTATAATATTATACTATTGTATATATATAGTACTATACTATTCTATATTATATTATATTATACTATACTATACTGTACTGTATTATATTATATTATTATATTATATAGTACAATATTATAATATAATATATATAATATAATATAATATAGTATAGTATAGTATAGTATAGTATAGTATAATATAGAATAGTATAGTACTATATATATATATATATATAGTACAATATTATAATATTGTATATATATATAGTACAATATTGTAATATTGTATGTACATATTGTACAACATAAAAATCGACGACCATCATTTGTTTAAACATCTCCGTTGGCGGTCGACAAAGAAGCTAATCGTTACTCGCAACGGAACAGAAACTAGTGAAAAAAAGAAAGAACTTGTCAAATGTAACGGACAGTTCACGGAACACGCAATCACGGGAAACACTCCAATTACACACGTTCGATGCTCCATGCGAACGGCTCTACGAGGTTTTTCGCATCATCAGTTCTCGCCCGACGCCGACGACGACGCCGACGACGCCGACGACGGCGGCGGGCCGTTCGGAGGGCAACGCGCGTGGGCAGTAAATCAATTATCATCGAGTATGAACGGGGTCAGGAAGGTTTCTGTGAATCTTCGTTAACCCCATTGTTCCGCGGTATGTGGGTTAATCACCGTCCGCTGAACTTCGGCTAGCCGTTTTCCGGCGTTTCCATCCGCCGGTGGTCGCTACGCGAGCACACCGGCCCCATCGTATCTGTTCGAGAGTCAGTCACATTCGAGTGCACATACTCTGTTGACAAGAGGCCCGAACCTCTTTTTCCCTTCTTCTTCTTCTTCTCGGTTCTCCTCGCGCCGCTTCGAACGTAGAGGCAGATTTCGGCGAATTGTTTTCGAAGAACGAATAGTTTCATACATTCTACAGGTTTATTCGTAAATAACGATTTATTATTCGTATAAAAATATGTTCGTTCTTCTCAAATAATTTTGATTATTCTCAGCTATTCTATTCTCTACGTTTATTCGAATAAGTTCGAGGAAATTATACGAGATTATTATTGGGAATAAAATTTTATTTTAATATAATATAAATGTGACAATTCGTATTTATGAAAAAAGAACAGTTGTTCAAAATGTCGAGCCTGTACCGCGCATATAAATTTCCAGAGATTATTAATTTCCATTATTATTATATTATTATATTATTATTATATAATATAATATAATATTAATATTATATAATATAATATATTATTATATTATTATTATATAATATAATATAATATTAATACTATATAATATAATATAATATATTATTATATTATTATTATATATATAATTATAATATAATATTATTATTATATAATATAATAATATATTATATTATATTATATTAGTTATTAGTGTTATAAATATTCATTCGTTTCTTCTATTTAATTTGATCTCTCATTTGTATATAATGAGCTGTCAAGAACTCGAGTGATTGAATAAATACGCTGAATTTTGAATATGCGAAAAGAATGAAAACGAAAATCATGTTCGACGATAACATTTCAGGTTCGACGAGATGTCCTGCTTGTGCAAATTAAAATGGGCCCGGGTGCGAACGACTAATATAGAAAATGTTTTAATGGAGCGGCGACTTGGTTGTGGCAAATCGTGATTTGTTATGACTGATGTGCGCAGTCATCTTACAAACTGCCCGCTGCCGCCCACCTAACTATTAATGGGGAGGCGTGAAACGTCTTGTTTCAAGATGATCTGCAAGGGTGCCGAACTACCGGGAGCGCTCACTCAGCATTAATTGTTGTGTCAGTTCGCGAGGTTTATGACACGTCAATTGCTATTGTAGTCGAAGTCGGAATACTAGAAACACACGTGTTCGCTAAACAGATACGCCACTAAAACGTAACTTTTCGATCCACGGCTGCACCGGCAATTTGTTGCACGGTCAAGAAGACCTCGTAGGTTTTGCACTTCAAATTAGTCCTTTTCAAGATCATACTCAGCTTTTACACTTCAAACGAACCCTTCCGCAGGTGCTTGTTTAGCTTTTTACAAATTAAATTCGTCATTTTTCAGGTCTTATTGACGTTTCTACAAACAAATTCGCCCTTTTTCAAATCAAGTTCATTCCAATTTATAAAACTCCATTCAATCTTTAAATTTAACATAAATTCGTACACTTATTTCCAAGATAATAAAACTTCATTTAATTTATGAGTTCGATATAAATCTTATTATGAATGATTAATTCGGAGGAGGGTAAATTTCATTTGGAAAAATGCGAACATGATTTACGAAACGATCAACTATAAGTGTCAAACCTGTACTAACCATCGCGTGTCCTACAATCACAATGAGAAACAGATGGATAAATAAATATCGAAATCGATTTAGAAATCATTCAAAATCGATTTCAAAAATTACACGGTCTCTCTGCCACTCCAAATTTCTACTAATGGAATTCAAAGGTACTAATATTATATATTAGTATATATACAGGGTGTCCCAAAAATGTCTCGTAATCCGAAAATGGCGTGTTCCTCGGATCATTTGAAGCAACTTTTTCCTTTACAAAAATGTTCTCCGAGGCACCGTTAACGAGTTATTAACGATAAACCACTGACCAATGACAGACAAGCTCGGCTGGTGCAAGGCGGCCGAGTCAACGAACGGTCGCAGCTCAGCTCCGCTGATTGGCTCGGCCGGCTACCGCTAGGCGAGCTCGTCTCTTATTGGTCACTGTTTTTCGTTGATAACTCGTTAACGATGCCTCGGAGAACATTTTTGCAAAGGAAAAAGTTGCTTCGAATGACCCGAGGAACCCGCCACTTTCGGATTGCGAGACATTTTTGGGACATCCTATATATACAGACCCATTGTTTATAAAAAAAATTATTACTAAACTACGATTTCACGAAGTTTTGTTTGAAATTGATCGGTGTACGAATACTTTCTTACACCCACTGTAAATACTTGGTAAACAGGGAAGTATCGAAACATGAAACAAACAAAATTTCAATTAAAATGTTCCGTTATCCGCGCGGAACTTCAACGAGGCTGCTTGAACAGGGAAAAGAAGTATTGAAGAGCGAGTTTGCCGGCCCCCGTCGTTGGCAAGCGTCGTTAAAAAAAATAAACCTCGGGTACACTCGTTCTTCGAGCTCGATCTCGGCGACAAGCGCTCTGCATACAAATTCGTTCGATGGAACGGAAAATGACCAGGAAGCGAAAGTCTCGCAGTATCGATTCCATTTTGGCCGCGTTCTTTTGTGGCGGAGCTTAATAAGCGATCTCGGGCTCGACGACGAGAACTCAATAATTTCATCGGCTCGAGAAAGGGACAGCATTTTCGTCATGTCGTCAGAGACAGAATTTTCATCGTTCCGATTCAGAGAATTTGTGCAACCCTTAGGACAGAGGACAGGCGAAGGACGATGATCACGCTGCTTCTATATTCAGGTTACATTCGTTCTACAGGGTTATCCAAATAATGTACCTTTAGGATGTTAAATTAAATTATCTAGATTTTTGTTGAATTTAGTTGAATTTCCAGAGGATTTTTCGTCTTCTGTTATAAGCCCATACTATCTTGGACATTTTCCTGAACACCCTCTATATCAAAATGACTAAAACTAATTTTTGAAACAGTGAAGATGTGCGTGCAATATAGTTATAAATACAGTAAAATCTCCCTAATGGATTCTCGGTTTGTACACAAAATGGACAATTTGGGAAAAGAAGGTATGATCATTCGAGCCTTGCGGCTCGTTTTTATAATTCTTGATAATAAAATATTATATAGTATAATATACATAATATTTTATTATAATATAATATTATTATAATTGTATAATATAATATATATAATTCTATATAATTATATTATAGAATATAATATATATATATATATATATATATATATATATATATATATATATTCTATATAATAATATATATATTTCTATATAATTCTATATAATTATATTATAGAATATAATATATATATATTCCATATAATAACATATATATCTCTATATAATTCTATAATATAATATATATAATTCCATAATAAAATATTATTATAATTCTTGATAAAACTGTAACAACGAGCCGCTAGGCTTGAATATTTGTACCTCCTCTTCCCAAATTGTCCATTTTTGTTTCCAAACTGAGAGTCAATTAGGAAGAATTTACTGAACAGAGAAAGTATAAATACTATCGAGGACTCTAAAATCGCATTAATAGGAATTGATACACTATTGTTACTTACACAAATGATTTAAAAATGAAAAAAATAAATGTATTTTTGATCCACCCTATACATACATACATTTTCTATAGAATCATGAAACGTTCACCGCAACTTTTGTAGAGGGAAAAAAAATGACAACGATAAGTGGCAGGGGTGACCGCCGATAAAGGCTTCTTGAATTTCGTCGATCGAAGAAGCTGCGCCTTTTGTCGTCTATTAACGAGCCTTAAGGTTGGTCGAACATAGTGAACGCCGAGAATCGAGCAATTGTGCTTTTAATCGCGGGACAATTCCGCGGAAATGTTAATCGACTACATCGATGGATCGCGACGACGGAATTCCATCGAATGTATTCCGAAATGAACACGGCGCTCATCTGAATTGTTAAACGGGCTTTATTATTTGCATATACACCAGGTTATTAAATTATTAATTATTTCCCGTCGGTCACTTGATCGTACACGTTCGATAGATAATCAGAATATATTAGCGCATATTTGGAATTGTCTGCGGCACGAAGCAACCGCAGGTAAGTACTATAGGTGGATGGACAGTTAATAACAAGAGAAATTTTATCGCACATTCGAATTATAGGAATAACAATTGGAGTAAATTTGTATAGAAATTTAGATAGAAATTATGATATATTTTTCATTGAAATTTAGATAAATTTATTTTAAACGGGGGCGATGTGTCAATTATAACACATTTTTAACATCAAATTCAATTTAAATGAGAATTTTTATTATAAGTTTGAATTACAATAGATTTTTATAGAAATTTAAATTATGTCTTCGTTTACTTTCATTCCTAGAATTTTTATAACAGAAGAATCCAATTTTACTCCGATTTAGAAGAAATTAGTAACGTTTACTGTTGTTCAAATGGTGATCTAAGGAATTTGCAAGATGTTCTATCATCAATGTATGCATTTCTCTGTTCGATTCAACAGTCGTCTTATGTAGGAAATGCATCAGTATAAAAGTTATTAATTTTCTTGCAAATTTAAATTTTCGTTATAGACTCAGATAATGTAATAATATATGTAATATGATAATGTAATGTAATGTAATATGTAATGTAATATGTAATGTAATATGTAATGTAATATGATAATGTAATAATGTCGTTTCAAGGAATAGCAAAATTTGAAAAAGTCACTGCACAGGAAGCTAGTTAGTCTAACATTTCCAAACAATTGAAGTCATTCCGTCGACTGTTCGAAATACAGGGTGTCCCAAAAATGTCTCTCAATCCGAAAGTGGCGAATTCCTCAGGTGATTTGAAGCAACTTTTTCCTTCACAACAATTTTCTCCGAGGCACCGTTAACGAATTATTAACGAAAAACAGTGACCAATAAGAGACGAGCTCGCCTAGCGGTAGCCGGCCGAGCCAATCAGCGGAGCTGAGCTGCGACCGCTCGTTGACTCGGCCGCCTTGCACCAGCCGAGCTTGTCTGTCATTGGTCAGTGGTTTTTCGTTAATAACTCGTTAACGGTGCCTCGGAGAACATTTTCGTAAAGGAAAAAGTTGCTTCAAATGATCCGAGGAATTTAATATTATAATAATACATATTAATACGAACATAGAATGCGCACATAAATCGCGCGCTGTCCGTTTACTCGCAACAAAGAAAAAGTAGCAGCTCAGTTGCGATCGCCGACCGGAAAATTCGAACGAACAATATTGTTTGTTCCGAGTATACGTTTCACGGAGTAGGCGTGACTTCTTGAACTTTACCGGGCAGTCGGTCTAAAGCATGTCTGTGATTCCGCAACGTGGGTGTGCCTAGTTACGTCGAGCGTTCCACACGGAAGAAGAAGAAGAAGATTTCCAATACTTTAGAAGTAGCAGCAGCTCGCAACTTACGCGTGTAAGTCGATCAGGAGTGATATTTTAAGGCTTCCCATAATGGACGTCTACGGTATAGCTTCCGAGTTTATGGTGTTAGATGACAGGAAAGTAACGTCTAAGATGGTCTTCTTCATGGCCCCATTCGGTTTTATTGCGACCCGAACGTTTGAAGGGAGGGCACGTGGCTAGAGCCGAGGAGAGATTAGACACGGAAGGCCGAGCGGTGATCAGCTCGATTACGCGCGAAAGTATCCTTAGCGGTCACGAGATCGCCAGGATGCTTTCTATCCACGAGAAATTCGTTATCGCGGGGAACCGTGTTTGCGTGAAGGGGCGCCCCTAATGTCAGCGAATCGATCGGCGCTAAGACCGAAAGAAATTGTTTTCCAGCGATCCTTACGTAATCGGACTCCGTCAGACAAGCATCTCGAGCGGTTCGCCAATTTGCATATTGTCGATCCAACGATAAGTCGGCGAGTCTCAATTTTACCTGTTTACGGAGACTTTGAAAGCATCAACACTCGAACGGTGGTCTCTTTTCACTGAAATATAGCTTACAAGGGGAGTGATCACCAACCCCGGAAATTCAAAAACTTCTGAAACTTTCGGAATGTACAGGGTGTCCCAAAAATGTCTCGCAATCCGAAAGTAGGAGATTCCTGAGGCGATTCGAAGCAACTTTTTCCTCAGCGAAAATGCGATCCGCGGCTTCGTTTGCGAGTTATTAACGAAAAACAGGGACCAATCAGAGGCGAGATCATTTGGCGCGTGACGGCCGAGCCAACGAGGGGAACTGGGCTCCGTGCGCTCGTTGGCTGGGCCGCCGCGCGCCGGTCGAGCTCGCCTCTTATTGGTCAGGGTTTTTCGTTAATAACTCGTTAACGAAGACTCGGAGAACATTTTCGCGAAGGAAAAAGTTGCTTCGAATGATCTCAGGAACCTCCCATTTCCGGATTGCGAGACATTTTCGGGACATCCTGTACACAGCATATGTAGATATGTGTTACGCAATCCTTTGTATACTACGTACAGTTCTCTTTAAAGAGTGGAAATTAATTCCCAAATATTCAGCTATTTTTTATATTATCGCTATAATTTGCGAACCGTAGGAAAAAGAAAAACAATCTTCAAATAAAAGTTATTTCGTCTATCGAAATCTACCACGTGCTAAATGATTTGTTAATCGTATAAGCGATTGGAAAAAGTTATAAACAAGCAAATCGATATTTTTCGTGCACCGCATGATAAATTTCATCAAAAGAAGAGTTAATATTCAGCTTTAAAATAAGTAAACAAATTACAATCAACGGTAAATATTCGAAGAAAAATTATAGTGGAAGAATGTGCAATTTTGTCACCGAGGTCAACATATTGTACGCGAAATTAGCGTGGAAATCTGTGTCTATTTTTTAATATAAACAAACTAAACTAGATAAATAAAAGAAGGGTTATATATAAAAGGGTTAATTTTCAATAAACATTTAAGATTTCAGTTTTCCTTTTTCACTTAGATTGTTGCAAATTTTAACGTTCGATCGACGTTTCGATAGTTCTAATTTTCGATTAACTTTGATGATTATGGCCGAACAAACGATAAATTTCGTTAAATTAATCGTCCTTGTTCGAACTCCATCATTTTTTAGCTCCGAAATGGCATTTCAACCTGCCACGCAACGTTTCGAAATCGCTTAATCCGTCTCGCTATGCATCGGTGGGTTTTCACCTTTTCCGCTTTCCCGAAGCGCAAACCAGAAGCAGCTCGGCTTTTGATGCAACCGCCCGATGCAGATTGTGTAACATTAATTCTGGCGCGTGCTCCTGTTGCCGTCTGCGTGTCCGTATGTTTCAAAGGATGTACGACAACTGTGACATCTAGATGGGTACACACGAAGAAGACTGAAGATTCTATTATCGGATGTTCAATGCAAAATGGGACGAAACACGTTTCAACACGATCAGAAGAAACTTTCGATACTGTACAATGTTGCTACCTCGATACCCGGTTCTTGCTACACATTGTCCCTATTTCAATTAGCCATGAAACGTTCGGTATATTCTGATCAGTCTGCACACGTATGCGAAATTATTCTATATGTGAACAAAGTATTCTATTAATTGTTTAAATTGTTTCTTAGGATATAATACTATATTATAAGAAACAATTTAAATAATTAATAAAATACTTTTTTATTTTTATAACAAATTTTATTTTTTTAAATTTGTTTCTAATATACCTCCTGATGTATGATAATATTTATTATATATATTGTATATAATATATATTATATATTATAATATAAATACATAATAAATTATAAATAAAAATAAATAATATATATAATAATATATATGTATAATATATAATATATATAATAAATATTATTATACATCAGGAGGTATATTAGAAAAAAAATTTTTTTAATAAAATTTGTTATACAAATTTGTATAATTAAATATAAAATTTGTTATCATTAGACTGCGATCATTATGTAAAATAAAAATTGTTCAAGTTAATTGCAAGAAATATAAATTTGAAGAAAATGTCGTACCTTCTTCTTCTACAATTTGAATAAGTTGAAAATAATGTAACGACATCCTTAAATTTCTTTATTGTCTTTACAGTTTTGTATTTGACCGATTAATTTTTGCTATTTTAAAAAGTTTTATCGTATTAATTTTCGTCATTACAGGCATAAAATTCGCAGTCTAGTTATTATGATTATTCGAACTATTAGTTTTAATAAGTTTTATTCACTTTCGTAGATATTCGTGAAATCTTATTTCTGGTTTACTTATATATGTATCTTTAGAAAGCATTTTTTTCGAATATTATTTAACAAATAAATTCGTAAAATGTTTAAATCGCATCGTTTCTGCATTAGATATTTAAAATCTATTGCTAACACATTTGCAACCGTTTCTGCGGAATTATGGAGTTTTTATGGAATTCATCGGTGATGTCAAAATATTAAAATAAGCAGTTTGTGTACAAGAGCACACGCAATGGTGCTAAAACAATGCAAGATACATTTTTGTTGCAGCTAGATATGGTAGATAGCCAGTTCCCCTTATTCGTTTAATTAGACTGAAATTTTATGCAAATCCAGGTTTTTGCATGCAAATTCGAGGAAACTAAAATTAAATACAATTCTATTTCCTTCACGAGTGGTTTCCGCAAATTGAAAACGAAATGAAATAACACTCTGCGTGTACAGTTTTTCATTTTATAATTCGTTTCGACTTGCGCACTGCGAACGTTTAAAGAACCACAGTCACAAAATCTATATTTTACGTTAAATTCGATAAAAATCCGATAATCTATTTATTATTGATCTGAATAAAAAAATAATCATACGAATTAAGCACTTACGTTAGGCTGGTTGGTTAAACAGTTTCTCGTGTACGTACCTGCAACAATAAAATTTCATAGATCAGACAAGAATGCTTAGATCTCCGAGCAGGCGTCGACGTAATTTTATCGAAATAAAATATTTTGAGCAACGGAAGATAATAAGTTAATTAATAATAATAATAAGTTCTTAATTGATAATAATTAATTGATAATAAGTTATAGATATATTTATTGATAATAAGATAATAATAATTTAATTGATAATAAGTTTATTAATCTGAAATTAACAACTTGACATAAAACATAAAAATATACCCGTATCGCTTCTTCAAAATTCTCAGCCGTAATTAGAAGGATTCTACTTCGATCACATTGCATTTCAGTCAGATCGAAGAACGGACAAAACGTTCCGGCAGACCTAACAGTTAAACATCGTCTCAAAACCTAAAAGTCACTTTTTCACAACAATTCCTTAGCTGCCGTTCAGTTCTCTGTCGCGCGCATAAAAACGTTCTCGTAGTTCCTTTTCTCCTGGATGAGTATAAACGGCGGTCGATTAGTCAAACAATTAGAAGCGGAAACGGCCGCGACACGAGGACTTCTGCCAAATCGGTCCTTTCATCTCGCGTGATCCATGGGAAGTGGGGAATGCTTACAAGTCAAAGGGCTATAATCTCTGGGCACGGGCGCGGCGTCGAGGAGAGAGCATTTTATAAATAAATGTCGCCCGGCGAACGACTAAGTAAGAAATAATAGGTTCACGACCAATTAGCGGGCACGTGAAAGATATTTAAACAGGACGTCTGCCGCATGACTGGAGCTACGGAAGCGTTATTCAAACAATCCTATTATCCGTAGTTCCTTTGATGTGTACCTCGAAACCGCGTCTCGAACCCGCGCGTCTTTTCGTCCCGTCTGGTATCGGGCCACCACGGGCTTGGCTGGCTTCGGGCCAGTCCGTGACGGACCGCTACGTCGCGTCGCGTCGAGGTGTTGGCCAGAGAAAACCGTTCGACGGATACGGCGGATATATGGGTCATCCTGGAAATAGCGGAGATCCATCGATGGAGGTCTATTGTTCGTAGCGATTAACATAGTCCCCGGTTAGTATTAGGTATTCCTCGCTTTCCCAATTGTTCCAGCTGCCTGTGGATCGTCCGGCGGATTTCTCATTCCGTGTCCCGGCCGCGGCGGACAACGAAACTGCAGATTCCGATGGTTTCGTTTCGTTTCGTTTCGTTTCCATGGATGAAACGATCGGAAATCGAGGGGAAACAACAACGGCGGAAACGAAGTCGAAGATGCTCGAAATGCGAAGAGCGCGAAACTCTCGGCCGAGGTTTTTTACTTCTCGGCGGCTGCGCAGGGGTGAACAAATAATTGTTGTAATCAGAATTCTCCGAGTCACCCTCTCCGACTTTTCTGAATTATCATGTAACGCAAGTATAGTAAATTCTCCGTAATTTGATGCTCGGCTTGGAGAGATACACAGTCCTTAAAAAGTATTATGCACATACGTGGGATCAGAAATGAACAGGAATACAGCGAGTTCTCCCCAATTTTTCATCAGCTTGTAAAGGTAAATGGACAATTTCGGAAGAGGAGACACGATTATTCGAGCCTTGCGACTCGATTTTATAGTCACCGATTGTCAACAACTATGAAAACGAGACGCAAGCCTCGAATAATCGTATCTCCTGTTCCCAAATTGTCCATTTTTGTGCTGAATCCGAGCGCGAATCAGAGAGAAATTACTGTATTCTCAACGTTCGACAACTCGGTATACGCTTCGTAACATACATAATGTACAGAATATTTATAACATAAATAATATACCTTTCCATTTAAAGAAAAGGATTTTCACCTTGAAATTTCTTCTTAAAACTCTACAATTTTTGTATTTAACACAATTTTTAATTAGATGCATAATATTAATATAATATAATATTCATATTCAATATAATATATAATTAATTTATATAATATAATATAATATTCATATTCACACCATAAATGTAGTGTTGACAATCGGTAGCTATAAAAACGCGCCGCGAGGCTCGAATAATCGTATCTCCTCTTCCCAAATTGTCGACTTTTGCGCACAAGCTGGGCGTCATTTAGGGGAGAATTTACTGTATTCGATAAAGTATTTATACATAGCTTTTCTCTAGAATTTTAGAATTTTGTTATTTTTAAAATATTTCTCTATATAGATTTCCCGTCACATTCGTGTCCAAGAATGTGAGAATCGATTATAAAACATCGTTGAACTTGAGCACGTAAAACGTGAGTACAGTGACCGGTATTAATATTCAGATTAAAAAAAGAAATCAAGTTACTTGAAGCAATTTTAAAGAGTAGTTCAAAAGAATTTAATTTATAGATAATAATTTAAGATAATATATATAGTATTTTTAAGAGAATATTTTACGTTCGAAATGGTGCTAACATACTTTCCGTGGCGAGTGTTTATGTGCAACGAAAGGGTTAACAAACTCAGTATTTAAGAATTCGAGTGAACGCTCGAAGGTATAACGACTCTGTTTTCTCTGGCCGGTTCGGCAATACCAACACAGGCTAGGACCGCGGACCTAGGAGAGAAGTGACAAGCAATAATATACGGAAACCTCGAGCAACAGATGTTGCGGATGCTCTAGCTGCCGAAACCTTCAACGATTTTCCTACTGGCACAAAGTGAGCAACAAATAATTCCGTGGTTCGTGAATCGCGTACGCCTGGCTGGGAGCATAATAGCTTGACTAAAATGTTTCCAAACTAAACAGAGACCGTGGCAATCAGGCCGGCAGGCTAGAAGCTTTGGGAGTGCATGACGCGACGACGCACAGTGGCGTCAAACACTAGAGATGCATAGGAAACGTTCGATAATTATTAAGAATGTTATTTAAAACGCTTTATGTTGGAGTTTTCAAGATCATTAATCACTAAACCACGTATCTTTATATAAAATAAAAATTGTACGCATCAATTGCGATAAATAGAAAATGAATGAACATTTATTCCTGTCTTGTATCATTTTAACGAGTATGTAAATAATGCAGGGTGTCCCATAATTATGTTAACCATCCCATCACTAATCACTGAATTACGTACCTTTATATAAAATAAAAATTTTACGCATCAATTGCGATAAATAGAAAATGCATGAACATTTATTCCTGTCTTGTATCATTTTAACGAGTATATAAATAATACAGGATGTCCCATAATTATGTTAACAATCCGGAAGGAGGTGATTCCTGACTTCATTTGAAGTAACTTTTTCCTTAGCGAAAATGCAATCCGCGGCTTCGTTTACGAGTTATTAACGATAAACCACCGACCAATGGCATACAAGCTCAGCTGGCGCAAGGCAGGTGAGTCAACGAGCGGTCGCACAGCTCAGCTCCGCTGATTGGCTCGGCCGGCTACCGCTAGGCGAGCTCGTCTCTTATTGGTCGCTGTTTTTCGTTAATAATTCGTTAACGGTGCCTCGGAGAAAATTGTTGCAAAGGAAAAAGTTGCTTCAAATCACCCGAGGAACCCGCCACTTAGCATCATTGAAACGAACAAATGCAAAAATGCTGGAAAATCAAAGACGCGATTCGCATTTTGAAAGCTTCACCGAAATGAATTAATTAACACCTGAGGAGTCAGGTGTTAATTAATCGCTTTTCACTAAAAATATGGAAATCCTTTCTTTAGCAAAGACGAGCAAGTATTAGTTTCCAGAATGTTATTGCACATGTGTCCAAGATTACTTTCCGTGCAACGTAAGCATCAAGGCATGTTCAGCAATTTTGTTATTACAAAAAAAAGAACAGAATTTATTTATTCGAAGCTGTGTATGTCTCGTGCAAGGTTGTGAAACCTTAAATTTCTGTAATTTGAAGCAGCTTTTGTTATTGAAAATGATACTCCTTGTGATTTCAAAAAAGTCATAGAAATCATAGTTTTAATCGCAAAAAGTATCATTTTCAATAACAAAAGCTGCTTGAAAAATTACAGAAATTAAACGCAGCATCGATGAATTACCTCGCACTTCGAACAAATCGAATCGATAAAAGTCAAATGAAAGTTACGATTCGACAGTTCGGTAATAACTTCTCCTAGACAATATTTATCGTCGCGTGTACTTTAAACATTGTCCAGCGATATTGCTATTCATTTCAACTGTACATATATTCAAGTGAACTAATATATTTATTTAAACTATATAGATTCAAGTTCTGTCCAGCTGTTCGGAGCTTCGGGCCACTGCGCGACGATGTTGCGAAACTTCAAATGTTTGTAATTTGAAGCAGCTTTTGTTACTGAAAATGATACTCCTTGTGATTTCAAAAAAATCATAGAAATCATAGCTTCAATCGGTATCATTTTTAATGTTTATACGAAATTATTTGTACCGAGAAAAATATCAGTATCCTGAGATAACAGATACAAGTAGATCTTCTCGAAAGTTGGCATCCATATTTTTAACCCTTTGCACTCGAATGGTGATTCTGAGGCGCCACTAAAAATTGGTATACTATTTTTCAAAATCATTCTGAGAGCATCAGACTCGTTTATATATTTAAAAAAACTATTAAAATTGCATTGTACTTGCTGCAATAGGCTCAATTTCATATGCATAAATCGCAATAAATTATATAAAATAGAAATACTGTAGATCAGAAATCATATTTTGGATTTCGAATTCAAACAGCTTCGACTGCAAAGGGTTAAACGTGTTCAAACGCGAACCATTAAATATATCGACTTAAAAACAAAGTGACTTATGCCACTTTCAAAATAAACGGCTCATTTATTGTCACGTATACTATAAACATTGTCCAGCGATATTGCTATTCATTCGAGCTACACATATATTCAAGTGAACTAATATATTTATTTAAACTATATAGATTCAAGTTCTGTCCAGCTATTCGGAGCATCTGGCCACTGCGCGACGATGTTGCGAAACTTCAAATGTTTGTAATTTGAAGCAGCTATTGTTACTGAAAATGATACTCCTTGTGATTTCAAAAAAGTCATAGAAATCATAGCTTCAATCGGTATCATTTTTAATGTTTATACGAAATTATTTGTACTGAGAAAAATATCAGTATCCTGAGATAACAAATACAAGTAAATCTTCACGAAAGTTAGCTTCCATATTTTTAAACATTAAATATATCGACTTAAAAACAAAGTGACCGACTTAAAAACGAAGTGATTTATGCAACTTTCAAAATAAACGGCTCATTTATTGTCACGTATACTATAAACATTGTCCAGCAATATTGCTATTCATTTCAACTGTACATATATTCAAGTGAACTAATATATTTATTTAAACTATATAGATTCAAGTTCTGTCCAGCTATTCGGAGCTTCGGGCCACTGCGCGACGATGTTGCGAAACTTCAAATGTTTGTAATTTGAAGCAGCTTTTGTTACTGAAAATGATACTCCTTGTGATTTCAAAAAAATCATAGAAATCATAGCTTCAATCGGTATCATTTTTAATGTTTATACGAAATTATTTGTACCGAGAAAAATATCAGTATCCTGAGATAACAAATACAAGTAAATCTTCACGAAAGTTAGCTTCCATATTTTTAAACATTAAATATATCGACTTAAAAACGAAGTGATTTATGCAACTTTCAAAATAAACGGCTCATTTATTGTCACGTATACTATAAACATTGTCCAGCGATATTGCTATTCATTCGAACTACACATATATTCAAGTGAACTAATATATTTATTTAAACTCTATAGATTCAAGTTCTGTCCAGCTATTCGGAGCTTCGGGCCACTGCGCGACGATGGTGCGGCGAGGCCGTCTTAAGTGCACGACCGGCGCACCGCATAAATATCTCGAATTAATTGGTGGCCGATGCACTGTATAAACACAGAGCGAGCAACAAGCCCGGCCTCCGGCCCTGTCACATCAACGTCACGTTTCTGAAATACTCTGGCTATATCCGTCACCCACTAACACGGACGAACCGCCGAATCAAGTATGCACGGCCGAGCCCCGGTTTACCGGGTTATATGTCTTCGCGAGCACGTGCCTATATTCATCTTGCTTCCTTGTAGGTGCCTTCGCCTGTATAGGTAATTCCTCGGGACCCCGGGAGCCAACAAACGCTCGCCGGTACTCGATTATCCCGCCGACGGTATCAGCCTCTTGCGCGCCGCTCTTGCCCGTCCGGTTAATAACTAACGAATCTTCGCTCGTATAATCCGACAAGAGGGCGGAGGATTTCGTTTTACGGAACACCGGGGATCAAATGTTGACCGTTGAATTAATCAACATGAAATGTTCACCGGCTTCGCCGGGGATATACTTTATGGGTGCAGCGAAATCTCAACAATGGGTGGCGCACGGTGACCGCCCAAATTGTCGTCTCCGCGGAACGCGATCGCATCGTAACGCAACGAACTCGGCGACGGTACGATGCCGGATTTTCTTAAAAAAGAAAAAAATATGGGACTGAAATGAGAATAAAAATTGTTTTGTAAGTAAGTGAATCGTTATGTGGTTTTGTTTATTGTTGTCTAACAGGTATATTTGGTAGGTTTTATAAGTTTGTTTTCGATATGAACTTTTGAAAGATCGAAATCATTGAGAATTCGATAAATTGGTTTTTTCTGCTATCAAATTTTAGGAAGTTACAATTTTTTAATGTTTTGTTGCGAAACTGTTTTGTGTTTACGGACACCATTTCACAGTTTCGGCATATTATAAATGATGTTTCTTAGATATTCTGAATAGATAGAATGCCATTGTTCTTTTAGCCTTGTTTGCAATTCACTTTTGTAAACATATTGATTCTCTTTTCCATATTCATTGATCGTGGAAGTGAGCGTACAACTTGCGGCAATTATATGAAAAATATTTCCGTACTATTTGGAATTATTATTGGTTATTCGGCTATTTAGAGTTATTATGATCCCTTATGTTTGGGACCATTGTCTCGGTAAAATTTAGAAGTACATTTGGATTCCCATATTATCTGCGATAGATCGTTTTAATCTGCTGATAGTAGTTAGATGTATTAAACTAAATATATACACATTGAAATAGTAGGCTATACTACTATGGTTGATTATTGGGTTGGCAACTAAGTAATCGTCGATTTGTTCAATGAAATAAAAAATTTCTTTTGCTTGGAACGAACAAACAACTATTTACAAATATTTATAATACTGTTCTCTTTTTATGCGCATGTTATTTATTTATCGCCGCAGTTATGGGTCTAGAAAAGGACTTTGCTTCTATAGATTTTATTCTACCGAGTTGAAACAGCTATAGTGGAGTATTTATCCTGAAAAAATTATATTTCATATACATCACTTAATACAGATAATTTTTATATACATATATCGATGTATCTTTTGTCAAGAAACCTTATACTTCTATTCTTTGAGAAGCATCCAAAACTTTATTCTTTATATTGGGTTGGCAACTAAGTAATTGCCGATTTGTTCAATGAAATAAAAGTCAGGTGTCGATTTTAGAAATTTTGGGAGTAAGACTCTCTTTGTAATGGTCCGACCGCGAATATTTCTCGAAAAATCATGCAAGTTAATGGTAAGAAATACGAGTTATATGAAAATGATTTTTCTCATTCGATAATCCTAATAAGTTGAAAATAATGTCACAATATACTTACATACTTCGAACGTTTTCTCTCAGTTTTGTATTTGAAACAGTAACGATATTGTTACGACGACTTGTACGAATCAAGTCGCTGCAATGTGAAACTGCCCCGTTGCGAACAACTCCTTAAAAAATAATAGAAGATAGGGGTTGCCACGGAAGAGTGATACCAACGGACAATCGAAGGGTCGAGATCGGACTGTTGAACGAGCAACATTTCAAATTGAAAGATCTGAAATATAATTGTATGGAGTTGTGTTATATTGTAGAACAGCAATTCTTAGATAATGAATAAATTCAAAGATACAGGTTATTTATTAGGCCCTAATCAAAGGATTCGTACAAAGTTTGCTTAATTAATATGAATGCGAAACCAGGGCGCGAGAACAGCTCGAACATCTTCAATTAATCGCTGGTTCTGGTGGAAAATGACACCTTTACGATTGACCAATTCTGGTCGCTTTTCCTTTCAATTTGTCCAGTTGCTAACATTCGCGGATAATAAAAAATAACATAATAATACTAATAATAATTTTATAATACAACATTTACGGATATCATAAAAATGGGAGCGAGGGACATCTACAACTGAAATCGGCAATTACTTAGTTGTCAACCCAATAATTGTATCTCCTCTTCCAAAAATTGTCCATTTTTATGCGAAATCTGAGCGCAAATTAGGGAGAAATTACTGTACTCGTACACTTGGTAACATAATAATAATAATAATAATAATAATAATAATAATAATAATTTTATAATATAACATAAAAATCGGAGTGAGAGACATCTACAACTGAAATCGGCAATTACTTAGTTGCCAACCCAATATATTACTACGATTTGTTGCAACTGTTACAATAGATCGTTACATTTGTACAGATAAAATGACGATTGCGAATAAAGAGAATGAAAAGTGATAGCAGAAGGAGAAGCGTAGATCGGATTTGTTGGAATTTTATGGGGAAGTGGGAGGTAGAATTGCTACCTTTTTGCTTGTACAGGCGGTTACACGAGATGCTTTATATGGTGTCGGGCGCGGCGGAAGGGTTAAGCCAACAGAGGGTGAGCAGAGGAGCAAGATAGGAATAACGATCTGAAGTGATCCTTTATAGGGCAATAGACGCTCTACCAAGTCGTCTCAGGTAGATCCACTAAATACGACTTTACGGACAACAGACCGCCCCTTCGCAGTTTAGTGTCGTATAACAGACCACTTGAGTGCCTCGAGAAAATCGTCGTATTTGTCCCACCCCCTAGGCTAGTGTGCTAGCGCAAAGACAGGAGCCTCGGGAACTCGGCTAGAGGTTGATCAAGACCAGACGCTCCGTAACGAGCTATAAATAACGGAATTTTACCTTCGCCCCTGATCCAACCGATTCGAAACATAGTCTTTTTATGAAAAAAGATATAAAGATAATAATAACGCTAAATTAATTCTATTTAGAAAATTACATTAAGGGGGTGTTCTGGCGTGAACGGAGTTTTTCTAATTTTTCTTTGAGAATTCTTTTCCTTTTCGAGCAAGCTACATGAGCACCTTCAGCAGTCAAATTTACAGGGTTTATTTGCACATGTTTCAAAAAAGCGTTAAATTTATTGTTAGAATATATAACCAATGAAATAAATTAAGTAAGAGTTTCGAAACTAACAATAAGTAATTGCTACATAAATCAGCTAGCTTGAAGCATTAATAAATAAATGGATAAATTCACAATAAACGTACGCATGAATCTGTTTATATCGAAATAGATAGTAGACTTTTCTATTGTCTACTCATTTCTGGCTCTTCTGCATACTTTACTCTTCGATATTACCTGTTAATTTATTATTCCTTAATTTACAATTTCAATCCAATTACATCGTCATGCATAACTAATATAATTTAATTATTTAGAATTGTGTAATTGCAATTATGAATTTCACTGTAATTTAATTCAATGGAGATCTGAATTTCGAATTACAACGTGATCGAGCTACAAAATGTAATTGAATCATTTTCAAATTATAATTCCCCGAGTAATTCGATTGTAATTCTGCACAATTCTGTTCCTAATCAACATAGGAACACATAAAAACATTAATTTATCTATTATATATTATATCTTATATATAATTATTATAATTTAAAAATTAGTTTCCCGCCGTGGGCGACGCGGCGATCAAAATATCAAACAGCGTCGATTCAATGTGCATTATACTATATCACCTTCGACAATGAATCATCGTTATTGTTCACAACCTAAAACACGGAGTACCGAACAGGTCTCAAAACGTTCCTGTGCTCTTCTTATCTCCTACACGGCCACTGGTACAAGCAGAAAAACGAGACACTCGGAAAGTCGGCGAGCAGCTGATCAAGACCGGATCCCTTGTAGCGCGCTATAAATAATGGAATTTCATCTCTGACCCCGCGCTGCTGTAACCGATCCGAAACGAAGTTCTCCACTGAAAGCCAGTCTTCGCGAAAAAAAGGAGGAAAGAAGAAGACAAGAAGAAAGGACGGGGAGGAAAAACGAAAGAAACGGGCGGAGGCAAGCGTGGTTTCACGCGAGGTTATGAGAACGTCGAAGGAGAAAAGCGCTGGCAGCTTCCACGCTTCGGATCAAATTTACGATCGCCCCGGGAAGTGTGGTAGGACTTCGAACCCTTCGTTGCGACGGCAATGATAAAGACTGCGAAATCGTCGGCAATAAAAATATCGGGGAAACAGAGAGAGAGGTCGGCGTAGGATGCACTGAAATGCACGACGAATGAAATCTTCGGAGACAACGAACGCGGCGGACGGTTGTCCGATATGTCTAAAAACGGGGTAAAAAGAGTCTGTATCGCACGAAATCTTACTTTACTTTCGAATAATATAATTAATTGTACACACGCTTGCGGAAGTTATTGAGAATGTGAAAAATTTGTTATACAGGTCGAAAATTATTGAACAAACGGGAAGTCAGTGGGTTCCTGAGGTCGTTCGATGTAACTTTTTCCTTAGCGAAAATGCAATCCGCGGCTTCGTTTACGAGTTATTAGCGTTAAACAGTGACCAATCAGAGGCGGGCGCGAGGCGGCCGAGCCAGTGAGCGGAACTGGGTTTCGACCGCTCATTGGCTCGGCCGCCGCGCGCCAGCCGAGCTCGCCTCTCATTGGTCAGTGTTTTTCGTTAATAACTCGTAAACGAAGCTGCGGATTGCATTTTCGCTACGCAGAAAATTACTTCGAATGACTTCGGTAGAAATAGTGTTAAAACCTGTCCTCTAATATTCTATAATTCTACAATTAATTATATTAATATATTATATAATTAAATTAATTATATATAATTATTATATAATTAAATTAATTATATATAATTATTATATAATTAAATTAATTATATATAATTATTATATAATTAAATTAATTATATATAATTATTATATAATTAAATTAATTATATATAATTATTATATAATTAAATTAATTATATATAATTATTATATAATTCTAAAATTTTATAATTTTCTATTTACAACACTGTATCCCGGAATCATCTGAAAACAAATAATATTTTCAGAGCTCTAAAGAATTTTCAATTTATAGCAAAACGAACGTTTTCAATATGTTGTTAACAATTCGCTTAATAAATCGAATTTTGGCTACAGTAAGGGTGGGTTCCCAAGCTACTGTTGCCAGTGCAGGCGCTCGAACGTTCGCAAAGACATCATAAGAGAGACAAGAATGAACGGTGGTTCCTCTCGTTGCGATAAATAATGGAATTTCATCACCGCGGTGTCCCGATAAATCTGGTTATTGCGCGAGCGTTTACAACGAATCGATACGTCGGCGAGAGAAGATGGAACGAACGTCTCGGGATTCGATACGGTATTTAAGGTGAGCGAAGAGAGCTAAGGGTAAGGCAGTCGAGAGTCAGTCAATGCTCCGCCCGGGGTGGGTTTTTAAGAGGGTCGGTATCAGGAGCAATTCGTCACTTCGCAGCGGGTTTTTTTTTTTCGGCGGGCTTTTTACCGTGGCGCCGCCCGACATCGTCGATCAAGCAGAAGATTACCCCGTAAACCGCTCGAAAATCTCGGGCACCGCCTCGAGGCCGTCTCGCTCGGCGCGGGAAAAACCGGCTGCCGGATTTTTGTAATTTACTCGATTACTCGATTTACGTGACAGGCGATTAGCATCGCCAGAGATTCCCGAAGCAGAGAGGCCGCGAGGTTTGCCCCGATGATCAGCGTCATGACAAATGATGGCTTCATTGAATTTCTTCGTTGCGGGAACGCCGATCGAACGCGTGCAATTTGCAGCGGTATCTCGACGGGCCTAATATAGGCGGCGAAATGATGCGACACGATCGGATCGTTAGGGTTTGTTTCTCGATATTTAACCCTTTGCACTCGAGTGGTCATTTTGAGGCACCACTAAAATTGTTATATCACGTCCCAAGATAATGTTTATAATTATATATAGTTATATATTGTTATATATAGTTATATATAGTTATATACAGTTATATATAGTTATATATATATATATATAAGTAATTATAATATTTGTTTATTATTAATTATATATATAGAGGACGATGTAATGGGGAAAACGTTCGTTATCGTTGAATTGGTTCAATATTGGTAAAGTAATTATTATATTATAATATTATATATATATAAAATATATACTTATTAACATATACTTTTATATATATAATATTATAATATTATAATTACTTTACCAATATTAAACCAACTCAACGATAACGAACGTTCTCCCGTTACATCGTCCTCCATTACGTACAACAAAATTTGTAACTTCGCATTAATTATATCTGTTCGAAAGCTCATTACCAGACGTACAGTAGAATCCGAACGTTGCAATCATTGTAACAGCGGATCGGTATTAAACCGTCTGTAACCGGCAGAGTTACAAAACTCGGGAATAGTTTGCGACAGAGTACGGACAGCATCTGTATCGAATAGTTGTTCGTGAAAAGCTGGAGCGAACCTGTCGTGTTCGGGTGGCATGTAACAACAAAATCGATGCAACACGTGGGCGGCGCGTCGCGTCGGTTGCAGTATCGCAGGGACGAGCGACAAAAATCGGTTCGCCGCGCCGTAGCAGACCGATTCGACTGGTTTAACAGACTGCTAACGACCGTCCGATTCTGTCCGCGCGATCGATCCTGCTACAGATATAGACAATCGGTGGGACATTGGCTCCGGAACAGCGGAGGAACGCTGCCGCGGTCCATGGTAGCCAAGAAAAACAGAGCGAATCGCATTGCGCATAATGCCGGCAGTTGCAACGATAGGGACGCGCGCGAGGTCCTCGTTCGTTATTTCGATCGGTTGACGTCACGGTCCTGTCAGAAGCACGTGCATTTCCGCGGCGGACGCGGCGGTTTCGGTATATCGCAATCGTGCGCAGAATGGCCGCGTTTCGCGTCCACGTGTTCCGCTGATTCCTGAATCCGATGGAAAACTTCAACTGGCTGACGCAGACACTAGACCCACCCTAGTCGATAATCGAAACTGCTTCCCGCCGAAACAGCTCTTTCGCGTGGCCTCTGTCCAGCGCTACACAGTGGAGCGAAATACCAATTTTTTGGTGGGCATCATTGGCCAAAATTCTCTGACTGCGAGAAACCTGGCCGCAAGTCACGCGTTTTCGCTTCTGAGATATTGTCGCCTAATGTCCTAATCATTTATGCTTCGTATAACTTTGTTCGGCCTAGACAGGGTGTCCCAAAAATGTCTCGTAATCCGAAAGGTGGCGGGTTCCTCGGGTCATTTGAAGCAACTTTTTCCTTTGCAACAATTTTCTCCGAGGCACCGTTAACGAGTTATTAACGAAAAACAGTGACCAATGAGGGACGAGCTCGTCTAGCGGTAGCCGGCCGAGCCAATCAGCGGAGCTGAGCCGCGACCGCTCGTTGACTCGGCCGCCTTGCGCCAGCCGAGCTTGTCTGTCATTGGTCGGTAGTTTATCGTTAATAACTCGTAAACGAAGCCGCGGATTGCATTTTCGCTAAGGAAAAAGTTACTTCAAATGACTTCAGGAATCACCTCGTTCCGACTTGTTTACATAATTATGGGACATCCTGTATTATTTATAGCTCGTTACGATTATGCAAGACAGGAATAAATGTTCATGCATTTTCTATTTATCGCAATTGATGCAACAGTGACCAATGACATGCAAGCTCGCCTAACGCTATGCAGCCGAACCAATCAACGGAACTGCACTTCGACCACTCGTCGACTTCGGCCGCCTTGCGCCAGCTGAGCTTGTCTGTCATTGGTCAGTTTAATAACTCGTAAATAAATCCGCGGATTGCATTTTCACTAAGGAAGAAGTTACTTCGAATAACCTCAGGAATCAGCACAGTCCCATAATCATGGGACACTCTGTGCATCCTACGTTCAAAAACAGAATTTGTTTCTTCTTGTAAGAAAGAATGCTCGGAAAGCATTGTTCAGTTTTATCAATAATTATCAACACAAAGCTTAATATTAAGGAAAACGTAGGTCTAATTACCGAGCATGTCCAATCACTGGAACATTTATCTTAGTTGTTACTATGTAGAAAAATGTGTTACACATTTTGCATTTGATATTCTATAGGGAATAATACAAATAATTCATAATAATTCCGATAGCTCCGATATACCGGCTCACGGAGTTATTAGGTCTACCGAAAAGTTCTGTCCCTTTTCGAATTGAAATATAACACAAATTCGTACATTTAATAATATTTATTGTAGAATATACTTTCATATATATATATTAGAATATACTTTGAATATTAAAATATAGAATTTGAATATTAGAATATACTTTGATATTAGAATATATTATAGTATATAGTATATATTATAGTATATTATATAATAATATTATATAATATTATAGTATATAGTATATAGTACAGTATATTATATAATAATATTATATAATATTATAGTATATATTATAGTATATAGTATATAAATAGTATAGTATATAGTATAGTATATAGTATATAATTATATTATTACAATTATTATTATTAGAATATATTATTCAACATGTGCATATGGATTGAAACTCGAAGTGACACAATCGGACAGAGCTTTCCGCTAGACCTAATATAAAAAGAAAGCGAATATTTTTGAATTTGATAGTTTCGATGTTTTCTCGCTCCTCTTCTTTTTTAATTAAAAAAAAAAAACTTGCAAAATTGACTTCTGGTCAGAAATTACCGCTGTCCCCCACACTACCGTGCAACGGAGAGAAACGCGGTGGCGCGTAGATAACAATGATTTCAACTTAATCCTCGTGATAGCTTGTTCCGCGCCGGCACGCGATACGATTTTTCCCTCGCTCTCATGCTCATCCTCATGCTGATCCTCATCCTCGTCCCCGCACTCCGTCGCTATTTATTTTTGCGCGGACACACGTGACCCATTAGCAGCCACCGGTTTCCCTGGTCGCGGCCGCGCGCCGCTGGAAATAGTCGAGTGCAACGTCGGTGTTGCATCTGTATGGCGCATCGGGAAATGTCGGATGGTGATAACGCCAAGGGACGCGATACGTGACGCCGCAGTCACGTATAATCGCGATTCCCACCCCTTGCCGTCGACGTTCACCCAGGAGATTTTTGGTTTATCGGCGGCCGGATACACGGCCGCCCCGATAATTCGGTAATTTATCGATGCCGAAAGAAAGCTACCTATTGAATCCCCAATTCACTCGTTCGGTTACGCCACCGATATTTTCGTTGGTATTCACGATGCCCGCCGAGTGATCTGTGCCACATTCTTTCCGGCCTTGCGAACAGGTTACCTTTCAACCCTTTGCGGTCGAAGCTATTTCAATTCGAAATCCAAAACATGATTTCTGATCTACGGTAGGTCTGTTTTATATAATTTATTGCGACTTATGCACATGAAATTGAGTCTGTCGACAAGTACAATGCAATTTTAACACGTTCCGTGCCACGTGTACCATCGATGGTACACGCTTGCATGTTTACTTAGTGAACTGAACAAATTGTTTACAAGAAATTTAGAACCGAAGAATCAATTTCCACCGCAAGAATGGGCGTTGATAAGTTTTTGTTACGTTGTTATGTGTACGAGAACTAATAATTGCACGTAATACATCAAGTTTTAGTAAAATATCAAAGTGTGAAGATTCGAGTAAAAAAAGCTCGGCACGGAACGTGTTAATAGTTTCTTTTCATGTAGAAACGAGTCCGATGCTCTTAGAATGATTTTGAAAAATGGTACGCCAATTTTTAGTGGCGCCTCAGAGTCGCCATTCGAGTGCAAAGGGTTAATCCAGATCGAATTTGATTTCGAAGAAAAATACGAAACGACTGTTACAAATGATTCGTTTCGAGCCGCTATTTTCGATGCTTCCGCTTGGAAATACGAGTGGATATCGATCCATCTGAAATAATAACAATTTTCTAACATTGAATTATTTCATTGTTTCTGTTTTTTTTTCATTTCAAATATGTCGGAAGAAAGAATCTTCAAAATGATGTGCAACGAAGGAAGATTTTACGTCAAGCGACCATTTTTAATGTTATTATAAAATGTATATAGTTTTATAGAAGAAAAAGAGAAGATAATTTTCCATGAGTTGACATTTTTAGTTAATGGCGAAAATACTGTTTGATAATGATCGACGAGAAGGTGTCACTCTTGGATTATGACGATTTTTTTAATACATTGTTGAGGTTATTACTTAAAATTGTCCGGACTAATGACAAGATACAGGAGCTACATGAATATCCATATCGGTCCTTGATCATTTGAAAGATCTGAAATTATGTAATGGTATTTTTGAATTTCTTAAATTTTTTCGCTGTTTCGTATTTAAGTGGTAATTAGTAGATAAGAAGAGGTAATTAATAAGATAATAATAAGAAGTGGTAATTATGTAGATATCGGCCCGCTTCACCAATTTGAATTATTTTATAATTAACGGGGACGCTATTTTGAAACGAACGTTGAACCGATTGTTATTAATATCAACTCATCACTTGGACAAGTCGTATTCACATTCTTCATTCAAGAATTAAAACAACTGTGTTAAGTTTGCGCTGTGAAAAATACGCATTTCACGTACGTACAAACTCAAATAAGTTTTTCCAATTAGTATTTCCATTAACACGAAAGTAGAGAATTATGTCAAATTAATTAGTGCCAATACATTTTCGAAAATGACGTCTGAACATATTTTTAGCTTTTCCTTCGCGTGTTATTTTACCCATAAAAAAAGGCCCACATCAAAATGTCACCCCCATGAAGCGTGCAACAATAATGCGTGACACAACCTAAATGTGTAAAATATTTTCATCGACGCGCGAAAGAGAAATGCATCGATAATGGTTACGCGTAAGCGATGTGACAATTTATATAAAAATCAATAGGTTTCTTTGGAAAGTATCGAAGAAGAAAATTGAACATCGATTCGAGGAACCGTTCAATCATCCCCAGACGCTGAAGAAATTTTCCAATAACCTCTGTCATCATTTTCTTCGTTCGTAATATTAAAACTGTTCCGATACTTTGTGTGACAACTTAATCATCTTTTGTAATTTTTGCTTGCCCCGAGCTACGCTGCATAATTTGATGTTCGATGAGAGGATCATTTATCGTTTCGTTAATACATTCTTCAATACACATTTCTCCAACTGTTCTATTCAATTTTTTTCAAGGAACTTACCATTTCGTAGTCAATTAATTTGTTTAACGTTGATTTCTACCGAGATTATAAACATTGATTTGTCTTGTTTCGCCGTATTAGGTGCTATTTTTTTTATGTAAAATACTACAAAGCGACATAAACATATAATATTTATATATATATATATATATATATATATATATATATATATATATATAATATTATATAATATTATATTATATTATATATATACATATAATATTTATATATATATATATATATAATATTATATTATATATATACATATAATATTTATATATATTATATAATATATTAAGGAATTAGTAATGTCAAGTTACATTAATAATCAGAATATTTTATTTAAAGATTTAATTCATTCATTCATTTTAAATCCATCTATTCGTTTTAAAACGAAATAGGAGTATTTTGAAATATTTGTGCGTTTACTTTGTTACATTCTAATATATTTCAGTTTTAAAGTTTCAGTTTAATGCACTTATCGCGACTTTTATGCTTCTATAACAACTGCAATATTTGATCTGTATCTACTTGAGATTTTTTTACATGTTTCTTAGCTAGTTCTATTGTTTCAAACTCAGGTTCTAAACCCCGGTCATTTGACCGGTCGCGATAGATTTAGTCAATAATTAATGTCAATAATTCGAAGGCGAAATAATAGTACAAATTCCTAGATTCATGACTAGACCGCAGATTTGATGCATTTGCGACGTGAATGAGAAGAGAAATGTGAAAACAGTGAATACTTCTAGAGAATTTAAGAATTATAGAGAATTAAAGAATCAAATTCTCTATAATTTAAATAATAATAATTAATTTAAATATAATTCTTTGATTCTCTATCATTCTTAAATTCTCTAGAAGTATTCACTGTTTTCACATTTCTCTTCTGGTTTACGTCGCAAATGCATCAAATCTGCGGTCTAGTTCTAAAATACGAAACGGTAGAACCATTCTATACGTTACGAATAGACCGTGGATTTTTATGCAAAATGAAAATTATCTGTAAATTAATTGCGAAACACGCAGGAGCAACAGAAATATTTATTTCAGTTCTTTGTCATTTCAACGAATTGCAGATCATTCTAAGTTCTTAAATTCTCTATAATTTAAATAACAATAATTAATTTAAATATGAGAATTCAGAATGATCTGCAATTCATTGAAATGACAAAGAACCGAAATAAATATTTCTGTTGCTGCTGTGTTTCGCAATTAATTTACAGATAATTTTCATTCTGCATAAAAATCCACGGTCTATTCGTAACACAGAACGATTCTACCGTTTCGTATTTTCTTCAGACCATGTTTCGAGCGTATACAAAATCGACGGTCCAATTCAAACGAATGTTTCTATTTTGCATCAATAGACACCGATATCATCATCCTCTCTCCGTATCTAACGCGCGGCTCGCGATCCCGTGGCGCGCAAACAATAAAGAAGTCAATACCTTTTCACGAATCGTTGACAAAGAAAACACGGTACATTGTGCCCACGGCGGAACATAAAAGTTTGGAAAACTAAGCAACAACGATCGAGGGAATCTGTACGAAGTACGAGTATTTCCTCCGCTATCAGTAAAAGGCTAGGTATACGATTTCCCCATTGTTCCTTAATGCTTCCCGCCATTGCCGTGCTTCGGCCAGCAGATAGTTTTCCAATAAAAATCTATGGCATGCATGTAGGTGTGCCCGTGCAACGGATACATACACGTTGGGGTGGTTCTATTTTTCGACTTTCGATTTTTTGGGGGGGTCTTTAAACCTTTGTATTACGACTTTTGGTGAGAAAAAATCCAGACATTGCATTTTCGTTAAGGAAAAAGTTATTTCAAATGTTCTCAGGAGTCACCCCTTTCCGGGTGATAACATAATTATGTTATAATAATAATAATAATTAATAATTATATAATTATTTAATATATATAATTATGTGTTATTATATTATTATATATATATTTATTATATATTATTATTACAAATAAATTTGATGAAGATAAAATTATATTATTATTATTATTATATTACTATTATTATTATTATTATTATAACATATTACTCTGTATATCTGTGTATCGTCTGTGTATTGTAAGCCTTTAATAATTCTGCTAAGATCTGCAGCATGAGAGTCGTTGCATTTCGTGCGTATGAAATTGACTCGCAAAACAGTTACACCCTCAACAGTTCTTCTTCTTTTTTCTAAATTTAAGAAAATTCGACAATGTGAACATTATTTTAGAACATGATTGTGCAATAGTACGCTGCGTACGCTTTTCTTCCGGAAAATGAGGTACGCGCGCGCGCGCGCGGGAGCGGCAGTGGTAAACGAGCAACACAAACATGAGTCTCGTAAGATGGGTGTAATTAGCATAGGAGTCATTCCTGTCAACTCGAAAACACCGGCAACTTGAGCAAAGGTAATTGCGTGAAATTTACTCGGATAACTTGTCGAGATGTCACGGCACGCGAACCTGAATGCGAGGCACGAGTCGCGCGAGAACGTAGGAAATCCTAGCTTTTTTCATTATTTTCTTTTTTTATTTTTCACGCGAATTACCGTAAACTTGAAAATATTGCAGGGTACCGAGCAACGTGGGCGTACAACGGAAGTTGCACCGGTGGTTACGAGTTTGTACATTTTTAACTTACCATGTACTACTGTGATCAAAAAGTAAGGTGAAATTGTCATTTAAAACTTCCGGGCATTAGGAAGGCAGGTAATTTTTTTTTCCTAGGTTGGTAGGACTGTCTGTAACATTTGCCAAGTGTCTGTTTGTCAAAAGGTTTAATTACCTCCGAGTTACACGTATTTTTGTAAACAACCAAAAGTGAATTTTTCGATTTTTACAATGGGTGATTTTGTTGAGCAAAGAACTTGCATCAAATTTTGTTTGCGGAACGAATATTCTTGTGCGGACACGTTGAAAATGTTACGGAAGGCCTTTGGGGATCAAACTATGGCACAAAAAAACGTTTATAAGTGGTACAACGAGTTCAAAGCGGGCCGAGAACGCGTTGAAGACGAACCGCGCTCTGGACGACCATCAACGTCTACCGACGAGGGCCACGTCCAAAAAAATCGAAGATTTGGTGCTTGAAAATCGTCGACTGACAATGAGAGACCTCGCTGATAGTGTTGGAATATCATTTGGCTCAGTCCAAACCATTTTGAAGGATGTTTTGTGTCTCAAACGCGTCAAGTCTCGATTGGTGCCATGTCATACTGCATTGGTTCTTCGCGACTTTTTTGCCAAAAACTCGACTCATATCGTTCCGCAACCACCGTATTCGCCTGATTTGGCTCCGTGCGACTTCTGGTTATTCAGCAAACTCAAAAAGCCGATGCGGGGACGCCGTTTTGACACGATTGAGGAGATAAAAACCGAATCGAAGAAGGTCTTGAAGGCTATACCGGAAAAAGACTATTCCGACTGTTTCGAGGACTGGAAAAAGCGTCGGAAACAGTGCGTTTTATCGGACGGGGATTACTTTGAAGGGGATGAAATTAATTTGGAAGAATAAACAAAGAATTTACATTTTATAAACAAATTCACCTTACTTTTTGATCACAGTAGTATAGCTCTCCTTCATGCAAGTTTGAGGTCGCATTCAGACTTATCAGAGTTTTTGATCTAATTTTGAATCTAGTTTTGAATCTATAACCATAATATGGCAGAATTATCTCGCTCTGTTACATTCCCTTTGTAATCAGGGATATGGTATGGCAATTTTCAACTTTTACTTCACATATTCAAAGTTTCACATTATTTAACTGTTTCGAATAAACATCGAATTATTTCATAATTATTAATTCTTTTTAGTCGAATATTTTAATCGAATAAGAATTATTCATTACACGTGATACATTATTCTACTTATTCATTCGGACAATTCTTAATTCGAATGAGTTAATCGAATAGGGATTGTAAAACGATTCAAACAACAATGCGAATAATTGTCGACTGTTCTTTGTCGACACAACATTCCGAACAACGAATATGGAAGAAATAAATCGATAAACTACGGAAAAAAACACTTCATATTGTGTGTGCACCATTTTGATTAAAATCGATTATTTTCCGTATGAAATAATTTTTACCCACATTAATTTTTATTCGACAGCGTCAAATGAAATTTTATTCGTTAATCTTTATCTCATATCCGTGATTCCGTCGTTCATTGCAATTTTTATTTAAATTGTGAATTCATCATCAATTTACATCTGAAAATTAGATATTTGTTGGTTACTAATTACAAGGCGAAGTGGATAAGTGCTAACTATATTTTGTGAAGTGCGAATTATGATTTTAGATAAATATTTATTCGAATAATGCGCAATTCCGATATCTTTCCCAATGTCTTCGGGCTTCACAAATTCCAGAAAGATGATAATACTTCTATTAGAAAGTGAACGCTATCCCGATCTTGGCCGGACAAAAAATGAAAAATTATTCCAATAATTTGCTACCGAATAACGAATAATTGCAATTCGAATAAAATATTCGACTGAAAACTATTCACGCGAATTATAATTTCAGATAAATATTTATTCGAATAATGCGCAACTCTGATTCATAAATTCCAGAAAGCTGATGACACTTCTATTAGAAAGTAAACGCTAACCCGATCTTGGCCGGATAAAAAATGAAAAATTATTCCAATAATTTGCTACCAAATAACGAATAATTACAATTCGAATAAAATATTCGACTGAAAACTATTTACGCGAATTATGATTTCAGATAAATATTTATTCGAATAATGCCCAACTCTGATTCATAAATTCCAGAAAGCTGATAATCCTATTAGAAAGTGAACGCTAACCCGATCTTGGCCGGACAAAAAATGAAAAATTATTCCAATAATTAGCTACCGAATAACGAATAATTATAAGTCGAATAATTATGATTTCAGATAAATATTTATTCGAATAATGCGCAACTCTGATTGATAAATTCCAGAAAGCTGATAATCCTATTAGAAAGTGAACGCTAACCCGATCTTGCCCGGCTGTCTCTTCTTTCCAGTATCGGCCGATTCTTTGAAGTTCTAGACGCGCGTAGAACTGGCTCGAATAGGCAATGAAAGGTTCGCACGGTCAGCAAACGATCAGTCTCCGCTTGCTAGTAACCAGAACAAAGGCGCACGCGAGACCGAGGCTTTCTCCGCTGCTTTGCATACGCGATCGAGAGAGCAAAAAGGACCGACCGACACCGGTTTTCACTCGCAATCGGGGCTCTACACGGCTTCGGGAACGTTTGACCTCGGTTACACGCTTCGGACGCGACCCATTTTGCAGAACGCCGGGAACGGAATCAGTAAACCGGAAGCTCGTTAGTTTCGATCCTCAATGTTTCTTCATTAAAGCGTACGGTGGTCAGGTCTTTTCCTTCGCCGCAGCGTCTTTGGGTTCCTCGGGGAATTGTCGCGACGACGGTCGACCTACCGTCGAAGAATCGCGGAACTTACGAATCCTCGACCCTTCGTCGGTTTCCTACGGGATCGTCGAAGCGACGCGACGTCGTTATCGTGTCCCAATCAGTTTTCAAGTACTGTTTTCAACGGAAAGCGGACGTTTCTTCTCCTCTTTCGTTTTAACGTCGAATCGACAATAGGGTGGTCTTGTCGAATTAGAGTTGGGCGAAATGTAATCGGGAGATTGACTAATGATTGCAATCACTTCTGTGATAATGAGCAATGATTGACGGAGTATTAGTCGATAGGCGTTCGTGAGACGTGATTATATTAATTATGTTAGTTATTAGTCATTCGGAAAAACTCGATTATATTGGTCGTTATTTATTAATTAGAAAACATGATTGTTAGTTGTTGGTTTGTCGCATGAAGAACTAAATGATGCCAGTAATTTATAGAATTAAAAAGCTGAATGATCCTAATTTATTTAATACATTGGTGAAATTTCTCCGATTGAAATGAGATCAAATGACGATTATTTAATATCCAGTCGTTATCTATGAATTGATTGTTAGTTATTGGTTTGTCGCATGAAGAACTAATTGATGCCAGTAATTTATAGAATTAAAAAGCTAAATGATCCTAATTTATTTAATACATTGGTGAAATTTCTCCGATTCAAATGAGATCAAATGACGATTATTTAATATTCAGTCGTTATCTATGAATTTATTTATTATCTATGAATTTTATTCAATATGTATTGATCATGCTCGAAAAAGTCCATCTCTTTATTCACAAAATATTGAATCAAGTGTTGTTTGAGGATCGAAATGACTGATTTATTTATCCATAATAAATTACTGATCCCTACTGATTTTCAATGATGACTCTGAATCGAAGTTTTTCCAATATTTAAATTCTATAGCAAATGTACTTTCTTCGTGGATTTTCGTCCACTGTTCTGTCACATCTACTACCTGCACGGATTGTCATAATTTTTATACGAACATTTTACGTAAAAATAATTAGCAAAAGATTGACTACCAATTGGCTAAAATCTCCTTCTATATTAAGATACATATTGTTGCGAATTACTCCATTTCTCTCGCGTCGCGTCATTTTATTTACAATAAAGAATATTAACTACAACACAACTCGATGCAATTATATCTTAGATCTTTCAATTTGAAATATTGCTCTTTCGACGGCCCGATCTCGACTCTTCGATTGTCCGTTGTAACACTCTTCCGTGGCAACCCTTATCTTCTATTACTCTTTAAGGAGTTGTTCACAACAGGATAGTTTTACTACTGTGATCAAAAAGTAAGGTGAAATTGTCATTTAAAACTCCCGGACATTAGGAAGGCAGGCAATTGTTTTTTTCCTAGGTTGGTAGGACTGTCTATAACAATTGCCAAGCGTCTGTTTGTTAAAAGGTTTAATTATCTCCGAGTTACACGTGTTTTAGTAAACGACCAAAAGTGAATTTTTCGATTTTTACAATGGGTGATTTTGTTGAGCAAAGAACTTGCATCAAATTTTGGTTGCGGAACGAATATTCTTGTGCGGACACGTTGAAAATGTTGCGGAAGGCCTTTGGTGATCAAACTATGGCACAAAAAAACGTTTATAAGTGGTACAACGAGTTCAAAGCGGGCCGGGAACGCGTTGAAGACGAACCGCGCTCTGGACGACCATCAACGTCTACCGACGAGGGCCACGTCCAAAAAAATCGAAGATTTGGTGCTTGAAAATCGTCGACTGACAATGAGAGACCTCGCTGATAGTGTTGGAATATCATTTGGCCCAGTCCAAACCATTTTGAAGGATGTTTTGTGTCTCAAACGCGTCAAGTCTCGATTGGTGCCATGTCATACTGCATTGGTTCTTCGCGACTTTCTTGCCAAAAACTCGACTCATATCGTTCCGCAACCACCGTATTCGCCTGATTTGGCTCCGTGCGACTTCTGGTTATTCAGCAAACTCAAAAAGCCGATGCGGGGACGCCGTTTTGACACGATTGAGGAGATAAAAACCGAATCGAAGAAGGTCTTGAAGGCTATACCGGAAAAAGACTATTCCGACTGTTTCGGGGACTGGAAAAAGCGTCGGAAACAGTGCGTTTTATCGGACGGGGATTACTTTGAAGGGGATGAAATTGATTTGGAAGAATAAATAAAGAATTTACATTTTATAAACAAATTCACCTTACTTTTGATCACAGTAGTACATTACAGCGACTTGATTTGGACAAGTCGCCGTAACAATATGTTTTTTTGAAGCGGTCATTTGACCGCTCATGGTGCGATTAGGTATGCATGAAATGTCATTAGGTTTAGTGTTAAGAGAACATTGCATCTTCCTAACGGAGCACAGACAAAACATGACCAATGGAAGCCGAAGAGAAAAAGAGAGAGAGAGAGAGAGAGACAGACAGAGAACATATGTTTTCGAAGTAAGTTCTTCGTAACGCCAATCACGTACACGCCGACTATAGAGGAAGAGATAAAGAGAGGAAGGGAAGGAGCCCCGTCCCGTCCTCCATGCGCAACCCTATCCTAAGCTCCCTTCGCGTCGTTGCTGTTGTCGTTGACGGCGACCTCGTTCGTCCGAGTAGAATTCGAGAAAAGTAGCAGTTAATTTAAATACCTGTTGCCGGGCAACGTGTCTCCCGCCGCTTAGGGAAAACTGTGAACAGCTCGGGGATATTCCGCGAAATGACCGTATTTTAAAATAATATCCTCCTAGGCGTTTGTCGGTGCGGCGGCATCGTCGCGGCTGACAGGTGCGCAATTACGGCCGAAAATTGAAAAGGGGCCGTAGACCACGCCGCGCCCCGCGAATCCACCTGGGACCCCGGCTGCAATTGAAATTTCAATAATTTCGAATCCGTCGCAGCCGCGGCGTGTCGTTCGCGTTTCGAGCGACGTTCAAGACAGAATGCGAGCGATTCCAGGAGCACGAAGCGGCGGCTTTGTGTTGCTGGCGACACGTGTAACCCTTCATCGGCTTGTACATCACGCACGCGGAACCTGTAATCGAACTAAGAGCGTACGTGCGACACGATCGTAACAGGTAGCTGTGATTCCGGGCAGATTCTTTCGTGGAAAGCTCGAAGCCGCGAGGACGTTTCGGTGTTAAGTATCGTCTGATTGAAAAATTTTCAATTTGATCGCATGTTCGACGGAAACATCGACAAAATTTGATGGGAAAATTTGATTTCAAATGAAAATGAGAAATAACTGATTGAAATCATTCATTTCGAACCATTCTGTTATTTGAAAATAAAACAAATATTGGTCCATTCGAAATAATAGCAATTATTGAGATAATCAAATTATTTCGTTTCGTTTTATTTCAAACATGACAAAAGAAATAATTGTTATTCTATAATATTGTTATTCTATAAATATTGTTATTCTTTAGGAAAATGTGGTTCATGTGGATCGGTCCTTTTCTCTTAACGAAACGAATTGTAATTCGTAAAAACAGCTCAAAAGCTGCACAGTTTCAAAAAGATCAGAACTTCCGGGTTGCCAAATTTCCCTCGTGAATCGGTGAACACTTGTTGATCGCTATGAAAATCCTATACGCGAGACGAATAGTTTATATATTTATTGTATGCCAATCTTGACTTCGATGTTGAAATATTAATAATACGAGAATAACAAATCATAAAAAGTCTGACATGGTTTTATAGCGCGATCAATCAGGGATATAACATGGCAATTGACAGAATTCTGGATTAAGCTATGACCATTAACTACCGATGAATTTATCTGATAAATATTCAAAAATTATTTTTTGTTTTACTTCCTTGTATATTCTTAAGACAATGTTACTTTGTTGATATGACGTAGATATCTCGTCGGCATGACGAAGATCGCTTCGACACGCTATTCTGAATCTTCCCGTCATGTAGTAAAACCATGCTTTATTCGTTCTTAAAAATAAAATCACTATTGTATTGAAAAGTGCCCCATGGTGTTTGATTTAATAGTCCAGTTTCTAATAACTATCGACGCATAATTCCGAAAGAAAGCTTTCAAATGAATTATTCGCATCTCCAGATACAAAATCTAACGTAGATATTAGAAATGAACAGCACGAGAAAACAGCGCATGGAAATAATAACGCGAAGTCTGTCCACGCGTGATCGTATATGGACAGCGGATTCTGATCAGTTTCGAACAGATTTGAAACGATAGAATTACACGGACTCCAGCTCTTCGAATGTCGCATAATTTCGCGTGACACGACGTTAAGTGTATGTTTCCACCTTAACGTTTTCGATGTAAAGGTCGTCCGGTTAATAAACCACGGGAAACGTTTAATTACGCACGATTATTAAACCACGCGTATTTATATTACGCTGGCAGGCTGGCGCTCGTTTTGGGTGCGCCGCGCTTGCGGTTGAGACGCTTCCCTGGCTCCATCTTAACAGTATTTTCGAGTCAAATATTCAAACACCTTGATTACTGCCTCAAAGCGTGCCGCGAGTCCTTTGAGACAGACGTTATTTTTAGAGCGATCCCCTCTTTTAATGACTTTCCCACCGTGAGCAAGCACTCGGAGCGAGTCCGGGCACCCTTTTTCCTCTGCGTTGATCTTGCGACTCAAAGTTACGTGCGCTCGACCTACGGCCGACGCGCGACGATCGATACGCCGGCGATTCCGCGATGGACAGAACCGTACAGGGTGTCCCGAAAATGTCTCGCGATCCGAAAGCGGCGGGTTCCTCGGGTCGTTTGAAGCAACTTTTTCCTTTACAAAAATTTTCTCCGAGGCACCGTTAACGAGTTATTAACGAAAAACAGCGACCAATGAGAGGCGAGCTCGGCTGGCGCGGGGCGACCGAGCCAAGGAGCGGAACTGGGCTTCGCGCGCTGCTTGGCTGGGCCGCCTCGCGTCAGCCGTACTCGATTCTTATTGGTCGCTGTTTTTCGTTGATAACTCGTTAACGGTGCCTCGGAGAACATTTTTGTAAAGGAAGAAGTTGCTTCAAACGATCCGAGGAACCTGCAATTTCATATATATTGTATATATATATATGAAATTTATATTTTGTATATTTATATATTGTATTGCATATATTGTATATTCAAGCGATTTTCTCTCTCGTATGCATGTAAATCTTTCGAAAATGCTTCCGTGTGAACGAACACGTTTCAATAAAACTGTGTCATACGTAATTAGTATTAAGTGTTTATAGACTGAATAAATTCTCGATAAGTTGTCATGGTGCGATATCAATGTTGTTAAAAAATGTATCTGTGAAAATTGTATCTCAAGGTTGCCACTAGTAATCGCATAAATTATTCAAATCGAACGGCCGAATAGGATGTATCGTAAATTAAAATTCGCGGCCGCCGGCCTCTGGGAATCGAAGATACTGACGGACGAGTTCTTGTCCCTCGTGAATATCGAGCTAAACTTATCGTGCCTGCGCTCGGTTCTATTTTTCGAAAACGGAAGGAGCTGTAGGACGAATATCCCGATAGAGTGACACGGTACCGTGCACCGCTTCGATTTATGGTGATCTTTTAGTGATTGGACGGCGAATACCAAAAATACAGCAATCGAATTGTCTTATGGAAATTTGATACGCGGCTCCCGCGAAAGTCGACTGCGAATAGAACGTCGGATAGCTCCGTTTTCGATGAAATGTCGAACGACTGGATGGACAAGAAACGCGAACTTTTAACAGGATCGTCTCTTTCCTTCATTCTGTTCTTCGGGTTCGCATATTTATGCATCCGTGAAGCATAGTTATATTCGATTCTTCGCCACTTGCACTGTGATTTTATTCGGAGCTAAGCTGATTTGTACTCGATCGTCCTTGATCATTTTTCCAATACAAGGTGACAATTATTGCTTCTTGTGTGACATAGCTGTATATCTGAATATTTCGTTATAGGTAGCAATTTTTTAATGAAAGAAATACGTCTTATCGAAAATATTTAAACTACGAAATACTTGATTTCGATTTCAGAAATTCATATTCAGTGATATATATATAGATATATAGATATTTGCAATTCTTCGACTATAATTCAGAATTCATTTAACGGATCTCGCAAGTTTGTCTCTTTCTAAATACCGATTGCCCGATCAAGAGAGCGTAGGAAATCAGTGCGTGGTTTCGCAAGAAGTAACAACGTCGTTCAATTGATCCCTCGGGCCAGCGACGGCGGTTCTTGATCCCCGACACAGGGATTCTTTAAGCGGAAAAAGTAAATCGGTCGAAAATAACCGAGCCAGTGAACAATCCTCGTTTTAAAATCACTGAACTAGGAAAAGCTGGCGTTGTTCGTCGTAGACATTAAAAGGAGCTTCATCCGGCGTTCCTTCCCATAATTCGGAAGCATTTAGAAAGGAAGGTACGCGAAACAAAATGCTAGATTGCAATGGGAATTTGGAGTTTTTCTTTCGTTTTTTGAGCGAAGATTACATTCCGATTGTACAGGGTGTCCCAAAAATGTCTCGCAATCCGGAAATGGCAGATCAGATCAGATCAGATCATTTGAAGCAACTTTTTCCTTTGCGAAAATTTTCTCCGAGGCTTCGTTTACGAGTTATTAACGAAAAACAGTGACCAATAAGAATCGAGTACGGCTGACGCGAGGCGGCCCCAGCCAAGCAGCGCGCGAAGCCCAGTTCCGCTCATTGGCTCGGTCGCCTCGCGCCAGCCGAGCTCGCCTCTCATTGGTCACTGTTTTTCGTTGATAACTCGTTAACGGTGCCTCGGAGAACATTTTTGCAAAGGAAAAAGTTGCTTCGAATGACCCGAGGAACCCGCCACTTTCGGATTGCGAGACATTTTTGGGACATCCTGAATAATAAGTATACATATACTAAAAGTAAAGTATATATAATATTATATATTATTAGCGAATTGCACATACGGTATGAAGATCGAAACATAAGTATTATAGCGTCATTCGAAATATTGAATAAGCGAGATGAATCCGACTTGACAAGCGAAACATTTTCTAAATTTACAGGACACGAATCATTTTCATAATCATTCGGTAGCATTCGATCACGTAGCAGGAACGCTACGCAAATAAAGCGACTTTAGTCTAATCAACGTAACGGCGACCTCTCGCAATTTCGTGCCGGTTTGACAAACTCCGCGTAAACGTTCGACAAAACAACCGCGATACCTTAACTCGGGTTTTGGCATTAGGGCAGGTTGCGGGTAAACAGACTAATAGACAATTGCCGGTGTGTGTTTCACTGTCTCGTTACGATGTTTTCATTAACAAAGTTCTGATTTACCGAGAAATTGGAAAGCGTTTAATCGCCCTTTACGCGTTTAGTTCAAGCATTTGCACAACGGTTGGTCGGTCGGCAAGGATAGTTCAACAATGACAAACCGTTAAAGCTTATTGCAGTTAGTTTTCACTGCGTAGCGTTGGAATACGTACGTTCTATCTTTTATATCACATTTAGCAGCGTGGTTACATTCGATTCTTCGCCCCTTGCACTATGATTTCTTTCGGAGCTACTGATATTTTTCTCAATATAAATAATTTCGTATAAACATTAAAAAATCACCACTTTTCATTACGGTAAAGTGACTTATGCCACTTTCAAAATAAACGGCTCATATCTGAATATTTCGTTATAATAATATTATAATATATAATATATATAATAATATATATAATATAATATTATAATAATATATATAATATTATAATATAATATTTCGTTCGATTCTCCGCCCCTTGCACTATGATTTCTTTCGGAGCTACTGATATTTTTCTCAATATAAATAATTTCGTATAAACATGAAAAAATCACCACTTTTCATTACGGTAAAGTGACTTATGCCACTTTCAAAATAAACGGCTCATATCTGAATATTTCGTTATAATAATATTATAATATATAATATATATAATAATATATATAATATAATATAATATTATAATAATATATATAATATATATAATAATATATATAATATAATATAATATTATAATAATATATATAATATTATAATATAATATTTCGTTCGATTCTTCGCCCCTCGCACTATGATTTCTTTCGGAGCTTGATCATTTTTCCAATACAAGGTAACAATTATTGCTTCTCGTGTGTCTCATTGCAAGTCACCGCATATGTATAACATAGCTGTATACCTGAATATTTCTCGTTATAGGTAGCAATTTTTTCTACGAAAGAAATACGACAATATTTCAACTACGAAATAGCAATCGAGCATTGGAAATTTAGAACACGCTTGCGAAATTCGTTTAGCCGCCGAGCGAACGCGCCGCAGCATTCTTGCAGTGATAACGTTGCGTCCGGCGTTAACATTAAATCGGGGTAGACCAACAAACTAAACCGGCCGCGCTGTGTAACCGTTACAAATCACTTGTAAAATACCACGCGCGTGCATCACGGCCGTTTATCCGTATATTGGTGTTCACTCCGCAACATTAGGTTATTGATTGATGGACACTTAGCTATCGTGAGCACAAGGGGTCGAACATTCGCAAGCATCTTGAATCGTGATTTACGTCGCGGCACACACACGCACACGGCTCGCGTGTGCGACCGATTTGACGGGAAGACACGGCAGACTCGGTGAATCCGTTCGAGCGGATTCGCGTTCGCCGCGGAAGAACGCCGTAAAGGGCGGTACGCGTTTGCTTCGAAGAAACGATATCGACGATACAGGTTCGCGTGTCTCTCGTGTATTTAAGGATCAAGAGACGAACGTATCCACCGAGACGGTGTACGGCAATCAGGCCCGGGAACAGTGGCCCCGATATTGCTTGTTCAAAAGCAAGGGTTGTACTACGAGCGAAGCGGTACGAAAATCGAACTACATCGCAACGTTGATACAATTTCTGGGATTACACGGACCGTGGACACCGCCGGGCCGAACGCGGCTGATGAGTAAGAGGATCCCGCGGATTTGTACGTACAAGGGACCGCAAATATTATGTTTCAAGAATAGCGGACAACTCGCCGGTGTATCCGATAGATCTGTGAATCAGTGAACATTCTCGGATAACGTTGCAGCGACTGCGGTTCAGCCGCGACCCGTATAATTCGACGCGATCGAAAATCCAGCGAATTTTACGATATCGATTCGCGGGCACGACACAGACAACCAGTCGCTGTTTACGCCGCGGGCGGTTTCGGGGGATCAAACGAATAACGCCACCAGCTACCGATACACCAACAGGACAATTAGCGGACGTGGGTGCGACGCTTCTCTCTGTGGCCTAACATCGTCGGACGCAACCCTCTGCGTTCCGAAGCGGAGGCCGTAACTGTTAAACGAGAAAAGATCGAAGTGCAACCGTGAAGGCTTTTGCTTTAAATGATTTTGGTTAATGATTATCGTCGTTGAAAATGACTGGAATCGTTTTGATTGCCAATAAGCATTATAAATGATGGAAATAGTTTTTTGGTTACGAATAACCATTATTTGATATTATTTATTGATATTATTATTTATTATTATTTGATTGATATTATTATTGATTTTTTTGATTTATTATTGTTATATTGATATTATTATTGATATTATTATCGATGACAAAAATGTTAATTCGGTACCGATGAGCATCATAATTGACGGGAACAGTTATGGATAATCATTAAGGATAACTATAATCGTATACAGTAAATTCTCCCTAATTGACCCATAGCTTCGAAACAAAAATGGACAATTTCGGAAGAGAAGGTACGATTATTTAAGCTTTTTCGGCTCGCTTTTAATAGTTATTGACAATCGGTAAATATAAAAACAAATCGAAGAGAACCATGATGAGTTAAATCAGTATACAAAAAGGAAACGTTTACCAAAACCCTGTGCTAACTATTGCAAACTGGAAACCGATATACATATAACACGAAAACTGTTGCTGTTCAACTATTATATACAGGATGTCCCAAAAATGTCTCGCAATCCGAAAGTAGGGGATTCCTGAGGTCATTTGAAGCAACTTTTTCCTTAGCGAAAATGTAATCCGCGGCTTCGTTTACGAGTTATTAACGAAAAACAGTGACCAATCAGAGGCCAGATCATATTGGCGCGTGACGGCCGAGCCAATGAGCGGAACTGGGCTCCGCGCGCTCGTTGGCTAGGCAGCCGCGCGCCAGTCGAGCTCGCCTCTCATTGGTCAGTGTTTTTCGTTAATAACTCGTAAACGAAACGTCGGAGGAAATTTTCGCAAAGGAAAAAGTTGCTTCGAATGACCTCAGGAACCTCCCATTTTCGGATTGCGAGACATTTTCGGGATACTCTGTATATGTACGTACAGAATAAGTCTAGTTGACAAATTATAAACGATAACAAATTTTTGGGAGTTCTATGTCATACGCTCATACTTGTATTGCATGAGCATATCACGTCCGTTAAAATTATATTGTCATCCTTCATGAAAATGAGTATATTCTTTGGCGCATTTACCTCTGAAAAATTGAAGAAAATATTTAAATTTTCGCATCGCCGACACTGGAACGATTTTGTGAGTTATGCGAACACGACGTACCAGCTGCGCTACTATGAAAGCATATGCAAATGTAACGATATCGTCCTAAACGTTTCCATTGTTTTTCTTTTTTTTTTGAAGAAATATAACCATTCTGGAAAAATATAACCGTACTGAAATATAATTTCTCATAATATTTTGTACGCTTTTACACTGTGAGTTTTCTGCATTTCTGTCAAACACTGAATTGGTGAAACTTGAAATAGTCGAAGATTAAAAGAAACTAAGAATGTTGCCGTTAATTTAATTTCACTTTATTAAAATTATTTGAAGGAAGGCAAAAGGTTGAACTTCGTCCCAATCTATTTCAGATTTCGACGAACCGCGAGATTTCTTTCCTTTCAAAATCGTTTGTTCGTTTCTTTCATAATCGGTTAACCATCCCGTTTTCTGACGAAATATTTGTGCGCGTAATGGATTTTTAAGAGAAATTTCAGTAGAAATTTCAGATTACGCCGAATTTGTAATATCAGTTTAAATAGAAATGATAATTTTCTCTTTTAATAGAAGTTTAGTATTGTCCTTGTAATATGCTGGCCAGAGCAAATCAAACCATCGCGGAAATGATTTCAAATGGAAATATTCAATTTCAATGGAATTATATTTCTTCAAACCAATGGTTTAACCGCGGATACATTTACGACGAGCTCGAAAATGTGCCAGATGCACACGCGAGATACCATTAAACCAAATGAGCATGAAATTCGAGAAATATAGGTTCCGCTACAAAATTCGGAACTGAGCAATATATTAGTAATTTACCGGTTCTTTGTCATAACAAGCAGGTGATGTAATTTTGTTCACAGAAATTGTATGATCGATCGTCGAATTTAGGGTATGAAATATTAAAATATAAATATTTAAAATATAAAAATATTTCTTGAGTGCACCGAGTTGTCATCTTTTCGTTGCTCGCGCAATAAACAACCAACGACGAACAGTTTTAATTGTTATTCGAATAAACCAAAATTCTTGTTACAATTGCTTTAGACGTTGTCCAGAAAAAATAACCTCCGTAGCATCTTTACAAAAATTTAAATCATTTGGTTCAAATTGAAAAAGTGGTTCATTTTATACATTTTTTGACGAATGTTCACTTGAACTTTCTTTCTCAATTTGACGGTCACTTTAGTTACCAGAAGCCTATCAATAGTTCTTTTTTAATGACCGAGTTACGTCCATGAGAAGCTCAACGGTTATGTTTAAAATAATTATTTGGTAAGCTGTTATAATTTTTTCTTTTAATTCTCAGCTGTCGATCTTCGAATTTAAATGGGTCATCAGAAAATTGTTAGCAGATTTTTATACATATACTGTGCACGCAGCATTTAGATTTACATCGAAATCGTGGAAACACTAAACCTAGTACTAATAATTTTAATAAAAAAACTCGCCAGAAACTTGTTTAAAATTTGCTGAGCGCCTATAGGCGCCAACGGTACATTAGAAGCAAATTTTCAAAGCGCCTGTAAACGCTCACAATTTGATAATTATATTTGCTTTTATAATAATCAGAATTAGAATTTTGAATTTTTATGTTCAATGTTCAAAAGCATATTGTAATTACTTTCCCAATAAAATAAATACGGAAATATAGAAATGTGACGTTTCGTCAAATTTCTGTTTAAATATACAGGGTGTCTCAGCCAAAGGCAGCGTTCTACAGTACCGCGGATAATTATAAACTCAAAATAGCTTCTACGTTTTTGCTAATATTTCAACAAAAACTACAATTGTATATTTCTATTTTTTATTCCTTCAATCATATATAATTATTATTAATTATTATTAATTATTAATAATAATAAATAATATTAAATAACAAATAATAATAATTAATTAATTAATAATAGATAATTATTAAATAATAATTAAATAATAATTAACATATTAAATAATATATTAATAATTATAAATAATAATTATATAATTATTATTATATATTATTATATATAATTATAGAAATACGGCGTTTTGTCAAGTTTTCGTTCAAGTATCGCTAAAAATGTAAAAGTTTCTTCGAGTCTATAATTATTCGCACCACTTGTAATCACATTTTGGTTGATTTTGCAACTAAAAAATGTGTTCCCGACGCCTGACCCAGGTGTTGACCGTTCGTTTTCGGAACGCCCTGTATAATAGAAACTCGCGAATTCCTGTCGCGAAGAAGATGATTGATTCGGCAGTATAGTCGGGCACTGTTTTGCCGCGATCGGCGTCCCCAAATACGGTCGTTTCAACTTTAATCGGTCGTCGACGGGCAGGCAGCACGGCTCTGCGCTAAGCTGCACCGGCAGTCTCCGGGTGAAGTTTTTGCGCGCGAAGCCCGCGTCGGCGAATCGGGATGCAGGATCGCGAAGACTGTGGCGGAGACCGCGGAAGGAAACTTGCGGGAAAAACGAGATCGTAAAGCGTTGCGTGGCAGCTAAGAGCGTAAGGCGTCGTAAATTATTGCACAATGCTCTGCGTTCGCGGGAAGTTAAGGGGGGCAGCGGGGGACGCTCCGGACGCCCGGGACCAATCCGTCTGGAAATTTACCGGCTATTGGTCCGAGTCGGGCGGAGAAGGCGTGTAAATAAATATTCTGTCACGATCGGCCGGAATGCGTTCGGTTGGAAAGCTCTCTGCTACGGAGGGAAACTGCTACGGGAAAAGAAGTGACCACGACGACGATCCTTTTCCGGGCGTTTCTCGTCTCGTCAAAGGGCTCGGGATACGTTTTCGCGTCCACAAAAGCGCGAGCCTTTTACACGCAATCCTAATATTTATATTGCAAGCGATATCGCTTTGAGATTAATCGTTCACCTCCTAAAAATGTTTCGTAATCCGGAAATGATAGATCAGATCTTTTGAAGCAACTTTTTCCTTTGCGAAAATTTCCTCCGAGGCACCGTTAACGAGTTATTAACGAAAAACAGTGACCAATAAGAATCGAGTACGGCTGACGCGAGGCGGCCCAGCCAACCGGCGCGCGAAGCCCAGTTCCGCTCATTGGCTCGGTCGCCTCGCGCCAGCCGAGCTCGCCTCTCATTGGTCGCTGTTTTTCGTTAATAACTCGTTAACGGTGCTTCGGAGAACATTTTTGTAAAGGAAAAAGTTGCTTCGAATGACCCGAGGAACCCGCCGCTTTCGGATTGCGAGACATTTTAGGGACATCCTGTATATAGGTTTTTCACTGTATTAATCCTTTTGTAGATCATGTTCATCCTTTTTTATTGTGCAGTTTCAGTTCCTATGAAGAGGTTACTCTGCAAAATCAGATACACCTGAAATCGTTTCAATAACGGTCACCCGATCGAACTAAACAAAAAGTGTAGTCGCTACAATATTATTTTGCTACATTTGTTCCCTGGTTAATTTGTTTGCTTAATATGCACAGTTGCATTGAGACACATACTTATTGCGAAGATTCGCATTATCTCGTGTTACACTTTTAGTCCGCATTCTTTTAGGAAAGAGTAGTCCGACACGGCTTTGCAATTAATCAAATTACGTGCTAGTAGAGGAAGACAGTTACGCAACCGCGAGTGTTCAATAAATTTCAGCGTTTGTGTGTCATAAATGGGACATTGCCACAGGACATGATCAATATCTCGTCTTTTATTACGTATACAATAAAGAAATTGCAGTACAGATAATTTTCCATGATTATTTAATTAGTTCTTTTGTTTGTCATATTCATCTTTCTCCACTCAAAACGAATCCTTTCGTAGATCGTATTCACCCTTATGCAAATTAAATTCGCTGTAATTATTTTCGATAGAATTCATACTGAACATTAATATTGGATGACATTTTATAAATAATTATTGAGGATTAATGAACGGACTGCGGATTTTATGCGTTTACGACAGAATTTAACGGATCTGGAAAGGAAAGACATTTTCGTCTGAGTTATGTTTCTTATAATTACTCGGACAATTTTTATTTTCCATAAATATGCGCAGTCTATTATCGAAGATTTATTATCTGCAACGAATTTTGCATTATTCTGTAAATATATGTATAGATTCATATCACGTTTAAAAATTCAATACAATCAATTTCGATGATCGTGAACGGGTTAATTTTATTTACGATGATGCAAGTTTTTGATTTACAATAGAATGAATAAAACCTGCAAAATAAGAATAAAATAAGAATAAAACCTGAACAAAGATTACAAATATGATCCACAAAAGGATTAATTTAGGGCGTACGACAGCGAATATTATCTGCAAAAGGGTTAATTTCGAGTGCAAAATCTGTGGTGCGCGATTATTCGACGTATTTGAGTGAATTGCGTATGTATTATAGACAACAGCGGTGCATCCGAGAGCAAACAGAGTCTGCGTGACTTTAACGGCGAAGAAGCTTGCGAGCTTATGATAAAGTTCAAACGACGTCATTCAGTCGCACGGAATTACGGTAGACGCCTATTCGGCCAACGTGATATATCCCGTCTAATATATGGTGAATCGATAACTTCGTCCGCGTTATGGGGTTTAACCCTTAAATGCATGATTTTTTGTTTTCAATTTCTACTTATCAAAATTCATTTAAAAAATGAGTGTGTATTAAGGGAAAAAAGCGAAGAAAAAAATTATATCTTTAGGAAAATAGTTTTTTATTACAAAATTATCGTATATAGCCAATCGGCTACAAAACAAAATATTCTTCTGTATGTTGCCAAATGGCAACACGGTGCATTTAATTTAAAAAATGCAATACAGATGAACCTCCGCTATATGAACTAATTGGATGGCATACGGGTTCGGATAAAAGAATTTTACGCTATTAATATGACGTTTGAAACTGAATGAAACGTAATGAATATAATTCCGTTTGTTTATACGTGGATTACTCTACACATATAATCCGAAAATCAAAGAAGCAGTGATGTTCAGTAAATATTCTAAAACCAAAAAAAAGAACAATAATACTCAGTGAATTCGGTAAAAAAAAACGACCATATTCAGTAAATTTAGTAAAACGCAATAATTCAACGCAATAAATTCGGTAAAAGACAATAAAAAAGTAATAATCATAATAATAATATAGTAATATATATAATAGTAATAATAAATAAAAAGTAAAAGACACTAAATTCGATAAAAGACAATATTCAGTAAATTCAGTGAAAGGCTATAATTTCATCCTACGGATGCAACAAAGTGCATTATGTGATTACAGTCGTTATTCTAATGGGGAAGTATCGTATATGGTTCGTATATTTATAATAAACCGTTCGCATAAGGGAACGTTTAAATAGAAGAGCCTTCGTTCCTCTGTACAACAAAGATAAGAGAAAACTTGCATGGCATAAAAAGAAATACGAAATATTTTGTTGCGCGGACAGAGTAAGGTGTGACGGTAAAATTCATTTTCTTACATCAGAAAAGACGTATGAAATAATACTGACTATTATTCGACTGTTTCGTTCATTTTATTCTAAGGCATGTTGCAACAGTCCGCGTTCAACAATGCTTCATGATGTAATCGATTCTTCTTGGAAGATCATGTTTTTGTGTTTCGCTGGCAGAGGGGAGTGTAACGGGGTTAAGCTAACATTGAAAAGCGAATCGATCCTAAAATCGTATTTCATATTCTTGCTATCGATTTAAGCAACGTTTATTCTGCAAACGAAAAGTGTTTGGTCCATTTCGTTATGCTGTAACACTAACAACTGTTTTTAATTATTATTATTATTTTGTTCATACTGCAAGGTAAAATCAGGTAAAATGCAAAATTAAAAACACCGAATAAGTTAATTTCTTTCGAGCTTTGAATTAATTTTCTTATTAATCGACCACAACAACGAAATTTCGATGTTTGTAAAAGCTGTTCCGAGTGCAAAGGGTTATTTGTTCTGCATCTTTTGTGTATATATCGCATGCGTGAGCCTAATAATTAAGTATAGAAATTAATCGACAGACAATATTATTATTTAATAATAATTAAAAACACTTGACATAATCCTTCGACTGCGACGCCCGATTACTGCGATCGACTTTTTATTTAGAAACGCGTCGTCTTACTGTGCGTACAACTGCTAGTGAACAATTTCGATAGGTAGGCGTTCACAATTGCTTGCAATAAGTTGAGACAAGAGTTAAGAAACATTGTGTATATCGTTAACATTCGATGAAAGGACCTAGCCGATTAAGTTAGAGGTTTTTCAACATTATGTTTAAATTCGTCTCGTGCCTTCATTGTTCTGTGTCTTGTTTGTTATTTTTTGCTATAAACGTATAAAGAAATCTGCAGTCTACTTGTGATAGCATCGTTCATTTCACGCATCTTCCCCATCGTTATTATATTATTATATTAATATTAATTATATTATATTAATATTAATACTAATATTAATTATATTATATTATATTAATATTAATACTAATATTAATTATATTATATTAATATTAAAACTAATATTAATTATATTAATATTAAAACTAATATTAATTATATTAATATTAAAACTAATATTAATTATATTAATATTAATACTAATATTAATTATATTATATTATATTAATATTAATATTAATTATATTATATTATATTACACGAACTTCTTTATGGCCCCAGACAGAAAAGTTTTTAGTGGAGCAAGTATATCATTTCTAATCGGGTAGCTGTTTCTGACGAGTATACTCGTCACGAAGAAGTGGCAACATCACGACGATTATACCCGTAAAAAACAAAGTGAAATACCGAAAAAAATTTGTATGTATAATGTATAAAATTATATAATGTATAAAATATATAATAATATATATTATACATTATAAAATATAACGTATAAAAATTTTTTGTATAATAAATCACCCAGCGTACAATGCAGCCGGTAGTTTCCCAAACAAACAATTTCAAGAACGTAACTTGTTGTACCGTACTTGCCGACAAATTACGGGAACAACTGTTGCACAATGGAACCGACGGACAGTAGTATGCCGGAAATAAACGTGATTTTTCTCCCCCGGATATTCGAGTGTCGATATCGTAGATAGCGTGAACGATACACGGAAAAAATATGTGTTTTTATAATCGAGCATCGCATTGAATGGCTCTGTCGGAACGGTATATTGTCGTTGAATTTGCCGTTCGAGCGAACGAAGGGATTGCAAAAACGTTGGAATCATTAGGCTTCGTGTAAATGCAGATTCCTACCCGCTCGAATTGCAAATGTGTCTTTTCATGTCGGCTGCTCGGCCGGAAATAACATAGCCGGCCGCAGAGAAATCTATGCGTTATGAAACGCGAGTCCGGCTCCGACAGTCGGCGAACCATAGTTTCTTTATCGGGGACGTGTGGGCATGTTCCACGTGTAATTGATTCCGGCTCCGTTAATACCGTGGAAGCGATGGATTACTCGATCCATACCTTTTTCCTGTACTTTCATTTTCCTCGTGGTTCCTACGATCGCGTGTCGTGCTATAACCAGAGTCGAGCATTGTTCGAATTGTTTCTGAAAATATTTTATATATATTATATTGATTTAAATATTATAATATAATATAATATAATATAATATAATATAATATAATAATATAATATAATATAATATAATATAATATAATATAATATAATAATATAATATAATATAATATAATATAATATAATATAATATAATAATATAATATAATATAATATAATATAATATAATATAATATAATAATATAATATAATATAATAATATAATATAATAATATAATATAATAATTATAACATAATAATTATATTAATAATAATATTATAATTATATTATAATATATAATATACATTATATATTATATATATAACGTTTCTGAAATAATTATTCGAACGGAGTCTTTTCAATTGAATATTTTATTCGGACAACTATTATTCATTGTTCGTCATAAATTACTCCATCTTGTATTTGTTCGAGTAATTTTTCAATTTTTATTCGAACAGAGTCTGTGACATTATTCTAATAATAATACCAATAATTGTTGACCGTTCCTTTATATACTTTTTTAAAAAATATGCATCAATGATCTATCGAAAAGTAACAAACGTCCCAATGAAGCAGTTGAAAAAAAAAGTTAATCGTAAAAAAATTCACATGAAAAATAATAAGTAACTTCTTATACGAATGAATTTTTATTCGAATAAAATTCGGATAAATTGTTATCCAGATAAATTCGTATTTGCTTGGATATGCTTTCAATGCTCCATATTTTAAAGAAATAAGAAATCGTCTCGTATTATTAAAAAATTTCTACCAGAGATAATAATCTCCAACACGCGATGTTAAGAAGCAATAGAGTATCAAGGTGTATTGAAATCGTGGAAGCGTCGTGCCGATATTATATTCACCCTGCAATGCGATACCACTATAATTGATGTGAGCATAAAGGATCGTATTCCAATTACAATGCATCTAGACGACGTTCCAGAACGACGATTGTCTGGCAAGAAATAGTCCCATTATATCGCATCAAGTATTCTATTATTTGGTCGAAGTTTCGCTCGTCGAGAAACGGGGGAGACGCGTTCTACACGTAAATACCGTTCACCGGCAGAGCGACCCGCTAAAACTTTCATAAAAACGGCTGGCCCGTTGAACTATAAGGCTTCTTCTAATAGCGCTCGCCACTTTTATCCGGCATCTTTAATTAGTACATCGCGTCGGGGCCGCAAACGAGCTGCAACGGGTCGGAGCGAGTAACACCCCGTAACAGCGAAAATTCATTTGGCGGCTTAATGGCGAGGATAATGAGTTCTTCCGAAAGCGGGGGGAGAGGAGGACCTGCCTGCTGTTACTTCAGGAGTAACGCGTAATTGAACAATTACGAAATATAATCGCGGCGAAAATCTGTCCGTGAAATATTTTAATAGCCGAGTTGCCTTGAGTCGGGCGGAGAAAGCATAAGCTGATAACCAGACCGCGGAATCTTCGTATGAAATAAAAATTGTACAAGTTAATCGCAAAAAAAACACAAGCCCGATGGAAGTGTCTTTTCTCTTTTAACGATTTCAATAAATTATACATAACATAGAAATATTGTCAAATCCTGTTTTATCAAATTGTTCAACCTAATTTCGAACTGCTTGCTCGGATAGACGATTATGTATGCCGAGAAAGTTACGTAATTTACGATGGGTATTTTCTTATTGAACATTGATTTTCAAAATAGATTTGAAGAACTTTAACACGCTCTTCAATTGTATACGATGTCATCGTTAAGATTGTCTATCATTGTAGGTTAGAAAAAAGCAAGTGATAACAAACGAACATGGCATTTGCCAGATATTCTCATTCAACATTCCAACGTTCTGAACCGAAAAGTAATGAGAAATGTAACAAATTAATTTTTTTTAAATGTTATTCGCGCCGAAAGTACTGCGACATGGACAGCAAAACAGAAATCAGTATGATATTTTAATAACCGAGTTGCCTTGAGTCGAGCGGAGAAAGCATAAGCTGATAACCAGACCGCGGATCTTCGTATGAAATAAAGATTGTCCAAGTTAATCGCAAAAAAAACACAAGCCTAAAATAATATATATAATATATATAATTATAACATAATATTATAATATATATAATTATAACAATATTATAATATATATAATTATAACATAATATTATAATATATATAATTATAACAATATTATAATATATATAATTATAACAATATTATAATATATATAATTATAACATAATATTATAATATATATATAATTATATATGTTATGTAAATGGTTATTTTAATAAGCCGGTCAGCGGCTTATTATTGTAGTTTCTATAATATACAGTCTCATGCATAATTATAGACTCAGAGTGACTTTTACATTGTTACCGATATCAAAACGAAAACTTAACGAAATATATTTACGTATTTCCATTTTCTGTTATTTTTAATGTAGAAATATGCTGATATAAAGGTTACTTTGAGTCTATAATTATTCACATCGCTGAACAACTACTTAATTGTTCAATAACTGCACTCAGCTTTCTCATGGAAAATGTCATCCGCGATTGTGTTTTAAGCACAAGCCGCATCCTTACGCATAATTTCTTTCGTATTTGCGACGCGACGATTTCAACTTGAAATAATAATAATAATAATAATAATAATGATAATGATAATGATAATGATAATGATAATGATAATGATAATGATAATGATAATGATAATGATAATGATAATGATAATGATAATGATAATGATAATGATAATGATAATGATAATGATAATGATAATGATAATGATAATGATAATGATAATGATAATGATAATGATAATGATAATGATAATGATAATGATAATGATAATGATAATGATAATGATAATGATAATGATAATGATAATGATAATGATAATAATAATAATAATAATAATAATAATAATAATAATAATAATAATAATAATAATAATAATAATAATAATAATAATAGTGAAATCGGCAATTACTTAGTGGCCAACCGAATATTTCCGTGACACCGTCGCTGCAAATCATGGCAGCCTGTACAAATTGTTTACGAATCGATCGGTAAGGCTACGACGTCGACGACAGCGGTGACCTCCCCTCGTGGATCCTTGCTCGCGGACGTCTAATTACAAGGTGAACCATCCACCTGCCAAATTCTAACAGCGCCAGGGAAAAGCTTCATCCAGTTGGACGGCGGAATCGTTCCTCCTGATTTGCAATTCAGATGAGAGTCGAGGATTTCCCGCGTGCCCGGCTACGAACCGCGCTGACTGGCAGATGCCAGGTATTTCAGAAATTTAACTGCGATAAGTCGTAACTCGGTTCACCCGTGGACCGTAATTGAAACCGTTGTTGTAAAGGACGTAATGCGCGCTAGGCGGGCCGCGTTGTTTGAGGGCTCGCGACGGAAAGCTAACCGGCTAACTTGTGTTCGGATCGCTTTAGATTCGACTAGTAGCTCGGTACGTAGGATAGTGGTCGCAAAAATACGATGAATTTTTAATTTCGTTGCACGAATATTGTATAACTGTTACTTGTTTATTCAGCTGGGGCTCGTTTTGAGATCTACAGATGCGCGCGCTTCATGTTCTTAACGCTGGGTGCACGGAGCACCGAAGTGGTTATTTTATGTTGTTTCATAAAAATAACGATCATATATTTAAGTAGAGTTTTAGTGTTTTTTGTTATAATATGTTACACAGATGCATATTCTTGGGTGTGGTTACCCCTCTAGCGCGAAAATATACGACAAAAATTTAATTTAATTTATATATTTATATAAATGTGCATTTTATCAACGAAGATGTTAATTTCTTTTTCATACGTTTTTAATTTTTAATTAAAAAAATTTTTTTTTCATTTTTTTGATATTTTTTATTTGTCCTATGCTAAACTAAATAAAACAGTATTGCAGTATATGTTTCACCATAACATATACTTTCAATTTAATAAGATGTGTATTCATCAAGATGTCAAGTTTTACTCGAATGTTAACAATACGTGAAATTTGTTAACTTTGTCGGTAAGTGTATGAAGCAAGCTTATCGAATAAATTCAAATAATAATTTCAATAAGGACATTTTTAGTCGAATAATACATTTGTAAATAATGTTATAAAAATTACAAGGATATGCTTTATGCATTATTATTATTATTATTATTGCCACTTTGTTTAAAGCAGGTTGAATTTTATTTGATTCGTATGAATAAAAAAACAGATTAAATTTCGTTGTATAAAATGTTTTATAAACTCTTTGATGTGCCCTGTTTCATAGTAGCTTAATAATAGTGGTAAAACCGTGGTTCATGTTGCCTCTAATAATGTATGCTAATTACAAATTGTGCTATTAATGGCTAGCTTTCAAACGCGGAATAAACTGAAAAAATAATTACGAGACGTGGAAAAATCATTTAGCGTCTCCTATCCCATGGATAATCCCATATTAATGTATATTCATGACATGATATCGAATGTTTAAACATCCACGGCTGCATCGTAGAGGAAATTTTGCCCTCGGAAACAGCGTAAAAATTGAATAATCCCGACTGCAATCTCCTCTGCAATAAAAAGTCGACGTGATGGAATAGCAGCTAGTCGTCCGAATATGAAATCTACTAGTGGGAACTTATGCGTACTTTTTAAGACCGTATAAAAAAGCAATATTCCAGTCGATTGTAAAAGTTGAATAATTCATACCTAAAATTCCTTCGGTCACATCAAACTTCGAGTAATATCATTTCTGAAGTCACTATCAACTACAATCAAATTATTACTCGCACTTGTCGGTAATCAGCTATAAATTAATTGCATTCTGTGCCACGTTACATTCGCATAACTGTTCATTTTTAACGACAATTTTATTCATTCATAACTATTCGTCGACCATCCATGGTCGACGTTACTGCGTCCGTTATGCATGTCCAGGGTATTTATAATGTCTTAGCATGCGCTCTTTAATTTACGGTATGAGAGCAAATAACATTATGCAATATAATGCATCTTATGGGGGCCCTATAGTGGCCCGCAGTAACTCAGTGGCATCATATGGAAGGCCACTATAGTGGTCCATAGTACCTCAGTGGCATCATATGGAAGGCCACTATAGTGGTCCATAGTACCTCAGTGGCATCATATGGAAGGCCACTACAGGTTGTCCCAAAAATGTCTCGCAATCCGGAAATGGCAGATCAGATCAGATCAGATCATTTGAAGCAACTTTTTCCTTTGCGAAAATTTTCTCCGAGGCATCGTTAACGAGTTATCAACGAAAAACAGTGACCAATAAGAATCGAGTACGGCTGACGCGAGGCGGCCCAGCCAACCAGCGCGCGAAGCCTAGTTCCGCTCATTGGCTCGGTCGCCTCGCGCCAGCCGGGCTCGCCTCTCATTGGTCACTGTTTTTCGTTCATAACTCGTTAACGGTGCCTCGGAGAAAATTTTTGTAAAGGAAAAAGTTGCTTCAAATGACCCGAGGAACCTGCTACTTTCGGATTGCGAGACATTTTTGGGTAAGACGTGTTTGTAAAAGGTAAGAAATATTTATGTAGCTTCTGTGTATTCTATTTTAATAATTTTGCATAAAAATCCGCAGTCTACTTACGATTTACGAAAGTACGTGCATTTTTATACGCATTGCAATGCGAAAGGGTCCTTCGAATCACCCGATGCTGCGACGAGGATCGTGAATGGTAACTTCGAGGCGACCGATTCTTCAATAATTCGAATTATTGCCGTCAAGATTTATCGCGACACGATTTAATGGGAATCGAAGATAGGTTTACCGGCTGCACGCGCACACTCCGATGTAATTAACGGCATTAACGAGGTGTGTCGCATAAATTTCCTCGCGCGCTATCCAATTAGCATGGCCTGCCAAAACTGTATGAATCCGGCGAACAATATTTTCCCTTTTCTGCCGATAACGAATTCAATTAAAGCGCACACACCGGCGAAAAAAAAACGCGGCTACATCGCGAACAGCCCTTTGCCAGCCGTTTACCGGACTCGCATTAGATCCCGATCGGCCGTGGATCACGTTCATAATCCGATTTAGCTCGGCGCGGTGCAGTATCGGCAACGTTCGTTGCGTCGATAGTGTCGTTTCGCGCAATTATGGCGGTCGGTGAACGTTTCGTTTAATCGAACGGAACGACGTTACGAGCAAACAAGTACTCCACGTTATCATAACGAACCATTGTTAGCCAGAGTCCGCCTCCGATCGATTAGATCTGCGCGAAGATAATTGCAGTTTTCGTTGTATTAATCCTTGAATGCATGAGTTTTTGTTTTGAATTTTAAAAAATCGTTTTCTATAGGAATGTAGTCATTGGTTACGTAAAAAATAAATTAAAAAATCTAGGTAATAAGATTGAGTATTTATTTTGAAAAAAAAAGTTGTATGTAGACTTTTGGCAACGATATGCGTTTATTACTAAAATTATTGTATAGTATTGATAAAGACTTCGTGAAATAAAATTTCGCGTACACTTAATATTATTTAGTGGGAAAATTATATTTATTTAATATTATATATTATTATATATATAATAATAATAATATTATTATAATATATATATAATAATAATAATATTATTATAATAATAATATTATAATATATATATAATAATAATAATAATAATATTATATATATAATAATAATAATAATAATAAATATTTATTAGTGGGAAAATTAACGAAACAACGGACATTTTCAACAGTAAATTATACCGATTTCATTGAAATTTTCAGCATGCACGTAAGTTACCGTGATCTACAAAATGCACTTTGCCGTGCCCCGTGAAAACCGCTCTGGGCGAACAAAAACAAGACAGGCGGTAACCGCGAAAGACGGGGGACATATTGGCGTAACCACGGCTCGTTTCTAGACAGCATGGAAAAAGGCGTAAAACAGCGAATGGCGGATGGAACCAATGAAACATCGCAACGGCAACGACCGAAACTAATTTCCTGTTTGCCCGATGCCGCCTCCTCTCTTTAATCTCCGACGCTCGATCGAAAAGCTGCAGCCCACTCGGACGTATTTACAATTTTTCCGGGCCGCGAATCTATCGTTCGACCCGACCCAGCCCGACGACCCGGACCACCGCCGTCCTACTCCGATCTCGTTCGATTTGAAAATGTCACAGATAATCGCGTTTTAACTAGGCGTACGTAACCGAGCAGCCTCGATTTTCTGGCACAGCGGGGCCATTTACACACGATTTCGTTGGTGATCAAACTGATTTTTCTCGCTTGAAGCGTCTAAAATGTATCTACCAAAAGTTATTCATTGTACTTCAATTGAGAAGAGAGATAATTATAAGCAGATAAAAGATTACTAATAAAATATTGAAAATATTATTTTTATCATGTTCACGGATTCAGAACGATCCTGTTTACTTATTTATGGCATTTTAACGTAGCGGGAGTAATTTTAAATATTTAGAAAGAAATATTATTGTTATTCGCATTGTGAAGAGGCTATATTATTATGAAGAAACACGTACAAGTAATAGGAAATAATAAAAAATAACTTCAAGATATCATGAGAAACTCGTGCGAAACTATTAAAAAGGTATTAAAAACTATGACGAAGTATTAGATGAATTGAAAATGGTAAAAGAGAAATTTTTCTAAATTAAAAACTATTCGAAACAGTTTTATACATTGGTTTAGTATAATAACTACATGATAATATAATATATCATTTAATTTTCCTTATTTTGTTTCATATATCACGGCACAAAAAATGATAGAAAATTCATATTGGCGCATCTTGGCAGTCGATTCTTTTTGTATCGTTAACAGAAACCTTCGCGATTTCCAGCGATGCAAAAGAGAACGATCAAGACTCGCTTGAAAGCATAACAATTTCTTTCATGGAAATTCTACGAATGCGAAATATCGCAATAGATGTACAGATCATCTTGAGACATCGATAATTTTGAATAAATAAACAATAAAAAGTGAATACTGCTGATAACTATAACGTATAATATAATGCTGCTGATAGATAATATGATATATGATATATGATAATATATATTATATTAGATATATTATATGATATATTATTATTATAATATAAGATATATTATATATGATATATTATTATTAGTATATAAGATATATTATATGATATATTATTATTATTATTATATAAGATATATTATATATGACATATTATTATTATAATATAAGATATATTATATATGATATATTATTATTAGTATATAAGATATATTATATGATATATTATTATTATTATATAAGATATATTATATATGACATATTATTATTATAATATAAGATATATTATATATGATATATTATTATTATTATATAAAATATACTATATATGATATATTATTATTATTATATAAGACATATTATATATGATAACATGATAACAATAATAACAATTATTTCCTTTCATTTCTTAAGCGGACAGAACTTTCCGGTAGACCTAACATAAAAATCGAGAGAGTGGACACAGAACTGACCTAATACAGCCGCCATCAAGGAGCGATCATCGATCGGGTATCTTAATTGGAAGATCGAACGGTACCGGTGTGTGTCCGATGTGCCGGTCACGAAACGCGAACGTTACAAGAACCACGCAGGTCCCTCTGTATCGATCGCGAACGAATCTACCGACTAGTTGTGCAAACTGATTACAAGCGTTAACGGGTCCCGCAGCTGGTTCTTGATACGCGGCGGTATGTCGTTCTGGGGAGCCATTTTGGCAGTACGTAGCTAATGATCGAGTTACCTCGGTCCGGGCCACCTCTATAATTATACCTCACTTTGTACCCAATATTCGCATTAACCGAACGCTGACAATGAAAAACGATCTGGCAATTATTTTCTCTCTATATACCTGTCGGGCCATGTCCCCTTTCCCCGTGTCACGTTGATCGTTTTATCGCGACGTTCGTTCCGTTCCGTTCTCGTCGTCGGCTCCTCTCACCACCCAACTACTGACCCTTCAGGTCATCGCTGTCCTACCAATTCTAACGTTATTGCTTCTGCGACGGTTCGAGAAACTCTTTCGACCAGGATAACCTGTTGTCCCGTCGACGCACAGCGGGCGCACAGGATCAAAAACCTGGGTCAAAATGCTAATCCTTAATCTATCCGAGATATTGGAATTTCGGCGAATTTTAAACGTACAATTTTATTATTCTTGCTAATACTACTGTGATCAAAAAGTAAGGTGAAATTGTCATTTAAAACTTCCGGGCATTAGGAAGGCAGGTAATTTTTTTTTCCTAGGTTGCTAGGACTGTCTGTAACATTTGCCAAGTGTCTGTTTGTCAAAAGGTTTAATTATCTCCGAGTTACACGTGTTTTTGTAAACGACCAAAAGTGAATTTTTCGATTTTTACAATGGGTGATTTTGTTGAGCAAAGAACTTGCATCAAATTTTGTTTGCGGAACGAATATTCTTGTGCGGACACGTTGAAAATGTTACGGAAGGCCTTTGGTGATCAAACTATGGCACAAAAAGACGTTTATAAGTGGTACAACGAGTTCAAAGCGGGCCGAGAACGCGTTGAAGACGAACCGCGCTCTGGACGACCATCAACGTCTACCGACGAGGGCCACGTCCAAAAAAATCGAAGATTTGGTGCTTGAAAATCGTCGACTGACAATGAGAGACCTCGCTGATAGTGTTGGAATATCATTTGGCTCAGTCCAAACCATTTTGAGGGATGTTTTGTGTCTCAAACGCGTCAAGTCTCGATTGGTGCCATGTCATACTGCATTGGTTCTTCGCGACTTTTTTGCCAAAAACTCGACTCATATCGTTCCGCAACCACCGTATTCGCCTGATTTGGCTCCGTGCGACTTCTGGTTATTCAGCAAACTCAAAAGGCCGATGCGGGGACGCCGTTTTGACACGATTGAGGAGATAAAAACCGAATCGAAGAAGGTCTTGAAGGCTATACCGGAAAAAGACTATTCCGACTGTTTCGAGGACTGGAAAAAGCGTCGGAAACAGTGCGTTTTATCGGACGGGGATTACTTTGAAGGGGATGAAATTGATTTGGAAGAATAAATAAAGAATTTACATTTTATAAACAAGTTCACTTGACTTTTTGATCACAAGTAGTAAGTGGCTTTCTTCTTGGAACGCAGAGAATTAGAACCGCGAACTTTCGCTGAGTGCTTGTATTTCCGAGATTTGAAGGTGACGTTCGCTTTTTTTTGTTCTAATCGAACTGTATATTTTTTATGTAAACCGATAGATAATGCACAATTAATTTCCTCCTGTTTCGAAAGACTTGGATAGGTTGATACCCAAAGGTTCGCAGACGAAAGTACATTCGCTTTGTTTTCATACCGACACGAATATTTCATCGTGAAAGATGTGGAAAGTACTCCTGGTCTGCTTATTGATTCAATACTTTATACCTGTAATAACCAAGAATGTACGGCGACCGCGAAGATAAACCAAAATATTAGCTTTTCGCTTATATTTCCAAACATTGCGAAGCAATGCAACGCTGGCAGCTTTGCAAGAGAACGAAGCTTTATGAATCGGAGACTTGACACAATTTGGCGATCCTACGTCCAAACCTGTATCTCAAATTGACTACCGCACTTTTTATACATATACAGAGTGTTCTATTCGAAGTAACGCGTTCGATTATTTTCTAAACTGTAGGTCGTTTCAATTCTTAACACCGTTCTTTCAACTCTTTGATATGAACGATAAAAGAAATATGTTTTAATTATAGGGATGTATGTATATATTATTCGCAAAATTTTGTAAGAAAACGTACAGGTTTAATACGTTCGGTTGTAACTATCGGATTTTCTAAAATAAAATAATAATAATAATAATATAATATAATAATAACAATAATAATATTATTATAATAATAATAATATAATATAATAATAATAATAAATATTAATAAAACTAAATAATATACAAAATTATCTTTAATAATAAAGTAAGGGTTAAATGTGGTTAAACATGTTGAATGTGAAAAAATAAGTGAACAATTACTAATAATAAAATGACAAATGAAAAGATGTGAAGTATGAAATCGATTTGAATTCGCTTTTATTAATATAAAATCCTCTTTAAATTCATTTTAATAATACAGTGCCGATACAAGGTAACGGTACAGTCTGCGTTAATTTCTGTCACGATAAAAGTCCGAAACATATTAGAATATACTTTGAATATTAGAATATAGAATTTGAATATTAGAATATACTTTGATATTAGAATATATTATATATATATATAGAATATACTTTGCCAGTTTTAAAAAATGATTTATTTTTAGAGGCGAAGAACTCAACTAGTGCTTGGTTGACGTCAGCTTCAGTTTTGAATTTTTTTTCCTGTAAAAAGTTTTGCAAAGAGAGAAACAAGCGATAATCGGAGGGTGCTAGGTCTGGGGAGCATGGTGGATGCGACAGAATTTCCCAGCCTAGCTCTGCGATTTTCCGACGAGTCGCCAAAGCAGCATGTGGTCTGGCATTATCATCGGTAGCCATGTTTTCACGATCGCGTCTCGCTTAATAATGACACGAGACATCTTTGTTTCAGTTTATTTAGGAGAGTACATGCGTGTAAATGCAACGATAAAGAGAGATAGTCATATATGTCTCGAATCAACATGTGCATACGGATTGAAACTTGAAGTGACACTATCGGACAGAACTTTCCGGTAGACCTCTAATACTATCATTATAACCGTAACGAGAGATCTATGAGCCCGCGATATTCGGAGAACGAATTACGATACCGGATGGCGAAACAAATTATCGGGAATTTCGTCGTGCAAATTGGAATGCCGATCGCGATTTCTTCGCTCGCTCTCGCGTATCGCGGTCGCGTTATCAAAGCGTTTAGATCACCGTGTCGGTCTTTCATCGTTCCAGCCGGCTCGTCTGCCACGTAATTTGTCGCGCGAAATATGACGGGATAAAAATGCGCTTCTCGGCGAACAACAAAGCGTGCGTGCGCGTCGTTAGCCTGGTACACGGCAACTTCATTCAGAAAATATCGCGGGGCACGCCGACAGGTTGACAAAGCATTGGTACGTGCTCGCTTATCGTTCGGCTGGCCCTCTCTCCGTTCTACGGCAGCGGGAGGCGCGAATTTATTGGATACGTACGATTTTCATCGAGGAACGCGTACATTTGCCCGTTACACGCGCGTCATTGCGGATGATCGACGTTTCTAGTTCGAACAACACGTCGAAAATTACGACGATGAACGCATCCGCGAACGCGTGAACGCGCAAATGCACCGGCCAAGCACAGTGGAACGGAACAGTGATTTTCTTGGACACCGTCGGCCAATATTTGTCATTCGAAATTTTCTACCGTAGCTTCGTTAAATCCGCGATACAAGCGATCGTAGCATAAAGCGCAAAGAAAATAACTTTACATTCGCATTTAGGTTTAATGCAAATGCGCTCGTGGTTTCCTCGTGACAAGTACACTCAAAAAGTACAGTCAAAAACAGCTATTCAATTATACAAGGTATCCCAAAAATGTGTCGCAATCCGGAATTGGCGGGTTCCTCGGATCATTTGAAGCAGCTTCTTCCTTTACGAAAATGTTCTCCGAGGCACCGTTAACGAGTTATTAACGAAAAACAGTGACCAATAAGAATCGAGTACGGCTGACGCGAGGCGGCCCAGCCAACCAGCGCGCGAAGCCCAGTTCCGCTCATTGGCTCGGTCGCCTCGCGCCAGCCGAGCTCGCCTCTCATTGGTCACTGTTTTTCGTTGATAACTCGTTAACGGTGCCTCGGAGAAAATTGTTGTAAAGGCAAAAGTTGCGTCGAATGACCCGAGGAACCCGCCACTTTCGGATTGCGAGACATTTTTGTTAGCCGGAAGTACGTAAGCATAAAACGAATGTTTAAACTCGATCTTCTTGAAAACTAAGCCCCAAATAAAACAAAAGTTATTTTATATTTTTTTCATGACTCCATTCAGGGACATCCTGTATAATAACGCAGTTCTTTTCGGGACATTTGACCAGCAATAATCGCAATCGGTACTACCGTGCGACACGTCGCGTCCGCCCGGATATTTTTCCCGATAGATTTCCCACGCGACGGCGAGTTCGTCGTCTACCGACGCGAAACGTAAACAAAAGGGAGCGCCGAAGGGAAATTGCTCCGGCGAAAACGTTGACGGTCGGAAGAAAAAGATTTGCCACGATAGAAAATTGTCACCGGGAAAATGGCAACGGACGATTGGAATTTTGCCGCATGCCAATATGCGGTATACGGAATATTTACGACAGAAATATTGACGTCAGCCGCTGGCCAAGAAAAGGAACTTCGTCGCGTATTTTCTTGACGTCGTTATGGTACCGTGTTCGTTCGCTTTGATTTCTTCTTTTCCTAGCGCACTTCGGAACGTGAGCAAGCAAGAGAATTCACGAGGATAAAAATCTTATCGAGACATTTTTCGTTTCATGCTTGTCTCCGTTGATTTTGCTTCCTAGATTTCGAATCAAGTATTTTTATAAAATACAAGAAATTTTCATTCACTGGGAGGGATTCATTCATTGGCGAGATGGCCCTAAATAGCATATAAGGTGTGGTTTATTTATACACACATTCATCGCGTGTGCGTTGCTCTAGATTCGGACGTGGAACTTATTCGGATAATAGAGAATTCTGACGGAGGACCGGATAATTAGAGGACCGGATAACAATCGACGTACAACTGTATTTCCATAAAGTTGGTGTCATCGTAAACATTAGCTTTACACATTGCTCGAATGCGTACGAACGTCGAGTAATTCACGGTAACAAAGTTCGCCGCGACTAGACGCAACATTCTGTACCAACAATTCCAAATACGACGTGACGAGCTATGAATGTTTCTGAAACTATTCACGTTTATGAACAAAATTTCGTTCCTTCAGAACGGATTCCGTCAGGAAATATTTATTTCACTACGTAGAATTTCAAACAGCTTCCGAGAGCGCTACGAAAATATGTATAAATATCTCTAGTTTAATTATAATTGTAATTAATGTTGAATAATATTCATATCGATATGTCGCCGACGTAAATTGATAATTTTACAAGGTAAATAGAATCTCAATTAAATGTAACCTATCACAGACTAGGTGAAAAAAGGGTGACGCCCTGAATCATGCGGGGTTAAATCTGTGCTTGCTAAGAAGAACGCCGCATGTCACATATGATTTTATTTTCAAGACTTTGTTTAATAATAAATAGATATTTTGTTTTCTGATAAATAGCTAAATCCTATTTTATACAACTTAGTTAAAATTTAGTTTTTAAATAATATATAATATATATTATATTAATTATATTATATAAATTATTATATATTAATATATAATATATATTACATATTATATTAATTATATTATATAAATTATTATATATTAATATATATTATATATATATATCTAAAAATCTATTTTAATATTATATATATATAGATTTAATAATAGATTATTATTATATATTAGATTTAATAATAGATTATAATAATAGATTTTTTTTCCTTACAGCCATCGAATTATACACTGAACATTATCCATCTGCAAATATACATACATATAATTGCAATAAAGATACACGTTAAAATGGCGTCTCATTGCTTTCGTAATACGGACAGACCTCGGTAAAACAAGCATCGATGTTTTAAAAACGAACGATTTATTATTAATAACAAAAGCATAGGAACTTGTCCGCTTCTAACTAACTGAACGTCGAAGCTTCCTTAAAAATCGCCGAGATCAAATCGACCCTACACGGTTCGCGGAAATTTAAATAGGTTGACGTCAATATTTCATCGATGGGTCGTTCGAAATTTCCGTGAAGCAACTTCCAAATCCTCTTCTCCGTAATTGGACGCGAGTCCACGGATACTCTAATTCAGCAGCAACTCTAGGCAGAATTTCTTCAGCAGTTCCAGTGCCGACGGGAATTAACACTGAAGCTACCATGCGCGGTCAAATGACCGTTTTTGAAATTTCGCTTAGAATTTCTCGTGTACAACGTTACTGTATCGCCATGTAGCTTATTGACTTTTCCTATAATATACGTACAACCTATTTTTCAATATTCACAACTTTCTTTATCGTTTACTTTCCGAAACAAATTTATAGCACGTCTAGTCTACCACGAACGGTCGTTTGACCATTCGAAAAATTCATGTTATTTACGACCATATTCTTCGGCAAGCGCACTCCTGAAATTGTTTTACGAGTCTACAATGTAATTGTGGATCTACATTGTAGACAAACGCGCGATTGGAACGAATGCATAGCGTTCTTTGTACGACAGTACGGTCTTGCGATCCGAACAGAGAGCATCAAAATTTCACAGTGTATAATAGAAATGATTACGTGGTATAAGCGATAGTTTCGACAAAGTCAACAGAGCCAACAATATTTTGTGGTACGATTTACAATTGTTTCTTTCTTTATTTCTGGTCTCAATGTTTTCGCCCCGTTCGATTTATATTTTTATATTTCAGTTTTTACTTTATCATTTGTATATTCGTCCCCAAAAATGTCGAGACATTCGAGGAACATCAATTTATTAGACAAAATAAATAATATCGACGAGGACTGTTCGGAAGACGACCAAGAAGTTTCCGATATTGATAATGATACAGCAGAAAATAATTGTGACTTATTCGACAGCGATACGGACGAAGAGAATATTTTGAATATACGAAGAGAACAAAAAGAAAGAGATTTATAGTTAGTTCCGAAAGTGAAAATGAGGAAGAGATTTTTATCGTAGCACCAGAAAAATATTTTGTTTGCTATCCAATTGGCTAAAAAATCTCCTTCTACATTAAGATACATATGTTTTTTCGAAGCGGTCATTTGACCGCTCATGGCAGAGGATTTGGTATACACGAAATGTCGGTAGGTTTAGTGTTAAATATAACCAGCCCGTGAAACGAGTGGCGCAGAGATCGATCAGTCACAATCCATTGGAAACGCTGTAATTTCGTCCGGTATTGCGTATCGAAGGTATTTCGCAGATGAACGCGCAGTATTGCGCTTGTTACGTAAGCTCAGCTTGCCAGCCGGGAATAGAAGAAAATGATCTGCCAAGTGTCGGCGAAATAAAGATCGAGCAAATATCGCTGATCAAAATATGCGGACGCGCCCGAACGCCGCGGAGACTTCGTTTCAAATGCGTACCCGGAGACCGGCCGATAGTATTTGCCAAAACGACCGTTCGCCTAATGAAAATAGAGCGTGTTAAGGCACGGCCCAAAGTTCAAAATTGGATTTCGAGGCGGAGCTTGCGTGGCCTCGCGATCCCACCCTTTTTCCAACTATTGCCAATGGAAAGATCTGCCAAATAATACTGGTATGTTCATGCGGCTATACGTCGCATCACATGACGGATCCCGAGTGCATGGACGCTAGGCGTTCATCGAGACGCTCGCTGATCGAAATGCTCGATCTAGTTAACACTTTGGCTTACGACAGATTTTTTTACGCATACATAGAATTATATTATACGTACAGAACGGGGCCGAGCATTGTGCAAATTGTTTCAAATCGATATTAATCTATCAGATCTAACGAACATTTTTGCTGAAAATTGCAATTGCTTAGAGCGACAAAATGAATACGAAACTTGTCATCTTTAACTTTTCTTTATCTAAGCCTAGATACAACATTCGAACAATGCGTTTTGTTCGTCTCGGTAACTCATACGCGTTCCGAAAATTTCGTTAAGTGCTTCTTTCATAATTTATCGCGATTTGTTGCTTCCATCGGAAGCATTACCGAAACTAGATAATTTTTCTACGAGTGCAGAGAAAGACATCGACCATTTTGTAATAATTCTATAAATACCTGGAATTGAAATAATCCGGAATGTATTCGTATAAACACATTCTTAGAAAATTACGTAAAAACGTGAACAGTCAACAATTATTCGCATTATTATTCGAATAACTTGACAGTCTCTCTTGGAATAATTTATTCGAATAAAGATTTGTGCGAACAATTTACGACGAATAAGAAGTAATCGTTGTTTGAATGAAATGTTCGACTGAAAAGACTTAATTCAAATGATTAACTGACTCGTTAATTAATGACTCGTCTTTCATCCAGGCTTAGATAAAGAAAAGTTAAAGATGACAAGTTTCGTATTCATTTTGTCGCTCTAAGCAATTGCAATTTTCAGCAAAAATTTTGTTAACCAGTGACTTGTACACGTCTCACTCTATATGCAGATACGTAAAGTTTGCAGCGAGTTCTCGATAGTGCGCGCGCGTTCGGATTCGATGGGAAAACCTGCAAAACTGAAATTCGCCGGCCTTTACGCGCGTTTCTGCGAGCGTGACACGAATCAAATGTGCCGACCGTTCACCGAACGAGCGATCGGACCGCGAGAAAGCAAACGAAATTCGCGGCCGCGCGCTTCGGTTGACTTCGAGAGCGAATCGGGGGGGGAACCAGTGGTGCCGATTATTTAATTATTGGGAGCAATACGCGAAGTGAGCAATTATCGGTAATTAGGTGCGATATGGACGCGTCTAGGAGAACCGATACTCGGAACACGATATTAACGGCGCGCACGGACAATCAGCGAACGGAACGTTGTTGCGTTCCCCCGACAAATCCGCTTTCCCGCGGATAAAGAAATACAGTTAACCTTTTAGGTACGGCCGAATTCTGCGCGAGGCTATTTTTCTGGACGGCAGAGTCTGATACTGTATATTCTGTCTGTATATACAGGGTGTCCCAAAAATGTCTCGCAATCCGAAAGTGGCGGGTTCCTCGGGCCATTTGAAGCAACTTTTTCCTTTACAAAAATGTTCTCCGAGGCACCGTTAACGAGTTATCAACGAAAAACAGTGACCAATGAGAGGCGAGCTCGGCTGGCGCGAGGCGACCGAGCCAATGAGCGGAACTGGGCTTCGCGCGCTGGTTGGCTGGGCCGCCTCGCGTCAGCCGTACTCGATTCTTATTGGTCACTGTTTTTCGTTGATAACTCGTTAACGGTGCCTCGGAGAACATTTTTGTAAAGGAAGAAGTTGCTTCAAATGATCCGAGGAACCTGCCATTTCCGGATTGCGAGACATTTTTGGGACGCCCTGTAGACTGTTGTAAATCGATGTGAAGACAAAAGAAGTGTGAAACAATGCATATGAAGACGATTATATAGTGACGTGTCGTTCTGAAAGATGACATCCGCGAAAGCCACTATAGTGGCGCGTCGTGCCTAAAAGGTTAAATTCTTCCTGATTTTTCTTCAGCTTGGGAACAGAAATGGACGATTTGGGAAGAGGAGATACGATTATTCGAGCCTTGCACCTTGTTTTTATAATTGTTAACAATCGGCAACTGTAGAAATGAACCGCGAAACTTGAACAATCGTATCTCCTCTTCTCAAATTGTGCACTTCTGTTTCTAAGCTGAAGGACAATTAGGGAGAATTTACTATATATACACCGCCCCATAATTTATAACTTGCGCAGTACTTTCTTCAGCCGAGTCTCTTTTCTACACGGTAAATTGTAACACTTACGAAAGGAGTCAATTTTTCTAAATCACTTGAATTAGCAAAGAAATTGGAAAGTTCGATAGAATTTATTGAAATGTTGCAGCCAGATCTAGGCAATTAAAAAGAAAAGGTTGATTGTTTTAAATCACAGTAGCGTCACAATGATATCGAAGAAAATTGACTTTCCGTTTCAGTAACGTTATTCTTTCGTTAAACTATGCGAAATAAATATATATTCCTAAAATTTAACGCTCGACTGACTTGGCCGTTTGACCCTTAATGTCGTCTGTCGTTTGTTTCAAACGAAAAAGTACGGTAAGATAATAATATGATAATAATAATAATAAAATATATATAATAATATATATAATATATATAATAATTAATATATATAACATATATATAATAATTAATATATATAATATATATAATAATAATAAATAATATGATAATAATAAGAAAAAAATTTTAGTTGAAAATGTTTGTTTTTTCATTCGAGTTAAACAAATCCACGTGGAGCGGAAACTCGTGAAAAAATTGAGGGGCAAACCATACTACGGGCCGTAGAAAAATCCTAAATGGTTTATTTTATTAACGAGGGTGCGGAATAATAAGTGAAATCTCGCGCGAATGAAAACGAAAGTTGATGAAGATGGAAATGCAATTTGAACAGCGCCACATGCTTCCGGATAACGTTGAATTTCATCGTGCCATGAACCGAGAATAGCAAATTAGTTAGTTGGCGAATAAAAACGGATGACGTGTGATTATGCATCTCCCGGGTACGTTGAAGTAAGTGGAAGTGATATTCAAATTCTCTCGGGTCAGGGTTCAAATTTATGCGTATTTCAAAAGGCAACTATGTTAGCATCAAGTTTGATCGACATCGAGAACTATTACGCGCAAGTATTCTTTCCACTTTATATGTAGAATTACTCGTTAAAATATTCCGACATGTTTGAAAAAGATATAACTTTTATCAAAATTAGACCAAATAACGTGAATATTATTCAGATGTTACAGAGATCTGTTAACTGGATAATGTATGAACAAATTGATGCGAAAATAATGAGAAGCTTGTATTTTTCAACTTTTTTACCTTAGCGTGGTTTAAAAATGTAGATCAACATGTACGGGGAAATTAATTAGAATTGAAAGAATTAACTCTAAAGTTAATTAGAATTATTGTAGAATTATTGTAGAAATTAATTATTTTCCATTACGACTATCAAGCGTCAAAATAATAATTTAAAGAACACATTCAACAATTTTATATGTAAAAACTATCCGTAAAACAATTTACGATATGTGAAGGTCATATCTAGGTCATGTCAAGGTTATGTCAAGGTTATGTCAAGGTGAACATATGAAATTTTTAAGATATGTCAAGGTTATTGATAATATTCTTCATATTCCTCTAACAAACATATCCCTTACTTCCTTTAACACGATTATTATTTATTAGAATAGCTTTGCGAATCATTCGTTGGACTGTGCTCGGACACGGAATTATTGACCTTGACATAACCTTGATATAACCTTGACATGACCTTGACATGATCTTGACATAACCTTTACATAACCTTGACAAAACCTTGACATAACCTTGATGTCAAGGTTATATGTGAAGGTCATATTTAGGTCATATCAAGGTTATGTCAAGGTTATGTCAAGGTGAACATATGAAATTTTTAAGATATGTCAAGGTTATTGATAATATTCTTCATATTCCTCTAACAAACATATCCCTTACTTCCTTTAACACGATTATTATTTATTAGATTAGCTTTGCGAATCATTCGTGCTCGGACACGGAATTATTGACCTTGACATAACCTTGATATAACCTTGACATGACCTTGACATGATCTTGACATAACCTTTATATAACCTTGACATGATCTTGACATAACCTTTATATAACCTTGACAAAACCTTGATATAACCTTGATGTCAAGGTTATATGTGAAGGTCATATTTAGGTCATGTCAAGGTTATGTCAAGGTTATGTCAAGGCGAACATATGAAATTTTTAAGATATGTCAAGGTGATTGATAATATTCTTCATATTCCTCTAACAATCATATCTCTTACTTCCTTTAACACGATTATTATTTATTAAATTAGCTTTGCGAATCATTCGTTGGACTGTGTTCGGACACGGAATTATTTAAATTAAAATATCATTTACGTACTTCGTTAATCTTCGCTGTACACCTTGCTTAAAAATTTCACATGTTACACACAAGGTGTGTCATGCACACCAGAAAATTAAAACGGCCCTCACGGTTAAATTACTCACTATTTCGGGTCCGAAAAATTAGTAAATATTCTTCGGACGTTCTAAAGTAAAGGCGAACAGCGTTTTTCTTAAAAATATCACTGTTACGTAGTAAAAAGAAATCCGTAAAATTCTCGCTTCGTGATTTGTTCGATACTTCGAACGCGGCTCGAGTCCGTCCCCCGACCATCTGTCAAAGCCTCGTGCTGCGGGCTCTCGAACTTCGCGCCGTCACCTCTCATTGGTCAGCGTTTTCCGTTAATAACTCGTAAACAAAGCCGCAGATCGCATTTTCGCAAAGGAAAAAGTTGCTTCAAATGACCTCAGCTACCCCTCATTTTCGGCTGTTAGAATAATTGTGGAACACCCTGTATATACGACAAAACCTATTCAACATCCTTTCATTTTATTATAAAACTCATACAAACGAATATGTAACAAACTATAGTTTATAAATAATTTCGAAACTAGCCTATTTTATTTCCAAATAAATCTGTCTTTTCATTGCAAATATTTCATGGTTTAAACGGACACTGGATCTTTCTGCAAATTCATGTTTCGCAAAGTGTTCTGCTTTCGTTAAAAGTTCCTTAAAGTGCTCCGCTCTCTCGAAGCATTAACACGTTCCGTGCCGAGCTTCTTTTACTCGAATCTTCACACTTTGATATTTTACTAAAACTTGATGTATTACGTGCAATTATTAGTTCTCGTACACATAACAACGTAACAAAAACTTATCAACGCCCATTCTTGCGGTGGAAATTGATTCTTCGGTTCTAAATTTCTTGTAAACAATTTGTTCAGTTCACTAAGTAAACATGCAAGCGTGTACCATCGATGGTACACGTGGCACGGAACGTGTTAATGTTGTTGTTAGACTATACCGTGCACGTATAACCGTTCGCAGAAAACGGTATTATTAACAGAAATATTCGCGGACATTCGAACGTTCGGGGGGTGGAATTGAAAGATCTAAAAGCTGCTAAAAGATCGGTTGAACGAACGTAGGGAAAGGTAATTTCTAGAGAACTATGTTAATTGACGGAACAAACAACGATCCTTTTCGCCGATGGGTAACTAAATATGGACATCAATTGAAAAACCGATCGACCGGTTCTCGACATGCGCTGAAACAAGATCTCACTCGTTAGACGAGAAAGAGCTTTCACGCGCGGCTCGCTATACGAATCACCCTTTTTTCTCCTTTCTTTCAAACGACACGGAAGGCCTCGTCGCCTCGGGCCTAACGTTAATGCGCATGATTTTCTTTTCATTCCCTCTGAGGCCACGCCGTCGCTGTGTTTGCTTTGCGATCTTTTCCACGATAGCGCCAAGAGCGCAAGAACAGAGCAGCGTGAAAATTCTTTACAACCCTCCAGTGTTCCCAGTAGCATTGATGCCAGAAGCGAAAAAATATTAGGTCTACCGGAAAGTGCTGCCCGTTTTTTAATTGAAATATAACACAATTTTCGTACATTTAATCATATTTATCGTAGAATATACTTTCATATATATATTAGAATATACTTTGAATATTAGAATATTGAATTTGAATATTAGAATATAGAATTTGAATATTAGAATATACATTGAATATTAGAATATACTTTGAATATTAGAATATTGAATTTGAATATTAGAATATAGAATTTGAATATTAGAATATACATTGAATATTAGAATATACTTTGAATATTAGAATATTGAATTTGAATATTAGAATATAGAATTTGAATATTAGAATATTTGAATATTAGAATATAGAATTTGAATATTAGAATATAGAATTTGAATATTAGAATATACTTTGAATATTAGAATATAGAATTTGAATATTAGAATATACTTTGAATATTAGAATATAGAATTTGAATATTAGAATATAGAATTTGAATATTAGAATATTTGAATATTAGAATATTTGAGTATTAGAATATAGAATTTGAATATTAGAATATTTGAATATTAGAATATAGAATTTGAATATTAGAATATAGAATTTGAATATTAGAATATAGAATTTGAATATTAGAATATACTTTGAATATTAGAATATAGAATTTGAATATTAGAATATAGAATTTGAATATTAGAATATTTGAATATTAGAATATTTGAGTATTAGAATATAGAATTTGAATATTAGAATATTTGAATATTAGAATATAGAATTTGAATATTAGAATATACTTTAAATATTAGAATATAGAATTTGAATATTAGAATATACTTTGATATTAGAATATATTATATATATGTAGGATTCGAAATTTACTGATCTGCGTTGTTTCTACAGTTCAACCTGAACAGCGGACTTTTTATGTTCACGTTGAACACGATTGTTTACACTTCACAATTCAGGCAATACAACAATTAATTATGTAAAGGTACAGTAGTATTGATATTGCAGATTAACTGTAACAATTAGGAAAATATGCCCTAAAAATATTTGTGAAAGTATTGGAAATAGTTAATTACTGGGAATTGTTACTATTGCTAGTGTAAGATAATATATTTGGCACTTTGGGAACACAATTTCGAGGTAACGCGGAAAGAATTACAGTAATTTCTCCCTAATTCGTGCTCGGATTCCGCACAAAAATGGACAATTTGGGAAGAGGAGATACGATTATTCGAGCCTTTCGGCACGTTTTTATAATTACCGATTGTCAACAACTATGAAATCGAAACGCAAAGCTCGAATAATCGTATCTCCTGTTCTCAAATTGTTCATTTTTGTGCGCAATCTCGGTGCGAATTAGGGAGAAATTACTCTGTACCCTAATTTTTATTGGTTCTGGGTTTCTTTTGACACGGTTTCGATGCTACACGAAACGAGTTATATATTACAGTTATTTATATTGTGCTAATGAAGATCATTAATTGATACAGCATTTTCTTAAGACATAGGTACTAGAAATAATTATTTGAAATAGTACTTCATGCGTCTAAGTTTCTGTTAATTATTTAAAATTCTATTTATCACGATAAATATTTATGAGAGAAAAGAAATAGAAAAATACAAACACGTAATCTTTTGAATCAATCAACAACGATACGAACAAAACAAAAATATTCAGGAAAATAAGAAAAAAAAAATTATCATCGATAAATGACGAAAAAAAAGTGCATCTGCATTATTGAGATGCATCCTAGGCACTTACGAGAATAACCAAAATCGCAGAAAAATGGGCACCGTCGTACCAAACAATTTTTTACCCGATACCAATCGCGTGACTCACCCTGTATGCATTGACTTTCCGACCCTTTCTAAAGGTTAAACAACAGCAGGAAATTCGACAAACTGGTCTGGTCCCGTATTGAATGGACAAGCCGGTGAAAATGTTGAACTCGGACGCGAAGGGTGCGCCAACGTGTTGCGTTTCGAGGGTGGGTAGAGACTTTTTCCGGTGTATTATTTTGAATCCGCTAATTAGACGTCGGATGAAATATTGGGAAGAATGTCGTCGGCGGGCGGCGGGCTCGGCACCGGCGCGCCAAGTAATTGGAAGAATATGTAACGAGCACGTAAAATGAATGAAACGAGCGAATTTCCTCGGTTTTATATGGTGGCGTAAGTACAAGGGCCCGGTTACGTAAGGGAAACGTGAATTTAGAACGTTTCCATTATTTGCGGAAGCATTTCTCCGCGGGTTCTCTTTCTCATGAATATTAACGATGAAACCCGGCTGGCTTATTTTTTCCTTCTTCACGCGCTATTCCCTCTTTCTTGCATTCTTTATGCTCACCCTTTCATTCCGGGCCAGGTCCATTCCTCGGTCTATTATAATGAGTCGAAGTTCGGCTTCGCGCATTCATGCGGGCGAGCGCCACGCTCCCCGAACAGAGCGAATATCTAGACGGTGCCTAGCAGCAAAAAGAAGAATAGGTTTTGCAATGGACTCACCTTTGCGAAGTCGATTTTCAGTGTGCAGCAGCCGGAGTATATGTCCGCCCCTTGAAGTGTCTCCTTCGCTCTCGTCGCCGATTCCACCGAGTCAAACGTGGATTTCGGAGGGCTAAGTTAAGAATGTATAGAGACTGTACACTTCGCGGGCTTACTGGAAGACAAAAATCATCTAGGGGGATCTACTCGCGGATCTACTAACACGAAAGAGGATTTCCATCGGTTTAGCGCGCACCATTCGTGACAGGGAAATACGAGATCCGTTTCCGCAAGAAAACAAGTTTCGGATTTTTCTTGCTTTCTCTGTGCTACACAATTTGTTTCGTTAACAGCTGCGTATTATTTGAACAAACGATCCTTTGTCATTGTGGGAATCAGTAGAAAACAGGCAGATGTCGCGCGTGAATCAATTTTGATTTTTTTTGCTTTATTAGTTCTCTTTTTATAGTCTTTAATTCGTCAATAATTTGTCATTCGGTGACATTATATGAAAACTCTTACTAACTGCCGTTAGTAACATGTAATACAAGCAATAAAACGTGTACACAGGGTGTTCCAAAAATGTTTCGCGATCCGAAAGTAGGGGATTCCTGAGGTGATTCGAAGCAACTTTTTCCTTAGCGAAAATGTGATCCGCGGCTTCGTTTACGAGTTATTCACGAAAAACAGTGACCAATCAGAGGCGAGATCATTTGGCGCGAGACGGCCGAGCCAATGAGCGGCACTGGGCTCCGTTGGCTGGGCCGCCGCGCGCCAGCCGAGCTCGCCCATTGGTCACTGTTTTTCGTTAATAACTCGTAAACGACGCCTCGGAGACAATTTTCATAAAGGAAAAAATTGCTTCAAATGACCCGAGGAATTCGCCATTTTCGGATTGCGAGACATTGTATATATAAAATTAGGTGTATATATAAAATTAGACCTGTAGAGCTGTAGACCTGTATATATAAAATTAGTTGCACTTTCTTCACACTAAGCTTGACGTATTGGGTCTCAAAATACGATTCTCTCGTATTACATTTTTGCCACTGTTGTGTGTGTAATTGTATGTGTGTGTGTATATACCATATATCGGTGAATGCATGCTATCAATGAAACTTGAAAACTGTCGATGAATTCGTGTCGACGAAAACATAGTCGGTGAAGCGATCGTCGATGATCTCAAAATAATCCGTTAAAATACGATTCTACTGTTTATCGGAAATATTCTGTCAAAATTCAATAACATTTTGTTTGAACGCAGATTTTATGCATTTATGGTAGAAAGGGATCGTGAAATACAATATCATTGAAAATATCTGAAGAATTTGGCAACGTTGTTACATTATTTCCAACTTTTTAGATCTATTAAAAGAAGAAACACATTTTTATTTAACTCCGGTTTCTTATAACTTTTGCAAGTCGCAGTCTAATAATAACAATGTAACACGGAATACGATACAGTGACAGTATTGAATCCGCAGAATGTGTCATTCAACTCTTTCACCTCAATTTTTCCTGTAAAATACATGTTGCATAAAAAAAATGTTTCGAACAAAAATCGTTCGTATATATATATTTTCCTGTTTTTATCAATACGAGAATTACCTTCAATATTTTAGTCTATTAAATACCGAATAGAAAATTATTAAGACGCAAGTGTGAAGAAATTAATGTTTATCGAGGTATTCTTTAGTTGATTTAAAAATGCAAAATACGTTGAAAATATTGTTCATTACAAGCAATGCAAGAATGCAGGCGATTAAGCGACGTGAATGATGCGTGTGTAAATGTTTAATAATAATAACTTTGTCAAGTAACCCACATATTTTGATGAAAAAAAGAAAACAGCAAAAAAATAAATATTGCTCTTATACAGGGTGTCCCACAATTATTTTAACAGCCGAAAATGAGGGGTAGCTGAGGTCATTTGAAGTAACTTTTTCCTTTGCGAAAATGCAATCCGCGGCTTTGTTTACGAGTTATTAACGAAAAACACTGGCCAATGAGAGGTGACGGTGCGAGAGAGAGAGTCCGCGAGAGAGTACGCAGCACGAGGCTTTGACAGATGGTCGGGACGGACTCGAGCCACGTTCGAAGTATTGAACAAATCACGAAGCGAGAACTTTCCGGATTTTTTTTTTACTACGTGACAGTGATATTTTGAAGAAAAACGCTGTTCACCTTTACTTTAGAATGTCTGAAGAATATTTACTAATTTTTCGGACCCGAAATAATAAGTAATTTAACCGTGACGGCCGTTTTAATTTTCTAGTGTGCATGACACCTCGTGTGTAACATATGAAATTTTTAAGCAAGGTGTACAGTGAAGATTAACAAAGTACGTTAATGATATTTTACGTTAATGGTATTTTATTTAAATAATTCCGTGTCCGAACATAGTTCAACGAATGATTCGCAAAGCTAATTTAATAAATAATAATCGTGTTAAAGGACGTAAGGGATATGTTTGTTAGAGAAATATGAAGAATATTATCAACAAGAAACTCACCCATTTAGTTGTAAAATCCACTTCATGCACGGAAATGTGTGCAGGAGGATAGTGCATTGACCTCGTACAATGTATGATGAACTGCACAGCTGATCTGTATCCGACGGCGACGAACAGAAGGATATCTCCAGGCTGGCAATTTCAACGTTTACTTTCACTGCATTATCACTAAACACTGATCACTTATCAATAATATTTGTGGACCAACTTTCCTGGGTTAATATGTATGGCCCTGAAAAGAGCCGATTGTTTTATGCGACGCGTTCGAAGTTCATATCGTTAAGAACACATACCGCGTTGACGGGATAAACTGCGGAAGACTAGCACGATGGCTGACAATGTTCGCGTTCGATGGAAAACAGTTGAAATTCGCTCGTAGGAGAACGAAACACAGTCGGCCATCGTGCCAGTCTTCTGCAGTTCATCTCGACAACGCGGTACATACGTGTCGTTAACAGTGAGACCTTCGAACGCGTCGCATAAAAAAATCGGCTCTTTTCAGAGCTATACATATTAACCCAGGAAAGTTGGTCCATAAATATTATTGATAAGTGATCAGTGTTTAGTGATAATGCAGTGAAAGTAAACGTTGAAATTGCCTGCCTGGAGATATCCTTCTGTTCGTCGCCGTCGGATACAGATCAGCTGTGCAGTTCATCATACATTGTACGAGGTCAATGCACTATCCTCCTGCACACATTTCCGTGCATGAAGTGGATTTTACAACTAAATGGGTGAGTTTCTTGTTGATAATATTCTTCATATTTCTCTAACAAACATATCCCTTACGTCCTTTAACACGATTATTATTTATTAAATTAGCTTTGCGAATCATTCGTTGAACTATGTTCGGACACGGAATTATTTAAATAAAATACCATTAACGTAAAATATCATTAACGTACTTTGTTAATCTTCACTGTACACCTTGCTTAAAAATTTCATATGTTACACACGAGGTGTCATGCACACTAGAAAATTAAAACGGCCGTCACGGTTAAATTACTTATTATTTCGGGTCCGAAAAATTAGTAAATATTCTTCAGACATTCTAAAGTAAAGGTGAACAGCGTTTTTCTTCAAAATATCACTGTCACGTAGTAAAAAAAAAATCCGGAAAGTTCTCGCTTCGTGATTTGTTCAATACTTCGAACGTGGCTCGAGTCCGTCCCGACCATCTGTCAAAGCCTCGTGCTGCGTACTCTCTCGCGGACTCTCTCTCTCGCACCGTCACCTCTCATTGGCCAGTGTTTTTCGTTAATAACTCGTAAACAAAGCCGCGGATTGCATTTTCGCAAAGGAAAAAGTTACTTCAAATGACCTCAGCTACCCCTCATTTTCGGCTGTTAAAATAATTGTGGGACACCCTGTATAATTAAATATTGCCTCTTCTTTATACCAAATAAAACGTTCGTTCGATACATTTTTTTACTCAATAAGTAATTTTCAAGGGAAATGAGAAGGTGCAAGCGTTAAATGACTCACCCTGTATATTTGGATATTGCTCGAACGTTTCACAAGTGTTCTGGACGTAACGAAAATGTCAGTCTCAGTCTGGTTTCTATTACTATTATCGTCAGACTTATCCCCTCAAATTTCGAAAATACACTTTACCGCACGCTTGCCAGTGGGAGAGCATTCTCCATGATCACCGATGGACGACGTATGCGAGTATTTTTAAAACAAAACCTCCGGCTTAACCCCCTCCTCATGCGTGTTCACAGATGAATGGAGTCGAAGACAGATGACATTGGTTAAGTTTACAAACATCTGTCGACGCTCATAAATTTCACAGCACGATCCTAGATCGCCCGACACGTCGACGGAAAATACTACGAATATAATAGATGATTAATCAGCGAGTTTCCATCGTGAATAAAACACCACTCTGTTCTGTATGTCCGAAGTAATTTATCTTCTATCCTGCCTCTATATTCTTTTCTCTTAAACTCCCTTTTCTTTTTTTTTTTAAGAAGCATCAATTATAATGTTGCCTCAATTACGACGGTCTTTACATCTTTGTGAATTTTTGAATTCTGCAGATTTTATTTTTCCAATTTCACTAGCACTTTTAACACCGACTGTCTCGTCTCTGATTTGAAAATTAATGTTTGCGTTGCTGCGTCGGCGTAAGTGTATCAATTACTATAATGTTGCATCAATTACGATGGTCCTTACATCTTTGTGAATTTTTGAATTCTGCATATTTTATTTTTCCAATTTTACTAGCACTTTTAACACTGACTATCTCGTCTCTGATTTGAAAATTAATGTTTGCGTTGCTGCGTCGGCGTAAGTGTATCAATTACTATAATGTTGCATCAATTACGATGGTCTTTACATCTTTGTGAATTTTTGAATTCTGCAGATTTTATTTTTCCAATTTTACTAGCACTTTTAACACCGACTATCTCGTCTCTGATTTGAAAATTAATGTTTGCGTTGCTGCGTCGGCGTAAGTGTATCAATTACTATAATGTTGCATCAATTACGATGGTCTTTACATCTTTGTGAATTTTTGAAGTCTGGAGATTTTATTTTTCCAATTTCACTAGCACTTTTAACACCGACTGTCTCGTCTCTGATTTGAAAATTAATGTTTGCGTTGCTGCGTCGGCGTAAGTGTATCAATTACTATAATGTTGCATCAATTACGATGGTCTTTACATCTTTGTGAATTTTTGAAGTCTGGAGATTTTATTTTTCCAATTTTACTAGCACTTTTAACATTGACTATCTCGTCTCTGATTTGAAAATTAATGTTTGCGTTGCTGCGTCGGCGTAAGTGTATCAATTACTATAATGTTGCATCAATTACGATGGTCTTTACATCTTTGTGAATTTTTGAAGTCTGGAGATTTTATTTTTCCAATTTCACTAGCACTTTTAACACCGACTGTCTCGTCTCTGATTTGAAAATTAATGTTTGCGTTGCTGCGTCGGCGTAAGTGTATCAATTACTATAATGTTGCATCAATTACGATGGTCTTTACATCTTTGTGAATTTTTGAAGTCTGGAGATTTTATTTTTCCAATTTCACTAGCACTTTTAACACCGACTGTCTCGTCTCTGATTTGAAAATTAATGTTTGCGTTGCTGCGTCGGCGTAAGTGTATCAATTACTATAATGTTGCATCAATTACGATGGTCTTTACATCTTTGTGAATTTTTGAAGTCTGGAGATTTTATTTTTCCAATTTTACTAGCACTTTTAACATTGACTATCTCGTCTCTGATTTGAAAATTAATGTTTGCGTTGCTGCGTCGGCGTAAGTGTATCAATTACTATAATGTTGCATCAATTACGATGGTCTTTACATCTTTGTGAATTTTTGAAGTCTGGAGATTTTATTTTTCCAATTTCACTAGCACTTTTAACACCGACTGTCTCGTCTCTGATTTGAAAATTAATGTTTGCGTTGCTGCGTCGGCGTAAGTGTATCAATTACTATAATGTTGCATCAATTACGATGGTCCTTACATCTTTGTGAATTTTTGAAGTCTGGAGATTTTATTTTTCCAATTTTACTAGCACTTTTAACATTGACTATCTCGTCTCTGATTTGAAAATAAATGTTTGCGTTGCAGTGTATCAATTACTGTGCCCGTTAAAACGACGTCCGGAGTTTTCAACAAACTAAATAATTCGTTCTACCTATTATCATCGCTTTTTGAAACATTTAAATTATACGTTGATGACCTTCGTATAAGTATGAATTCTTTCGCAAGTGAAGTAGACATGTAAACAACGCGAAATATTTAACGAACATATACATAATAGTTTTTTAGGTTTTACTAGTTAGTTTTTTTATTGGTTTAGGTTTTATTAATTAGTTTTTTAGTTTTTTACGCTGATCTAGTTGATGTGTTACAATTACCACGATCAGTACCATGTAAATAATTCTATAACGACTATATAAAAATATGAAATATTTCCTATTAAATTATTCAGCATAATTTATTATTTATGTTTCAATATTTACGATATTACTCAGAAAAGGAAAGAAAATCACGCGTAGTTTACACACGTTTCACGAACCAAGAAAGTAAGTTTATATGTAACACGTGGTTACATACCACGTGTAACCAGGGGGAACACAGTAATTCACACACTTAAATAATCTTTCGAATTTGTTTGGCTTCCGTAAAACGTAAGAACATCGGAAAAATAGTTGATGTCGTGCAACTTCACTTTTCAACTTCAATTTGACTAAATAAAGCGTTAAGTGGAGAAAAAGGAAATTCTTGAAAGATTTCACACTGTTTACAAACTGCGGATCTTTCTATATAACAAAGCTTCCGTGTCGCAATTCATAAATCACAATCTCTAAATATAACGTCTATAACTCGTGCGGGGAAACTTCTCGGAACAAAGTACCACAATTTCAAAGGGCACGTCTAAATATAGAGCGAACCTTGTTTCAAGGTAATTACTTTTTCAAATGAGAGTTTGTTATGGTCGTTGTCGTGTAAAATAAACCGTAAATTCAACGACTACAGGAACGTACCATTTTGATCGTCCGGTCTCGAAATATTTGTTATTATTTATATACTATTATTTATTATAATATATATATATATAATAATTATATATAATAATAATTATTATAATAAATAAATATATATATTATTTATATACTATTATTTATTATAATATATATATATATATATATATATATATATATATATTATTTATATAGATTTATACACGTGCTGATGTATAAATCTGTACTCAGCCACAATTATTATGATACGGGTTATCAAGAGTGACAAGCGAAAGTATGCAAGTACATATGTAATTAAAACTTGACAAATTTGAAGCGATTATACTGCGTTAATTCTTACAAGAAATAATAAATTTGGCAGTGAACCTAAAAACCGCAGAACCTGTCGTTAACCAGCCGACGCGACATTAAACCCAAAGAAAAGAACAGATAACGGATATGATTTCAATTTATATAAAAAAGTAACAATATTTTGAACAATGCGCTTACGAAAGCAAGGATTGTAAAATTGTTTAAATCAATCAGAATCTAACTTGCAGAATTTGTATCTTCGAAAGGAGTAACTAAAATATAAATATTGTTGAACGACGTGTTTAAAAAATGTATAACGAATTAATGGCAGTAAAAATATTTAAAAAAAATAACACATATGTGCTCAATGGAAACAATCGAACAATTTGTAAATATAAATATATACATATATACAGGGTGTTACGCCTCACTGAGAACAGTGAAATATCTCGGAATAGATCGAAGCTACGTAAACAATGTTTATACAAAAGATGTTCAGTACAAACAGATGTTTTAGATAGTATCGATCATTTTTTGTCATTGACATAACGGTGAATGATATTTTAAGGTCAAGTTGATTTTTTCAAACGAGACCCTACATTTTTTCTATTATTGTATTATTTCTTTTTATCTTTAAGATTGAAAAAAAACTTATGCGTTTACAATTAATTTCCCTATCTTGTGTATCACATTTTATTTCTAACTTGCAATAAAGATACAAAGAGAATTCGAATCAGCGTTCGAACTCAATTACGGAATATATTCAGAGAAATTATTTGCATTAATTCCGATATCATAACCGTTTTAGAACTGTATTTATAAAATGTTCGCTAATATTTATATCATCAGGCATTGATCTGCATTGAAGCTATTCACGTATAAACAAATAAATCTCCATGAACAAACGAACATCCGCAGGCTGTTTTCATTCTCCCAAATTGATCCTCAGCTTGGAAACAGAAATGTACGATTTGATTGATCAGCATTAACTGATCGACCCTCTTCCTGATTACGTACTCCATGAACCTACTAATGTACGCCCAGATAGTCTAACGCTGTCAAACACCTTAGCTGGTGTAATTTACACCCGAGATAACCAAGGTGAAAGATCTCGTATCTCTGTGACGCGGTATCGTCGGACCCCAAGATCCGGTTATAAATCCTCATCGCGCTGTAACAGTGGCGCGTGACCGACAAACTTTCGCGGCGAGTCATTCCCAAAGATATGTGTCACCATGGAAATCCTCTCGAGCTTTAAGCTCATCTATCGTGCCGGCAGCGCGGGGCCGGTGTATCTCCTCGCGATCCATATACGTAAAACGCGATCCACCGAGTGGACACCGACGGTTCTATTGCAAAGGATATTCCACCATGGCCTGTACGCCGTTTTTCTTGAAGATAACGATACGCCGAACTTGTCCGCTGGGCGCGCTGATCGTGTGTAATACTTCCTGCAACAAAAAGTGAGAGAAACTGTTTCAGAGAACTGGTCGGGCAGTGCTGGATGATTCTGATAAATAAAGAAATCAATGTACAAAGATTGAACAGCTTCGTGGGTCGTATGGAGGGACAGACGTTGACCTTTGAGTACCTAAGAGTTACTCTTACTTTGGTCATTTACGTTCTAAATATGTTTAACCCTTTGCACTCGAAGCTATTTCAACTGAAAATATAAGATCATTTTTCTGACTCACGGTATTTCTATTTTATACGAGAAGATGCAGTTTTTATGCATATATGAAAATTGACTCTCTTGGGACTCGCGCAACAGTTACACTCTTAACAATTTTTCAGATGTAAGCAAATGTTTTTCTTTTTTTTCAAATGTAAAGTCCGACATTTTTGTACGCGCTCGAACTAATCAATGTAACTTTGAAATCAGTGCACGCAACATTTACATATAAATTAACAATGAATTTATCATTTTGGGAAAGAAGAATTTACTCTGATAGCCAGTTAGCTGTTGCGATCGCTTTGGAGAGTGTGCAAGTTACCATAATTGTACTGTATATATTTGATTTCTTCATATTTTGTTTACACCTTTAACAAATATATAATTTAATAAAGAATGTCGAAGTATATATATCCTATCTTAATCAGTTAGCTGAAATTTTGTCTTACGACGAGCATACTGGTCGAAAACAGCTTACTGATTGGAGCACTATGCCAGTTAGCTGTTGCGATCGCTTTGGAAAGTGTGCAAGTTACCATAATTGTACTGTATATATTTGATATCTTCATATTTTGTTTACACCTTTATCAAATATATAATCTAATAAGGAATGTCAAAGTATGTATTCTTTTTAATCAGTTAGCTGACATATTGTCTTGCGACGAGCATATTCGTCGAGAACAGCTTACTGATTGGAGCACTATGCCAGTTAGCTGTTGCGATCGCTTTGGAAAGTGTGCAAGTTACCGTAATTGTACTGTATATATTTGATTTCTTCATATTTTGTTTACACCTTTAACAAATATATAATTTCATCAAGAATGTCAAAGTATATATATCCTATCTTAATCAGTTAGCCGACATTTCGTCTTACGACAAGTATACTCATCGAGAACAGCTTACTGATTGGAGCACTATGCCAGTTAGCTGTTGCGATCGCTTTGGAAAGTGTGCAAGTTACCATAATCGTACTGTATATATTTGATTTCTTCATATTTTGTTTACACCTTTATCAAATATATAATTTCATCAAGAATGTCAAAGCATATATATCCTATCTTAATCAGTTAGCTGAAATTTCGTCTTACGACAAGTATACTCGTCGAGAACAGCTTACTGATTGGAGCACCATGCCGCATAACCCCGTTGATTACGCGGGAGAAACAACAAAAGAAGAAACGACAATGCAACGAAATATTCAGCGAGTCATGAAATCCTGGACATCGCGCGTATGGACTTATTAAATGAAGAATTATAGCAGCACCGTGGTGATAAATCTTCGAACGGCGCGCCGCCGAAGCTAAAAGCCCATTGCGGCGCTGTGTTTCGAACGTTTACACCCGCGGCCGAGGGAAATATAATAAGATCGCGAAGAATAATAAAATAGTGGACGACGTCGGCACGTTTCATCTAAAAGTAGCCAGCAGCCCGTGAAATATCTCCTCGCAGCGTGTATCACCCATTCGAATCCTCGACATTTTCGTACACATCTTATTCCGCGCGCATACAGAATGCGATTCTAAGAAGCTTTGCGCGCGTCCGGTAGTTGCGAGAGCCGCGTTTCCTCGAGGCTCGTATATCTTTCCGGAACGGTCAGTAAATTTATCGTCCCATTTCCGGATTCACGAAATTTCAATGCACCGTGAAAAAGAGTATCTCTGCACTTGAGCGAACAAATATCCACGAATTTATAGCCGACGGCTGTCCGTGTCTCTCGCGCGCGTTAACGAGGAAAGCCCGCTCTGTGTGTGCCTGTACAATCTGTGCCTCGAAGAATCATTTCCAAAAGCTCTTCGCACCCTCGGAGATAATGGAACTCTCGATCGGCTCTGGTCAACGCCTGGTCGCGACCAAATCGTAAAACCGTTGTTTACCGAGTTGGTTGAACGTCCGAGGAATCATGCGGTCAACCTTCTTTTTCTGATTTATGCATTCATAAAACTCTGCGATTTATCGGAAAGTTATAATTCCGATGGCATGCGTTCCTTTGTCGACGCGTCCACTTATCCGTAATTTTCAACTTATTTCCAGAAATTGCATAAATTTTCGTTATACAGGAGTTTTATAGCTAAATATATGGTATACCTATAAAATGGTTTCAATTATGCATCACAAATATTTTTGTAGTTATTAATATCTCAGAATAATCAACGATATATTTTGTTATATTTATATTTTTTTAGTTAAAGTTGAATGCCTGAAGAATTATGTATCAACCTTCTTTTTCTGATTTAAGCATCCATAAAGCTCTGCGATTTATCGGAAAGTTACAAGTTCCGACGACACGCGTTCCTTTCTCGACGCGTTCACTTATCCGTAATTTTCAACTTATTTCCAGAAATTGCATAAATTTTCGTTATACAGAAGTTTTATAGCTAAATATATGGTATACCTTTAAACTGGTTCCGACTATGCATCGCAAATATTTTTGTAGTTATTAATATCTCAGAATAATCAACGATTCGGCAACCCTGTTAATGATTCTTAGACTTCGTTAATGCTTTTGTTATACGTCCGTATATATTTTGTTATGTACATACATCGATGTATCTTTCAACAAGAAAACCAGTATGTAATTCTATTCGTTTCTATTCATTTTCATTGAATTATGCGTCTGAAAGTTGTTCGCCTTAGGATGTTTCCTGTTCATTCATTAATTTCCGCTGATTTCATGAAACTGGCCTGCAGTGCGCGACGTTTATGAAAGATTCGTTCGTGTTTTCGAAACGTTCAATTTCCACGAGGTCGACGAGTGGGAAAAGCGTGGAAAGAGAATCGAGTGGGACGCTGGAGCAGATAATTATTCGCTTGCTCGCTTATCTAAACGTTTATTAGCATTTTAATAGCAAACATTTTCGTCGATCACCTGTGTTTACAGTCACTCGCAAAACCCTTCTCGAACGAGTCTTAATGAAAGCAAGCAATTAAAATTGTGCACTTGATTGGTCGGTTAAATAATTAGTCGGTTAAATAATTAGTCAAGTAATTAGTTAATGCAGATCTGTCAAGAACAGCGATACAATAATTCCTCCCTAATTGCGGCTCGTTTTTATAGTCCTTGACAATCGGTAAGTATAGAAACGATTCGCAAGGCTCGAATAATCGTATCTCCTCCTCCCAAATTGCCCATTTTGGTGCGCAATCTCAGCGCGAATTAGGGAGAAATTACTGCATCTGTTACATTTGTATGTTTAAATAGTAAATAATATTTAATCGAGCACTATGTATGTTAAATTATATATATATAAAGATTGAAAAAACTGCAAATTTCTCAGTTATCGGTCGGAAGTGCCAAAAATCGGAACAAAATTATGACGTTCGCGATCTTCAATTACTTACGGCTCGTCTCGAAACTCAGATGAAAAGTTAAAAAACGAAAGCTTTTTATTTTCGTTTATCATTCTAAGCAGTAGCAAAATTTAAAACAAAAAGACACCTTTATAATCTAGTAGATTGGTCCCTCTGTCATCAAAAAAAAGAAAATTCAAATCGTTTAATATAGTTCTAAAAATACTATTGAATTTCGAAAAGTATCCGAATGTTAACGAGAGTCACTGTACACAGATATAGCGACAGAATTTTCTCTGCAATCCGTAATTACGAGCGGTACTCGAGATGTAGAACTTTTGCGATCGACTGTAGGCATTTAGTGAATGGTTGCCTAAGATTGCGTCGAGATTTCTTTAAATTCCTCGTCAAAGCGTTCACCGCTATTCGAGTATCGGCGGCGGCGAGAGGAGCTAGGAAAGAACGCGAACGGCTCGCGAAAAACGAGGAAACGACGAGCGTTCGGGCGAAACGAAAAAGCCCGCAGTATTTTCTTCTCCTTGATAACAAACATCGACTCTCATCGGCTCTACCAACCTCTGTTTCTCCGCACCGAAATCTATGGGGTGTCGGGGAGAGCTCTCCCGATTTAGTAGCCCGGAAATTGCTCTGAAACCGTAAACCGCGAGGAATCTTTTTGTTAAGAGAACCGGACAGGTCAACATCCCGAAAAGAGTTATCGCTGAATCGAAGACTCCGCAAATTGGCCAGGTTTCAATGAGAAATATTTACACGGGGTGCACGTATATGTATATCGCAAACAGACAAGAGGATCACTCTCCTCTTTGCTGTTTCACCCTCCGGGTGCATCGAAGTATTAAACGGGCTAAAAACAGCGTGAACACTCCGTTTGAACGCGGTTGAACAGAGACACCGGCAATTGAAATCGTTTAAGGACCAGGTGTACGTTTTACCTGTAGCTGCATACCAGCGAGCTGGAATCTCGCCGGCGAGCGGCGAGGCTGACGACGCGGCATGGCGACTTGCCAAACCCACTTTTGAGCTGAAAACTCCTCCACGAGGACGTTTTACGTCCAGACGGATAGGGAGCTGCCAGCCCCCGATTACGAATTCCAACGTTTACCCGACGGAACATACGATCGCTCGCGAATCTCTTTAAGGAGTACTCGACAAATTCGAGCAAATCGACTGTGTTTCGTCTGTTTTGTAGTTTCTTGGTTCCATATGCTGGAAAGATCGCAGAAATTTCTAGCACCCAATGGAACCTATACCGCTCTTATCACATACATTTCGTCTTGGAGGAATGGGTGCAAATATTGACAAAAAGTTTCCGATCTTATACAAAATTTATTTATTCCGCGTTTCAGAGTTAAGCATAAAATGTTTTTTTTAATGCAGGTAAAACGAAACGGGAATTAAGTATACAGAGTGTCCCGAAAATGTCTCGCAATCCGGAAATGGGAGGTTGCTGTGGTCATTTGAAGCAACTTTTTCCTTTACAACAATTTTCTCCGAGGCACCGTTTACGAGTTATTAACGAAAAACAGCGACCAATGAGAGGCGAGCTCGGCCTGCGCGCGACGGCCCAGCCAACGGAGCCCAGTGCCGCTCATTGGCTCGGCCGTCTCGCGCCAAATGATCTCGCCTCTGATTGGTCACTGTTTTTCGTGAATAACTCGTAAACGAAGCCGCGGATCGCATTTTCGCTAAGGAAAAAGTTGCTTCGAATCACCTCAGGAATCCCCTACTTTCGGATTGCGAGACATTTTTGGGACACCCTGTAAGCATGTTTTATTGCTTGTATTACATGTTACTAATGACACCGAGTTTTCATATAATGAAACCCAATGACAAATGACTCGAAGACTATAAAAAGAGAACTAATAAAGAAAAAAAAATCAAAATTGATTCACATGTGACATCTGCCTGTTTTCTACTGATTCCCACAATGACGAACGATCGTTTGTTGAAATAATATGCAGCTGTTACGAAACAATGCCAAAAAAAAACATTGTCGAAAACAATAACCACATTTCCTGCAAATGTAAGGCAATATTAATAAAAATCCTTATTTCTCTTTTTATGTTCTTTTTAATCACGCGATGTTGTCGGTTTCAAGAAGACACGTCTCTGTGTCGTGCCTCTTAAGTTTCCTCTGTTTTGTAAAATCGCGTTCGACGCGAGCAAGAACCGTTTATTATTCGGCCTGTCGCTGAATCGTACGAATTTTCTGTTGCCATCAGCGAAAAGGAAAATGGAAATCCTTAGGCTCCGATGGGAACTCGGAATTTATAGATGGACAGACAGATTTCCGATTCTGCGAACTAAAGACTTTCTCGAGAAAATGCGAGACAGTATAACGGAATACGTTGAAACAGCGATGTTTGGGTAATAATTTGATACCGGCCGTTTGTATTCCGTAATTAAGCAATTTGCATACTTGAAACTCGAAACGTGCGATAATCTAGACTGCTCGTTTGCATGCATTTATGGAATGCGAAGATTTTTCAAATGCAAGGAGTCGTATAAATTGACGCAAATTAACAACGTACGTTTTAAAATATTAATAATGTTGAAATAATAAATTACATATGCAAGATATCACTGAACGGCGCCGCGGTTACATGTAAATTCAACGATAATAACAGATCGGTAAAACAACAGACGCACGTACCTCGAGGATTCATTTATCTATGCAAACTTCACGTTTCACGATATTTACATATTCGCGAACTAATCGATTTTATTTAAAAAACTATATTCAACAAAATTGTTCTCCGATCTGAATTTTTCAAAAATAATCCAAGGATAACAGACCAAGTTTGCTGACCTAAGAATTAGATTGAAAAGAACATAAAAAGAGAAACAAAAATTTAAGAAAAATAAGTATTTTTATTAATATTGCCTTACATTTGCAGGAAATGTGGTTATTGTTTTGGACAATATAATAGTAGAAAAGACCTAAAATATATTTTTCCCGTCAAATCTTACGAAATATCTTATTTACATAAAACAGTTACAAAACGATTAAAACAGGAAAGATTCGTAATATTTGAAAACAGAGAGTTTCATAAATAAATATACAAAGGTAATTTTGTTACTATTTCGTTCGTCGAACTCGAGGAATCTTGAGAGAGAAAAAGAGAGAGAGAGAGAAAGAAAGAGAGAAAGAGAGAAAAAGAGAAAAAGAGAAAAAGAGAAAAAGAGAGAAAAAGAGAAAAAGAGAGAAAAAGAGAAAAAGAGAGAAAAAGAGAGAAAAAGAGCCGAGAGAGAAAAAGAGAAAAAGAGAAAAAAAGAAAAAGAGAGAAAAAGAGAAAAAGAGAGAAAAAGAGCTGAGAGAGAAAAAGAAACAAAATCAATTACTTATTGAAATAGAAATTGCGACCACGGTGCACTATTAAGCAAAAAACAATAGAGGAATTTACAAATTAACTCAGAGTAATCGCAGTCATACAACAATGCCATTAGTGCCCGGCGTGTCGGACAAACAAGTGGAATCTCTGTGTGAGTTTATTCCATTTGATGATGTCGATACGGACGTCGCACAAAAAGAGCAAGAGTTCAGACAACGATGAAGACATTATTCAATCGATTTTGAGCACAATGGAACCTCCGGTATAAAGTACGGTCGTGTGTTTTATCAAATAAATATCTCTATACTGTGGAAAGGAGAAATAAAAAGGAGTCGGATAAAAATTACGGCCGGCAATGGAGTAAGGTTGACCAACGTGAATCAGTTTCCGGTCAAAGTTACGTTACAATTAACGTTTAAATATTATAATTTCATGTACTAATAATAGTATAAAAATAAATTCCTTTTCGTTCGCACGTTAACTAATAACAAAAATGCGTTCGTCGACATGAACGCGACATGAACGACGCCAATGATATTTTTTCAACCGAAACAATTATTGTTGTAGATTAAACCATCGACCACAGAATGGCCGACAATTTCCAAAATTGAAATGTACAACAACAGCGTCGTACATTAAACAAGATAAGCAAAAATCACAAAATTTAATTAGAAATCTTTTTAACCAATTTGGAAACAGCAAAATGGTAGCTTAAATCTGTATAATTTCATGGATAAATATAATATATCGTACCACTCGATCGAAGAAAAATTTTCAACGACCTTTGTGAGTTTGCATAGAGTTATACATGGCAGAGTAAATATGTTTAGTGCTTTTGCCAAAACCGACTCAGCGGATTCTAACATTATGCATTTATGGCAAAAATATCGTTACACTGTTTTCGACTTATTAAAATTATTAAACGAAGCAATTTATTTTTATTCAGTTTACAATCTCTACAACCGTATCGGAAAATTTTCATTTCGCATAAAGATCCAGTCTGATCGTTGTCCTAAACATCCTACGACCACACAAAATGCCACGTGTCATTGAATGCTACATGAGTATACACTTGAAATTAAAATATCTCCGAAAGTACTGGATTCCCGATATAAATAGGTCAATATTCAGGATGTCCCAAAAATGTCTCGCAGCCTGAAAGCGGTGGGTTCCTCGGATCGTTTGAAGCAACTTTTTCCTTTACAACAATTTTCTCCGAGGCACCGTTAACGAGTTATCAACGAAAAACAGTGACCAATGAGCGGCGAGCTCGGCTGGCACGAGGCGACCGAGCCAATGAGCGGAACTAGGGCTTCGCGCGCTGGTTGGCTGGGCCGCCTCGCGTCAGCCGTACTCGATCCTTATTGGTCACTGTTTTTCGTTAATAACTCGTTAACGGCGCCTCGGAGAACATTTTTGTAAAGGAAGAAGCTGCTTCAAATGATCCGAGGAACCCGCCATTTCCGGATTGCGAGACATTTTTGGAACTCCCGGTATATTTACTCAGAATTGCGCATCGAATCGTGCAGGAAAAATTGTTTCCATCAAACAATATAAATCTGATCCTCGTGTTATCCTTCAAGCGTACACTTGCAAATAAAACAGCGGCACTGGATTACGCCTTGAAATAGAAAACGTTTCGTACGAAGCATCGTTTCGAATAATTAAAATGGCACACGCTGTAAATGATAGGCATGCCGGGAAAAGGCTTCGGAATGCAAAGTGAAAATTAAAATAAATTAAAACAATTCCACGACCATATCACATTCGATCTCCCGACACCGCCGGCACGAATCGATCGATCTTGCGTAACAGAACCCCGCGGATTGATTATCAAATCGAGTTGGCATGCAAGCAGATGCAACAAGGCGTGAATCATCGCGCTACTTTCCATTATAAATCGAACCGATCAAAAGCACCCGTCGTTCAGCGAAAGATATTCTGGTACGTGTGCATTACGCGATACCTGGTAGGCGAGCGATGAACCGTGACGCACGATTCATTAGGTCGCAGATCATGTTTGCTTCTCGAGGAACGCGCGTCCATCGCTCGGACTTTAATTATCCGGCGTTCTCGACCGGCCAGAAGAGAGCGGAGCTCCTTCGCGAGGTCCGAAGCTTGAATAGGAGATTCTTTTGTCGTGATCTCTGTCTGTCTGTACACGTATAGCTCGGTGTAAATTCAATAAGGTAGCGCGCGGTATCTCCTATCCTCTTTTTTTCTCGGTCCGTCGCGCTCGTCGCGCGTCTCTCGTCGTCGATCTTAACAAAGCCAAACGCTCCCTTTCGCGTTTAAACGATACGGGGAAAGAAACGGCCCAGAAATCGCGATAAGAATGTAGGTAATCCCCACCGGCGCTCCTTTGTTCGCTGGAAACGTATTCGCTTCGAGTGCAAAGGCATCGAGAACGACGAAGGGGTGTCTACGTCGTGGCACGGCTTAATAAAATCGCGGCGGCCAGAAGAGAGGAGCCAGGATAATTCTTTGAAGAGACGTGTCTGGATGGTCGAAGCGTTCTAATCAACAAGATGGCCGATTAGGGTCAAAGACACTGACGAGGAGCACGCGCCGGAAAGACGGCGGCGCGTTGGCTTTGACTGGCTCGTTTGAACAGTGAGCGCAAGGTTAATGAATGGGTTCTCTTATTACTGCGAGTTCCCTACCGACGAGACATTCTGCGTAACGTAGTGGTAACTTTTCCTTAAAAAAATTGGCCGAAGTGCAAGTCTCGAGGTACGACATGTATAATAGTAGTTCATTCGGCGGCACAGAAGCCAGTCACCGGGAGTTCATTAATCTTAAAATTGAGATAAATAAGCATTTTGCAAATTAGCTATAAAAATAACAAATATAATAATTATACTACATAATTATACTACGTAATTATATAATAATAATTATACTACATATTTATATAATAATAATTATACTACATAATTATATAATAATAATTATACTACATAATTATATAATAATAATTATACTATATAATTATACAATAATAATTATACTATATAATTATACAATAATAATTATACTACATAATTATATAATAATAATTATACTACATAATTATATAATAATAATTATACTATATAATTATACTATATAATTATACAATCATAATTATACTACATAATTATATAATAATAATTATACTATATAATTATACTATATAATTATACTATATAATTATACTATATAATTATACTATATAATTATACTATATAATTATACAATAATAATTATACTACATAATTATATAATAATAATTGTAATTAAATAAAAAACAATTAATATTAATATTTAATTATTTTATACAATTTTTTTGGTTTCTAGTTTTATTTTAAGTGCTGCTATCTATTGTTAATTTATGAAGAAATCGACTATAATGATTTATCGACCGAAAAATCCTATGATAAAGACGTGTTTGCACTGTGTAATTCATTTTCAAAGTGAACTTACACCGATTAGCTTCTGAACCGTCCACATATAGTATTCATTTTATAGCAACAAACGCTATTCGAAATTTTCAAATATTGTGCATAGTTACTGAGAGATACAGACCAATATAAAAAAATATAATATAAAAATACCATTCCAAGCGTAATTAGAATTTATCTGTGAATAATTAAACTTAACTAAACCAAATCAATTTCATTCAATAATTTTCAGTTAATTCCTAAACAATTCAATCACAAAAATCCGTATTAATTCTTACTAACTCCAGTTTCAGTTAATTCAATCATTCTTACGTGAAATTATTTGTTACTTTTAATATCAGTGAGTAGATAAAATAAAAAATGATTTGGAAATAATTTGCTTGAACTGAAAACAAAGCAAAGTTAATTCTCTATTATTATCTGTGAAAGAAAACTAGCTTAGTATTCGAAATAATTGGTCTCTTTGTTATCTTATTTGAAATAAAATGTAACCGGGCCTGATACGATTTTAGCAATAAAACACGTCGCTCCCGGTAAACCATTCAGGATAACTAAACAACGATTGGTGGATAACCGTTTTACAAACCGGTGTTGCTCAACCGATCGTCCACTGGACGCAGCTCACTCTACGCGCAATTTCGGACCTGCTATTACGAATCTACGGATCCGAAGCCGGAACATCGAGCTCGCACGGTACCGAATCGCCCTTATCATTCCAGATTTGTACCAAACTTGCATCGGCGACCCAATTGCGTAATGTTCAACTCTATAAATGAACCCGGGGCGCAGAACAAGCGCGCATTCCCGGCCGGCGAATGTCATACGAAGAGTTCGGGCACTTAATGCATCGCGATCTAGAATCTGACCCCACCGACATATCCTAAAAGATTCACGAGCCGCGATAGTGCCAAAAGGCTGTTCGGTCCCATTCCTGTTTATCAGCGATCCTAAATCACATCGACTGGTTACGCTATTGATCGAGCCTTATAAATGGCCCGGGATCAACAGTATTAAACGGCGAAGCGGCCGAGCGGCCGCTAATGAATTAAATAAGACCGTGACTCCAGCATCTGCAGCCTCCGATTCGATTGATGCCCCTTTTCTCTCGGCGAGCTCTTTCTGTTATTAACAGAAGGTTCCGGTCTGGGAGTCTAGAAAGAAGGCCGTTCTTAGGATGTTTTTCTAGCGAAAGTAAATAAGATTTACTATAATATTTATATATTATAGTTTTAGTATTTACTATAATATTTATGTTACAGTTTTAGTGTTTACTATAATATTTATATTATAGTTTTAGTATTACTATAATATTTATATTATAGTTTTAGTAGTTACTATAATATCTATATTATAGTTTTAGTACTTACTATAATATTTATATTATAGTTTTTTAGTATTTACTATAATATTTATATTATAGTTTCTTAGTATTACTATAATATTTATATTATAGTTTTAGTATTACTATAATATTTATATTATACTTTGAGTATTTACTATAACATTTATATTATAGTTTTAGTATTTACTATAATATTTATATTATAGTTTTAGTATTTACTATGACATTTATATTATAGTTTTAGTATTTACTACAATATTTATACTATAGTTTTAGTATTTACTATAATATTTATATTATAGTTTTAGTATTTACTATAATATTTATATATTATAGTTTTAGTATTTACTACAATATTTATACTATAGTTTTAGTATTTACTATAATATTTATATTATAGTTTTAGTATTTACTATAATATTTATATATTATAGTTTTAGTATTTACTACAATATTTATACTATAGTTTTAGTATTTACTATAATATTTATATTATAGTTTTAGTATTTACTATAATATTTATATATTATAGTTTTAGTATTTACTACAATATTTATACTATAGTTTTAGTATTTACTATAATATTTATATTATAGTTCTAGTATTTACTATAATATTTATATATTATAGTTTTAGTATTTACTACAATATTTATACTATAGTTTTAGTATTTACTATAATATTTATATTATAGTTTTAGTATTTACTATAATATTTATATTATAGTTTTAGTATTTACTACAATATTTATTATAATAAGTAAATAAGATTTCATTATATGTATCTTTCGAACACAAAAAGAATTATATAATTTTTCTATTTTATCCAATTATTAAGAATGGACAGGCCTCATCTTATAGAAGTTGTCAAAAAATAATTTATCCATTTAACTGTAAATACAGTACCAACAAAATTAAAGGTTTATTCTTAAACTGCATGATATTTCCGAGGCAGTGAACCTACGAAAGTAGACAGAAAATTCTTTTCTTCATTTTCCAGCATTTCGAAGTCGAACATCACTTTTCTTATCAATTAGTCACGATTCCAGTGTCCTTAAAAATTAGTAAATTTCGAGAAATTCGGGATATTAGTGAATTAGCTGTGGTGCAAAGCAACTGTCACATTGTTACTGATATCTAAACGTAAACTTAATAAAACATCGTATTTGTATGTTTCTATTTCCTATTATTTCTAATATAAAAACATACAAATACGATAGTTTGTTATTATACGTTGATATACAATGATATTTTGTAAATATCACTAAAAACGCAAAAGTTACCTCGCGTCTATAACTATTCGCACCGTATGTTTTTTAATTTAAAAAAGAATGTTCGCTTAACTTGATCGATTAATTTTTTCGAGACTGAAAAAAAAAATCTCCGGTTCGATAAATGACGCGATGAAAAGAACCTATGCGACACCTGCCACTTAAAAAATCTATAACTTCGATAATTCGTAGAATTTTGAAATTTCCTTTGAACTACATACTCTTGAAACATCGTAGAAGGCCCCCCAAAAAAAATCAAAAAAGTAAATCGATTTTTTCAATGTTCTAAACCGGAACCTGCTCGCCTTGTCGCGGCGTGTTTCCCAGCTACGCCTCTAATCCTATCTGTAGCTCGCTCAGTCGTCCGCGAGCACGTGAAAAAGTGATGAAACGTTGCAATTACGGCGTCAATTCGGCCGTACACGAGCCGAAAAGCCGTCCAGATACAGGAAACTGCTTGAATACCTGGCCACTACGAGTATTTCCCTCGAGTACAATCCTGCGATATTCAGGAGAACGCGTTGAAGCAGTTGCTGCCGGCAGGAAAAGCTCGAGCAGCTGGCGATGCGCAATGTAATAAGCTCGCAGCTCCAAAGCGACGAATTGAAGGGGCAAATTGAAAGTCGACCGGAACCTTTGTATCATGTGTATGCGTCTGTCGAGACGTGTGCAACCTGCTACGCTCGCAGTGCTAGTCAAAGTGACGGACCATTTTACATATTTGTCTCTTTGTCGCCCAACTAAGGAATGAAATTTCTTTTACAACGCACGCCGGCCGAATGAGGACAGAATTGAACGACCTAGGAAAGTCCACGTTCTTATGACCGCACTTTTTATTCGCAAATGCAACTGTTTTATTTATATTATATTTTATAATATAATATATATATTATTATATATTAATATTATATATATAATAATAATATATATATTATTATATATTAATATTATATATATAATAATAATATATATAATTATATATATATATTAATAATATATATAATTATATATATATATTAATAATATATATAATATTAATATTATTATTATAATATTGTTATAATTTATATAATAATTAATATACACAATTAAATTATACGCTTGCAACGTCTGGAATAAGATGTACAGCTCTTATTATATCATTATTATATTTGATAATAATATAAATATATAGTAGTACATAATAAATATAAATAATATATATAATATATAATATAATTAATATTATAATATTAAATATATATATATATTAAATATTATAATATTTATAATATTATTATCATAAATATAATATAATAATATAAATAACAAGTAGTATTGAGATAAACCTTGATAAACATTCGATAATAAGTGTGTCGATAAAAGTAACACAAATAGTTTTATTAATATAATATCAGATCGAACGGCAAATTGTTTCGTTTTTCAACGATATTTTATTTTATAAAAGCGTCAAAAGAGCACTCGAGTATTCAGTATTTTGCCAATAAAAGGACCGGACTTCTTTAGTCCTTTCATAGCTGAAAAATGTCGAGAAGTTGTTTTCATTCTAAACATTAAAAAATCGCCTTTCATTTTCACGCGAAACAGACTTTCGAACGATCGCATGTTGCAACCATATGTTCCGTGTCCTACAAGTGGTTTGCATCGTGGCTGCGACATTGTGACAGTGTGAAACTCGAATGTGTTCTCTCGATCTGGGTGCGCGAAGTGCTCGAATCTGAAGAATGTTTGCGTTTCTATTAGCTGATGCGCGTTAGTGATAATGGTGAAGCGTGTTAGAGCGTTGTTGACAGAAATAAATAAGAGAGCTTGTCCACATAACGTGCAATTATTTAGGTCGTTTGATCGCGTTCGCAGTGATTGCAGCGTATTTTTAGTTCGTTAAAAGACGTTGTCATCCTCGTATCTCCTTCCCGCACAAATTGAGACCACAGAACTCACGGCACGATAATTAACATATATTGTGACAGCAGTTAACGATTCGACAATCGCTTATGTATATGATTATTATGTATTAACGATTATATAACGTCTCGGTATTAGATTGCGGATTTTTATGCGAAATCGAAATTATGCACGTTAATTGTAAGAAACATTACTCAGATCTTTTAGATCTGTCTCTCTGCTTTGAATAATTTTAATAAATCGCATGTAATGTAAAAATATTCTCAAACTGTTCTAAAGTCGTCGCAATTTTGCTTTCGATCTAGTCATTTTTTTTTATCTAAATTAAAAATAAATCTATATAAAAAATATATAGAATATATTGTTCGTCGTTCCCAAACTATTCGTGTTACTCTAAATTAAAAATAAATCTATATAAAAGATACATAAATCTATATAAAAAATAAATATCTATATAAATAAATCTATTTATAATATAAAATAAATCTATAGTCTGCTTATTACGCATGTGCTGCGATTAACGGTTAGTGATTATTATACATATATGCGTGTGTGCGTTTGTATGCAGTATGAAACGAAGATTGAGAGAAAGAACAGAACGCGCGCGCGCGCGTGTGTGTTATTGAGAGCCATATTCGCAATTTGTAATTAATACAGATATATTTTCTGTTTTCTATTCCTTCCAAAAAATACGCCTAATTAATCATTTTAATTTCTTATCCCTACAATATTCTTATTGACAAACATGCAGCCTCGAGGCTCTATCGATTTTCAAGAACTATAAAAACGAGCCGCGAGGTTCGGATAATCGTATCTCCTCCTCGTCAATTAGAGAGAAATTACTGTACTAGGTTCGCGAAATAGAGATATACTTCTCCTTTAAGCATAACCCTACACCCAATCGTACAGGTGTGCGGAGAGAAGAATGGAGTTATCGTTCGAACGAAGCGTGTCACCGGCGACCAGAGCGCGCAGCTTCGGGACGGATTTCGCCGCTCTCTTTTCATTTCTCGGGGGAAATTTCAGCGAAGAGCAATGTGGAAATTGCCATTGACGAGCGGAACAAGGAGGAGGGAACCATCTGGTCATGGACGCGGAACGATGTTCTTGAAATTTTCATAATTGCCGGGAAACGCTTGCCCGCAGCTGTGGCGAGGCGCGATTTGTCTCAATCGAAGCATCAGTCGTTCGTCCTCCTTTCGACCATGACATTATTAAGCAAAAGAACATGTAGTGACAATTAACAGATCAATGTGAACTTAAATCTTGTGTTCATAAAATATTTTTGTTGGGAACACGTTTTTGTCGGAGCACGAATATATTGAATATATTCTTTAAACAAATACTGACACTTGAAATCTGACTTCGCAGGTGAATTCCTTATAAGAAGAAGAAAAATGTCTCGCAATCTGGAAATGGCGGGTTCCTCGGATCATTTGAAGCAACTTCTTCCTTTGCAAAATTTTTCTCCGAGGCTTCGTTTACGAGTTATTAACGAAAAACACTGACCAATAAGAGGCGAGCTCGGCTGGCGCGCGGCGGCCCAGCCAACGAGCGCGCGGAGCCCAGTTCCGCTCGTTGGCTCGGCCATCTCGCGCCAGCCGAGCTCGCCTCTGATTGGTCACTGTTTTTCGTTAATAACTCGTAAACGAAGCCGCGGATCGCATTTTCGCTAAGGAAAAAGTTGCTTCGAATGGCCTCAGGAATCCCCTACTTTCGAATTGCGAGACATTTTTGGGACACCCTGTAGAATCATCCCCTTGCCGAGATTATATCATCAGTTACATGACACTCTGTATATTAAAATTCATGCAGCGGAAACACTTATTCGAGGCTGCCATTCATTTCATTTCACACGAACCGTGAAAAACGTTTTCGATGACTTATTTAGTTAAGGAAGTAATTATTAATATTTTTAACTTATTATTATTTGTCTATGAATCGACACATCGTCTATTTTTCCTCTATTCTGCAACATTTCAGTTACAACGTAGAAAGATCACCGTTTTATCTCGCTTCTATCAAAAGTTCTATGATTTTGACAAAATTTCGTCACTTTGCCCGGCTGTGCGCAGTTTCTGTGCTTCACCAAAACCATCACGAAGGCGTTCCTCGCGTTTTTCCGCCGTTTCTTTCGCGGTCTGAAATAAATATCGCCGACAAATAATCTTGAGATCGTGCTGCGCACTCCGTAGTCGTCGCGAGATGACTGATAACAACGGAGAAAAATATGCCGAGACTATCTCGCTGCCCTTGGAAAATGTAAATTGTACGATATTCCGTAGGAAAAAAATGGCGTGCATTTGCTCTGGTTATGACATATCTCGCTGCTTTTGAAAATGCGGCTGAATCTCGGTATCTCAAAGTTTTAGAAGGGTGCAATTTTATTCATTTCTTCCACGCCCCGGCTTAGAAGGTTCTGCAAATTGAAATGAATTCTAATAGTTCGTGTTCGTTCGGTATATAATACGGTAGCTCTTAAATTTTTAACGCAGATATGCGTTCCAGTTTCAGTCGACTGTACACGTACCGATGAAAGTTAAGAAACGTTCCATACCGTTAACATTTGAGTGAAATTATATATTTTGAAATGAATAAAAAATACAAAACGAAAAAATAAAATAAAAATTCGGTAACTACAAGAACATAAAGTTAATATTTTCGTTGATACGATATAAATCTTTGTTGTATATTGAAAAGGCTAGAAACTTCAAAAAATATGCATCTGTACAAATATTTCATTTTTCAAATTGAATAACTATTATAAGCTATAAAAAACAAGTTAACGAAGTATTCACATCATTTGGAAAAATTAGAGTTTCAGAAATTCTTTTCAAAAAGTTTCAAAAATTTCTGAAATTCTTTTCAATAAGTTTCAAAAATTTCCGAAATCCTTGCTACGTCCATTCGAAGTCGATAATATGCTTATCTATAAAAATCGTTCACAATAGCCGGCTCGGAGAGCTTAAAAACGAAGAAATCGTGAAACTCGGGATCTTCGGTCGTGGCCTTCTCATTTTTATTCTACACCGCGCGCAGCCACGAGTTTGACCTACCTCACGTACCAGTCACCTTCGCCTTCCCTTCATCTTCTCCCTTGCCGTGACTGATATAAACGCAACTGGTAGGTACACTTCGGAGAGAGCATCAAAGGATGGGAGAGACCCCTACACGCGAGTCCGCAGCTGTGAAAACCACGGCAACTGGATACGCGTAATTTCTGTGAAGTCTTTAATCACGGAAGAAACTTGTCATCCCGCAGCTAAAGGTGTTGCGTGTCCAAGTCGATGAGGACGCTTAGAGTGATTAAAAGGTAACGACGAACACCGGATGGAAGAAAAGGGAAGTACGAAGAAAGATTCGGTATGCGAAAGACGCTCTAATGATCAGAAATTTTGAGGAGGTTGGTACGTTCTCAATATTAATAGCTGCGTTACGGAGAAAGGATTTAGGTTCAATTTTGACCAAGTGGAATTACTATTATATTAGTTCTACCGGAAAGTTCTGTCCGTTTTTGAATTGAAATGTAACACAATTTTCATACATTTAATAATATTTATTGTAGAATATACTTTCATATATATATTAAAATATACTTTGAATATTAGAACATAGAATTTGAATATTAGAATATACTTTGAATATTAGAATATAGAATTTGAATATTAGAATATACTTTGAATATTAGAATATAGAATTTGAATATTAGAATATACTTTGAATATTAGAATATAGGATTTGAATATTAGAATATAGAATTTGGATATTAGAATATACTTTGAATATTAGAATATTCTTTGAATATTAGAATATTCTTTGAATATTAGAATATAGAATTTGGATATTAGAATATACTTTGAATATTAGAATATACTTTGAATATTAGAATATAGAATTTGAATATTAGAATATACTTTGAATATTAGAATATAGGATTTGAATATTAGAATATAGAATTTGAATATTAGAATATAGAAATTGAATATTAGAATATTCTTTGAATATTAGAATATAGAATTTAAATATTAGAATATACTTTGAATATTTGAATATAGAATTTGAATATTAGAATATACTTTGAATATTAGAATATAGAATTTGAATATTAGAATATAGAATTTGAATATTAGAATATAGAATTTGAATATTAGAATATACTTTGAATATTAGAATATAGAATTTGAATATTAGAATATAGAATTTGAATATTAGAATATACTTTGAATATTAGAATATAGAATTTGAATATTAGAATATACTTTGAATATTAGAATATAGAATTTGAATATTACAATATACTTTGAATATTAGAATATAGAATTTGAATATTAGAATATACTTTGATATTAGAATATATTATATATATAGAATATACTTTGCCATTTTTAAAAAATGATTTATTTTTAGAGGCGAAGAGCTCTACTAGTGCTTGGTTGACATCAGCTTCAGTTTTGAATTTGTTTCCTGTAAGAAGTTTTGCAAAGAGAGAAACAAGTGATAATGTTATAAAATATGTATCGTATATTGTAATCATATTCCATAGAAGACATAACAAGAAGAAAGAAAGAAAGAAATATCTATGTTCGTTTTGTATCTTGCAAATAATGCAGACAATTTGTATTTTGCGTAAAAATCGGCAGTCAAGTTATTCTCGTCAATTTATAATTTTGTACAGTCAACATTAAACTCGGCTTCGTCTGATTCTAAAAATAGTGATCGTGGTTGCCTATTTAGACGAATTGGTTACAAATTGATTATAAATTTATAAATTGCTTTTAAATCGGTTACACGATGCAACGATAAAATATCACGAAGGACCAACTAATATAGTACCATCTTCGAAGTTTTAAGCAGCAGTGTCGAATCCTCCGACGCTTGAATTTTTTTAAACTAAATATTTTCTTACAAGGTCGCTCGACCCCGAAGTTTTTCCGGTTTCCTCTCCGCTGGAACCACGTAAATGCGACCGCAGAGTTAACTTTCGAAAGACTGGTGGGCACTCGCCGAAAGTTGCGGTGATGCCGGTGGTCCCGGTGTTCTCTAATTCCCCAGAAACTTTCACCGTAAGATTACCCTGTGCGGTGGAATTCAAAAGCGAGTGCCGGTATTATTTTGAAAGAAAAAGGTCGAGCGGGGGGGTTGGGGAACCGTGGGCCGGTTAAGCGACAATCATCAAACGGGACGACGAACAAATGAGTTAATTATTAGAAACCTGAGCAAGTAGACCGCCTTTGAAAAGTTTCAAGCTGCATCGAGATACTTGAGACGTAATTGCTGTATTTACATCGAATCAATCGCGAGTTGCAAACAAATCGCCGTCGCTTCTACGGTTAACACTTTATCTACCGGTAATTGTCTAACAAGCGTTTTCAAATCGAAGATCAACAGTTGAAAATTGTTTTAAAAGACGGTGATAATAATTCATTTCACTTTCCATTTTTTATTATTAATGATACTGGGAACTGCTGATTGATAAATGATTGAAATAGTTGATTACCAACTGGCAATTAAGACTGTTGGAAATTGTGAAGTGATTACCGGTAGATAATGTGTTAAAATCGAAGGGAATGTCTTCCCGATAGAAGCAACCGAAAGAAAAATATATAATGGTTTGATAGGGTTCGTAACAGCTTCTATCAATTTATGAAGAATCCATCCTTCAAGCTTCCAAGGGGTATCGTGAAATCTGAAAGAAATTCTAGGTCCACATAAGGGTATGTAAGAACCCTAGGGAGAAATCTAGACCCCTCGAAGACACTTAAAAATCTTGAAGGGGACCTTAAGAATCCCTAAGCCTCCGCAAGGACATGTAAAAAGACTGAAGGGAACTCTAAGCGTTCCTAGACTCCCCAAGGACACTGAAGTCTGGGGAGAACGTAAGTACTTAGCCGCGCCCCTTCCAGGGCACGTAAGACACTAGAGGAGAACCCTAATCGTTTCTAGGCTCCTTCGATGATATCCGTGGACATTATTTATGGTGTATTTATCTTGGCATTGATATCGAATCCGTATCGTAACAATCTAAATGATACATGCGATCTTTATATTATTAGGCTGTCAAGTATGAAATGGAGCAAAAAATGCACATAATTGAATTCGATTTTTTTCCAATAAAAACTTTTTATTTTTCATCAAAGCATGCACCCATATTATCGATACACTTTCGCCATTTTAGAGGTAACTCATTTATCCCTTTGCTGTAGAAGCCTGGATCACGGGAGTCGATGAACTCTTGAAACGCCATTTTGACAGCCTGTGCGGAATTGAATTTTTTTCCAGATAAAAGGTTGTTTAAATTTTGGAAGAAATGATAGTCAGTGGGGGCAGGGTCTGGCGAGTACGGTGGGTGAAGGGGAGTTTCCAACTTCAACTCCTGTAGCTTCGACACGGTCATTCGTGCGGCACGTGGTCGAGCGTTGTCGTGCAGGAGGATTGGAGTCATCGGTCAATTCATGCGGTATCCACTTGTCCAGCTTTTTCACTTTACCGATTTCTGCCAAATGAGTCAAGATCGTTTGCTTCGATACATTGTACATTAATGATAATTCACGTGCACTTTGGCTGGGATTCGCTTCCGCAGTGGCTTTCAGGACGACGTTATCCACCCGAGTCTTGGGTCGACCACGTGGTTCATTAGACAGGTCGAAATCTCCCGAACGAAATTTTTTAAACCAACGAGCTACAGTCGCGTTTGTAGCCACTTGAATGCCGAACACACTATTGATATCGGCGACTGCCTGCCGTGTTGTGGCTCCACGGTGGAACTCGTACTTCATCGACACATGAATTTCGCCGATTTCCATGGTCTCACTTAATCGCCTATACAAAAAAAACTATTGCAAATTTTGTTCAAACTGAAATATGAGTTAGAAAGAGGAAAAGATGCACCTTTCACACGAAAAACAAATCATGCCAAAATACGGCGTCTAAATGAGGTTGTGTGCGACTGAAATAAATAACAAGAGGTTTGCTCCATTTCATACTCGACAACCTAATATTCGCGATCCTTTCGAATTCAAATTCGATAGATTTAGACGCGGTACTTTTCTCTATCAAACAAGAACCAATCGAATCGATTAATTTTTCCAAAAATAGCATAGGTGGTTTGGAGGTGGATCAGAATAGGCCAGAAGATGTGCGGCCTTGAGGAACCTTGAGGGTAAGCCGCCCAACATACACCTCGAAGAAGTTGCAAAGAGTTTAGCATTGACCATAGATTCCGAATACTCCGAGAACGATAACGCAGCGCGCGATGATCGTTTCATGGAAAGCGAGCATAATCGCTTGCAGTAACGCAAGGATTAATCCCTCTCGGCTGAATTGGATGGTTCCGGGGCCAGTTCGCGCCCGACTCGTTCCCACGAAAAATTTCTCCCGGCTCTACTTCGGAAGAAACTAGACAGAAGAAAAAAGAAGTGCCTTTCTCGAGCGTCTCATTACCATTCAGAATAGGGGCTGCGCGTCCTCTGCCGTTTGTCCGTGCTGGGTACAAAATTTTCCCCATTGTCCTAACCAGCGGGAAACGTTGTAAGCGTAACCGCCCGGGCTAACTTTCAAGGGAGACGACCGTCCGCGATCTTCCACCGCCGTGCCGCGCCGCGCCGTCGTCGAAACCGTCGTTTCCACCTCGGCTTTCCCCTAATTCCGTCGAGACTACTGCGGCTAGAGGATTGTTCTGCTCGGAAGCCGAAAACCGACTGAGTCCCAGCTGACCTTAATCGTCGCTGCTCGTGCAAGTATGCGGGTTCTTCGCGAGGCGAGTCGATCGGTGTTACCGAGACGCGACGAACTGTCTATCGTGGAGGTCGAGGAACTGGTTCACCTATTACCCGAAAATATACAGGATGGATATACCCCGAAAATATGCAGGGTGTCTCTCGGCCGAAGGAGGCCAGCTAAACATCTCTGTTGTTTTTAGAAGCGCGGTAGAATTCTGTTCATCCGGACTCTGTTTGTCGTACGACTTACTGTTTTTGCTTTGGCGGCAAATTCTAGCTTCAGTCTTCCTTAACCACTTGACATACGAATAAAATGTGCATCGACGCGTCCGAAGAACACTATTTAATTTGGCTCAACTGGACACTCATGTACAAGCTCAGAAACAGGGCCTTTTCTTTTTAAAGTTACATTGCTATATAACATTCAATAGGGTTGAAGTATAGTGTTAGTGTACAACAATTAAGTAATAGTATAAAATAATAATTTAATAATTTTGTAATGTGTGATACATCTCAAAGCATTTAGTAATATGTAGCGAAACGAGGCATATTTTACACTGCCAAGTTGTTTCACTTCTTATGTTATGTTTTACGCAAACATGGCACCTTTTTGCAGGATGTTGCTTTTTATTTGTCGCGGGTATATGTTCAGGAAAATGTGTCCAATATTTTGCTTGTAACCGAGTTGGGCATTCACTTTGCGACCGTCTGCCGCGTGTCGGATAGTCCGGCAGGGACAAATTACAAAGCATGTCTTCTGCAATATTCAATCGAAAATTCACAATCGATTGCTTCTGTGAAGTAGGCAATTTGGAATATAAAACATAAGCATTATAAATAGCTACATCAAACATTTAAAAAAATATTTTTTTGTATCCTTTTGCACATTTTCTCATGAGAGGGAAACATGCAAGAGATTGGTCCTGCTTGTCTACACCCCCCATTCCACGATTATACTCCAGAACACAGGTCGGTTTTATTTGTCGATGCAATTTTGTTTATCGGTACTGTTAGGAGGGGGAAAGCATCTCCAACAGTCTAAACAAAACAGCATCAATGCACGACCGAAACAATTAAAGAATCTAATAATGAAATGCACGGCGTTCGCCGAATACAGTTCTTGACGTCTTGGAGACGTCAAAGTCTACAATGGCACATGAAGTAAATGACGTCTCCCAGACGTCATTGTATGTCAAGTGGTTAATTCGGTTAGCCGTATATGTGTGATTCGTTCAGAATTACAGTTACAGTGCAAATTCTCCCTAATCGACGCTCAGCTTGTACACGAACATGGACTATTTGGGAAGAGGAGATGCGATTATTTTTATAGTTATCGACCGTCAACAACTATGAAAACAAGCCGCAAGGCTGAAATAATCGAATCTCCTGTTCCCAGATTGTCCATTTTTCTTTCCAAGCTCGGCGTTAATGAGAGAGAATTTTTACTGTATTCACAAAATTGAGAGCGTAGAATCTTTTAAAACATAGTAACTTTTTTGAAAATTGATCCAAATGACTTGAATCTTTTTAGACGATAGCGGGACTGGTCTAAACGATGACCAAAATAATGCTTTTTCTAAATTTTGCTATTACTTGGAATAACAAAAAAATAACAACAAAAATACTCGTTTCTTTAACTGTTTTATCTGAGCCTATAACGGAAATTTAAAAAATGCCTCTCGTAGATTTCGCTAATTTATATGCACGCTCAAACTTTTCTCGAGATCGGCCGACGTTGTTGTGAGTTACAACAAATTATAGACGGCAATAATCGCAATTATGTCACGATTTCAACCAAACCGCGACATGCGGTGTTTTTCTTTACAGCCACAGATATAAAACAAATAAAATATTTTTCTCTTCTTATTTTTACTTTTTACTCAATCACCTATTACCATGTATTTAATCAACTTAATTACTAATCGCTTAATATTTAATTACAATGTGTAATTTTGTAATTACAGTTCTTACATATCATACGTAATTTAATTAATTACAATTAATTAAATTACGTATGATATATGTAAGAACTGTTCACATTGTAATGAAATATTAAGTAATTAGTAATCAAGTTAATTAAATACTTGGTAATAGGTGAAAACGTAATTACGTTTCATTATCGGTTCAGAGTTCGAGAATTGCGCTGTTTACATCATTTTTTTCATATCCATGATTAAATCCTTATTGCCCGAAGCGCATGATTTTCGAGACCGGAAAGCCGAGAAATCGGGAATCCGGAAGTCGGGGAACCGAGAATCCCGGATGCTGGGAAACCAGGAATCCCGGAAGCCGGATACACGGAAGTCAAGCCGGAGAGAAGTAATCACGACGAGGAAACTTTTAAATCTGTAATGCCGCGGCGCGTGTCTCGAATAACCAACGTTGAGCGCGCGCGCGCGCCTTTTGTTATTTACAATAGCTCCAGGTTCGCAACCGGCGTTGCAACTCCGCGCGATCACGTTTCTGATTTACAACATATCGCGCGTTTTGGGTGTCGGTGAATTTACGGACATCCGTAATTTCAAGTTTCAAGGCTGGCAAGACCGAATCGCCGAGCCTTCCCACCGTTTCATTGCGAATTTCATGCCTCGGAACGTTGTGGTAATTCCATTTCACGGATAATGAACGACATACGTGGCGTGCCCGGGCTTAACTTTCTAATGCCTCGAATGAGCATTTTTAATGTTTTTGTTCTGGATCGACCCTTCTGGTGCTCCTTTATAGCTTATAATTTTAGCCCGCAAATTGTTCGCTTCCCCTCTTACTTTTAGAAGCAATGTAATGCAACCGGTGTGGTCCCCGTATAAAATCTGTTATCTGCATTTTATTACGCCAGAGGGCTTAACCCGTTTGTAGATAAATAAATAAATAAATGAATGAACAAGTAAATAGCTTATAGCAATGTACACAGGGTGTCCCCGAAATTTCGATACAAACGGTGAAGCGGTAACTCTGTATATTTAACACTGGAACAGCCAAGTCGGTGTAACTGTAATTAATTCCAAGAACTGTAATTACAAAATTACACATTGTAATTAAATATTAAGCGATTAGTAATTAAGTTGATTAAATACTTGGTAATAGGTGATTGAGTAAAAAGTAAAAATAAGAAGAGAAAAATATTTTATTTGTTTTATATCTGTGGCTGTAAAGAAAATGACCAAATGATTGGTCTCTGACTTTTACTGTTGCAGTTGTATGCATTATTTATCGTTGCCATTATTACAATTCTTTTATACAAAATCATCGTAACCAAACTTAAAATTACTCCTCTTATTGTTATCCTATGTTTTGCTATGTATATTGCACACACATGCACGAACGCCTTTTTGCAGTTACCGATGTTTAAAAAAAGAATGTGTCCGCGAGAAATTGTTTACTGAACTTCTCGATTCGAGCATATTGCATTATAACTAGACTGCTACGCATTTATGGCAAAAATGGAGGCGTAAGTATTTAAAACAGTGAAAAGATTAGAAAAAGGCTAAGAATGTTGATGTTCTGATTTATATTTGATAAAATGATTACAGGAAAATATCATATTATACTTGACACTTACAATTTTCAATCGATGTCTATAATTTTTATTTTGCACGAATATCCGCAGCGTAATTATAACAGACATCGATGAAGTTCGAATAGATCCAACTTTTCACTTTCGGAACTAACTATAAATCTCTTTCTTTTCTGTCCTCTTCGTATATTCAAAATATTCTCTTCGTCCGTATCGCTGTCGAATAAGTCACAATTATTTTCTGCTGTATCATTATCAATATCGGAAACTTCTTGGTCGTCTTCCGAACAATCCTCGTCGATATTATTTATTTTGTCTAATAAATTGATGTTCCTCGAATGTCTCGACATTTTGGGGATGAATATACAAATGATAAAGTAAGAACTGAAATATAAAAATATAAATCGAACGGGGCAAAAACATCGAGACCAGAAATAAAAAAAGAACAATTGTAAATCGTACCACAAAATATTGTTGGCTCTGTTGACTTTGTCGAAACTATCACTTATACCACGTAATCATTTCTATTATACACTGTGAAATTTTGATGCTCTCTGTTCGGATCGCAAGACCGTACTGTCGTACAAAGAACGCTATGCATTCGTTCCAATCGCGCGTTTGTCTACAATGTAGATCCACAATTACATTGTAGACTCGTAAAACAATTTCAGGAGTGCGCTTTCCGAAGAATATAGTCGTAAACAACATGAATTTTTCGAATGGTCAAACAACCGTTCGTGGTAGACTAGACATGCTATAAATCTTTTTCGGAAAGTAAACGATGAAGAAAGTTGTGAATATTGAAAAATGGGTTGTACGTATATTACAGGAAAAGTCAATAAGCTACATGGCGATACGGTAACGTTGTATACGAGAAATTCCAAACGAAATTTCAAAAACGGTCATTTGACCGCGCATGGTAGCTTTAGTGTTAAATTTTGCTATTACTTGGAATGATTTAGATAAAATCTCGCGTTTTTTAACTTTTTTTATCTGAGCCTATACGGAAACATTAAATAGAATTAGGACAAGATCTTCCTTAACACTTTATCGACCGCTAGCCTATTTATCGGCTTTTCGATTGCCAATGTTTATCGATCGCTAGCCTATTAATCGGCTTTTCGATTGCCAATGCTTATCGACCGATAGCCTATTAATCGACTTTTAGCTATCGACGGTTTTCGCTTCTTTACTGTTTTGTTAGTAGCTGACCACCTGTATGCTGACCTTCCCATATCTTTATGAATTATAATTATAATAATTATTATTATTTATTATTATTTTTAAAGGAATAAGCACAACACAATGAATAGCGAAAATTTAGCCGGTACTGGGAGCAAATGCGCGCGCGACTAAGCCAGTCCTTACTGAGTGGCAGCCTCAACCACGACCGGACGATAAAGTGTTAAGAATGAATTAAATATTAATTCATGCACACGTATGATAAAAATGAATACGTCAACGACACAACAGCGAAAACTTTGAAAGAATTTCAAAATACTACTACATTCATTGCAACTTGCTTTAAAAACGTGCGTCGCCTTCGGGGACGCCCGGTAACACGGTCATAATGTACTCTCTGTCTCGTTCTCTCGATCTCTCTCATCATCGCATAGTTTTTATCAACGACGACCCCTTCAAGAACAACAGAGCACTCGAAGATGCAATCGAAACCGTCGCCGGCAGAATTTAGACTTCGAGGCAACGGACGTCCGTCCGGTGGTTTATTTGAACGCCGCGTGCAAGCATCTGGCCTATGAATGGCGAATAGACTTTTTTCCCTGGAGAGCACGCATGGAAGCGATTCAAGAGCAGGCTATTCGTAGTCACGATCGGTCGTTACCGGTGCGGAGAGCGAAGCGGAGCGGAGAGGAGCGGAGAGGAGCGAAACGGAGCAGCGTGACGCTGTAAGGCGAGAAAAACTGCTGCTTGCAAGCGTGTATCAATTAAATCTGTCGACGCGAGCGAATTAATCGGCTGTAGACGGAACGGGGATTTGCCTGATAAAGATTGATTGCGGCTGAAAAGCGCTGAAAAGTACACGAAAAGTACCACTGTCACGGTGAACGCAACTGGAGAACGCGACACGCTTTCCGCGTTCGCAAATTCCGGGCTCCTCGTGCGTTGCACGCGTCTTTGTGCATACAAGTCATGCTGTCTAGAATGTGTTTACGAATGTGTACGGGGGTCCAGATTTAATTTCAGGTTCAATTACTTGTTCGATCGAAAAACAATGAGCAGACTGCGGATTTGATGCGTTCATGACGAAAGCGTTAGCGTTAGACGTTACACGCGATAATAATGCGCGTGTGAAAATATGTGTGTAATAATAATTTTAACGTGTATATTATTCAATTAGTTTATTATTATATTATTAGGAAACGTTGATTTAACGCACTGTGATCCCATCTTAGAAACATCACTTGGCTATAAATTTCCATTCGGCATCGCGGTATTTTCTTTCTCATCGTCCATAATATAATATAATAATATAATCATCATAATTAATAATATAATTATCATAATAATATAATTAATAATAAATATTATATTATATTAATATTAATATTATAATTAATATTACATTAATATTATATTAATATTAATATTATAATTAATATTATAATTAATATTATATTAATATTATAATTAATATTACATTAATATTATATTAATATTATATTAATATTAATATTATAATTAATATTATATTAATAATAAATATTATATTATAATATATAATAATATAATTAATAATATAATCATCGCAACGTGTACTTGAAATGCATGCGAGACAATCTCGATCTTCGGTCTAACTTTGATTCGGTCTAACAAGGTTCCTGCATCATTACTTTAATTCATCGCGAAACAATTCGCAATCCCCATTTTAAATGCAGTTTCGCTGATCTACATTTTCAAAGTTGGAATTTATTTAAAAATATTCGATGCTAGAAATTTATATTGCATACAGTAAAATATCGGCAACACGGAGCATCGAACTGAGAAAGAGAATCAGCTAAAGAAAAAAATGCATCGCTAATTTACCTCGTCACTCGACCTTTGGGAGCCTCCTATTTCTTGTTGAGTCAGTATTTTAGCGATTCCGATTTAATTGCAGCTTTTTCATAGTGAAACACGTTGATTGAACGCGCTGTGATTCATCTTAGAAACATCACTCGGCCATTAACTTCCATTCGCCATCTCGGTATTTTTCACCTCGCAGCGATAATAACTGCATTTACACGGGGTGGGTCATAGCATATTACCGCGTCGATTTAGACGACTATTATTACCAGGCTGCTCTTTTCAGTGTACCTAACGTCGTCAACGGAAGAAATACATTTTCATCTAACTTTCGTTTCATGTAATCGACGGAGAACACTTTTATATTACACAAAGATCCTCCTCCTATAATTACTAGAGATTGCGGATCTTTATGCAAGAGAAGAATTCTCCACCTCGATTGCAACAAACAGAAGGAGTTAAATAAATATTTATTGCCATTCTGAACATTTTTATTCAGCTGCAAACGATCGAGCAGTATCGTTGAATTTTTGTCTCGCATTTAATGTGCTGTATTCGACTTATTTACTTCTGTCATAAAAGCATCAAATCCGCGGTCTACTAATTACATTCTGGAGGTGTTAAAACAAATGAATAAATTATTGTTCTAAATTCATCTGCAAATAACGCTCAGCTTGGAAACAAAAATGGACGATTTTGGAAGAGGAGATACGATTACTCGAGCCTTAACCATGAAAACGAACCGCAAGGCTCGATTGATCGTACCTCCTCTTCCCAAATTGTCTATTTTTTTGTACAATCTGAACGTCAATTAGAGAGAACTTACTGTATTCCTGTTCACATCTGATCCCACGAATGCATAACAGTTTTTAGAAACTGTGTATCTCTCCTAATTGGTAATACAGTAAATTCTCCCAAATTGTCCATTTCTGTTTACCAGCTGAGAAACAATTGGAGAGAATTTATTGTATTTTGTAACACATCAATTAACACGTTCCGTGCCACGTGTACCATCGATGGTACACGCTTGCATGTTTACTTAGTGAACTGAACAAATTGTTTACAAGAAATTTAGAACCGAAGAATCAATTTCCACCGCAAGAATGGGCGTTGATAAGTTTTTGTTACGTTGTTATGTGTACGAGAATTAATAATTGCGCGTAATACATCAAGTTTTAGTCAAATATCAAAGTGTGAAGATTCGAGTAAAAAAAGCTCGGCACGGAACGTGTTATCCTACTTGTGTCGAAAAGTTAATAGTTCGAGAGATATTTCAATTCGAATAATGGCGATATAGAATTATTTCAATTGAAATATCTCCTAAACTGTTAATTTTCCGACACAAGTAGGTTAATGCATTTTCATAAGTAATGTCGGGCTACATCCATCGGGTTGCATTATAAAAGTACCTCGTTCCATTTAAAAAAAAAAAGACCAAGTTGATCTCCATATGACCGTAACGCGTCCACTCACGAAAAAAAAAAAAGGAACTAATAGCGCCAGAATATAGCCCACACGATATCATTCAAATCTCCTGTGAAACTTTTTCGCTACGAGCAATAATAGCCAAGTAAATCAAAGCGGTAATATGCGGTGACCCGCTCCTATATGTATAGTCATTTATCCGCGCGCTAAACGAACTTCATCGTTCAATACACCGCGATGTCCATGTCCTCTAGAGAAGACGTTCTGCATAGATGATCCTGATAAAACCGTGTATTTGATTTTGTAATCGATATATTGGTAATATTCCACTCACATGTGCGATCTCGCTCGAATGTTACGTTTCCTATTCGCGATAAGTCTTTCCATCGATTCGACGATTTCATCGTATTACCCGTTCCCGTTGATTGAAATTCATGTGACGCGCGCAATATTCGATGAAAGAACGTGTGTTCCATCAGAAGGAAATTCATTATTTCTACTTACTACGTTACGCACGTTTCAATGCATCGTTACAAGTAGACCGCGGACTTTCATGCAAAATGAAAATTGTCTGCATCGTCGATTGCAAGAAATCGATATTGCACGGAGATTTATTTCTTCGTTTGTTGATTTTAACCCTTTCGCTACTACGGGCCACTATAGTGGCCCTCCATAAGATGTCACTGAGGTACTACGGGCCACTATAGAGGCCTTTCGTATGATGCCACTGAGGTACTACGGGCCACTATAGTGGCCTTTCATAAGATGCCACTGAGGTACTACGGGCCACTATAGTGGCCTTTCGTATGATGCCACTGAGGTACTACGGGCCACTATAGTGGCCTTTCATAAGATGCCACTGAGGTACTATGGGCCACTATAGTGGCCTTTCATAAGATGCCACTGAAGTACTATGGGTCACTATAGTGGCCCTCCATAAGATGTCACTGAGGTACTACGGGCCACTATAGTGGCCTTTCGTATGATGCCACTGAAGTACTATGGGCCACTATAGTGGCCCTCCATAAGATGTCACTGAGGTACTACGGGCCACTATAGTGGCCTTTCGTATGATGCCACTGAGGTACTACGGGCCACTATAGTGGCCTTTCGTATGATGCCACTGAGGTACTACGGGCCACTATAGTGGCCCTCCATAAGATGTCACTGAGGTACTACGGGCCACTATAGTGGCCTTTCGTATGATGCCACTGAGGTACTACGGGCCACTATAGTGGCCCTCCATAAGATGTCACTGAGGTACTACGGGCCACTATAGTGGCCTTTCATAAGATGCCACTGAGGTACTACGGGCCACTATAGTGGCCCTCCATAAGATGTCACTGAGGTACTACGGGTCACTATAGTGGCCTTTCATAAGATGCCACTGAGGTACTATGGGCCACTTAGTGGCCTTCCATAAGATGCATTATATTGCATAATGTTATTTCCTCTCATACTGTAAATTAAAGAGCGCATGCTAAGACGTTATAAATCCCCTGGAATACCCTTTATTTATAAATACCCTTTGGAGAGAAATTTTTTCGTACGAAAACATTCAAGCAGCTTGGGTTCTCCGCCGCGGTACTCCCGCTGACGATCGGCGTCGCGTAGCGTGCAGTGATGTCGCGGCGCTCCGTTCAGCGGAAGTACCGCGGTGGAGAACCCGCCCGTAGCGAAAGGGTTAAACAGTTTTGCAATGAATGTACCGTTCGTGCGGTGCCACAGACCAAGTAAACACGCTTTAATCCGAGAGCTTTAATTCGAAAAAGTTTGGTTCCGTTGACGCAACGCAGAACGTAAGCTAAGTGGCCGCAGAAGGAGCAAAAACAGAGACACGCGTTTACTCGTCTGCGGTATCGCACGAACGGTATTTCGTCGCGGGATAACACGTCCGTGGCACCGCGCAAGCGGCATTACGTCGCGAGATATCTCGTCTGTGACCTTACACGTGCAGTATCGACATCGCGACATGATAGGTTCATGGGAGCGAAGCGGTTAAAATGGCTCCAAGTGTAAACGGTAGCACAATAAAGAGTTTTCGGTCACATTCGAAGACCGGGTATCAAAAAAAAAAAAAAGAAAAAAGAGAGAATCGTCATCTCGTTATTCTCGCAATTCTCCAAAGTATTCCAACGAACCTGTCTCAATCTCTCCTGCGTGATTAATCGATTCCCCTGAGACGCGGTAAACGATACACGATATCGAACGTCGCATTATAAACAGTTCGTCGCTCGATCGGCGCGAGCATTATCTTTCTCGGCTGCGCTACTGCGCGATTTACTCGTGTTCTTTTATTCGTAGAAAAGCTGGCTCTCCGGTCGCTCGGGATTATTACCGAGTACGGAGACATCGCTTCTGGCCATTAACGCTGAATCATTTACCGAGCGATGCGATTCGCTCGGATGGCATCGACCTCCGCGCCGTACCAATGCGTCATCTTCTCGCGAGATTACGCGGGCATCCCGACTTCTTAAATAGACGCGTGATAAATTCAGCGCGCGGCCATGCTCGTGCCCGTCTGTGCTGCCTGCCCGCCTCTCTCTCTCTCTCTCTCGTTGCTTCGATTCTTTCGCTTCCTCGCTTCTTTCGCTTCCTTTGCTACGCGTTGCACTCGCAGGGTCGCGGGGAATCGCGAACACGATGATGTAACGTTCGAGGCGACGCGATGCGCCGCACATTCATCATGCTCAAAGCTACCGGAGCTTCCCCAGGAAATTGTGCAGCAAGTGCGCGACCCTCGTTTCTTCGCGAGCGAACGACATTTTTGATAGTCCATTACAGTTTCGAGTTCCGCGACTGAACTGTCGCCGTCTACTTCGGGTCCACAGTCGCTCACGGAAGTAGATTGTCGAGTATGAAATGGAGCAAACTTCTTGTTATTTATTTCAATCGCACACAATCTCATTTAGACGCCGTATTTTGGCATGATTTGTTTGTTGTTCCATAAAACGATCATCGCACACGCTGCTTTATCGTTCTCGAAGTGTTATATATATATATATATATATATATATATATATATATATATATATATATATATATATATATCTATGGTTAATGCTAACTTCTTTGCAACTTCTTCGAGGTATATGTTGGGCGGCTTACCCTCAAGGCTCCTCAAGGCCGCACATCTTTCGACCTATTCTGGTCCACCTCCAAACCACCTATGCTATTTTTGGAAAAATGAATCGATTCGATTGGTTCTTGTTTGATAGAGAAAAGTACCGTGTCTAAATCTATCGAATTTGAATTCGAAAGGATCGCGAATATTAGGTTGTCAAGTATGAAATGGAGCAAATCTCTTGTTATTTATTTCAATCGCACGCAACCTTATTTAGACGCCGCATTTTGGCATGATTTGTTTTTCGTGTGAAAGGTACATCTTTTCCTCTTTCTAACTCATATTTCAGTTTGAACAAATTTGCAATAGTTTTTTTGTATAGGCGATTAAGTGAGACCATGGAAATCAGCGAAATTCGTGCGTTGATGAAGTACGAGTTCCACCGTGGAGCCACAACACGGCAGGCAGTCGCCAATATCAATGGTGTGTTCGGCATTCAAGTGGCTCCAAACGCGACTGTAGCTCGTTGGTTTAAAAAATTTCGTTCGGGAGATTTCGACCTGTCTAATGAACCACGTGGTCGACCCAAGACTCGGGTGGATAACGTCGTCCTGAAAGCCACCGCGGAAGCGAATCCCAGCCAAAGTGCCCGTGAATTATCATTAATGTACAATGTATCGAAGCAAACGATCTTGACTCATTTGGCAGAAATCGGTAAAGTGAAAAAGCTGGACAAGTGGATACCGCATGAATTGATCGATGACTCCAATCCTCCTGCATGACAACGCTCGGCCACGTGCCGCACGAACGACCGTGTCAAAGCTACAGGAGTTGAAGTTGGAGACTCTCCGTCACCCACCGTACTCGCCAGACCCTGCCCCCACTGACTATCATTTCTTCCAAAATTTAAACAACTTTTTATCTGGAAAAAAATTCAATTCCGCACAGGCTGTCAAAATGGCGTTTCAAGAGTTCATCGACTCCCGTGATCCAGGCTTCTACAGCAAAGGGGTAAATGAGTTACCTCTAAAATGGCGAAAGTGTATCGATAATATGGGTGCATACTTTGGTTAAAAATAAAAAGTTTTTATTGGAAAAAAATCGAATTCAATTATGTGCATTTCTTGCTCCATTTCATACTTGACAACCTAGGTACGAATGTTGAAGAAGTAATTGATGCCATATATATATATAAGTTCGCTTTAAAATTAATTTTATGAAATTTTTAAGGTTTTTGGCTTGGTCGTGAAAGTATTAAGTGTCATACTTGAACCATAGTTTTCGAAGTCAATTCCGTGAATTATTTGGAACACTTCAGTAGACTGAATAATTACACTAAAAAATCGGAAATCAGAACTAATCGATATATCAAGCTTAGACGACCTCGAGAAGAGATCAATGTAATATCTCGCAGTGTCAACGACGATTTCACGCCGAGTTCTTTATCAGTCTGTCCGGATCAAATTTATCCAGGAGTGTCGACGTACTTTTCTTTCTAAACTATTGAGCAAATATATTTACACAACCTAAAGTGTTTTCATTTGCTCTACCACTTGATTCGAATCGTCGGCAAGTGCACCCAGAATTCCGCCAACGTTTGCCGGCACCGCGAGCGACCGAAGTTAGTCAACAACTGAGAGTTCACTACGACCTCGCCTTATCGCTTGCGATTTAATCGGACGCGCCTTCCCCGGTTAAGGTTTAATCTTTCCACGCGAGACACCTGATAAATTCATTTCAAGTATGCCTTGAATATGCAAAGGCTGGCGACGATTTGAATATTACAGGCGCGAGCCGAGGATTTGTGAGAGGATGCATCTCGAGGAAATTCGAATTACAGCAAATAGCATTGTAGTTCTGCGTACACTTTCGTTCGCGCGCTCGTCTCGTGTCAATGGCGAAGAATCGATTTTGAAATCAGAAGGGAGAAACAACGTCAATTTCTTACTTCGCGAAAACTGTTTGGAAGTATTAATCTTAGGGACAAAAATGATTTTCATACGATAGAAAGTCGATAACTGGAACTGAAATCATGACTCGGAGATCTCTACAGGATGTTCCAAAATTATTGTGAATTATTATATTGAAATGAGGGATTCCTGAGATCATTTTGAGTGACTTTCTCCTTAACAAAAATGCAATCCGCGGCTTCGTTTGCCAGTTATTAACGGAAAACAGTGACCAATGAGAGGCGAGATCGGAGCCAATGAGCGGACGAAGCCCAGTTCCGTTCATTGGCTTGGATTGGATTGAATATATTTATCCACTAGATTCTTTTAGAATTATATATAATAATTTAAGTATAAATTAATAGCTGCGTTATTAAGAAGTATTAATAGAGTTATATAATAATTTAAGTATAAATTAATAGCTGCGTTATTAAGAAGTATTACTAGAGTTATACAATAATTTAAGTATAAATTAATAACTGCGTTATGAAGAAGTTATTATTATACAATGTGTATATAGCAAACTGGACTTGATAGGCTACTTCAGATGAAACACAAAAATCTCTAATCTAATGTTAACAAGTAGCTCTTCGTCGTTATCTCTGATAAAACTGAAGACAAACTCTAACAGGTTCTGGTTAACTCTGAAGTCACTGTAACTTGAACTCGTGTGGACAGCATATTAATATTGTAAACATGATTCATGAGAATTTTCATTTGAAACTGATATCGTCTGGAAATAAACTGTTTCACGTGCAAGTACATTGGATAGCACAAATCATAAAATACAGACTCGACAGCGAAATTAAAACATCGGTCATTTTTGGCCGAAAAATTGTCAATTTTTTAACAGCTGTAACTGCATTAAAAAGCGATCATCAAGTTCTGAAATATTCATTTCTATTTAATATATTGAATAAACTGAACGTTACTAGGATTCAAGTAATATTTTCTGTACTGTGAGATCGGTTATTTGGTAAAAAATATCGTAATCCTTGTCTCAGAGAAATATTCTTAAACAATGGTACATTTTAACATTCTAGTTTCGATTCGATCAATCCTTCGGGTTAATATCCGGCACATAACGTGCCGAATCATTTCTTTCATCGAGCTTACACGAAACAAAATATTTCGTCCATACGCGATAGCAGTATTGTTAACGAATTCACACGAATTAATTACATAACACGAATTTGTAAAACACGTACCACTTTAGAACATTCTCTCTCTCTCTCTCTCTCTCTCTCTCTCTCTCTCTCTCTCTCTCTCTCTCTCTCTCTCTCTCAACTTGAAACGAAATAATTCCCAAAAAGTTGAAGAAAACGCTTACAGAAGTGCAATGCATTCCGATATCTCTTTTTTTTTTGTGAATTCCAAGCGAAAAGTCTGTTCGTTCGTCGTATGTTTTTATTTTCACCGAAAACGTAGACCAGTTGAATGGGTTCTTTCCCGGCGAAAGTTCCGGCAAGTTTCACGGGCTCGGCGTCTTTGCGAGTAACTCGAGGGCGCGACGAAGTTCTTTGTCCACGGGTCAGATTTTTATTTCGGCCTATGTTGACGAAAGCATAAATACATTACGGTCCCGTACAGCCGGCGGATTTATGTACAGCGGTGTAATTAATTCCATGCACAAGTGGCCGGAACCGAGCGACGAAAACGCCTCCCTACGGCGAGTCATATTTTCGCCTCCGGATTTACGCGGGGCAACACATTGCGCGATTTTCATTCGTTGCCAACTTTTGTCGCTCGATGACGACCAAAGCGATATTCCTGACAAATTGTTCCGACACAAGCAATATCGTGGCTACAAGTCCGTTTCACCGCGGAGAATATTCTATCATTCGATTTCTCTCGCGTATCACGTTGTTATTGCGTATAGTTTACGTTGCGTGGACAGCGAGCGAGAATATCATCCTACTTTCATACTTCAGACTCAAACGGTTCATACATCTCATAACCAGTTCACATCATTCGAATAGTACGTATATTATACACTTTGTATATGTAGATAGAAATATTAGGTCTACCGGAAAGTTTTGTCCGATAGTGTCACTTCAAGTTTCAATTATACATACCGTTATACATACCGTCCCGAAAGTGGCAGGTTCCTCGGGTCATTCGAAGCAACTTTTTCCTTTACAAAAATGTTCTCCGAGGCACCGTTAACGAGTTATCAACGAAAAACAGTGACCAATGAGAGGCGAGCTAGGCTGGCGCGAGGCGACCGAACCGATGAGCGGAACTGGGCTTCGCGCGCTGCTTGGCTGGGCCGCCTCGCGTCAGCCGTACTCGATTCTTATTGGCCACTGTTTTTCGTTAATAACTCGTTAACGGTGCCTCGGAGAAAATTTGTGTAAAGGAAAAAGTTGCTTCAAATGATCCGAGGAACCTGCCACTTTCGGATTGCGAGACATTTTTGGGCCTGCGAAGATTCATTTATTCATGCTCATTCGAAATATAAGTTACAGTGGAAGTGTTGCCATTATAAAACGGAAGACGCGAATAAGTCAATTCAAAAGCTTAAAAAATCGCAGAACATTTAAATTTTACGAGCATAAATAAATAAATCTGTAAACTCTGGTCTATCGTCTAATTGCCTTGCAAAGATTTACAACTGAGATTGAATTCGAATAAAGCTAAGAATGAACTAATGAATCAATTATGTATGTATGGACATATTTACGTAGAAAAGATGCAATGAAAGACACACGAAATTATATAATTTCTACGAAATATTTCTGTTGAGAGAAACACGCGAGCAAAGGGAAAATAATGTAGAAAGTTCGTTGCCATAGTTCTGCTGAAGCGAATGTCTCTCGTGTCAATTCCCATCGTCGTGATCGTTAATTAAAAAAAACAACTTTGTGTAGCCTATACATCATTTGTCGCTTTGACATCGCCAAACACCGAACGTTGATAAACGATGAAGAATCCCTTAGAACGCGGATGCGGACGCGTCGCCATATGGCGAGGTCAATGATTTCTTTTTTTTTTGTTCAAATTTTTTTCACTTTCATAACAGGATGCGTTACGTTGAACATATTGCACACGATATCGGACAACAGCAACCGGCGTTAATTGATTATTTAAGAGAAAAGAAATAATGTCGGATAAAAATATTTTGGATTTATCATTTGTTATAATCAATCGTGGGGGTGACCACAACATCAGCCAACGCGTTGATTAGCCTATAAAACTAACGTCGCTGCTGACTATTTGACAACAGGTATTAATCACACCGACTTTGGTTACGGACGAAACAAATGATACCATTTTGTAACGATCAAAATTCGCTGCACATTAAACGCGTTGATGAAGCATTTTAATAACCAGACTGCGGATATTTATGCGTTCACGTCGCACTAAAATTCGGAGAAATTATGTTATGAAATTATATTATATAATATTAATTATGTTATGTTATGAAAAATTAGTGGCATTCTCTATTTAACTTTGCTGCGATCTTCTAACAAGCGAAAGGACATCACCGAATCGAATGTTTCGAAGATGAAAAGCTATGAAAATAGAAAATTGAGAGAAAATTTTAATCAATTAATTAATTACGAAAATTTCAATTAATCCTCTAAGAAACTAGATAGTCTAATTACGAACACGGATCCTGTCGTCCAAGCTTGAAAAACGAAGAAACGTTAATCTCACCGTCAGCCGTGAAACGATATCGTACTGCAAGGTTAAACGCGGATCGCAAGAAACGCATCGAAATGACCCAGACATTCGCGGATCAATTGTTAAAGTATCATATAATCGGAGAGGTGAGTTCCACCGGTAACAGACTAATGGAGAGAGAACTCGCTGTAGATCCAATACCGTTTCCTTTCCCGAACAATAGCTGCCGTTCTTCTTCCCCTTTTTCTCTCCCTCGCTATCTTCATTCTCCTCCAAAGTTTCCTTCGACGCAGTCGTTTCTTATCAATGCCTGCTCTCGCAGCCGGCAATTATCCGGGAACTTTTCAATGGGAAATTTCCATGAAAACGCGGGCTTCGACGGCGTTCGCCTACCTCGGAATCTCAGCCGGAGTTAATCTGTGCACAGATTACGTTGCAACGCGTACGCGACCATCCGTCGGGCCAAATAGCGTTTCGGCGATTTAGGTGGGCGATATCGCGAAATATCGAGCGGGAATTGTCATCTTTCATCCGGAGTTCCAACACCTCGGGTGGCGACTCTTCGCGTTCGGATAATAGGGCTGGGACGAGGTAATTGGTGGCGAAAGTCAAAATTTTATCCGACTTTTCTTTCTACCGGAAAGTTCTGTCCGTTTGAGAAATGAAAGGAAAGAATAGATTTTTCATAAATTTAGTAATATTTACAATATATATTATATTATTATATTATATTATATTATATTATATTATAATATTATATTATATTATTATATTATATTATTATATTATATTATTATATTATATTATATTATATTATATTATATTATATTATATTATATTATATTATATTATATTATATTATATTATATTATTATATTATATTATATTATATTATATTATATTATATTATATTATATTATATTATATTATATTATATTATATTATATTATATTATATTATATTATATTATATTATATTATATTATATTATATTATATTATATTATATTATATTATATTATATTATATTATATTATATTATATTATATTATATTATATTATATTATATTATATTATATTATATTATATTATATTATATTATATTATATTATATTATATTATATTATATTATATTATATTATATTATATTTATATTATATTATATTTACAATATAATTTCCGTCGTTGCTTATGACCTCTTGCCAGCGTGATAACAATTTGTGAGCAACATTTTTCAAAAACGTATGTCTCACATGAATATGTGCATATCTATTGAAATTTGCAATGACATTATCAGACAGAACTTTCCGGTAGACCTAATAATCAGCGATTTCCTAGGTTATGACGTTATACCGGCTCATGGAGTTATCCGAGAGAAGCAATATTTTAGATTCTGAGGCTTCGATAGCTTCTCGCTTCAAAGGTAAAACAAATTCCTTTTAATATGAAAGTCGACAAAATTGACTTTTGCACACAAATCGCTTCCTGGACTACCAAGGTTCCTAGAGGAACTGCACACGTTCTCTCCCACTCTCCCTCTTTTTCTTTATCGCTCTGCCAACGCGGAGGATAGATTTGCATTCGACTCGGAATAACTGCAGACGATATCGAATAATGCCAGCGATAGTCCTCGACGACAATCGATATTTGTCGCAGGAACCGTCTAAGCGCTTTGCAGCCAGCACTCAAGCCTGTGGATTAGGTCGGATGAGTTCGAAATCCGGATTTAGGATAGACCTTTCCGCGTTCGCTCGCTCTCTCGCTGCGAATCTACTCCCATTAAATCCACCGACACAAACGCACGTAGGTATTATACGTAATTTGCCCCCCCCCCCCCCCCCCAATCTCTGTTGTTCTCTCGATCTCTCCACAATCTCTCTTGCTCACTCTCTCTCTCTCTCTCTCTCTCTCTCTCTCTCTCTCTCTCTCTCTTTTAGTCTCTCTTCCTCAATCTCTCTTGTTCTCTCAATCTCTCTTGTTCTCTCTATCTCTCAATCTCTCTTGCTCTCTCTATCTCTCAATCTTTCTTGCTCTCGCTCTTCCACTCTTTTTCAATCTCTCTTGTTCTCTCAATCTCTCTTGCTCTCTCTATCTCTTAATCTCTCTTGCTCTCTCTATCTCTTAATCTCTCTTGCTCTCTCTATCTCTCAATCTCTCTTGCTCTCTCTATCTCTCAATCTCTCTTGCTCTCTCTATCTCTCTCTTTCTCAATTTCTCTTGTTCTCTCTTCCTCAATCTCTCTTATCCTCTCTGCTTCAATCTCTTCTTTACACTCTCTTCCTCAATCTCTCTTATTCTTGTTCTCTTACTCTCGCTTTCTCTCTCTCCCAATCTCTGTTGTTCTCTCTATCTCTCAATTTCTCTTGCTCTCTCTATCTCTCAATCTTTCTTGCTCTCGCTCTTTCTCTCTTTCTCAATCTCTCTTGTTCTTTCTTTCTCAATCTCTCTTATCGTCTCTTCTTCAATCTCTCTTGTTTTCCCAATCTCTCTATATCTAAATCTCTCTTGCTCTCGCTTTCTCTCTCTCTTTTACTCACTCTTGTTCTCTCAATCTCTCTTGTTCTCTCAATCTCTCTTTTTCTCTCAATCTCTCTTGTTCTCTCAATCTCTCTTACTCTCGTACTCTCGTACTCTCTCTCTCTCTCTCTCTCTCTCTCTCTTCGCCAAATTCCGCTCGTGTTCCTCCGCACGCGATCGGCCGCCATTTAATGGGCGCACACGTCGCTTCGCGTTGATGAGTTTATGCGGCCTGCAACGACAGCGCACCTCGTTGCAACTTGTTGAAGAACAATGTCGGTCGATTTGGATTTGTTTGCTTGCGCGCGGGGGGGGGGAGGCACGGCTTTCAGCATTCGCGTTTATTTTCCAGGGCAAATGGTTTATTGGTAATGGCTGTGCGTACGAATTTTTGCAGAATTAATGGTCGCATATAGGTTCAGATGTTGCAAAAATATAAACAAGTCGTTCCTATAATGATCGAATGTCAACCTAAGGTAAATGTTCCAGTGATTGGTTGATTGCATTTTTTTGTTTCAAAATTACCGAAATTATAAAGACTTTCATAACAATTTCTCAATGTTTTCAGAGAGTTGATTACATTTTTTGTTTCAAAATTGCCGAAATTATAAAGACTTTCATAACAATTTTTCAATGTTTTCAGAGTCGGATTTCTGTTTGCTGTGAGTTACAAAATTATGGTAGAAAGAATTAATGGTAATTAATTCATGGTCGATCAATTATAAAGGTAGAAGTTTCAAGCTTTAAAATAATTCCAGATTTTACGGCGATGTAACTCTTTAAAATATAACAATTCGTACGTCGACAATTTGCCAACAAACCTAAAAGCAGTTACTTATTTCTATCTACACGGCTCAATACCTCGAAAGTGAAAACTTGCAGCCCCAGCTATCGAGGAGTCTATACTCTATTCAGTTTCCGGTCCAGTTCCACTCTGCCTGAAACCACCTGGGACACCCAACAACGCAGCTGGAGTCGAAGGTCCAATCAACAATTACTTTGAAAACTAATCTCTCGTTCGAAATCGAACTCTGTCTTGCCAAACTGTCCCCGGGCAATATATATATATGTATAGATGCGTACATTTGAGCCGTTTATTTTGAAAGTGGCATAAGTCACTTTGTTTTTAATTATTGATAAAATATTCAAAACATTATTTTTATTATTTAATCGATACAAAACATGCTTGTTTAATTAATTCATGATATTTTAACGTGGTCCGAATAATTTTAAACATTAAAAAGCAAATATCGTTCTTGTTTGCATTGTGCGAAGACTATATGATTATTAAAAAAATGTAAAGGAAACTGAAAACAATCGAATTATACTTAAAGATAACGAAGAACAACGTGAAACTATTAAAAGGTATTAAAAACTATTTTAGAAAGTGTTAAAAATCATTGAAAATAGTAAAAGTAAAAACTGAGCTCAATCAAGAACTATTCGAAACAATGTCATATTTTGATTTTATCTCATTTAACAAGTCAGAACTTTATGTAACAGTATAAAGTCTATTTTTTCAGTGCAGAACAACGTTACACGAGCACATAAAAATTATAATAACACCGGTGCACCGTCGTTCATATATTCCAATAACTCAGCATGGAACATTTTTCATCTCACGCAAGATTAGAAAAATCGTATTTTCACCAGCTTTTTGGACCACCACCGTGCGTCATCGAACGACGCGATTTTGCTCGGCTGGCTTCGAGGGACTTAGTCCGCGGCAGCTCGCAGTCGAGCAAATATTGATTTTTGTAACTTGTTGAACGGTCAAACAACGCGCGCGAACAGCAAGGTACGAGAGCGACCAGCGGAAATAGTGTCCGTGCACGTTTCGGTCGGAGAAGTTTATTAAAATTGAATCAACCGTGTATGCTGTGCCGGTTATTAGAATCGAGTGCGATTCGATTGCGAGGGAAGCGCAGCAGCACGTCGATCCGCGGTCGGCTAAATTCGACGGCTGGGTGCTGCTGTCATGCCAGCTGCATTTATCGCGATGAGGTCGCCTGTGCTCGATACGAGCTCTATCCCCGATAAGGTAATGTCGGCACAAAATACGTAACCGCTTCGAGATAAGCTTGTGTGTACCGACGACGAATCCGTCGTATTATCGTTAGGGAGGGCAACATTTCCATTCAGGATACGCGTTGTTAATGGCAGATGGGAACGTCGTAGACTGATAGGGACTTTCGAGTATAACGTCTGCCTCGTTTTAGAGCAAAGAATACAGGGTGTCCCGAAAGTGGCGGGTTCCTCGGGTCATTCGAAGCAACTTTTCCCTTTACAAAAATGTTCTCCGAGGCACCGTTAACGAGTTATCAACGAAAAACAGTGACCAATGAGAGGCGAGCTCGGCTGGCGCGAGGCGACCGAGCCGATGAGCGGAACTGGGCTTCGCGCGCTGGTTGGCTGGGCCGCCTCGCGCCTGCCGCGCTCGATTCTTATTGGTCACTGTTTTTCGTTGATAACTCGTTAACGGTGCCTCGGGGAACATTTCTGTAAAGGAAGAAGTTGCTTCGAATGATCCGAGGAACTCGCCATTTCCGGATTGCGAGACATTTTTGGGACATCCTGTAGTGGCCTTCCATATGATGCCACTGAGGTACTACGGGCCACTATAGTGGCCCTCCATAAGATGCATTATATTGCATAATGTTATTTGCTCTCGTACTGTAAATTAAAGAGCGCATGCTAAGACGTTATAAATACTCTGTAATACCCTTTATTTATAAATACCCTTATAAATACCTTTGGAGAAAAATTGTTTCGTTTGAAAAACATTCGAGCAGCTTAACTTAAATAAACAAATATAAATAAGTATTATGAAAACAACTGTGTACAGGATCCGAGTTAGATACGTACTTTTCAAACAATATCGCAACAGCTAAGTTGAACAGTTGAGGAACTAAAAATAATAAGCGGCTTTTGAAAAAAAGCATAAGATATTTGTCTAACAGCTTCACACCACTACCTGAATATCTTCAGTTGGGTTTAAGCAACATTAGAAGCACGGCTCTGACGGAAGTCCCTAACGAAGAGCAATTTCGTTAGACTATCCGGAATAGAAACGTGGTCTTAACTACGTGTACAAACACTTGGCGGAGCTCGAGCGTAGCCGGCAGTGGAAGCGCCCCGTCTAGTTTGTCTCTTTTACAGCCGGTTAACTGGCTAGCTCCGCGTTCCGATTACTCGTGCCGGTTTGCCCGTAAAAGGATCAGGAAAAGAGAGCAGCTACGTCCGTGTTATACGGGGTGGCCGGAATCAAGAATCGCGAGCTGCTTTCTTCGCGACCGGATTTCTTTATTTTCATGTTCCGGCAGCCGCACAGCGAGACGAATTAGTATGAGCCGTTTATTTTGAAAGTGGCATAAGTCGCTTTACCGTGATGAAAAGTGGTGATTTTTTCATGTTTATACGAAATCATTTATACTGAGAAAAATATCGCAAATGATGGAACGTCGGATACAATTAGTCTGTTTAAACGGAACTTGAGAGAAAGTTGTTTCGATACACGATTACACGAAACAAAAATTGTCCATGTTAACCCTTTGCACTCGAAGCCATTTAAACCGTAAATCTAAGATAATTTTTCTGACTTATGGCATTTCCATTTTACATGACAAAGTGCATTTTATGCATATGAAATGGAATCTTGCGATAACTTGCGACGACAGTTACGCTTTCAACAATTTTTTGAATTTAAACTTTGTTAATATAAAAATTACTTTGGAACGCGAACTAACAATTTTAGTGTGGTGCCTCAGAGTCACCACACGAGTGCAAAGGGTTAAAGGTACCATAATTAGCGGCATTCCTTGTGCTCCCCGAGAGGCAACACCCGAGTTTAAAGGACTAAACACACTAAAAGGGTTAATATAAAATCACTTTGCCGGACTGCGTAAGTTCCGGGAAAAGAAATAAACTGATCGAGTAAGGTACGTATGTTTTAACGTACGATTCTTATACGCACACAATAGAATACCTTCATGCAGAACGTAATGAACGCGGAACGACGCAAGTCGACGGCCTGTATAGCGCCTAGATCTAAATTAAAAGCTGTTCCACTTCGTTAAAAAAAAAAAAAAAAGTATAAAGTTAAAGGCTGTCGTCTGCAGCGATTTCACTGGGAACAACACGCGACGTTTTATTTCGTCCACCCTGTGTACACGACGAGAAAGTGACGTCCGCGTGCTGGAAGCACAACAGCAGCAGCGGCTCTCAGAAGCCGTGGGCAAGCATTGTTACGGACCAACACGACCGAGAACTTCGTAACTGCGTCCATACAATTAGAACGGGTGATATTCAATGCATCACAGCTTGATAAGAAACGATTCGAGCGAAGCGCGTGCACGGGGAGCACACAAAGAGATTCTTTCTTTTGTTCGCGGACGGTAAGTATAAAAAAAAAAGAAAAATGCAAACGTTCCGGATCCGCGTGTTCCTGAACCAGAGAGACAAAACCAACGCGGAACGATTCTACGCGCAAAAACAAACAGAAAACGGAGAACAATCCATATATATATATATCCTTTCGCACGCGGCTTGCCGTTCGAACGAAACGAAAATTAGTTCAGTATGACTGCGCAACGGCATTACGTGAATCGCGTGTCTGACCATTACCAGTTATTACCACTTGCATTAATGTTTATGCACGTAAGGCGCGTAATTGTGTCCTCTCCTGTTAACATTATTTTAACGGAATCAGATGGTTAAGAGACGATTAAGCTGATTTTATTGCTGATTAATAATGCGGCATGCGCGCGAACAAAGAGCGAATGCAGTCGATCAAAGAGCAAAGCGAAATGCATATCGTTCCAAAAAGAATAAATAAATTTTTGTTCGAGTCGTATGACGCGATTTCCACGCGGACTATTGTTTGTTAAATTTATCTTGAATTTTCTGAATATCTTAGCGACAAATGTTCGGACAGTATAAATCGCAAACACAATGAACGAACGTAAATAAATCAAAGGGGGGAAGGGAGGTGCAGCGATAGACACTCTCGTTTCTACGTCGATTTATCGCGTTTAGCAGTCATCTTTTTTATTTATATCTGAAAAATAATACTGCAAACAATGCTATTTATACCTTGGTAGATTAACGTTCATTTATATTCATAACGAGATTCCACGAACAATGGGATTCATTCATCCCGTCAACGGAATTATGTGGAATAATAACATTGTGTTCCGCAATTAAACGATGTTTAATCATTCTGACTACAATGCGTTTATCGGAGCTCTAAAATTATTGTTAAACGCGCAGCTATTACACTTTGTGCGAGAATCTGGTCCGATCAGATTTTCTTCGAGCAGAACATTCCAAACAAATCTGTATTAACAAAAATTATTATTCGTTATCTACGTATTGAAAAAATCATAATATCCAAGATAATCAATTTTCTACCAAAATACCTTAATAAGCATAATAGGCGAATGTCCGCGTACTAAGCTGTTGACCGGTTATGGCTACACGTATTTTGTTAAATAACTCTGAAGACCTCAACCTTTCGCAAAAGATGTTTTCATAGTATCAAAATATACTATCTGAGGAATATGTTGCAATAAGAATCTCAGGATATTTTGACCGTTTTTATTTTTTCAAACTTTATTCAAAGTGTACGAAAATAACTCGAACTTAATTACTTCATTTCGTGTTAATTACTATATTGCATATAAGCATTACAAAATCGCTGTAGATTAATTGCAATCATACAACCCCTGGTTATCATTTTCTACAGGGTGTCCCAAAAATGTCTCTCAATCCGAAAGTGGCGGGTTCCTCGGGTCATTCGAAGCAACTTTTTCCTTTACAACAATTTTCTCCGAGGCACCGTTAACGAGTTATCAATGAAAAACAGTGACCAATGAGAGGCGAGCTCGGCTGGCGCGTCGCGACCGAGCCAATGAGCGGAACCGGGCTTCGCGCGCTGGTTGGCTGGGCCGCCTCGCGTCAGCCGTACTAGATTCTTATTGGTCACTGTTTTTCGCTAATAACTCGTTAACGGTGCCTCGGAGAACATTTCTGCAAAGGAAGAAGTTGCTTCAAATGATCCGAGGAACCCGCCATTTCCGGATTGCTCGATTTGATCCTCCTCTAATATGTATTCGCTGGGCGAACTCACTAAAAATTAATCTCCTGCTCAATTTTTCAAACATTCTGCTGCTAAATATGATTATCTCGACATTTTAAAACATCACATAGTTTTGAATAGATACAAAGTGACATTTTGAACGTTGTCCATCGACGCCATTTGAAATGCCCGCACCAAGATGGGGACATCGAACAAAGAAACACGGACACCAAGTGCTCCATAAATCGATACAATGAAAAAATTTAAGTACACAATATGGAACACAGTATATTCTTGCTTGGAAACATATTCGAATCAATTATATTAAATTATATTCGTATTCGACTAAACATTTGTTTTTACAGTTGTTCGTTGCATAACACGATATCCGTGCGCATATATTTATAAAGAAGAACGTTCAGAAATATGGGTAGAATGTTTACATCGGTGCTTCATAATAGAGCAATGGTTTCATAATAGGTGTACCTTCTACCATGGAAGCTGCTTGAACGGTTCCCTTGGGGGATCTCGGCAAGAGTGCATCGCGCTATCTAGCCCGGAGCGGAATAACGTAGACTGTCGTAGACCATATGTCTCGTGGCCGAACCTCGGAAACGACGACGCATTTGCGAGCGATCGAGCGTGGGCACGTGCGCGCGCGCGCGCTCGCGCCCGCGAGAGCGAGAGAGAGGGTGCGAGCACACCGGAACGATAATGTGGCCAGCTGAGACTCGTGGACCCAGGAGACATCGTGATACATGATTTCGGTCAGAGCTGTCACAACACAAACGTCTCTTAACTTTCAAACGGTTATATATCTTCCCGAACGCAGCGGACGACCGGCGATGGCGATGGCGATGGTGGTGGCGGTGGTGGTAGTTCGCGCGTTTCTCTTGCGCGCCCAGGAATCCCGGCATTATATGTCACGAACTTTCGGCCCGCTATGCGGAAAAATCAATATTTATGGCACGGTGTCAACTGCCCCCACCATCCACTCTCATTGGCGATCTATTTCGGTGGTAGGTCCGATTCCACGTTGCCGTTGCCGGGTGTCGACCTCTCGAAATCGAGTTTTGACGAGTACAAATGCAGTCGGTCTCGAGTGAAAAAGCCCGGTCCGTCCCGGCCCGGCCCGACTCGACCTGCTCCGCTCCGCTCCGGACCAGACCGGTACGGTGAATCGATAGTCTGTGCGATACGGGTCAAAGTTCGGCATTATTCGGATTGTTTCGAATAAATATTTAGCTAAGATTATTTTTCCGAATCGATTCCTTTCAGTCGGATATTTTATTCGAATAATTCATTATTCGTCAGAAATTATTCTAGCTATTTATTCGAGTAATTCTTTAAACGAATAATTTTTCAATCGAGTAATTCTTTAATCGAATAATTCTTTAATCGAGTAATTCTTTAATCGAGTAATTCTTTACTCGAATAATTCTTTACTCGAATAATTCTTTAATCGAGTAATTCTTTAATCGAGTAATTCTTTAATCGAGTAATTCTTTAATCGAGTAATTCTTTAATCGAATAATTCTTCAATCGAATAATTCTTTAATCGAATAATTCTTTAATCGAGTAATTCTTTAATCGAATAATTCATTACTCGAATAATTCTTTAATCGACTAATTCTTTAATCGACTAATTCTTTAATCGACTAATTCTTTAATCGAATAATTCTTTAATCGAATAATTCATTACTCGAATAATTCTTTAATCGAGTAATTCTTTACTCGAATAATTCTTTAATCGAGTAATTCTTTAATCGAATAATTCTTTAATCGAGTAATTCTTTAATCGAATAATTGATTACTCGAATAATTCTTGAATCGCGTAATTCTTTAATCGAATAATTCTTTACTCGAATAATTTTTTAATCGAATAATTCTTTACTCCAATAATTCTTTAATCGAGTGTAATTCTTTAATCGACTAATTCTTCAATCGAGTAATTCTTTGCGATTATATGATTAATATAATATAAATACGAGGCGACAGTAAGGCTTCCTAATGGAGGAGATCGACTAGACTGCCGCATGTGTACCGTCAGGATAAAGTGTTTTCGAACCTGCACTTTAAGGGACAATTTCATCCCTAGACCTGGATGTTTGCCAAAAGAAGAGAACCACGTGTTTAACTCGAACGTGACGTTCGAACGCAATCTAAACGCGAATTAGAGAGAAATTACTGTATTGGGCATGACTGGCACTACTTGCGTGCAAAGTTTCATAAGTTTCGAACCTTACAGTTTCACAGAGCTTTCGTGTTAATCAAATCGATGCATTTTACCGAAATAACATCTCCAACACATCTGTAAGTGTACAGTAGAACTATCGTATACATATTTTAATATGAAATAGTAATGACAAACGAGTGATTGATGAATGACATTCTACAGAAATCCCAAGTCCGCATTATTATAACTTTCCGGTCCCCCTAATAAAATGAGTTTCTCCTCTTCCCAAATTCTCCATTTGTGTTTCCAATTCGAAGGAAAATTCCAGATAATTTACTTGTATTTACGCGCGAATGGACGAATGCATCGAGTACATCATAGTTTCTCCGTGAAGCACCGACAGATTTTCGGCGAGTGCAAACATGCCGCGGAAGGTGGCAGAAAAGATGTTAGATCCGCGGCTCGGGGAAAAACAAGCTGGGTGGCGATCAATCAGAATTTCCGCGGAAACTTCAAGATCGCTGAAGGTCTGCTGTAGCGAAGGCGGAAAGCGCGCGTAACTGGACGATTTACGAGGATCCGGCTCGTTTCGACCGATTCACGGCAAGGCGAGAGAGGAAGGGGGGCGACGAGGGAGGAGGGTGCTGCGCCCACCTACGCGTGGCCAGTTCTATCTCTTTCGTTCTCTCTCTCTCTCTCTCTCTCTCTCTCTCTCTCTCTCTCTCTCTCCGCACCCATCCGGCGGCCGCCTCGAGGTGTAACGAAAGTCAGTGGGAGAGAAAAGAGCGGCGCGTCGCGCCGGGCGCCGGGGAGGGAAACGGCGAGCTTTATCGATTATCGACTGGAGCCGGAAAAAGAGCACGGCTTGATGGATTCAAACACGGCCTACCACTTTTCCCCGACTCTACTTCAACCACACCCTGCCTCGGTCACTGTGGAGAGTCGTTAAAATGGAACGGTATCGAGCAGCCGGCAAAGCGGGAAGCGCGCGGGGGGCGAGGGAGGGAGAGAAGGTATCGGGAAAAATTTCCGTGCTTCCTGAAACTCGAGGGAACGAGTCGTAACGCGACACCGGACTTACGTTTCACGGACGTCGAATTTATCCTTCCGTTGCCGGATTTATCGCGTCCTGGATTTCCTGGCGAAAAAACCTTCGCGCGCGAGTCTTCGAGAGCTACGAAAGAGCGGGCGAGCGAGCGAGCGCGCGTTACAGGAAATCGATGCCTTTTGCTGTGCAACAACTAAACTGGTAATTGCCGGCCGACGACAGTACAAATTCTTCTTTCACCGGTACGCTCGTTCCACGCTCCGAGAGAGAACTTCACTCGTTTACGGATGCTTCGGTCAAATTAACGCTCGAACCCCGGCTACGGTCATTACCGAACATTCCTGTTCCCACCGCAGCACTGTGGACCTCGCGCTCACCGTGGCAGAAATCAATTTTTCAAGTTGAACGAGGCATTCGAGGGTGAATCTTTGAGAAGATCGATTCTTTTTACGTGTTTTCTCGAAGAGGATAGGTTGAATTAACGACTATTGGATTATTTTCTCTCTTTTGAATACTCAGAAGTTTTTCCTTCTAGCATATAAGTTACAAAAACGAATCGACGCCGAGAGTCTCGCCAGAGTACCATTAGATAAACAATGATTTCATATGTATATAGAACAGAGTGCTGTTTGTCTTTAGGTGACGTTTTTGGTTTCGTCTTTGTGAATAGTCTTCAGTCTCCTGGAGAAATCAGGAGAGTAAAGACGGTCCTTCCTCGTACATCAAATTAATAAACTAAAAGGGATAAGTTTAATTCACTGCGTTTTACTTTTATTTATCTACCCATTTCCAATAACGACGTCTGCGAAAACATGTTTGAATTCTTAACGCTATGAGAGCCATGCCAAGAACCTCAAAAATCTCGTAAAATTAACCCTTTGCACTCGAGTGGCGACTCTGAGGCACCACTGAGAGAGATCGTTGTATCACGTTCCAAGATCATTTTTATATTACCAAAGTTTAGATTTCTTGAAAGTCATTAAAAGCGTAACTGTTGCATGAATCGCGAGACTCAGTTTCATATACATAAAGTGCACTTTGTTGTATAAAATGGAAATATTGTAAGGCAGGAAAATTGTTTTAGATTCACAGTTGAATTTGCTTCGAGTGCAAAGGGTTAAAGTATTTTAGTGAGTTAAATTGAAATTGCAAAGCAATTTCATACGACATCAATTACTTTTTCAACATTCTTGCGAATCTTAATAAAATTAGAAATTGTAACGGATAATGGCAAAAAGATCAATTTTCCATAATATTGTCACCCAAATGTGAGTGATGTGACAGTCAAAGTGTTAATAGTTTAATTATCATAACTTCTTATATGTTTTCTATTTTGTATCATTTTTACGATACACTTTTTTAATAGTGCAATTACGATACACTTTTTTAAATAGCTTTAACAATTATTAATATACTAAATTAATAATATAAATAGGACGTTGGCAACATAATCACGATACATATTTCAAAAAACTGCACTGAATAGATTTCCTTAATTCAATGTTTCGCGATGTCATATGCACGTGACAACGGCCGTCAAAGTGTTGCGGTTACTCTGCTGATTTTATGCATATTAATGCATTAGTCAAAATAACAATGTTAACACAGTGGCAAAATTAAAACGAATTAAGAACGTTCATGTGTTAATTTGAACTGATTAAAAATGCGTAAAAGAAAACAAGAAGAACAAGAACTTATGCTTGTTTCTTAAGACTTGCAATTGAAGCAGACAATTTTTCTTTTGCACAAAGATCCGCAGATTACTCACAAGTACACCGTATTTTATGCGACCGTGTATTAGACCGCGTTTTTCACGCATTTATGACACAAACAGGTATATGAAATTGAAAACGATAAAAATATTAGAAGAATGTCGAGACATCGATATATTATTTTCAACTCCCTCGAATTAGTCTAGCAAGAAAAATCTCTACTTGTCTCATGTTCCTTAAAATTCATGAAAATCGTGTTTATTATCCATAAAAGTTCGCAGTCTACTCATGAAATCTCATGACTAGCGGTCGCTAGTCCATTATTTCGGAGACAATTTTGCCTGATGAGCAACGTGGGACGAGAGAATGCAGTATTCCGATCGGTCGCCGGGAAGAGCATTAATCAGAAAGCTCGCTGGCTATAATAGAAGCAACAATACGTCTAGCATCGGAAGCGAACGATTAATGCCACGGCTTATGCCCGCTACGATCTGCTGGCACGGTTTACTTTTAACATTAAACCTACCGACATTTCAGATATACCTAATCCTCTACCATGGGCGGTCAAATGACCGCTTCAAAAAAACATATGTATCTTAATACAGAAAGAGATATATAATATCAGATATTATATATCTCTTTCTGTATTAAGATACATATGTTTTTTATCTATCTTATATTATTATCTATCTTCTATATTATATATATATATATAATATTATATATATATAATATAGAAAATAGATAATAATATAAGATAGATAATATAGAAAGAGAGAGCCAATTGAATAGTAAACAAAATATTTTTCTGCTGCTACAATAAAAATCTCTTCCTCATTTTCACTTTCGGAACTAACTATAAATCTCTTTCTTTTTTGTCCTCTTTCTATATTCAAAATATTCTCTTCGTCCGTATCGCTGTCGAATAAGTCACAATTATTTTCTGCCGTATCATTATCAATATCGGAAACTTCTTGGTCGTCTTCCGAACAATCCTCGTCGATATTATTTATTTTATCTAATAAATTGATGTTCCTCGAATGTCTCGACATTTTTGGGGACGAATATACAAATGATAAAGTAAGAACTAAAATATAAAAATATAAATCGAACGGGGCAAAAACATTGAGACCAGAAATAAAGAAAAAAACAATTGTAAATCGTACCACAAAATATTGTTGGCTCTGTTGACTTTGTCGAAACTATCGCTTATACCACGTAATCATTTCTATTATACACTGTGAAATTTTGATGCTCTCTGTTCGGATCGCAAGACCGTACTGTCGTACAAAGAACGCTATGCATTCGTTCCAATCGCGCGTTTGTCTACAATGTAGATCCACAATTACATTGTAGACTCGTAAAACAATTTCAGGAGTGCGCTTTCCGAAGAATATGGTCGTAAATAACATGAATTTTTCGAATGGTCAAACGACCGTTCGTGGTAGACAAGACATGCTATAAATTTTTTTCGGAAAGTAAACGATAAAGAAAGTTGTGAATATTGAAAAATGGGTTGTACGTATATTACAGGAAAAGTCAATAAGCTACATGGCGATACGGTAACGTTGTATACGAGAAATTCTAAGCGAAATTTCAAAAACGGTCATTTGACCGCGCATGGTAGCTTTAGTGTTAATCACAAAGCTCGCTGGCTATAATAGAAGCAACGATCTGCTGGCACGGTTTACTTTTAACCGACCGATTATTATATAGCTATATATTATTCTATATTCTTCTATATATTATTATATAGAAAGCTGGCAGGCGTATCGATGACTGGTATAGCAGCGACAGCAGCAGCAGCAATAGCAACAGCGGCAATGATAGCGGCAGAAGCAGCAGCCGGTGGCCAATCACTCCGCTCGCATCAATTACAAACGATGGGAATAATTCATGGGTTAATACGAATCCGGCGCTTGCGATTCGATCGAATATCCCGGCTCTCGTGCCTGATCTGTCCCGATTGACAGTCGCGAATGACCCTGTTCCCGGCGCGATACGCGTGCGCGCGCGCGCGCATTCGCCGCATACCGATACGATTCGCGTGACTGATCGTAATTGAATCTTATCGCACGAAGACACGAGGCGAGACGAATTTGTCGCTTAATCGCGCGCGCGCGCCGCTGCCGCCGCCGTTGCCGTCGCCGCCGCGCTGTAATTAAGCGAGAGTAACTCGACCGTAAATTCTGGTTAATTAACGCGATCCCAGCGCCCGGTTGCTGCACAGAATAGGAAGTCTCGTAAAAATATTGCGTTACCGACGAATGACGTACTTTATTCCGGACAGCCGGCAATAGAATGATAACGGTATAACGCAACAAGATATATACTGGGTGTTTCCTTAACGTTTCCATCGCGTCTGTTAATCTGAGAAAAAGCTATTTCCAACAAAAGTTCATTGACTTCCCGTCGGCCACGCGATAAAATGTTGCGTTAAAAGAGAATTGTTTTTTTTTTTTTAATAAAAATCGAGGTTATATTTCATGCTTATAGAACGGCATTGCGTATTCTTTATTTTGTGATTATTGTAGTTCGACCATATTGTAGTCGAGACCAGTTCAACGACCTGCTGTAGCATGACCTTCGGATGCATGCAGCAACGAAATGTGTTGATCGATGTTACGATTAAAATCGGAGAACAGAGAGAGCGGAGTTCCGCGATGCAGAACATGGATGCCAGTTTGAACAGAAAAATCGTAACATAATTTTTTTGTCGGAAGTTCGATTTATTTAGTTTACGTGTATCGCGTTTGTGCCCGAAAGTGTTTCTCTGAATTATTGTTATCTCTCTATTATTCTGAGTTATTATTCCAAGTATCATCGTAACAGTCGACCTGACACCTTCCTTTTCACTGAATTTATGTCAACGATAATTCCTTGTCCAATAAACTTAATCGTTTCAGCGATCGACGTACCTTAAAAGAAATCAAATTTCATTCTTCATCGTTCCCGTTGCTTGAACTCAAATTTTGTAAGCTCAAGATCATTCGAAGGTCGGACTATAGCAAGTCGTTGAATTCGAATTGACACGAACTGTAGCGATATGAAGATAAAAGATTATGTCGTATCAGTTAAATGAATTAAGGTGACCTTGACGTTTCATTGGCAAAATAATAATTCTTTCATATTCAATATTTTATATTAAGTTGGCAACTAAGTAATTGCCGATTTCAGTTATAGCTGTCTCTCACTCCCATTTTTATGATATCCGTAAATGTTGTATTATAAAATTATTATTAGTATTATTATGTTATTTTTTATTATCCGTGAATGTTAGCAACTGGACAAATTGAAAGGAAAAGCGACCAGAATTGGTCAATCGTAAAGGTGTCATTTTCCACCAGAACCAGCGATTAATTAAAGATGTTCGAGTTGTTCTCGCGCCCTGGTTTCGCATTCATATTAATTAAGCAAACTTTGTACGAATCCTTTGATTAGGGCCTAATAAATAACCTGTATCTTTGAATTTATTGATTATCCAAGAATTGCTGTTCTATTGGGTTGGCAACTAAGTAATTGCCGATTTCAGTTATAGACGTCTCTCACTCCCATTTTTATGATATCCGTAAATGTTATATTAAAAAATTATTATTATTATTATGTTATTTTTTATTATCCGTGAATGTTAGCAACCGGACAAATTGAATGCAGCGGTCAAGGAAAAGCGACCAGAATTGGTCAATCGTAAAGGTGTCATTTTCCAGCAGGACAATGCTAGGCCGCACGCGTCTTTGTCCACTCGGCAAAAATTGATGCATATTGGTTGGGAATCGATGTTACACCCACCATATAGTCCTAATCTCGCGCCATCGGATTACCACTTATTTCGATCCCTGGACAACTCCCATCGTGGTAAAACTTTTAACGACGATGACGCTGTAAAATCTCACTTAACTCAGTTTTTGGCCGAAAAGGATCAGACTTTCTACGAGCGTGGAATTTTCAAGTTGTCAGAGAGATGGCAAAAGGTCATCGAACAAAATGGAAAATACATTACAGATTAAACTTCGTTCCAAGTAAAAAATAATCTTTTATTTCATTGAACAAATCGGCGATCACTTAGTTGCCAATCCAATAGAATACACTTTTTATAATGTATGTATATTATTATACAACGTCCGTGAATCTAGAGAAGAGACAATATTACGAGACAAATTTGGAAAATGGGAAGCACCGAATAGAACGTGGCATTCCAATTCGCAAAGTTTTTGCAATTTCCACGTTTCTTACAATATTGTTATTCTTAGAAATAGCATAGCAAATAGCATTAGCTTAGAAATAACATTCTCAGAAATAACATGGCAAAAGGTCATCGAACAAAATGGAAAATACATTACAGATTAAACTTCGTTCCAAGTAAAAAAGATTTTTTATTTCATTGAACAAATCGGCGATTACTTAGTTGCCAACCCAAGAGATCAACGGAAGTGCTTGTGAAACCGTGCGAAGAAGTTAGGGAAACACCCTGTATCGCGTGTATTGTAATATCTCTTCAACGCGGTTGCTGTCGGATTGCCGAACATAAAAGTTACGGACATTAAAACTTCGTTTTTTTACGACGCATGATTCATCTTGCTGTTCTTTCTCTGTCGTTTGTCAAAATTACAGGATTCTGGGAGAAACTTTTGTCGAGATACGTTTCACAGCCGGAATGCAGTTCAGCTGACACGACGGATAAAGCGTTGATGCGAACGATGCAAAACGGTGGTGATCGCAAATCACCATCAATCTAGCTCTTCCCGACGATCAGGTTGTAGGAATAAAAATGGACGCGCAGATTCATTTTCATTCGCTGTAATTTTAGTATTACGCCAAACGATGGATAGCGGGATGTCCTAAAAATATGGCGCCGAAAGAAGTTGGGCTTTACCATTTTGCAAGTTAACGAGTTGTTAATTAGTTAATGCTTCAACACTTTTGCTTGAATTTTATTTCGAAGATTCATTTTTACGCTGATCATATCTTTATTAGGATTTGCGAAGCGTGAAAATGTTTGACTGAAAAATGTTTCAACTTTAATTCGAATAAGTGAAATAATTTAATTTCATGAAATTTTACTGGCCGTCTCCATAGCAAACAAAATGTTAAATCTTTATTAGCCGACTCGTAGGTCACACGCCTACAGACCTGGACACATTTGGAATGATATTATTTGAAATAATGTTATTTCGAATGACGTGTTATTTAATTCTATTTAATCTCCGCGTGATAAGAAGATCGATCTGACTATGTTAAACGATTATCCGATAATAAGAAATATCTTCCTGAAAAATAACATTTTCCTGACAATATTAGATAGGCCCGGACAAAGCTCTCTTAAGGATAATCTTTTTGAACAAAACATTTTCAAATCAGATTTTTTCATTGCATTAGACTGCGAATTGTAATCATTTTCTTACAGAAATGACTAGGTAAAAAACCAAATTGGGAAGACCACCAAATGAGAAGAATTTGAGAATATCTTTACATTAAATACAACTTGTTAAAATCATTAAACGTTACACAATTTTTAGTTTGCATAAGAATCCACATATATTAAGAATAAGAGAATCCACAGTTTATATATTATTTTGAGAATTATTTCCTTCGTCATGTTTGAAATAAAAAAAAAATGAAACAATTAACTATTTAAAATGGCTGTTATTCCAAACAGATCGATATTATTTTTATTTCAAAATAACAGTATTGAAAATAACCGTTCGAAATGAATTATTTCGAACAGTTGCATTACTGTTTTAATTTCAGATAGAATTTGCCGAGGTCTGTTGGCATTAAATGTTCAGAAAGCTGAAGGCAACTCTCTCGATTAGAACTTCTTCTTTGCGCACTCTATTGCGATAGCTCGAGTGTGGGGCATTGGCCTCTGCCTCCAATCAGCTGACTAGTGCTTAACCAGCAGGCATTGAAAGCCCAATCATCAATTTCCAACTGGTAATACCTCGGAAACGAAACTTTCAACTTCGAAAACATGAAAATTTACTTTTCGATTCGAATGTACGTCAGAAGTACGGAACGAATAAATGTCATCGATGTTGCACGATATTTGACTAAAAAAAAAAAAATGTAAAAATCTACACAGAGAATAATAATTACCCTGCAGATTTTTATGCGAAATAAAAATTGTCTCCAGAAATTGCAAGAATTATAAAGTAAATAGTAGATAGATTACACACACACACACACACACACACAACTGATAGATTACAACTAATTACACAACTACATTGAAGATAATTTATTTATATTATTTGGAGAAATTTTTTTCATTATGCATCAATGATCGATCTACCAAAAACTAACAAACACTCCTACGTAACTTGGTTAATTTCTCCCAATTTAATTGTAAAAATTAACATGAAAGAAATTAATCGATAAACTATGGAGAAACATTATATATTCTATAATTTTTATTCAAATCGATTCTTTTCCAAATAAATTCTTGTTCAACAATAAACAAAATTCTTACTCAAATAACGAAGGGCTTCCTGTTCAAATGAATTTTTATTCGTCCAAGTTCTTACCCGGATAAATAGTTATCTAGACATATCATTATTGTATCGGATGTTTATTCGATAACGTCGAATAACATTTTATTCGCTAATATCCTTATCTCTTATCCGTCATCCGAATAAAATATTGCCCAACACCGATTTGGACTGACTTTAATCGGAAAATACGTTATCCGTTGCTACTGCAATTACAGTCGTAAGGTGATAATGAAAGTTAAAAATGAAGTTCGCTTTACTTCGCGATGTTTTTAGCCGATCTCGGTGTCTTTTCTCTCTTTCACTCGACCGAATTCCTAGGAAGCAAACCCCGCCCCCTCACGCGAGAATTTTATTTCCAAACCTTTCAATATTAACCTTTTAGGCCCGACGCGCCACTATAGTGGCTTCCGCGGATATCATCTTTTAGAACAACACACCACTATAATGGCTTTCGCGGATGTCATCTCTAGTAGCTCACTCGCTCATCGTTTGAATCAAACAATCGTCTTCATACGCATTGTTTCACACTTCTTTTGTCTTCGCATCGATTTACAACAGTCTACAGGATGTCCCAAAAATGTCTCTCAATCCGGAAATGGCGGGTTCCTCGGATCATTCGAAGCAACTTCTTCCTTTACGAAAATGTTCTCCGAGGCACCGTTAACGAGTTATTAACGAAAAACAGCGACCAATAAGAATCGAGTACGGCTGACGCGAGGCGGCCCAGCCAACCAGCGCGCGAAGCCCAGTTCCGCTCATTGGCTCGGTCGCCTCGCGCCAGCCGAGCTCGCCTCTCATTGGTCACTGTTTTTCGTTGATAACTCGTTAACGGTGCCTCGGAGAACATTTTTGTAAAGGAAAAAGTTGCTTCGAATGACCCGAGGAACCCGCCACTTTCGGATTGCGAGACATTTTTGGGACACCCTGTATATACAGACAGAATATACAGTATCAGACTCTGCCGTCCAGAGAAATAGCCTCGCGCAGAATTCAGCCGTACCTAAAAGTTTAAGCACGCATCCACTGTAAACCTAAAATCGCGGACACCGAATAAGAGGGAAAAGGACAAAGCAAGCGGCGGCTCGCGGGGATTCATTATCGCGTGTAATAAATTTCAAAGTCGGAAGGCTCGCTCACGGCCGGCTTTCATTATTTCGAGAGTATGTCGTTTATCTCATCGCTCCGACAATTTATCGCGATGTTTCGAGTTGAGCTGGGACGGCGGGCGTGCATCTAAAATAATGTGCGCGTCTCCCTAATTATCTTACCGCCTAGACGGCCGGAAGACCCTCGGCCTCATCACTCGACCGTGTGTCATAACGATTGTGGTGGCACCTTTCCGAGAACGGCCCCGATGCGATGCCACGCTGCGCTCTCCGCGGTTTAGGTCTACGGGCCACGTGGGCGGCACGTCCCGATGGTAATCTATCTTAATCGCAGCCCGCACGACCGGCAGGACGCAGACCGCCGTAACTGCACTCGCGCTCGCGCTACTCACGACGCTTCTAATATATGTATGTATGCGCCGAAAGTTGCGCGCATTGCTAATTGCCTGGAATATAGGCAGTTTGCATTAGTCCGAGCGATGTGTTTGCATTGGACCAGTCCGATCATCATTATTCTTCGAGACAATAAACAAATCGAATGGACTGTTGTGCCCCGGGTTCTTAGCCCTTAGCCCGGCTGCCAATTACAGTTAATTCTCCCAAATTGTCCCTGAGCTTATAAACAAAATTGGACAACTTGAGAAGAAGAGAAGTTGAGAAGAGAAGTTTTTATAGTCGCTGATTATGAATAACTATGAGAACGAGCCACGAGGCTCGAATAATCGTATCTCCTCTTCTCAAATTGTCAATTTTTTGTTTCCAGGCTGAGGGACAATTTGGGAGAATTTTCTGCACTGTCGGTTATGCAGTCGATGCAAGGAAATTTACATTGAAGCGTTGCAAGCTTGACGAGCTTCGAGAGAATTACATGCATTTTTAAATAAATAAAGTTGCGCGGGGCAGCCGCACAGTGGCCCAAAACACCTCTTGGAGATATTATAAGATTATTGAAAATGTTATTTAAAACGTTTTCAAGAAATAAATTCAAAAAGTTTCCAAAAAATTTCGAAGAAATAAATTTGCTGGAAAGAGGAAGATCGCCAAAGGGAGGAGGATGTTTCTAATTGGTTCTTGCGTTTTACAACGGATCGCGGAACATTCTCATTTCGCATCAAAATCCGCGGTCTAATTCCGACTGTTATTATACTCTCATAAAATATTGCCTCTCTTCGGCGGCGAACCAGGAAGTTTAACGTTTAACCTTTTCTTGTCAATAACCGTGACGTCAAGGCGGCTGCATATTTTTCACAGAGGCGGACCAAGGATCGCGTTCAAGGTTCGAGGGATAAAAGAATCGTCCCACAGAAAGTAGTTTATAAGTGGAAAACAAGTGGGAGTAAAGGAAGCAGAAGAGCCTAACATCGGAAGCCTTCTTTCCGGTTCTTATTTGCCCCGAACATTCTTAAAGTGCTTCAACTCTGTCCTCAAAAGTTCGATTCTTTCCAAGTCCTCGAGAACGCTCTCGATCTTCCACAATACCGTGCGCGCACCCTATTACATTGCAATCGAGCGTGCAGTAGATTTTTGGCGGAAAGAGGATTTCAAAGCGTTGCTCCAATTTTTTCCTGCGGCGCAGAACTTCCACCTCTCAAAGACCGAACAATTATAGGTATCCTCGGATAACGCGGTTTTGACACGCGGATATATTTCTTCAGGAATGTCGACATTTATTTGGAATCAATTTATTTCGAAATTCGAACGCCTGTCGAAATGGAATATCTTTTTCTGTAATTAGACCAAGCGATTTAAAGATTTCTTTTTGAGATGTTACATGGATCGGTTTACTAGACCATGGGTAAAACAAATGTTTGAGAAGAATGCAGTTGGTTAGAATCGCAAAGAAATAAGGAAACTGTGTTCTTTAACCTTTTTAATCTAAGCCTGGAATAACAAATTTAAGCAATTTTGTAGGGATCTATATGCCTGCTGAAAATGTGATCAAAATCAATTTATTTATTAGGAAGCTTATAATGCATACATAGTTTCACAATTACAATGAGGCGATTTTAAAAAAATAAGAATGTTTATGCACTAATTTCAACGTATTGAAATTATTAAAGAAAACAATCAAATTATACTTGGCTCTTGAATCTTGCAATCGATGTAGACAATTTCTACTTTGAAGACTAGAAATTTCATTTGCAAATACATATTATGATTGCGTACGTTATCCGTTTTACGTCACGTTAATCATTTGAACAATTTATTTTCAAGTTAAGGAGAAGTATTCTATTTTATGCTTTAAGTTATTAAAATAAATAATATTTCATTTTATGTTCTAGAAATTATCAAAAATAATATTTTATTTTATGTTTAAGATTAATAAAATAAAATATTTTATTTTGTGTTCAATACATTACAAAAATAAAATATTTTATATTGTGTTCCACATTGTCAAAATAAAATATTGATTTCATGCTTTAACTGTGAAAATTCTCAAAATAAAACATTTCATTCACTGAAATTTCATGTTCTATTTAAAATACTGTTTTATTCGATTTGTGAACAAAATAGTATTAATTAATAGTATTAAATAGTATTAATAGCATTGAAATAGTATTATAAAATAGTATTTCAAACACACTTTCTCTGTAAATATTATCCTTTGCTTTGCTCCTACACAAATGTTCCTGATAAAATGGAGTTAGTATACAACAGCAGATCGAATTGCGCGAATCGAGGGCAACAAAAAAGATAGAAACATTGATACGGCAAAAAGAGGGAAATTACAGGCGCCGCATTCAATCGGATTTCCGGATAACGTAGCTTCGAAAACACAACGAGTGCAGATTGCACGTTCCATTAATTACATTCTAAACATTCCGGAGCCGGCGTGAGAGATTAAAGCAAGAGCGATTGTGCGTCGAATAATTACGGAAACCCGACGACTTGAAAAGAAGAGTAAAAAGGCTCGATGTTCTATCTTGAAAAGCGTCTGGCACGGTCGCCGAACGGTTTCCTTTTGCGGCACGGTCTTTGTCAAGCCGGAACGGTTCAACGTGATTGAAAACAAAGCGATCATTTGTCGAGTTAACTCGACGTATTCTGTTAGGTGTAACAGCGATGGAAAGTTGCGCAAAGATTCAGCTGCGAACCAAAGACGGTGGCAGCGGTTAAACGCAAGCCGGGATTGGCAACGACATAAAGTCGCGGGATTTCTCTGCGAGTCTTTGATCGCGCTCGAGAACAACTTCGGAACGGCCATTGAAACGGGGTGATACGGTTACGTGGGCCGTGGTAACTGGATCTCGCTCATAGATTTCTATCTAACCCTTTTAGCGCCGAACGAAAAACGGGCGTCTATGCGAAGATAACCGGACGAATTTGACGAATTTTACTACGGTTTAGGAAAAAACACATAAAAACCAAACTAAGATTTCAATACTTATTGAAAATTATATGAATAACAGCAATATAAACAATAATAAAAAAACATAGAAACAAGTTTCTCTTTTGCAAACAATATTTTCACTGATCAGCGTTTTATCAATTTTATGTGGGTCACGTGGTATAAAATGTAAGTACTTCATTTTCAGTAATTTTTAATAAGAAAAAATACAAATTGTATTTTTATCATATATATAGTATATATATAGTAGTATATATATATATATATAGTATAGTATAGTATAGTATATATATATATATATAGTAGTATATATATAGTAGTATATATATAGTAGTATATATATATAGTAGTATATATATAGTAGTATATATATATATATATATATAGTATAGTATAGTGTATATATATATATATACTACTATATTACTCTATACTATTCCTCTATACTATTCAACAAATTAAAACCGTTCCAAACGCAAGAATTTTTCCAAAATCTCACTTTCATACGTCAATTCAAATTTATGCGTCATGTCGCGTGGAAATAGAGGAAATCGTGTTACTTTTAAGCATCCAATAGATTAATATCGATGACACGGTTAATGCTCATTTTATTCGCTTAGGGTTAAAATGAATAAGGGCCACTCCATTCCATAAGAATCACTTTTGTATCTCGATGTCAGGGGTTTCCATGACATTAAAACATGTTACAATCCGTGTGCAATTAAGTGGGAGAACGGTGGCCATCATTTTTCTAATTTCAAAATTGTTTAACAGTTACGAGTTCTCGAAGTTTCCGGTTTTTGCTGATTTTTCATGAAAACTGCCTTCACGTTCGAATTTATATTTCCAAAATGATCAACGATAATGCTCGTCTGGTGATCTTTTGCACTTAAAAAATACTTCTCCGACGTACAAAAAATAAACATATCCGCATAAATGAATTTAGTAGTATCGAGAAATATTTGTTGACATATTCTGAATTCATCCTGAATTTATATTTCGAAATTGAGACCTGCTGCATCGAGTTGTGTGCATTTTTTAATCGTATTATACATAAAAAAACTTCGGAGTATCGAAGATTATAATTTTATAGATTAATTTCATATAAATAATCTTTTGTTAGATTTTTGTTTTTTGGATTGTCTATTAAACGAGGAAAATACACAAAATATCAAGTAGATATAAACATAGAAGAGAGTTCAAAAATGTCAAGAGATCATTTAATTATTAAAAAGAAAAAAAGGATATACGAAATATCAAGTTGATGTACCGGAGCGAGCTTGAAAAAACGAACGAAGTAAATTCTTTCGCCCTAGACTCTTGACGATACCCTGGAATAAGTACTAAAACTAGGATAATCCTAGTCCCGATTAGCCGAGGCTAGCATAATATCTCAGGATTGCAATGAAAATCATGGTAAGAAAAATCGTTGGAAATATCGTAGCACAACGCCGGATCCATTTCCCACGGACCAAGGCTGTTCAAAGAATGAAATCCCCGACGAGCGTAAGCACGAGGAACACTTTTAATCGTTTCTCCTTCACTCTACGCAACGAAAGAAAATTACGTTTTCTCTCTCTCTCTCTCTCTCTCTCTCTCTCTCTCTTCCTCTCTGCGGGGTCGGATTTTAGCGAATACGATGAAACGGCGCCGAGCTATAAACTGAAAAGTGTATTGCTTGTTCTGCAGAGAGCCCGGAAAAATATCAAGAGCGCCGAATGGACAACGCTTCCTTTTTCCTTCCTCTTCTTTTTTCTCTTTTTTTTTACAGCTTGCGCAAATGTGACCGGATAGCAGCGCAACACAATGGTGCACAGCGTGTTGCAACGTGCACCGAAAATTTTTAACAGACCCAAATAGCGTTGAAACGACGAAAGTGTGTGGCGTTTAACCGGCCACGAGGAATTGAAAAAACCATTCTTCGGCCCGCGCGAACAAGCCCCGTGTGCCCGCGATATAGCAAAATTTCGCTCATTCGCTTAACCATCGTAATTTTTATTTTAAACACTTTATCACCCTCCAGTTTCGAGAGGCGAATTCGCACGTTTCCGTGCGAAGGTTAGCGAGTTGTGCAAATTAAATTTGTGCTTGGAACATCGATTTTCCGGAACTTCGAAAATTTTAACATTCGGCATTACGTGAATGTTCATTTAAATGATTGTTATTTAAGTGGAATAATTAGACAGAATTAGTTAAGTGATTATTATTTAAGTAGAAAATTATTTGTTATTTGAAAGTTTAAACAAATGAGAAAATTAATTACTGTTCATGTAGTAAATATAATCTAAATAAAATATTTAATATAATAAAATTGATTTTTTATTTATAAATACAGATTCAATTGTTACATATTAATAGTCTGTTATTTATTATCTTCGATAATAATGGACGGAAATTAATATTTATTACATGATAAACGAAAGCGAAAACAAAAATTCTTTATTATTTGCTTCTCATCTAACCTCGAATAAAAAACAACATTTTAATCGCAAAACTAACATGACATGACGTGCACAAATAAGCAATAATAAGTGAATGATTTGTGGAATTATTCAAATGATTTTCTAATTCAATAAAAATTGAACTATTATTTGCGAATAAAATATTAATTTAATATGTCATTTCTTATTTAAGATAAAATTTGTCCAACACTGGACGGATCAACGTAGCTGCAAATTTCACGACGTAATCATTTATTTAACAATACATAAGCTGAGAATATCGATCATACTAATTATTCTTTTAATCCATCGTTGTAAAACGACGTCTTAAAATTAGAACGATAAACATTGTTAACGTATTATTCAGTGTGTATTTCTCTTAACTTCCGTAATTCTTATTTTCTCTTGAAAATTACTTTCGCAACGAACTCCAGAATAATTAGGAATAAACAGGAAAACGTGTCCCCAGGTAATTACGAAAGTAACGAAGAAGTTGCACAAGCATGACCGCGGTGTAATTGTTTTTTAATCCTTTCTTTCTTTCAGATTACTGTTCCATCACTTTGTTTGGTCATTTTTAGTTTCTTGTTCGCCGTAATTATCGCTAAAAGGAAACGACCAACGAATTAAAGGCGACTCACTATGCGAGTCGAGTACTTTGCATGTAAATTTATTATTTCAGAAGCTCCTGTGCGAAAGCTCATCTGAGTTAGTGAGTCAGTGTGACTTCCAATTTACATTGAAAATTCTCATTATATTATCATACACGTATATGTATATGCTTTATCAAACTTTGTCAACCGAAACAAGCTCTGCTGACAGAATTAGATTTTATTCGTTCAGTAATTCGTACGGAAAATAATCGATTTGCATAAAAATGATGGAATACAGAATGAAGTGCTCTTTTTCATAGTTCAACGATTTCATTCTTTAACAGTCTTTTTTCAAATGTTGCATCGGAAAGTTTGTTATTTCGATGTGTATGTATGCATCAAAATTAATTAGTATTTAGCCGACAGGAAATTACATTTGTTTAAATTTAAAAACAAATTGATTTTCGATGAAGGAACAAGATCGCCGCTATATTTTTAAATGAAACTAAGTAATTTTAACTTTGTAGTATTGTAGGCGACTTTGATACAAATTCAACAATCTTCTAATTGATGACCTTCAGATGACATTGAAAAAATAAATTGCTATGAATCGCGATTGCCACGATATTTGATAATATAATAATTTTTGATAATATAATAAAATTATATATAAACTAATATAATATAATAATATTTGATAATAAATAATTCGGCGATACGTAACATCAAATAAACAAATGAATGTGAACGTTACAAATGCTCATTTATTTAATTTCGGACCTTAGTACATAAAACGAAAGAAAAATTCATATAAAACCAAATATTTTATCAATCGATATGGCAATTGTTTATTCGATGTCACCTGAAGATCATCGTGGTCGTTGAATTCGTCTCGACATCGCCTACAATCAAGTGAAAATTACCTAGTTACATATAAAAATATAACGGCGACCTTGTCTTTTTATCGAAAATCAATTCGTCTTGAAATTTAAACAATCGCAATTTTTTGTCGGTTAAATACTAATCAACTTTGACAGGAAACCTTTTTTTGTCAGACTGTCGGAAAGGGCTGAAAAATCGCGGGGACTAATTTGTGACTCACCCTGACCCACCTAAATCGGTGACGGATTTCCGCGTGCAGGGTAGTTGGGAATCACGAACGAATACATAAGAAATGGCAATCACGAGAAAGACAAACCTTTCTCTCTCCCTCTCTCTCTCTCTCTCTCTCTCTCTCTCTCTCTCTCTCTCTCTCTCTCTCTCTCTCTCTCGCGGGAGACGACGGAAATAGGTCGCGGGCGTTAAACACGTCAAGGCGGTCGCTCGAGGGTACAGGAAAACCACGTAGAACGTTGCAACCGGCCTGCTGCACACACGAGTATAATTCTACCGTGGTGTCACCGTGGCACGAAGGAAGGCTTATTGCTTTGGATACGCGCTCGTTCCAGGCTGGAACTTCATTTCGGGCGCCAGAAATTACGCCCGCGAAATGAACAAACCGAACGCTCCGGAGGCGGTTTAACGATTCGATTAATGCGCGTTAACGCCACTTGATACAGCGAGATAAACTTCATCATTCACCCTCGAGATATACGGAGTAATCTCTGTCCGCTTCAATATTTTCGTTGTTTCGAACAGTGCGAGACAATGTTACTTGCTTGTGGCATTTAAGAAGGTACGTAATTTAACGTAGTAGATGTCCCAGTTTCCGTGGCAGTCGCAATTACCGTGCTCCCGGATTAAAAACGTATAGAAAAAGAAAGGTTCTACATATAAATTGATGATCTAGATTTTTTTGTATGTTTATCTATCAGCATGTAAGATTCGTATGTATACAGGATGTCCGAAAAATGTCTCGCAATCCGAAAGTAGGGGATTCCTGAGGTGATTCGAAGCAACTTTTTCCTTAGCGAAAATGCGATCCGCGGCTTCGTTTACGAGTTATTAACGAAAAACAGTGACCAATCAGAGGCGAGATCATTTGGCGCGAGGCGGCCGAGCCAATGAGCGGAACTGGGCTCCGTGCGCTCGTTGGCTGGGCCGCCGCGCGCCAGCCGAGCTCGCCTCTTATTGGTCAGTGTTTTTCGTTAATAACTCGTAAACGAAGCCTCGAAGAACATTTTCGCAAAGGAAAAAGTTGCTTCAAATGACCTCGGGAACCTCCCGTTTCCGGATTGCGAGACATTGTCGGGGCATCCTGTATATAAAACTTTTCTTCTTCGATGCGATTTTAATCCGGGGACACGGAAATTGCGACAGACACGGAAACTGGCACATCCACCCTAAACGATATTCCAGTAAATGGAGGCATAGTGGAGATGCAGAGGTCAACTTTGTCTTTTCAAATGGAGGTTCAATTTTTTTATGCTCGATCTCGATAGATCGACGTATTCTGAGTATAGAAATACTTATTAAGGTATGTTTATGGTAAAATTTACATTTCCGAGATATTCTAACAGTAGCGCATGTAAGGCACATTATTATTTATAATTGGTAAATATACCAAAAAAAAATATTAAACGTATTTAAAATGTTTATAATTTATACACACGTACGTAAATACCTGTTCCTTTTTTATATTTCGTTTTTCGTCATTAATGCGGTTTCATATTGCTTTTACAAAAATAATATGTCAATTACTAATGAATTCTCTTGCTGTCAACATATCGTATTGCAGTTTCGAATGCAACTGATCGAACAAAAATTTATTCGAATAATGCCTAATTCTGACTGCATGTACATTCTTAACACGTCGACTGGTAGATGCCTACCACGACGCGTCTGTTAAACAATCATTGCTAATGCAAAAAGGAAGTATTCATTATTTTCTACTTATTAGTATTTATTTATTTAAAAGAAAAGAAACGTCGACGCCTGGAACAGATTTCTGCAAAACAGACTTGAAAGTCGATACGTTAAGCCCTACAATTTTTCCGTGTAACATTTTCCGGCATTGTCTGAAACAACCAAGTTATTTAAGTGGATAAAGTTCGTGAAATATACTGTACAGCAGAGATTGTTTACGAACCGCGAGAAATCGCTAAACGATAGTCGAAACGAGTTTCGTGACAATTACTGGTGCGCGTTATTGGACGTTACCGGACACGAAATCGAGTGACGAGTGAAACATTTACAACCGCAAGATGCAGCTTGATAATCATTCTCATCTCATCCGGTCCCATTGCATTCCATCTGGTGCAATGAACGATAGCCGAATAAATAAGAAACTATAAATCTGTTGCCTCCTAACATCGTCGTGAAGATGCTCGGCTGAGATTTCAAACGGCACCGTGCGCAATCTTGAATATCACTCAACTCTGACGATAAGGAACGCTGTCCAACCCCGCCCACGCCCCTCCGATTTTGATGAAGCTTCGCGCGTTCGTGAAAGGGCCGACGATAAGGCTATAAAATTCCTTTTTATCTGGCACAATGTGTAACGTAATTCTCTAAAAACGCCAATAATGCTCTAGAGGTGGAATGTGGTCTGGAAAGTTACTTCCGCGATGTTATCTTACGCGAAAGTCGTACGACTTTGATACATTTAAGAAAGACAAATATTCCATTCTTTACCTATTGACTTTATCTGCCTGCATCCATCTTAGTATTCGACTGTTCTATGAATCAGCAAACTGTGGTGAAGATCGAAAAGGACGTCAGAATGTTATTTCACCGGGTATTCGGTAAATTAAATTTTAATTTACTATAAATTTTTAATTTAAATGTAATATTTATATAATAAAATAATTTATTAGGATATAAATTTTTTTATTTACTATAAATTCTTAATTTAAATGTAATATTTATATAATAAAATAGCTTATAAAAATTTAAATTTAAATGTAATATTTATACAATAAAATAATTTATTAGGATATAAATTTTTAAATTACTATAAATTTTAATTTAAATGTAATATTTATATAATAAAATAGCTTATTAAAATTTTAATTCAAATGTAAAATTTATATAATAAAATAATTTATTAGGATATAAATTTTTAATTTACTATAAATTTTAATTTAAATGTAAAATTTATATAATAAAATAATTTACTAGGATATAAATTTTTAATTTACTATAAATTTTAATTTAAATGTAATATTTATATAATAAAATAATTTACTAGGATATAAATTTTTAAATTACTATAAATTTAAATTTAAATGTAATATTTATACAATAAAATAATTTACTAGGATATAAATTTTTAATTTACTATAAATTCTTAATTTATAAATCAAAATTTCCTAACTCGCTTGTAAGAAATTGAAATTAGATGAGTGTATATTTTTTGTAATTTGCTATAATGTTATTTTGGGAAATTATCTGCAGGTTACTAATGTAGACACAATGATCGAAACAGTTTCTGCTTTCGATCCAGTTTATTCAAAACGTCCTTCCTTGTATAAAGGCACGAAACGATATTTAAAAGATATTTATTCATAAAATACATGAATAATAAGAAACAACATTTATCTACTTCACCGTTTTCTTCGACTTACTATATCCATCTTTGCAGTCTTCATAAATTAAATTCTTTTATTCTTTTTCTTTATTAAATTCTTTTATTAAATTCTAAATGAAATTCTTTGTATGGCACTTTTAAAACAGAAAGTGGACGATATCTTATAATTTGAATTACAAATGGAAAAAAAGACAATAAACCTGATTATTTATTGAATACGAAAACATTACAATTCATTATCATTGAAATATTCATTCATTTCATTATCATTGAAATATTGCATCGATATTTTACTAACAATTTGCTGTTACAATTTTACCACTCGCAAAGTTTAATAACTTGAATAAGTCGAAAATGAAAGTCGAGTATGAATGTTCTCAAATATTTTTTACAGTTCTATATTTCACCTGTTCGTTTTTCTTATGAACGCGTAAAATCCGCGCCGTCTAGTAATCAGGTTTCAAGATCTGAGCTTGAGCGTTCAATTCCAGTTAACGAATTAGCAAAATCTTCCATCACATTTATCTTTACACCTTCGTCATGGTCGACCGTGTTACTCTTATCGGTTTACACTTTATACGAACCGAAGATTACTTCATTTCAAATCGAAGATTACGAAAACTTCGTAAAATTAAAGCATTTAATTAAGTCAAATTAAAATCGAAAGATTCGGTCGTGTGCGATCAATTAGCTTTTCCACGATCCTAATAAAGTTAGCAAGATATAATTTAATACTAAAACTACCGAGCACTAAAAGCGACGAATTTTTGTTGCTCTGTAAGAACGATAAAAACGAATCTATTTAGACTTCTCATAATTTTTATTACAACGAATACTCGAACCGTGAAATTCATTTAATAATTTCCTATGAAAAAGTCTCTGTAATTTCAGCAATTTTTAAATGCAAAATGTAAAACCGGTCATTTCGACCGGCTTGGTAGATTCAGTGTTAATATTAATTTCCAAATCTGCGCAAATGTCACTGTAATTCGTGACTTAACAGTTTCAGAGGTAGATGAGAAGAAGATAACACCTGTTCATTCGTGCTATTACTTCAATGACAGTTCCTGAATATAAACAGTAAATAGTAATAAATAATAAAAAAAATAATAAATTCTCCCTAATTTTCCTTCAGCTTGTAAACAAAAATGGACAATATGGGAAGAGTAGATACGATTATTCGAGTCTCGCAGCTCATTTCTAGAGTTGTCGATTGCCAACAACTATAAAAAAACGAGGCGCAAGGCTCGAATAATCGTATCTCCTCTCCCCAAATTATTCATTTTTGTTTACAAGCTGAAGGAAAATTAGAGACTCGACGATTACTCTGTTTCCATTCTGTATTCTTCTTCGCAATGAACACGAGTTATTATTATTATGCCTGAAGCAAGTTATTACCAACATAAAATGTAACTACATACCCGCAGCTCGCATGCAATAGTATATTCGCTTATAAAAAGATAAATGTCAAATACTTTAACGAGCGTTGTAACGTATACTCGAAGCGTGTTACAACCAGCGCAGTCACCGACCTGACATTTCTTATTAACTGCGTATTGAATATTCAATTGTGGCGGTATTTTGAACTTTGATATATTCACCATCAATAAATATACCATTGAATTCGCGATAACGAATAAATAGTGTATATTGTCGTGTGATACAATACGAAATGTGAGAAGGGCGGCGAAACATTTCTGATGAATGAAAAATGAATATTTCATGCTGTAGTACACGCGATACATATAGTACATTCTCTCCCTACAAGCATACATCATAACCGTTTGCACTTTTAGATCCTCCTTTTTTACCATATTTTATATCCTGAATATACGAAGCATCGAAAAGTTTGAATTTCGTAAAAATGACACATACAGTGGGTAACGAAAGTATTCGAATACCAGTGTAACTTTGACTTTCTACGCCATATATTTCAATAAATATATATTCGAGGGAAAAAATACCTTATGGTATATTTAAAGTAGAGTATATAAATGCCAAAATATAATACGACAAACTTTCGATTTAGTGTTACATTTAGTGTTCGATTAAAATGTTATCTGCATAATTTAAGAAGATATTAAGGAACATCGAATTTTCCTGCAACATAAGTATTCAAACGCCTTATGAAATTCAGTCGAAAAGTTATAAAAATAAATTTTTTTATTACTTTTTATTACTAATTATATACCTCTGTTGTCTAACAATATGTTTCAAGTATCTCCTCTTCCCAAATTGTCCACTTTTGTGCGCAATCTGAGCGCGAATTATGGAGAAATTACTGTACTAGATGCGTGACCGAATCGTGGCATGTGGCCTCCGAATTGCCTTCGAATCGAAATAAAAAAAGTTAAGTTATCGTTTTATTCTAGCATTACTATGTGTTCATATTAACGTAAACCGGGGGGCATGCTGGCCGTTGCCCTTTTTTGTCGATTACCTCGAGTTTCTATAAAAACGAGCCACGAGACTCGGAGAATCGCGACTTAGTATTCTCGGATCTGCCGGTTTTAAGTCCGGCGTCCGAACATTTCTGGGAGAAATTACTGTATTCGTATAGTGCGCGAGTGGCAAAGAAATATGTAAATAAAAAGTGTGGCGACAAATTGAAGAATCGAAGCTCTTCTTATTCTGTTTATGATTTGTTCAAGTGCACTTCAAGTGCACTTAGCTATCGCACGTCGTTCGCGAATGACGAATAAAACTTTCATTTATGCTCGTTAATCGAACAAATTTGTCCCAACTCCGCGCACGAGAATATAAATATTATATATTATAGACAATATTATAAACAGACAGAGTGAGAAACGTTGAGATAGAATGAGACACGGCTTACATTCGGTGACCGAGATTGCAACGATTATGCAGCCGAGGGCGCAAAATGCTGCCGCCCTTAACCCCTTAATGCACAATTTAAAAAAAAAAAAACCGACCAAAAAAAATCAATTTTTTTTATCTAAGAAAATACATATTTGGACCTTAATTTCAATAAATATGTAAAAAAAATGCAAAAATTACTAAAAATTCAATAAAAATAGTGGATAAATAATTATAGTGAATATTGAATCGCATTGCAGATCGAATTTTGTACCCATCGTACTGTTTTTCAATTAATATAGGTAACATAACATAAGTTGCGACGCCGACCGTATATATACGGGTCTGCACATTTTGGCCGGTTTTGCACGCCCGTGTTAATACGTTTCTGCGCGTTAAGGGGTTAATTAAAACGTCTTATCTAATTTGCCATTTCCCCGGATATTTGAAAACATTTCTAACCTCGCGTGCCTTCTACCCTTTAACCCGAGAAAGATAACCTACGTCGCAGAGGCGCCTGCGAAGACTGTTGATTTTTGTTAATTTTTCATAGAGGTCTAGTGATTTAAGTTTAAAATTACTTAAAATATAAAAAAATATAATATAAATGCATTTTATTTTTACAATAATGCCAAACCTTTAAAATGACTAGATTAACTTAAATAAATATCCATTGTTAGTATAAAATTGACGCCTTAGAAAAGCATGCGCCTCTGAAGCGTATGGTTATCTTTTACGTACGTTGTCATATGGTTATCTTTCTAGGGTTAAGCAAAGCTAGATATTCTATAATACATACAGTTGTTCTCTTATACAGTTTCAAATGCAATGTCATTTCTGTATTTGTTTTCGCATGCTTAAAAATGGTTTTATTAGTTTAAAGCTTCCTTTCTTTCGATGATCAGAAATATTATTAGGTCTACCGGAAAGTTCTGTCCGATAGTGTCACTTCAAGTTTCAATCCATGTCCACCTACATGCCTCTGTTAATTTTGGAGATATCGAAGAACTTTGTTAACAAAAGTTGTTCACTTCAGGGAGATCTATAACATGGCGGCAATCATTTCTTTTTTCATTCCCGAGAATTCTCGGGTATTTCAAGATTACTTTTACTTTCTCCGTTATAATCATATATTTTTGTGTACATCGGTTGATGCAGCTCGACATTTTCTATAAAAATGATTAATCTGATTATTCTGAAAAATGATTAATCTAGCAGATATTTCAACTTCGATTAAGCTTTTCAAAATCGTTAAATACACTTTCATCAGAAAACCAGACTAAATATCTGCTAAACTAATCATTCTCCGACATACATAGCCATAATTTCGACAAAAGTATTGACATTTCTATGGAAAATATCGAGCTGCGTCAACTAATGTATGCAAAAGCACATCACTATAATTAACCCTTTGCACTCGAGGGCTCCGGAGCGGAGCCATTTAAAATGTGTCTTCAAACACGAGGGCTCCGCTACGGAGACAATGCAAATAATTTTCAGTTTTTAACATAAGAACAAAAACAAATCGTAAAAATTAGTTATAGGATGTTTCGCTGTTGGTGACAAATGACGTTTGTATCCATAAACAATTAAAAAAATAATAACATACAACGATGACATTTCTTTTAATGCTTATATCATGAACTTACATGTGAATATGATCTTTTCACTAAAATGGCTTCGAGTTGCTGGTAATATGACTAAAAAAAAACTTCGAGTGCAAAGGGTTAAAAAAAAAGTGACGGAGATCTAAAGAATCATAATGCTCATAACATTCACAGCACGACGAAATTCAGCGTAACCCAATACATGTACGATTAGAGTAAAAAAAGAAAGAAATCAACCTATCCGGCAAAAAACAAATGAAAATGTAGCGACCGGTTCCAGAGGCTAACGAATACGCTCTTGCACGATTCCTACGGTAATTAGTCGTGATCGAGCTCCGATCTCTTATTTCGGGGACACGTCCCGCCGTTGGCACGTATTTCTATTGCACCGGGATCGGCCAGGCCGGGAAGTCTGCGTCGGCTACTGTACATAGCTATGAATTTTCGCGGGCTTTAATACCGGCGGTAACTCATCTACCGGGGCCCTGTTAGAGTCAGCGGATTAAGATTAACACCTTGCCGCCATGCGAACGCCATGCGAACGTACCGGCGACTCTTCCCGGTGTTTCTGCCGCGCGTGGCGTCTGCTTTTATTTCAAATACCGAACTATATTACCAGACGGGGGCAGCGGCGATAGCTGTTATTTTAGAATGGCGGACGCCTCGTCGAATTTATACGGCCGCTGTTCGCGTCACCGATAGCTCACCGGCCGGCACCAAAGAAAATATTTTAATTGGCCGCGGCTCGATCGTCCGTCAGCCTTCAACTAAGTATGCATTACGCGAAGATAGCCGAAGTGGTTAACGGGGGTGTTGCCGGTTGATATGTTACACGAAATTCTATTTGTAGTGTTTGAATCACAATCTCGGTGCCGTACGCCGGTTGGTGGTCCGTGAATCACTTTTGCGGAAGGACCGCATCTCTCGGCCGCTTCTCTTCTGGCTTATTTCCGTACGATCCGTGGCGCTTTCCTCGTAAATGGTAAATTATATGAGAAGCGATCGAAACGCAGAACGGATTTATCGCTTTTACGAACAGGTATTATCGTACGATGGTGATATACGAAATAAGAGACACTCTTGTTTTAGGCACGATATACGAAAAAAATGCTAGAAAGGCATTGTACTATTCGACTATAAATATTGCCATTAACGCGACATGTAATTACATGTCATTTCTTCTGATTTTTCAGAAAATGTATTTCGTCCCTTTCGTAAGATGTGATGGTATAAAATATGATAAAAAAGCTACTATACTACTATACTATACTACTATTCGACTGTAAATATTGCCATTGACGCGATATGTAATTACATGTCATTTCTTCTGATTTTTCAGAAAATGTATTTCGTCCCTTTCGAAAGATGATGGTATAAAATATGATAAAAAAGAACGCTAAAAAGCCATTGTACTATTCGACTATAAATGTTGCCATTGACGCGACATGTACCTACATGTCATTTCTTTCGATTTTTCAGAAAATGTATTTCGTCCTTTTTGTACGATGTGATGGTATCGAAAGGAACTTATGAATGGGATACCATTATGGAAAGAATAACCTTGGCATAAGTTCTTCTCAATTGTTCTGTAATTAAATAGTGAATATACAGCATGGCCAGTAACTGATAAAAATAACGCAGAAATAAGAAAGAAACGTGGAATAATATTTTTTTTCATTTAAGGCTACGTTTTCGAGGAAAATTAGGTTGAGAAAATAAGAATCACGTGGCGCGCCTGCCCATGACATACCAATTCTACTTCTCGTCATACCAGCTGCCGCGAACTTGACGCGCCTTGCAACACTCGGTTTTCTCGAAAATGAAAAAATATTATACTTTTTTTGGGGATTTATTTTTGCATACAGAAAGTCTCGTATTTTGATCGTGCCACCCTGTATACCAAGAGATTCAATGAATTTCGCATTTCTCCCTGTTTTGTTTTATTTTATATGTCTCGTTGAAATCGAAATTTTGTCTAATTTCGTCTACTTTCAAGTTATGTTTTCAACCGCGAGTGGCAGATTGCAGAATTTTTGTTTAATTTTAGGATGACTTTAAAATATCGATTTATTTATTTATTAATACTTTGAACCAGATAGTTTATTTAGCGAGTGCAATAAATTGTCCCTAATTTTCCTTCAGCTTGTTAACAAAAATGGACAATTATTATATATTATATTATATATATAATTATTATTGTATAATTATTATTATATTATATATTATTGGAGCCTCACGGCTCATTTTTATGGTTGCCGATTGCCAACAATTATAAAAGCGAGATGCAAGTCTCGAATAATCGTATCTCCTCTTCCCAAATTGTTTATTATTGTTTACAAGCCGAAGGAAAATTAGAGAAAATTTATTGTACATACTCGTTACATATACATACGTTCGACATTACTTACTATTAGTTTCTACATTCTCATAGGACATTATTTAAGAAAATTATAATTTATCATATCATACGAATATAATGTAAATGCAACTAATTAATACAATCTGAATACCATTCGCGTAATATAAATGCGATAATAAAGCTAGAAAAATCATGTAAAAATTGGATATTTCATCTACTCCACTTTCTCATTTTAGTCAGTGTTAACGATCACATACTTTTAACGTTGCCGAAGAAGAATTGCATAGAATTCCTAAGCACATCCGTTCCGCATCACGAGAAATTGAAAAGTACGTGCATATAAAATCGTACGTCGGACAATCTATAAGCCAGGATACGTTCGAAAGCAAAATGCGCTCGCATTCAAATCACGTGCACCGATATGCGTGATCGATACTCTCGTTCTTTTAAGCAGTGTCGAAAACTTGGCATCTATTCCGTGCAGCGAATCAACCGCGACTGGTAGAATTCGTCGCGTAAACCGTCGTGCTATCGTCGTGCACGAAATTCGTTCATTTTAGCAAGCAGAAGAACGGTGTCGCAAAATTCCTATTTTCATAGGAAACCGACGAAAAAGAGGAATTTGTTCAATGTGTCAAAAAAAAAATCTAATCAGCTAAAGTAGATGTGCAAATTCAGATTTAAAAAATTGCTTCCTAATGTTTGACTTTTTTCGGCAAATTTATTTAGTTGCCTTTCTTCGCACGTTCGGCATATAACACTTATAATATTTATTTCAACTTATAATACTTATTTTTACATAACACTTATTTATAATACTTATACATCTTAAACTTCGTCGAATGCACGTATACAATAGTATTTATGAAAATAATTATGCACTCGCCGTTTCTAAGATATCCTCATATTAAAATTAGATGTCCTAATATTAGGCAATTTCACCTTAAAATTAATCGCTGTTTGGTAGATTCAAGTCTGTAAACAACTATGCAACAAAACTGGTCATTTATGTCAGCACGTGTGGCAACAATTTAACGTTACGACAGCAATGCGAACGCGTTTATTTGCAAAAGAGTAAGGCTAAAAAAAAACAGTAGAAACTTGTAAGAAGTATCAAATGACAAACTATTTGCTGATGTGTGAACTAATTGTGTACATTGTAAAATGCATTTATAGCAAGAACGAGTAGGCGAAATTTGAAGAAATAAAAAGATCTCAAGAATTAATGAGTATCAATATATGAAATTGTTACAGATTGTTATGTTTGTTATTCTGCATAAAAATCCGCAGTTTAACAGTTAATGTTTCAACGGAGTCTCATAAATCAATAAACTCGAAAAACCGATACTCATTTCGTCTCACGTTTTGGCTTACTGCGTACGACAGGCGCACTCCACGTATGCAGGATTTGGCATAAGATTGTATTGACATAGACATCGTGAAACAAAAATGTTCAATTTTGAAAGTACCATAATTGGGCCGTTTATTTTGAAAGTGGCATAAGTCACTTCTTCAAAAAAATCGAGTTGATGGTAACACTAATTACAATTGAACGGTGTCTTTTCATTTATTTTCAATATATATCAATCAATATATATATATATATATTGATTGATATATATTGAAAATAAATAAAAAAATATATATATATAATATAATATAATATAATGTAATATAATATAATATAATATAATATAATATAATATAATATAATATAATATAATATAATATAATATAATATAATATAATATAATATAATATAATATAATATAATATAATATAATATAATATAATATAATATAATATATATAATAAATGAAAAAAATATATATATCGCATTGCTATATATATATATTCATATATCAATATATATCAAAATAAACGGCTCAATTATCAACAGTTTTGTTAAGATTCCCGTAGCAAACGGAATACTGTCCGAGTGCAAAAGGTTAACCTTCCGTCTGCGGCGAGTTCTAACTCGAAACCATAAACGTTTTGCTACGCTACGTGCGCATGGCGTACGTCGAGAGGCTAGCTAAGACAATTCACAATGAAATTATAGCCACGGTGAAAGTAAGAATCGCATTGTTAAGAACGTGAAAGCATCGAAATGCTTCTAGGAACTTACGAGCCGCTATTTCAGTGCAATAAACGCGTTTCGGCTTGTTCGGAAATATCTTGGAGATATGCAGGATGAGTCACTTAAGATTATCATCTGAGATATTACCGCGGTTTTTAATGATACGAGGAAATCTAAGGAACGAATGATTCACAGGAAGCAATTATTTTGATAGAAGAGACGCTTTTTCTCGAGATTATCGTCTCTCTGTTAAACATTGCTTTTCTTTGCCTATTTTCTCGGATTGTTAGAAACAGCGGAGATATTTTCGGTGAAATTCTTAGGTGACTCATCCTGTATACACATACATGCGCAATACGGACTTTTGTACGCAGTATTTCTCTCGATATTATTACTCGAGCATTTCTGTTAATTTGGCAAAGAAATGTTTCCGACAGAAGTTCATCGGTTATATGTCGGCTACGTGATAAAATATCGAAGGTGAAAGAATAATGATTCATCCAATAAAAAAATCAAGGTTATATTAATTAATTTTTAATTATTACTAATTAACTTAATTTTTTTCAACCGGTATTGCATATCTTTTGCTTCATATTACTGCAGTTCGTGTCAAGAATTCAGCGATTTGCTATAACAATTTGAATTCAATAAACGATCGTAGCCGAAAATTGCTTTATTTTCAAGCGCGAAATTGATAAGTTTATTACAAAAAATTATCAACGCATAAATTCATCAAAGAGAAAAGTGTCAGGTCGGCTGTTAGATCTTGAAAGTTTAGTTATTGCAGTTCACAGTTGCTCAGAATAATTATGCGTATTATATTATTATAAAAATTATGCCTTTTGTATTCTCTATATTAATAATTATACTGCGAATTTTATATGGATTTATGATAAAAATCGACAGATCTGGTGCACGATTGCAAAGACTAATACAAGAATTTAAGGATATTCTTACATTTTTCAATTTATTAGAATCGTTAAAATACGAAAGACCTTTTTCATATAAATTATATTTTTCAAAATTAACTTTGAAATTATTTTTGTGAATAAATATTTCGCAGTGAAAAAGTCACAAAATAATTTTCGTCGTAGGTCAATAATGTCTATTTTAAAAACGTAGCAATAAAAGAATCGATTATTCCTACGTGTATGCAAAAAGATTCGGTGAATATGAATTTGTAAAAAATAAAAATGTGAACGTATTTAATAAATAAATGACTGTCTGCGCATAAACAAATGTACCGGCAAAACAACTGACACCAGCACGGCGTCAGCGGCAACTAGCTGTTGAAATTTACATGACGCGACAATAACGTCAGCAGTCGTTATAGTGTTAATTTCCGCACCTTGCTTCTTCGTAAATACGGTGTTCCACCGTTGGTATAATCTCTTTCCCTATGACAGTCCGGCCTAGAAACTCTTCATAATTTATGAGCTGCACCGAGTCGTATTTGTTATAACTAGACTCCAGATTTAGTGCATTTGTTGCAAAGATTGATAAAGTAAACTGTGGATCTTTATGCAAAATAAAAATTGTCCAAGCTGATTGCAAGACACATAGTCAGATGAAAATGTCTCTCCTCTTTGAATAATTGTAATAAGTTGAGGATAATGTAACGATTACATTATTTTCAATTGATTAAAATTATTAAAATAGGATCCACATTTGCATTTAACTCGTGTTTTATACAATTACTGCGGAATACTTCTGTTTCGTATAAAGATCCGCGGACTAGTTGCAATATACTAAAACTATAACAAAATTATAATGCTTCAAAGACATAAATTTCGATTTCATACGAAAATTATTATTTGTGCTGTTCTGGAAATGGCGGGTTCCTCGGATCATTTGAAGCAGCTTCATCCTTTACAAAAATGTTCTCCGAGGCACCGTTAACGAGTTATTAACGAAAAACAGTGGCCAATAAGAATCGAGTACGGCTGACGCGAGGCGGCCCAGCCAACCAGCGCGCGAAGCCCAGTTCCGCTCACTGGCTCGGTCGCCTCGCGCCAGCCGAGCTCGCCTCTCATTGGTCACTGTTTTTCGTTGATAACTCGTTAACGGTGCCTCGGAGAAAATTTTTGTAAAGGAAAAAGTTGCTTCAAACGACCCGAGGAACCCACCGCTTTCAGGCTGCGAGACATTTTTGGGACACCCTGTATAATATATAAATTTTTAATGATTCATGATGATTCACTTAAAAAAACTGTTAAAAGTGGAAGTATCGTGCGTGTAAATAGGCACAATTTCGTACACCGAAGTAAATATCATATTTGTATATTTTGATATTAGTGATAATAGAAAATAAAAATGTACAAATATAGCTTTCTCCTCGTTTCTGTGTTTCAATTTCAATAGAAATGTAAACGTGTTATCTCTTGACTTATATAATTACTCCCAGCACTGTGCGTATAAAATTCTAGATTTCAAATTAAAAATAACTTCGAGTGCAAACGGTTACAGTACAAAAAAGTGACGTACCAAATATGATTTGTCGATTGAATTTCTGAGAGATCTATTTTGAAATGATTCAGCCTGTAAACTGGCTCGTACATTCCTACTAAATGATTCCCAAAGTTCGAGATTTCGATGGATCCGACAAATTTCCCGTAATAGTATGACGTATCGCGTGATATGTTCTAATTGCGTCGAAAATACCGAGCGGTACAAACGCCGAGGCTATGAGAAATAGACTTCCCTCGTCCCTCGCTGGCGGTGAAGATGTGTGCGTGCTCTCACAAATCGAAGGCACACGCGCTTAAAGTGCGGACTCGGCTTAACGCAGCCACGACCGCCGGCTATTACACACTGTTCCAATAAATTCCGTCGGCTGCGATGATAAATAGGGCGGGATCTCGCGCGGCGTCCCGCTCGATTTTCTATATACAGGGTGTCCCAAAAATGTCTCGCAATCCGAAAGTGGCGGGTTCCTCGGGTCATTCGAAGCAACTTTTTCCTTTACAAAAATGTTCTCCGAGGCACCGTTAACGAGTTATCAACGAGAAACAGTGACCAATGAGAGGCGAGCTCGGCTGGCGCGAGGCGACCGAGCCAATGAGCGGAACTGGGCTTCGCGCGCTGGTTGGCTGGGGCCGCCTCGCGTCGGCCGTACTCGATTCTTATTGGTCACTGTTTTTCGTTAATAACTCGTTAACGGTGCCTCGGAGAACATTGTTGTAAAGGAAGAAGTTGCTTCAAATGATCCGAGGAACCCGCTGAGAACCCGAACTTTCGGATTGCGAGACATTTTTGGGACACCCTGTATATTTTCTTTCATATACAATACGAGGCCGTTCGTTGAGTCCGTCGAGTAAGTGCGAAATGAAACAGCTCGCGGGAAATTCGAGCGTCCGCGATGCGACGCGCGACGTTCCTCAAGGCAGAATTTACACGGGCCGGCTCGTATAGCGGAGCCTCTGACGTTTATCGACTGGCGACACGCGCCGCCGTTCAACCCCTCGAAATTATTGGAACGATTTGCATATCGCGGCTAAACTGGAAGCGAGAAATCAAACTCCTTGACAGTGCTCGCTCGTTGAACAAATACTGATAGGCTGAGCTATTGGAACTTTGTTAATGGCGTTGCCCTAACGCCGCCGAGTCATTCTATACCGGATTTAGCTTTCTCTAGAAGAGATTCGATACTTTGTCCATTATTTTCTAGATTTAACCCTTTGCACTCGAAGCAGTTTTAACCGCGAATCTAAATTAATTTTTCTGAATTATGGTATTTCCATTTTGCATGATAAAGTGCATTTTATGCGTATGAAATTTGGTCTTGTGACTAATACAACAATTGGATTTTTAACCATTTTTTTACGTCTGAACTTTTATAATACAAAAATTATCGTGGAAGGTGATGTGACAATTTTAATGGTGCCTCGGAGTCACCACTCGAGTGCAAAGGGTTAATTAACGATGCAGTAGAACCTCGATTAATAATATATATATACTTTTAGAAACAGAATATATATATATATATATTTTCAAATCTATTAAAACACAAACCCTCAAATATCTCGATTTAAAAATAAGTGATCAAGATATTCTTTCTTAAATGACATATTTGACAAAAGTGTTGTAGTTAAACAAAACATGAAGAAAATCAAACATGTACAACATAATTACGTTAACTTGAACGCATTTCAAAGAGACTGCGACAGCTAACATTGGTCGATTATAAACAATTCAATGTTCTAGTTTTCGCGTCGTCCGATCGGATTTTACATAAAAATTCCGACGAAACTTTCTTAACACGAGATCGGAATCGTTTTTCCGCAGGGAACCGTCGCCAACGATAATCTTTAAATCCCCGTTTAATTTCTTCGCTGGAGAAATCCTATACGGATCGCCGGGGCTAAAAAAGAAAAAAACGTCCCGGCGAAACAACATCTCTCGGAAAGGAGCTTTCGAGAAAGCGAGAAATCGCGGCGAATCAGCTTTGTGTAGCTCGCCCGGCCCGGATCGTCGAGTAACGACCCTGGCTCCCATGTTGCGCGTCATTAATTCGCGTTATTGCGAATCGCCGTAAAGAGATTCGGCGCGTCGACGACGGCGGAGAGAGCGAAATGCGCGAGGAGAATAAACAAAGCGCCGCGTGTCTCTCTCTCCCTCTCTCTCTCTCTCTCTATCTATCTCTTTCACTCTCTTTCTCTCTCTATCTTTTTCACTCTCTTTCTCTCTCTCTCTCTCTCTCTCTATCTCTTTCTCTCTCTCTCTCTCTCTTTATCTATCTCTTTCACTCTCTCTCTCTCCCTCTCTATCTCTTTCACTCTCTCTCTCTATCTATCTCTCTCTCTTTCTTTCTCTCTCTCTCTATCTATCTCTTTCACTCTCTCTCTCTTTCTCTCTCTCTCCCTTTCTTTCTCTCTCTATCTCTCTTTTTATTTCTCTCTCTCTCTCTCTCTCTATCTATCTATCTATCTCTCTCTCTCTCTCTCTCTCTCTCTCTCTCTATCTCTCTATCTCTCTATCTCTCTCTCTGTGTATATGTGTGTGCGTGCACCGGGAAGAACAGAGAAACGGAGAAAAAGGGGAGACAGAGAACTGTGCAAGGGAGTTATTTATCCTCGAGGCAACCGCCTGTTTGCAAGTGAGACCGTTTTCCTATTTCTCTCCCTGTGCGTGCGCATAAATCGCCGTCAGTTGCCGGCCGAGCACACCGTGGTGGGCGAGATTAAAATTTCAATTGGCTCGCGACCTCGGAAATCGCCGGGTATAATTAAAGTAAAACTGATGCCGAATCCATTCGCGGGTCGGGGGACAAGAAGAGAACGCGACGGGAACAAAACGAAGCGCATGCTTGGCGGAAGTACGGTCGCACGCACACGTTGACACATTCGAGCATGCTTGGACACTCTTGAACACGCCGATTCGTTGCGCGGCGAACCGGTGAAAAAGACTTCGGTATATAGGGGCTCTGCTCTTTAATTAGTGCGTCGGTCGCGGAGATGAAGAAGCTAAGGAGAGAGAGAGAGAGAAAAAAAGAAAACGCGAGAGAGAAACGATGAGAAAAGACGACAAAAGAAATGAGCTACTACCGTGACCGAGTAGGTATGCGAGGATTCGCGAATGGACGGACTGCGAACAATGCCAGATCGCGCAAGCATCAGCCGTTCGAGGGACAGAAACAGCGACAGAGCTCATCTATTATTGGCGCAAAACAGAAATAAAATGCGGTGCCGACGGCCTGCGAAACCTGTATGGTACCCGCGTCGCGCCAACAACTTTTGTTCTGGTCTTGCGCTTCGATAAGGTGAAGGTACCTCTATTGTAAAACACCGCTCGATAGCGGTCCCTTCTTTGAAACAGTGGCAGAAACAATAGATAGCCGAAAATAGATAGGGAGCGTATGAAAGCGGATGCGAAAATTCGACTCATATTTTTGAATATCTTTATAGTGTATTCGCTCGCACAAATAATGTTATATCTGACAATCGGCTGAAAAGAGGAATGTTTATACGAATGCGGGTGTTCGAACGGTTGGCATACGTGTTTCATATACGGGGACAGGGTCGTTACTGATTGTACCGGTCCGTGGAACGCGTGCGGGGTTTTCTTAGTCGCGCGGTTTGCAGGGGAAAAAATTGTAATTTGACAATGCTATGCGATTGTTTTCAACTGATTAGGAATGGGGATGATGGAAAACAGACGCGTGCCAGAATTTTATCATTTTAAAGGCGAGCGTATTGCAATAGATTGTGATTTTTATAGAAAATGTGGTACGGAACGGTATTTATTTTAAATGTGATATATAAAATAGTAAATGACGATTGCTATTAGTTAATACTGTCGTCATTTACTACTGTTTGCCGTAGTATTCTTTTCATTGTTATATTTTTCATTGAATAGTTGAATGTTGCTAATATCAGCGAGTTTCTATATAGGGTGAATTCTCCCTAATTTTCCTTCAGCTTGCAAACGAAAATTGACAATATGGAAAGAGGAGATACGATTATTCGAGCCTCGCTTTTGTTGCCTTGTTGTTTTAATTTTTTATATAATATAATATTATATTATATATATATATAATATATTATATATATTATATTATAATATATTATTCTTATTATTATTATTATATATATATATAATATACATTATTATTATATTTATATATATAATTATTATATATATATAAATAATTAATATTATATTATATTAAAAGGCCTTGTTGTTATAACTGTTGAAAATCGACAACTATAAAAGTGAGCCGCGAGGCATGAATAATCGCATCTCCTCTTCTCAAATTGTCCATTTTTGTTTACAAGTTGAAGAGAAATAAAGCAAAAGAAAAGAAGCAAAGTTGATACACAAGTGACACGTGCCTGTTTTCCACCGAGCCCGTTAAATGTTAAGAATGAAAATAAATTTGTATATTTAATTCTCGTTTGTTGCGTTTCTAGGTAGAGAATCTTTATTTTGCATATAAATCCGCTGTTCATTTGTCACATAATAATACGCTCGTTTGTACTGGTCACTTTTCAGATTTCGGTTCTGATTTTTCTTTCAATCCTTTTTGTCACCACGGTGTTCTATCGTGTTACATTATCATGTTATATTGTCATGTCATACGTACTACAATTTCATGGCTGTCACGTTGTACTGTCATGGTGGCTTACCGAATTTCATGTAATTTCTTTCACTTATTCGCGGGGAGAAATCTTTTACAAGACAGGGTAATAATACGCGGGGAGAAACAAAATAAAAGATTATACAAAAGAAATATATTCACTCTTGTAAAGGCTAGTAAAATGATTATTGAACGACATGCTCCAACGATAATTTTAGATATCCTGGAGACGGTTCATTTATATCTGTTTTTACGTGCAAGAATCACTCTATTAATACAATTTTACGATCCGTGTGCTGTGCGATGGTTTATAGAATCAAACAGTGTGCGATTCTTTAAATTTTTTAATGGTGCATACAAGGAGAACAATTGAATAATTGCTGGAATTGAAACGTAACCTTTGATTACTTTACTATTACAGGAATTGATTCTTTCCTACTAATAACATTAAAAATCCGTGCATCAATACGAGTATACAGGAAGAACATTTTTCTTTGAAATCGGTTTTATTGTTCAAAGTACTTTATCTTCAACCAAGATATACAGAGAGAGAGAGAGAGAGAGAGAGAGAGAGAATCAGAACACACTATCGAAATTATTCATCGATTTTCTTTGCATTTTATACGTTGGTTATTATATAATAATATAATAATAAATATAATATAAATATATAATAATAAATATAATATAAATATATAATAATAAATATAATTCTATTTTCAAGCCAAATGGTTATAAGAAAAAATAATAAGAACAAATAAGGTCACAAATCTTCCAAAGGCCATAAATGGTAAAAATGCTACACATATTTCACTTAATTTCTAGATGATAATTTTGGGTCTTATCATATATGGATTCCAAATTTTCGTAGGATTACTGTTTCCATGACAACATTACTCGATTTCGACTAAACATTTATCGTTAAAAAATCTCCCATGGACGATGTATATCGGATCTCGAAGAAATATTCGCATTTTTAATTAGAACGTAAAAACTGAACAAACATAGCACGCTTGAAAACGCATTTCTTTTAAATATTTACCACGTTAAGCGCGCTAATCTTCGATCAGTTTTGAAAATAAATTTGTATTGTAATATATTCAGACAAGCTAACTTTTACTAGGGTGTTTAGAACGCAAAAGATTTAATATATTATTGACCTAATTTGTGGGAACTTTTGGCCTGGTTTTCGACCCCAATCAACATGCTTGGCATGTTAAAACAAAACAATGCTTGGTAACATTATTAAAAATGCATGGCTATGTTACTAGCATCAATTTTAGAATTTCTCGAGAACCAAATGTTTTATTTATACTTTGCATAAATCAGTACATACATATGTATGTATACGCGTTGTCTAAAAATACGTTTCGGGACGACGATGTATTTTCGGAGATAAACAACGATCGAAAAAAATATTTTCATGGTCTCTTCTTGAAAAAAATAAAATTCCAAGAGCACTGATAATTATTCTGAGTCAGAGTTTTCTGTCGACGGTGATAGAATGTCGATGGTGATAGAAAGTATTTACAGCAACATTTACACTAGACAGTGTAAATGTTTCGCAATATTGAGCAACATTGTTAACGTTAACTGTTAACAACGAATATTATTCCTGTAGTCTGTCAATGTCATAGAAACGAAACGAATCCTATGTAGATTTTACCGCGGATTTTTATGCAAAATAAAAATTGTATGTATCGATCGGGGAAAAACATGCCAAATAGAAACTCGTTCCTTCATTCATCAATTCGCACAAGTCTCGCAAATAATATATCAATATCCTTAAAATCTTTTAACCTATTTCATGTCCACCTACTAATTTTTGTCATAAATGCCTAAAATCCTAAATGCGTACATTTCTATAGACTGCAGATTCTCATGGAAATTTCTATTATCGCAGACTATTTCACAAAAATCAGAATAAAAATAAAAATGTATTAGCTTGTATGGAATGTCGAGGTTTCTTATAGATAACAAATGCCATGGATCATCATTTTGCAACATCTTCGAGAGTGCAATTTTTCATCGAAAGCCTGAAAACAAAAAGTCCGCAAAAAGTGCGTTCAAGCAAATGCTGCATATTTCGATCCATAAAATATTTATTTAACGAAAAGGGACAATTCATTCTTCCCCTTTCACACTGCACGACGTGCAATATTCCACGCATCGCACAGTCCTGTATTGTCAAAACACTAGATAAGTGTCATTAATTTCAGACAATTCAATTATTTCCTTCATATATTGCAAACTCGAAACTGCCATGAATGCACAAAAATCCGCAGCCTATTTGCAACCTGTCAGCAACGATGCCAACGAGTCTGGCAACGTTTAGAATGTCTAAATGCAATTTTACATATGCATATATATATCTTTTTTAAACCGAATAATGCAATATCGTCGGACATACAGGAATTTTTCAAACGAGGTTCGTCAAGACCCGACTGAATGTAGACGCTTGTTTTCCTGTTTGTTATTCCCACCGCTGTTTTATTTCGCCGCGAGCACGTATCCGGAGAACGGTGCGAGCAACGCGAAGTCACGTCGCGTCGGATCGTTTACAAACATTTGCATTCACGAAAACGCGTCCACGTTGTATCATCCGTTTTGTTCCCCTAGATATGTGTACGCTTGCACGCCGCGGTCGCGTTTCGAGTCCGCGCGTATTTAATCATACCGGGCAAGACTTGCCGCCGGGTGTCTCGTCTACGGAAGCTTGTCAAAATCTGTGAGGTTGCACTTACCACAGTAATCGGGTAGACTGGATTGATAATTGTGAAGAGGAGAACGTGATTTGGTGTATTATTGTCTTCTCTGGAAAGAAGAAAAACATGTGATCAGTTATTTGTTAGCTTACGGTGGCGATTGTGTTCACTTAACGCTTTGACGGGCACGCATTTGGCGAATGATCTGCCAGTTTTGTCGTCGTGCAAACGTTCGTTGTAAAACGTTAAGATAACCGACGAACGATTGCAACGCGTTCGAAAATGCAAAGGCGACAAATGCAAGAAAAACAATGATTTGAAATGATGAGTTCGAATTTACAGTGAATTCTCGCCAATCGACGCTCGGATTGTACACAAAAATGGAGAATTTCGGAAGAGGAGATACGATTATTCCGATAACAATTGACAATTAACAATTGTCAATAACTGTAGGAACGAGTCGCAAGGCTCGAATAATCGTATCTCCTATTCCCAAATTGTCCATTTTTTGTATAGAATCTGAGCGTCAATTACGGAGAATTTACTGTGTTCGCGTGATTTCGATTCAAGAATCGAATTCTCGAATCGAATGAAATTGCATCAATGAGATGGCATACGTCAAAATGTTAAGAGTAAATGTATTTGGAAATGGGGTAATGTATATTCTCACTCATACTTGTAATTGTCTCTTTAACGTTTTATGATATAGATAGCGTTAAATTGTTAGTCCGTCGATAGTAGACTGCGGATTTTAATGCAGAATAAAAATCGTCTGAGATTAATTTCACGATGTACAGAAACTCTACAATGACATTTATTTCCTTTCTTGAGAGGTTCAATGAGATTATTATTAATAATTAATGAGAAAAAAAGACTATTAATAATTAATTATTATCAATTAGATCGGAGCAACGCAATAATATTTTCGCGCTGTTTAAATGCTTTTTAAGTCGATTTTGTGATCGTATATACACTTTTGTCATAAACGCAGTCAAATCCGCAGTCCCTTTCCACAGGCCTAAATGCAGTATCAGTTGTTTGGTTCTGATTTTCTTATAATTTGATCTGTTATTAATAGGTGAAGAATTCTGTGTAACAATGTCATTAAATCGAAAGTAGCTGTTTTATGACCAGGCGTGAGGGGGGAGAGAGGCTGAATGAATGCACAGTGGACTGGAATCCCGATTTTAGTGGCCAAAATGATTTTCCTTTTTTTAGCATTATTTGAAGGTTTAGGTAAGGTAGTCAGTAGGGTCGTCGAATTGGTCGCAACACCAGCTATAATATTGCAAATTCAAGAACGATTTTTCAAAAATCGTGGTGACCTCCATTTTTTATAAAAACAATCTATTTTCGCACTTCTTATATTGAAATCTGTTGCGAAATAAATACTGATGAACTTTTATCCGAAACATCGACGCCGGAACCACGGAAATCTGTGAAAAATCGTTCAACGTTCCATAATCTTGAGGCTTTGCAGAGGCACCTGCACTGGAAATTTGCGTGTTGGTCTTCGGAATTGTTTATAAGCTTTCATATACGAAATAAATTCTGTGTTGGATGTTTTTAGATATTTTTTGAAACCCGTTCGCAGAGTTCAAATTGTTTTAAATATCGAACAATGAAAATACGCCTAATAATATGTATGACAGATTAACTGAAAACTGTTAGTGCATGTTCCACAATGACTTCTTAGAATAATTGGCTTTACTTTCAATTTCTGGTTAATATATTCCTAGAATGGCTAAACTTACGGATTTTGATACAGAAGAGTTATATAGTTGTCCCGAAAATGTCTCGCAATCCGGAAATGGGCGGTTCCCGAGGTCATTCGAAGCAACTTTTTCCTTTGCGAAAATGTTCTCCGACGCTTCGTTCACGAGTTATTAACGAGAAACACTGACCAATAAGAGGCGAGCTCGGCTGGCGCGCGGCGGCCCAGCCAACGAGCGCGCGGAGCCCAGTTCCGCCCATTGGCTCGGCCGCGTCGCGTCAAATGATCTCGCCTCTGATTGGTCGCTGATTTTCGTTAATAACTCGTAAACGAAGCCGCGGATTGCATTTTCGCTGAGGAAAAAGTTGCTTCGAATCACCTCAGGAATCTCCTACTTTCGGTTTGCGAGACATTTTTGGGACATCCTGTAGATTGGCGCATACCAAGTAATGTTCAAACTATGAAAATTCAATTTCGACCACGAAGAACAGATCTCCAGCCCATTGCGCGACGCAACAATTGCAAAAGCTGTCCACCTTCGAGCAATTCAAGCGTCGTCAATTCCGATATATGTACACCCTCGTCCATAAACATGTGGACACTACCTTAATTATGTCAATTATTTATTATTAGTTTAAAAAAATATGCGATACCATTCGCGAATGTTATATTGTTCGATAAAAATGTGTTCGGAGAGTTTTTCATATCAATTGCATAGAAAAGTGTGTAACTCACGATTGAACTTCTCTTAACAGCGAATTATTTATACGAATCACGGTTTTTCGCGTACACATTTACAATGTCTTGTACACCAAGAAAACGATACGAAAGAAACCGATTTTTCCGAAATGCGAATTTCCGAAATAATTTCGATCACGGAAAGCGAATGCCCGGACTGCTTGCTCTGCAACAATTGTCTAAGAAGAATCGTCGAGACAACTTTCGGGAAGAACTTTTTGGTCAGAACCAGGCTCCTCTGGAAAGTCGCGCGACGAAAATCTGATAAGACTCGAACTTTTTCCTCGCGCTCGAAAGATTTCGAAGTGGAAGCAACAGATTCTCGAAGAACTGTGCATTGCAAAAATCGGGTAAGGACCCGGGGCTCCCTCGTTCGCCGCTTTCACAAGAAAACGGTCGTCGTGGCCAGCCAGTTGAATTTCCGATTGATCGTGGAACGGGGCAGAAGTGGGAATACATCGATGCGGCGCATGAAAAATGGATTCGCCGCTATCTATCAATAGACCTTTTTCCGTTGTATCGCGGCCACCGTTGAATCTCGGAAGGAAATTACCGAGTAGAATTTTTCCTCCGTTTCTCTTCGGGGTAATCGAATGTTCGGCTCTCCCTTCGGCTGTCTCCCGTCCGGAGCCCCAATTTAATCAAGAATTTCGCCCAGTGCGCGCGTCAGGTTAATGTAATTTTACTGCAATAATTGAATGTTGGCGCCAGGAAATGCAGAATTTTTCACTGCCACGGTTCGACGCGGCCAGTGCTGTTGCACCGTGCACGTCGAATTAGCCCCTTGAACAATTTAATTGTTTAAATTTAAATACCACGCAGCGTTTCCTTCCCGTTCGTTCGATTCTTTTTCCACGACTGCTTGCTCCACGTTGCTTTCGATCTGTCCGGTTTCTGGTTTATGTTTGCGGGGGAAAAAAGATTCGACGTACGTTCTCGTTCATATATGTGTGCGGAAATTTAGCGCTTTTAACGAACAGGAGATGTGCAATATCGTGAATCAATGCTATGAAACGATGTGTGCCGGCAAATTTTATTTCGAAAGGCGAAAAATTGGTTGTAAATTTACTTTTACGAAGGACGATGGTCTCAAGCATGCTGCTAGAATATGTCAAAATTATTTGTAACAAATGAAACAAACTACTGGTGTAAGCATAATGGAATTCACGTCCATCTTCTGATTTGAATCCTATAAAGAAAGTGGACAGAGAAGTTCGGAGAAAGTATCGAAAATCTAAGAAACATTCGCAGGAATTATTACGAGCTGAACGAAAGAATATTTTTGCGGATATAACGAGAACATTGACAGCCAGAATGCTAAAATTATTGAAAGAAATTTGGAGAGCGCGGGCCGGGTACATCGACAAAGAGAAGATTTAACTGCTTTTTCTCTTACTATCGGTGAAATATTAAATGTGCCGTCGGTCAAAATTATGCTCTAATAAAGTACGAAGTAAATACAAAAATCATAATAATATTGGTAGATATAATTTCATGATGAAACGCAAAAGATATACACTTGCATGCAAATTAACATCGACGAGCTCGTGGACTTCGAACAAAATGATATCAAAAGAAAGCTACTTTTGCATCTCATATTCGTCTCCTAGTACCAGTCAAATTCCATGTAAGACAATTGTTTGTAACATCGCTTTTGGCAGAGATATTTAGGTGTACCATACTATAATATAAAGGTAGTAATAATATTTCGATTTTGAAGAAGAAAGAAAAATTAGAAGAAAAATTTGCTCGAATACGAAAGTTAAAAAATTGTATTTTTGTCACAGAATCCGGCTTGCCGAACCAACTGTGTGCCGACGTAAATAAATATATTTGAAGGTAACAAGTAAAAACGTTCCTCCAGCCGTTCCACCCTTTTCAACCGATGCCCCGAAAGTTTCTATTTTGCATAAAAATATACGTATACAGCCGTAACACCCGTGACAAAGCTGAAGACCGAACAAATTGGTAGGATCACGTCGTAGCCGAAGCTTTGTTTGGCTGTTAATCCGGTGCACAATGTTTAAACAATGAAATCGTAGTCGAAACGTTGTTAGAAACTGTTCGGCACGGTTGTATAACTAACCCGACCCACTTGCCGCTAATGGTTCCTCGCAGGGTAACAACGTTGCAACAATGGCTGGATGTTAAAAGGGAGAGCGTACCGTGGAATTGGCTGGTGATAACGGCGCGCGAGAGCACAGGCGCATACGTCGAAATTAATTAAAACGTCGCAGCCGGTCACCGAAGTTTCAGACTGATTTCGAGCCGCCTCTCCCCGGCTCGGGCCAAGTCTAATAATAAGAAGTTAACTCGAGCGTTAAGTGTGATTCAAAGCGGAGGGAATTCGATATGGAGTGATATCCGCCCGGTGAACTTGCTCGCGAGCACCAACTTTCCTCCGAGCGGGCGGCGACCGGGCAACGCGAATGGCGACGCGACCGCGTTCCGCAAACAGACGCGATTGCGTTCGACACTTCGAATCTTGACAACAGTTTCGACATTCTTTCGGCCCTTCGCTTATGGTTGGTTGCCGCGACCGGCAGCCCGCGAATGTTCGTGCGAATTTGCACGTCGAAACGTGCTCCGGAACGAAGTCGTGGAAATTCGAAACTATTGGGTTGGCAACTAAGTAATTGCCGATTTGTTCAATGAAGTAACAATTTTTTTTTACTTGGAACGAAGTTTAACACGTTCCGTGCCACGTGTACCATCGATGGTACACGCTTGCATGTTTATTTAGTGAACTGAACAAATTGTTTACAACAAATTTAGAACCGAAGAATCAATTTCCACTGGAAGAATGGGTAGTGATAAGTTTTTGTTACGTTGTTATGTATACGAGAATTAATAATTGCACGTAATACATCAAGTTTTAGTCAAATATCAAAGTGTGAAGAGTCGAGTAAAAAAAGCTCGGCACGGAACGTGTTAATCTGTAATGTATTTTCCATTTTGTTCGATGACCTTTTGCCGTCTCTCTGACAACTTGAAAATTCCACGCTCGTAGAAAGTCTGATCCTTTTCGGCCAAAAACTGAGTTAAGTGAGATTTTACAGCGTCATCGACATTAAAAGTTTTACCACGAAGGGAGTTGTCCAGGGATCGAAATAAGTGGTGATCCGATGGCGCGAGATCAGAGCTCTATGGTGGGTGTAACATCGATTCCCAACCAATATGCATCAATTTTTGCCGAGCGGACAAAGACGTGTGCGGCCTAGCATTGTCCTGCTGGAAAATGACACCTTTACGATCGACCAATTCTGGTCGCTTTTCCTTGACCGCTGCAGTCAATTTATCCAGTTGCTAACTTTCACGGATAATAAAAAATAACATAATAATAATTTTATAGTATAACATTTACGGATATCATAAAAATGGGAGTGAGAGACATCTATAACTGAAATCGGCGATTACTTAGTTGCCAACCCAATAGTTGTTTATTCCTAATACGACTATGAAAAATTAAAGAATTGGAGGTAATAAATAATATATTATATAATATATAATAAATAATATATTAACATTATATAATAATTATATTTATTATATTATATAATAATTATATTTATCATATTATTATATTATAATTATATTTATCATATTATTATATTATAATATAATATATTAATAATAATAAATAATATATTAATATTATATATAATTACTCAATTTTCCACAATTAAGTTGAATAAATCGCAATTACAGCAGCAACAATGAAAAGATCAGCAGATCTGCAAAAAATATTTACAGAAATATGTTTTGGAACAAATAGATTTGGAGAAATAGAGATTTGACGAATAATTGATTAATTATAATAAACAGTCCCAGTTTTGCAATTTTCATTGTACATTTATACACTATAATCTAAAACGTTCTCACACGTTCGTACTGACCACCAAGACATTTTATCAGTAGAGGTCACATTTATTTCATCCGTTAAGTTCAATTACCCGGTAACTGAAGATTAAATTGCAAGATCATTATTCAGTCGTTCTATTGTAACATTTTTCACGTAGAAACGTGCCTGAGATTACATGAAAAAGAAGGAAGGAAAGTGGACAGTGAAGAATATAAATGAGGTGTTACAAATGCTTCTCTCGAATGTATCGATTAACGCTAGAATTAACCAAACCAGGAAAAATGATTCGTTTCTTTGTGAGAAACTTTTTGTTACACTTATTTATTGAAGCGCACATTATAATAGAAATTGTACGACGTTTAAATAAATGAATGTCATCGTTGTTGCATGTGAGCACATTCGTCGCGTTTAGGGCTCGACAGTGTTAATTGGACTGTCAAAAAATTCTAAAACTAAAATATAAATGATACTCATTGATTAGAAGAATTGAATGTCTTTTACAATATTATTAATCGTTTAATTCGCTAAGTCTGCTGCTTTAGCAATTGTCCTTTTCGTTCGAATTACATTTTTTCCCACTCTTGCAAATTACCAGTTCTTATCGTGCGATTTCACGAACTACCGATCCGTTTCTCAAATTTCGATTTTTATCCGGTCTAGACCGAGGTATAACGAGAAAATTTAGATCGGTCGGTGCTAGCCGATCTTCCCCTAGCTGGTATTAACGCTTTATAGTCAGGCGAATGTGGATGCGGATTGCGCATAAACCGGGACACTTTTGGTTATCATGTGAGTTTATGAGAGCATAGCTATAACTAAAGTGAAAAGGGATGTGTAACATAAGAATTCGCAGCTTTATCGATGCATAATTAAAATGTTAATAATAGTTAAATGATTAATTAATATTTTTAGAGAATGATAACGTTTTTTGGTCACACTGATAAGGACATGTTGACAGTTTTTAATAAGCGACTTTCGAGCAATTCAGGAAAAGAAAGAACAAAAATGTTTACTGTTATTGAAACTGTATTCGAAGCACGAAATAAATAAAATTTACTATATTTATAATAATTCATATAATAATAAATAAATAATTCATTTATAATAATAAAGTAACAGATCAACAAAATGCCGATATTCGAAACTCTTCGAGTTCAGAAGAAACATATTTCTGCCAACAATTCATCGGTAGCAAATAATTGCAACGGCAACAAATTACTAACTAGCTCTGTCTATTCAACAAACAGTTCAGATTCTTTTCACGAATTAGTAAATTCTCTTTGAATCACGGTATTAACATATCTATACCGAAAATCGAGTAGTTTAGCAGTTCGAAATTTCGTCTCTAACGCTCGTTAACTCGCGCGCACTGTGCGCCACCACGAACCGAAACTACAATCGAAAAGCCTATTGTGCCTTCTCGGGCACATAGTGTTAAAATATATCTATATATATTTGAAACGTACCTTTTACGTCGCGGCTCGTCCCCATACCCGCCATACTCGTGATTCTGAAACAAACGGGAACAGATAAATATCAGTCGAGTTCGGACGGCAGGTAAATAAATAAATTTGCTCTCGAACAATGCGGAACTGTTCCATAGGATACGATGTTCGCGGTGGGAAAACAAAGAACATTCGACACAGAAGGAAGACAGAAAAAGCTGGGAGATGGGAGAAAGGAGGCAGTAAACTGGAGACAGGAGACAGGGAGAAAGAGAGAGAGAGAGAGAGAGAGAGAGACAAAAGGCAGAAGACAGAGAGAGAGAGAGAGACAAAAGGCAGAAGACAGAAGGAGAGAGGGAGACAAAAGGCAGAAGACAGAAGGAGAGAGAGAGCGAGAGACAAAAGGCAGAAGACAGAAGGAGAGAGATAAAAGAACAGAAAAAGATAAAAAAAGTGTTAGACAAAAGACAGAAGACTGCAGGAACATACAGAGAGAAATTCGGTAAGACAAGTAAGAGTGAAACGGTGAGAAAGCGAATGAATGAAATAGTGAAAGATGGACATAAGAAAGACAAAAGACAGAAAGACAAAATACAGAGGACAGAAAGACAAAAGACAGCGTCGCGCAGTGAATATCTGAGATAGAATCTCGCGACGCGACATCTCCAAAGAGGCGTGCATTGGGGATCTCATCCTCCGCCTGTCGACACGCACCATCGTTTTCCGTTTATTGGCCGAAGGTTGCATAAGAGAAATGCACGCTGCAGGTTTGGCTGAATTTCGATGGTGCGCGATGTCACCAGGGATGCGTACTCGAGCAATCTATTAATACACGTCCGCGCGTCTTTTTACGACAGCACCCAAAGCGACGGAAATAGTGCAGCGAGACAGTTAAGGGGCGGGTAGGTATTGGGCCATAGGTAAAATCCTTAAATTGTATGCAACATTTGACTAGCTACACCGCCGAATCTTCGGACGATATATTGTCCGATATTATTTGATCAAGTTCTATTTCTACACCGTAACGGCGCACGTTCTTCTGGAAAAAGTGCTCGTAGAAAAAAATGTTCGACCATTCCTGGTACGAGTTTTAAACAGTTAAGGGACTATCTTAAGGAATCTTAACCCTTTTAGTGCCGGAGGCCGATATATCGGCTCTTGCTGCACTGGCGAGAAGAGCCAGAGCCGATATATCGGCCCGCGCCTTACAGCGCTTTATAATAACAAAATTTTACACATTTACAATATAAAAATATACATATAAATATTTATGTTATTATAATGAAGTATTATGCAAAATTTTATCACAAATATATTTATGACAACATAATTTTGTTTCAGCAATGATATATTACCTATAACAATCACGTATTTCGGAAGAGATAATCCGCCCGGCGCTTACCGTGTACCTTCGAGTTATTTTTTATGTTTGTTATGTAATATTATTTATCTTGTTGCAAAATATATCGGAAATGCAAAGTATATACTTTGTAATAAATGGTCTATATAAAATTATGATGGAAAGATGACTTTTTTTATGCGCCAATACGTTTTGTGTAAGAGAGAACTGGACTTTTACTTTCTTTAAGATCTTTTACACCTTTGTTGTTTATATAATTTTCAATGAATAGAGAAAAACTAGTGTCATCGTTTTGTTCTCTATTTCGTCCTTAATTTACTGTTTTTTGAATCACGTAAATATTGCTTCTTGTTTGGTTTTTATGAGCATTTTCCCAAACCCTGGTAAAACCGTGAAATTCGGCCGGTTATTCTCTCCTCTTTCTCGCATGGCACTGAAAGGGTTAAACAAATTGAATCGATGCGTGAAGCAAACATTGAAAATCGCGCCGCACAGTCTCACTTGTTTACGAAGAAGAAGCAACCGCCGGACAAGATACTTTCGCCACTTTTCTAGCTAAAAATGAAATCGAATTAAAAAACATTATACATATATATATATATATATCATTTATGTGACTTCAACGCAACGCTGAGATATAAACAATCGAATTTGTTTCCTTGCAATGCGATTTCTTTCACAGCTACGTTGATTAGTACTTCTTTCTTGCCAATAAATTCCTGCACAAGGTTGATAATTTAAATTTATTAATTGTCAGTTGTTACTTTGACAAAACTTGATCTCAATTTTAAAAGACACGAATAACATCCACATTTAGCGGATTATGTGCTAAATATTCACAACGAGACTAATGTGACGTTATAGAGTTAACACTAAACGCGCCGAGCATGTCTCAAAATCACCGGTTTCACATTTTGTAATTAAAAGTTGTTAAAAAGACTCTTTCATAGAAAACGATTGAATAAATGATCATACATAGATTATAATGATTATATATATCATATTATATATAATATGATTATATATATGATTATATATAATATATGATTATTATAAAGACTCTTTCATAGAAAACGATTGAATAAATTTCCTAATTCAAACATACATTATAATAAAAATTGTCTAAATAAATACACTCTTTTCATCGATATAAAGCAACACGAGAAAGTCACCGTTCACTGCTGGTTCATTCTGAAAGTATAAACACTTCTTTGTGGCAGTATAAACTTTTTTAACAAAAAGATTTCGCATGCACTTTTCTAATCAGATGCGACCTTCGTACATTGGTAATAATACAGTGGTTCACACACGTTGATTAAAATATGTTTGCCAGGTAATACTTCTTAATTAGACTATATTGGAAATGCATTAAGCCGAGACTGCAGCGTTGCGCCGTTCATCCGCTTTAACGCAATTTCAATTCAATTACATCCACTTTTAACTAACAAAAAGGAAGACCGCGCTAAAACTTTAAAAGGAGCCAGAAACATACATATATCGTTAACAGGAATTTCTCGCAGCAATTTTTTTTGAATAACGACCGACCTGAATCAAAGTTTAATGGGGGGACAATTTGTATTCCAGATATAGCCCCGGAAGATCGAAGGAACATTATATTCTCAATTTATGCAGATTTCATGTAACGAACGATATCGCCAACGACGGCCCCGATAGCTTTACGAAAGTAATTTAATTTCATAATTTACGACCCTCCCCCGGTTGCCTGCCGGCATGCTTGACGGTATAACGTTATTTACTTGTACAGGTGACAGCATTTTACGAGGTTCCTCGCGTAATCATCTTCGAACTAAGTTATTTAATTTTTAATAAAAACATCAGCGCGCAGTTACCGCGAAAATCTTTATAATTCTTCTAGTTAATGGATAGAATATATATATATATATATATTATTCTATAAATATATTATTATTATTCTATATTAATTATATATATATATAATATAATAAAAAATTATATATATATTCCTAAGGTCATTTGAAGCAACTTTTTCCTTAGCGAAAATGCAATCCGCGGTTTTATTTACGAGTTATCAACGAAAAACTCTGACCAATAAGATGTGAGCTCGGCTGGCACGAGCTGGCACTGAGCGCGCGACGCCCATTTCTGCTCATTGGCTCGGCCGTCTCGCGCCAGCTGATTTCGCCGCTGATTGGTCACTGTTTTTCGTTAATAACTCGTAAACGAAGCCGCGGATTGCATTTTCGCTAAGGAAAAAGTTGCTTCAAATGACCTCAGGAATCCCTTACTTTCGGATTGCGAGACATTTTTGGGATACTCTGTATATTACCTCCCTTCTTTTTCTATCCAATAACTATTACTGTTCATCCACATTTATCATTCTTCGCCGTTCTAATCGATTACATTCCATTTTGGTCTATTTCACGATTTCCATTTTAGCCGATGTTCTATCATATTGTACACTATTATACGAGATGTCCGACTTTAATCTGTAAACGACGACAGCTCGTTCATTATACACTACACAAAAAATGTTTCCTATAGAAATTAAATCGTTTCGAAGGAGCTACAAGATGATCTAATCCATTTTTCTGTAAGCGGACGCGTACAGTACAAATGAAGATAAACTTTGTTTTTTCAAACGAAATTATATAATTTTGAATACACTTATCAGTTCGGTCCATCGTTCCGAAGAAAAACATATTAAACCTCCATGTGAAAAAATTATTAGTCCACGAGATGTTTAAGTGTGTAATTAACGAGTTACTTTCATTTATAGATATTAAAACTGGATCAATGTCGTTATATTCATCCCCAGGAAACTACTATAATCCCAGGGATACATGAACTGGAAAATAGGTATTATTTTATTCGTTGTAACAAATTCATTGTACCTTAACTTTCCGTTCCACAGATTTCCGTAACATGCGTTTATTTATTACGGTAAATAACTAGCTTATCCTGAAAACCGATAATATCGCAAAACTCGTGCGTCCTACAATACAGAAAATTGAATCACAATTTTGTTGCATCGTCGCTGCAACATTAACAACAAGCTATTTTAAAATTCCATAAAATCGCTTCAAAAACTGCATAAAATTGTTTTTTCTCACGCTTCGCACGTTTGGAAATTCGATCAGATGCTGAATACGTAAAATCCGTCTGTGAATAAAACATGGCAATTCATATTTACGTGCGATCAAGCGGGAAACAGTGAACGAAACGATTCCGATGAAACAATAAGCACGCGATTGTACGTTAACATTCATTAGTCCCGGCAGGAACTGTGTCAATTAGCCAGTCGCATGCATCGAAGAGCGGCTCGTAAAAGTCGCTCATAAATTTGCAAACGGCTGCGGCGAATGTGCGCGTACACATCATTGTTCCGCGGTTTACATATTTTTGTAAACGTTGTTCCGTACCGACCGTTTCATTAACGGCCGTGGAATATGCGGCGCCGCATAAAACGCGGCGGTACGACGAGCCGTTGTGTCGCGACCGCCGAAACTTTCTTCATTAACCGTTGAAAAGGGCGAAACGGAAAGTCGACCGAAAATCAATTAAGATTTTCATCGTGGGACACGATCGCGCCTAACTTTTACCTAGCGCTGCGAAATTCCCAGACTGAAGAAGGTGTGCCAAGTAGTCGGGAGGGTAGAACATTAAGACTGTCTAATAGGATTAAAAGGGAACTCCGAAGTAAACTTTAAGAACCTTCCGCGGATTAGTCGTGGAAAGAATACATCGCGTCCGGAAATCGGCTGACAAAGCCCGTTTGGATCCTTCGAGCAGGTTCTCCAGGCGGAGGAGCGCGACAAAAGGATCGTATCGCAGTGATTCCCGAGATACCCGAAAAGCGTAGTTGGCATCTAATGGCAACGCGAACGTTTGCCGAGTCAGATTATCCATCCACCGAATTTAGAGAATTAATGACCACTCCGAATGCTCGGCTGTGCCAATAGATCTAACACGCTGTGCACGAGAGCTTTGTATGTTGTATCACAATGCGTAGAATTCCTGTGATTTCCGTTCGAACATCTCGATAGAAGATGATTTGAAAACGAACTATAGTTACGTCTGGAAACATTAGAAACCCTGGTGAAAAGTGTTCGAACAGCTTTCAAAGCGCAACAACTTTTCTAAAGCTGGGCTAACTGGCTTGAATTTTTCTTGAACGTTGATGAAGATGATTTGAACAAAACCAGTGATTTCTCGATAAGTAGGGGCCCTTTAACTACCGCGAAAGAATTCAAATGGGTGCCAAGAGGTCGCTCTCCATTTTTCATATAATTAGAAACAAATTATTTTCTAACGTAATTAAATTTTGAACGAAACGGATTCAATAAAAAGAGGATTAATCCTCGAAAAGGACGAAATGAAAATTATTATATTACATATTATGTTAATAATTATTCTTCTAACAATTATTAATGCGGATTTTATGCATTTATGGCAAAATCGGTTTCTTATCATTTCAAATAACGTAAAAATTAAAAGCATTTGCAAACGTATGTATTATTTTTAATCCACTATAAGATAATCAAAAGAAGAATGAAGTTGCAATTGATGCTATTCCTTGCAATTGATGGAGACAATTTTTATTTTGCATACAAATCCGCTGTCTAATAATGATACTATTTTCCAGTAAAAAATAGAATAGATATTTCATAAAAATTTATTTCACAATGACGGATTTTTAATAGAAACAAGAAGATATAATGTAACTATAAAATTATTTACTGACTTGTATAAACTAATAGAATAAATAACGAGCATTTCTACAGCGGCGAAAGTAGTGCAGAAAAAGTTTAGCCGAGCTCGCATGAAAGATCTCAAGGAGTCCGTACTAAGGTTAACATAGTTGTCTATGACGGTAATAGATTACAAATTACATATAACTGCCGCGAGTATTCTCGTGTCTTGAGATCTATTCTCATATACATCGAATCGTTGTCTACGAATTAATTCATGCAGTCGGCGCTAAGAGCCAGATTGCTTACTATGTATGAGGTAACTCGTAATGAGCAGTCAACGTGTTAAGTGAGAACTTGGAATGCCTCGAGCTCATACGCATTACTCACACACATGTACACGTGCCCGCTCTCTGTCGTTTAGCAGGAATGTGCAGCAATGCTCTGTGATAACTGTTGCAGATTCGAGAGTTCGCCATGCCACGTATTCGCAACAGGTGCAGTTTTTCCGCGCCTTTCAAGGATTATAGACAGACAGAGCGAGGAACGTCGAGATAGAATGAGACACGGTTTGCATTCGGTGACCGAGATTGCAACGATTATGCAGCCGGGGGCGCAATGCTGCCGCGCCCTTAGTTGAACGTCTTATCTAATTTGCCACTTTCCCGGATATTTGAAAATATTGCTAACATCGCGTGTCTTCTACCCTTTGAGCAAAGCTAGATATTCTATAATACATAGAGTTGTTCTCTCATACAGTTTCAAATGCAATGTCATTTATGTATTTGTCTCCGCATGCTTAACACGTTCCGTGCCGAGCTTTTTTTACTCGAATCTTCACACTTTGATATTTTACTAAAACTTGATGTATTACGTGCAATTATTAATTCTCGTACACACAACAACGTAACAAAAACTTATCAACGCCCATTCTTGCGGTGGAAATTGATTCTTCGGTTCTAAATTTCTTGTAAACAATTTGTTCAGTTCACTAAGTAAACATGCAAGCGTGTATCATCGATGGTACACGTGGCACGGAACATGTTAAGAATGGTTTTATTAGTTTAAAGCTTCCTTTCTTTCGACGATCAGAAATATTATTATGGAAATAAATGCTTTTTTACTCTGCTATTTTATTATATTAACGATAACTGTTAATGAGAATAGGAAGAATAGTATTTTCTTTACAGATTACGATGCAATATTTAGATGCAATTTCATCGTTAAGAAACAAACTTGTTTGTCGTTCTTATAACGCGACGTTTCGAAAAATTACTGTACATACAATTCGTCGATGCACAAATATATATTGCTAACGTTTTCAATTAAGCATATTGTTTATATGCACACTGGATTCCTAAAGAGTGTACACCTCATACTGTTATACTATTGGGTTGGCAACTAAGTAATTGCTGATTTGTTCAATGAAATAACGAATTTCTTTTTACTTGGAACGAAGTTTAATCTGTAATGTATTTTCCATTTTGTTCGATGACCTTTTGCCGTCTCTCTGACAACTTGAAAATTCCACGCTCGTAGAAAGTCTGATCCTTTTCTGCCAAAAACTGAGTTAAGTGAGATTTTACAGCGTCGTCGTCATTAAAAGTTTTACCACGAAGGGAGTTGTCCAGGGATCGAAATAAGTGGTGATCCGATGGCGCGAGATCAGGGCTATATGGTGGGTGTAACATCGATTCCCAACCAATATCCATCAATTTTTGCCGAGTGGACAAAGACGTGTGCGGCCTAGCTGGAAAATGACACCTTTACGATCGACTAATTCTGGTCGCTTTTCCTTGACCGCTGCATTCAATTTGTCCGGTTGCTAACTTTCACGGATAATAAAAAATAACATAATAATAATAATTTTATAACATAACATTTACGGATGTCATAAAAATGGGAGTGAGAGACAGCTATAACTGAAATCGGCAATTACTTAGTTGCCAACCCAATGGAACAGCAATTCTTGGATAATCAATAAATTAGGCCCTAATCAAAGGATTCGTACAAAGTTTGCTTAATTAATATTAATGCGAAACCGGGGCGCGAGAACAGCTCGAACATCTTCAATTAATCGCTGGTTCTGGTGGAAAATGACACCTTTACGATTGACCAATTCTGGTCGCTTTTCCTTTCAATTTGTCCAGTTGCTAACATTCACGGATAATAAAAAATAACATAATAATAATAATAATAATTTTATAATATAACATTTACGGATATCATAAAAATGGGAGCGAGAGACAGCTATAACTGAAATCGGCAATTACTTAGTTGCCAAACCAATACTTTACGGGCAAAAGAAAAACGCACGCTACAGGAAGTCAGCAGGCCGAAACGAGTGACGGGTGGCAAAGTGCAACAGTTATCGAGGCTTTAGTGTACATAGCGTCGTGTATAACCCTGAGCACATACTGCCACTGATGACAGGTAAATGGATGAGCAGGGATGAGCGGTAACGTCACGTGTACGCGCAGTAATTTGTCGCTCGGTAAAAATGAATCTTATCACAAAAGCACCGAATAACTCGCGTATCGTGCAACAGTTAAAACGAACACATTGAAAAAAATCATTTTTGCGTTCACACATACTAGATATCGATTGAATGTAGGTCCAGTTAGGATTGTGAGATGCAAGAAGGTCGAAAAAGAAGTGATTGTCATGACAAATCGCAACTTCTGAGTTGCGAAACTCTAGGAAGGAATTCGATCGTAATTTAAAGATATATTTTTTATTGATATCATCGAGGCAATAAAATTAATTGATTCTATAATAGAAGAAATTCCAGCAATATGGAGTGAACAAAATTGTGAAATCAACTGAGGTTCTTGGATGAAATTCAGATGATGATAATGGAGGATAAACTGTTCATCCTGTACCTGAACCCGAGTTAAAAATATTTCTTAATAATAAAAGAATTAATAATGGGATTAGTAGTCAAAATCTTATATTATTTATTCGTGGCAATGCTATGTCTGGAGCTCCAATTATTAGTGGGACCAGTCAATTTCCGAATCCACCAATTATAAATGGTATAACTATAAAAAAAATTATAATGGAAGCATGTGAATTATAAATTTGCAATAGAATTATATATTATTATATAATATATTATATAATAATATTACACATTATGCACATATTATGCACATTGCGCAATATATAATAATATTATTATGTAATATTATATATTATATAATTATTATATAATATTGTATTATATTATTATTATATAATAGATAATATAATTATATATTATAGCAATAGAATTATAAATTCGATCATTATTGATCCATCCTCCTGGAGTTCTCAATTCTATTCGGATAATTATTCTTCATGAGGCACCCATAGTAGACTACGAAGTTGCGATTTTTCCGACCAGTAAAAAGTAGATTTTTGGCGCCCATGAGTCTCGACAAATCCTATCAAAAATTATTATCACTCTTATTGTAGAAATCATGAAATTATTATCTATAAAATATCGACACGATATCGACAGTCGCAGCCGTAGATGAAAGTCCCAACTTGCAGCATCGAACTTGCAGCTACGACGAGTCCCCGCCCATATGAGAGAGTTAACGCAACAACTTTATCCGCGAAGTTTGATTCGAGGAAAAGTTAGCGCAGAAATACGTGTTTGGATTGCACACGAAATGTCTGTTGATACGGTCCGCGGTTAAAGTGATCCGGTGGTCGTTAATGCGGATCGAACGTCAGAGAACACATCGCGGAGAGCGTCGCTGTCTGCCTCGTGACTGGCGATTCGCTTCGAAATATCCGCGCGAAATCGTGGAAACACGCTCGCGACGCGAGAACGGAAACGAGAACGAGAACGAGAACTAGAACGAGAACGAGAACGAGAACGAGAACGAGAGCGAGAACGAGAACGAGAGCGAGAACCACGTTGCAGAAAAAGTTTGGCAACTTGGGCAGGTGGCCAAGCAAAACCTCCGGGGTGAGGGTGAAGGCGAGGGCGGGGTGGCCGCGCGGAGAGGAGATTCTTGCGGAATACCCGCGGGGGAAACGATCCAACATTTCTGACGGCGCGGCGTGTCGCATCCTCGTACAGGCCGCATACTATCGCCGTTACGAGGCACCGGTGAATCCCACGTAGGATCTGTATAACGTTGTTATAAACATAACCCAACGCTGGCCGCGCGCCAACCACGTGGTTTCAGGCTCAATGGATTACGCAGACCGCGGAGAAAAGAAGTGCCCGCTGTTGACCGGGGGCCACGCTTTCGATCGATTTTCCGTTGTGCCGATCGAACGTTGGGAATTTTTGGATCAGCCCGGTGCACACACCGTGTTTGCTGGCTCACTTCCGGTAACCGTGTGACGCATCACGCCTCCGCCGGATCCGTTTTTACTCACGACTTACTTGATCCCGAGCTACTCCCAAGGCGTCGTATACGTACCTCGAGGGATTATTTTCAATGGATCTGTTTGTTACTAGTTGTGCCGGTGTAATTGTTACAGTTGAAGCATGTAATGGAGGAGGGAAGATTTTTGTATTGAATTTATATATTTATTTGTGTTTATTTGTTTATATATTAATTTAGATATTGATTTATGCATTTATTTATATATTAATTTAGATATTTATTTGTGTATTTATTTATTTATATATTGATTTATATATTTATTTATGTATTTATTTATGTATTTATTTATGTATTTATTTATATATTTATTTATGTACTTATGTACTTACTTATGCATTTATTCATTCATTCATTTATTTATTTATTTACTAATGCTTTAAAGCAGATGTATTATTTTACAAATACAGAATTGTTACATGCACAGTAAATTTTCCCTAATTGACGCTCAGATTGTGCACAAAAATGAACTATTAATTAAATGCATTAAATGCATTAATAAAAATGCACTAAAATGTATTATTCGCGCCTTGCGGCTCGTTTTTATAGTTACCGATTGTCAACAACTATGAAAACGAGCAGCCGCAAGGCTCGAATAATCGTATCTCCTCTTCCCAAATTGTCTATTACTATTTCCAAACTGTGCGTCAATTAGGGAAAATTTACTGTATTCAAATGTTTCCTGTCAAAGTTAATCAGTATTTTACCGACAAGAAATTGCAGTTGTTTAAATTTAAGAGCAAATTGATTTTCGATAAAAAAGACAAGGTCGCCGTTATATTTTTAAATGAAGCTAGGTAATTTTAACTTCATAGTATTGTAGGCGAGACGAATTCAACGACCTGCTACATGATGATCTTCAGATCATACTGAAGGATAAACTGCAATAAATCGATTGTCACAACATTTGAAATAATTTGGCGGTACATAACACCAGGGTCGCAAATGTAAACATAAACGAATGAACGTACACTTATTAGATTATATATTTGTATAATTTATATATAAATAATATATATAAAACGAACTGATCCAATTCAAAATAAATTTTCATTCACTTCCTCATTTGCAAACATATATAATTCTAACGAACTTTGCCAAGTATTCATCTAAGCATGTTCAATGGTATCTCGTCTATCCGAACACGTCCGGAGACAAAGCAGTTCGTATAATAGAGGTGTTCCGATAATAAATGTTCACTAGTTGTCCCTCTCACCATGTTTCGATTCATTCAGATAATCGAGGCTGCAGATCGGGTAACTGAGGTTCAACGTCTATGTCTGGTAACCAGAGAAGACAGATACAGTTACCACGTTACCGTTGGACGTTTGTAATCTAACAACATCAATCGAGATATTGTTGCGACAACAAAGTAAACACGTAAAAATTCATAATATTCATTATTATTATGTAATTACTTTCATTGGTGGATTTATTATTTTCCTTAACATTAGGTTGTCAAGTATGAAATGGAGCAAGCATCAATCGCACGCAACCTCATTTAGACGCCGTATTTTGGCATAATTTGTTTTTCGCGTGAAAGGTGCATCTTTTCCTCTTTCTAACTCATATTTCAGTTTGAACAAAATTTGCAATAGTTTTTTTGTATAGGCGATTAAGTGAGACCATGGAAATCAGCGAAATTCGTGTGTTGATGAAGTACGAGTTCCATCGTGGAGCCACAACACGGCAGGCAGTCGCCAATATCAATCGTGTGTTCGGCATTCAAGTGGCTACAAACGCGACTGTAGCTCGTTGGTTTAAAAAATTTCGTTCGGGAGATTTCGACCTGTCTAATGAACCACGTGGTCGACCCAAGACTCGGGTGGATAACGTCGTCCTGAAAGCCACTGCGGAAGCGAATCCCAGCCAAAGTGCGCGTGAATTATCATTAATGTACAATGTATCGAAGCAAACAATCTTGACTCAATTGGCAGAAATCGGTAAAGTGAAAAAGCTGGACAAGTGGATACCGCATGAATTGACCGATGACTCCAATCCTCCTGCACGACAACGCTCGGCCACGTGCCGCACGAACGACCGTGTCAAAGCTACAGGAGTTGAAGTTGGAAACTCTCCGTCACCCACCGTACTCGCCAGACCCTGCCCCCACTGACTATCGTTTCTTTCAAAATTTAAACAACTTTTTATCTGGAAAAAAATTCAATTCCGCACAGGCTGTCAAAATGGCGTTTCAAGAGTTCATCGACTCCCGTGATCCACGCTTCTACAGCAAAGGGATAAATGAGTTACCTCTAAAATGGCGAAAGTGTATCGATAATATGGGTGCATACTTTGATTAAAAATAAAAAGTTTTTATTGGAAAAGTATCGAATTCAATTATGTGCATTTTTTGCTCCATTTCATACTTGATAATCTAATATAAAACGATTTTCCCAATTTTTAATACTATTATTATATTATAATTATATTATATTATTATATATATTATTATATTATTATATATATTATTATATATATTATTATATTATTATATATATTATTATATTATTATTATATTATTATTATATTATTATATATATTATTATATTATATTATAATTATCTTGCTTCTTGTTCATAAAAATTATCGTCCTATGCTACCAAGAATTAATTGTTTCATTATAGCTGAGGATAGGCTCGACAGCAGTTCGGATAATAAAGGTTCAATTACGCGTTCGTATATCTAAGGTGGAACATCAATTCATTCGTATAAACAAGCTGCGGATAAACACGGTTCTACCATGTGTGCGTACGCGCTGGAATAATATGAATGTTCTCCAGCAGATTTTGATGAGGATAGGAGGGACGGGGTATTTCAAAACCACGTGGTTCCCACGTATGTAGATAGTGGGCGTTCCAAATTCCCACGCTATTAAAACAACGTTCATTTAATCCTCCGATTTTAACCCTTTGAGGGATCTGGAAGGAATGTCGCCATAGCGACGACAACATCAAAAGCCTGTACACATCTTATTCCAGGAGTTGAGAACGTATAATTTGATTATTAAGTATGTAACAAATAATTCAGATTGTATTATTCGTTTTATCCCATTAATTTATACCTTTGACGCACAGAGAAGTTTGATTTACGAGGTTTCTTCTCGAGAATTTCGGTAACCCATAATTGCACGAATTTTCATAACAAGTTAAAAAATACGTTCGACTGTTACAGCGCTTAAATAATGGCATGGAAAGAAAATAAAGAAAAACGTTAGAAAGACAATGGTCATTTAACGATTTTTATGACTATTTCCACATTTATTTTGTATGAAAATCGCGAAAACAATTTTACTTGAACAATTAGTGACATCTATCGGGCTGGCCGTGAGTCCCGTATGGAACCAGCATGCATACTTGCAATGTTCAATTTTGCTTAAATTAACCCTTTGCACTCGAGTGGTGACTCAGAGGCACCACTAAAATTTGTTGCATCGCGTTTTAAGATAATTTTCATATGAACGAAGTTTAGATTTAAAAAATTGTTAAGAGTGTAACTGTTGTGTGAGTCCCAAGAGTCCATTTCATATGCATAAAATGCATTTTATTTTATCCTATAAAATAACAATTCTGTAAGTGAGAGAAATGATTTTATATTTACAGTTAAAATAGCTTCGAGTGCAAAGGGTTAAGTTCCAAATCGAGAACGATATGCAATAAAGGATAAAGAAATATTAGATTGTCGTGCATAAAGTGGCGATTTTTTGAATTGATAGATTTCGTGTAATTCTCAGGAATGAATGTCAAGTAACACGTTATTATCTACATTTATAATATTATTATTTTTATTAATATTCTTATATTAATTTTATTTCTACAGTCTGACGTTTCCATAATAAGCAACGTTGGTTGACAACTTTATATTATACTAAATTTGTAACAATGAAAAACCAAAAGATGGATTCCGAAGAAATTCGACTTATTTGTTTGTATGAATTTAGATGCGGGCATATTGCCATGGAAGCAGTGCAAAATGTTAATAAAGCATTCGGCAGAGGCACAGTTAATGGACGCACCACACAACAATGCTTTCAAATGATCGAGAACGATGAATAATCCAGACTTTTTCGAAAGTACATAGAATGTGATACAGCTTATTTTCATTAATAAAGCTTTTTTTTAACACAGTTGCATCAACTCGAATATTTACTTAAAATATCCGTCATTTCATGAACAACAACCTGATAGCTTGAGCAACTTATTTACACGGCTGCTTAACACGCTTTTTTTTTAGCAGGATAAAAAAAGTGACAAAACACACGACACTTTGATGTTTACCGTCACTTAAACGAAAAATATGAACGTATGTTACAATATTTGACCACATAAGCACACAATCCAATTTTAGTCATATTTGTTCTTTTTTCTTCTAAATTCTACGTAATCCTCGAGAGAATTATTAGCAACGCAGATAAATGCGGAATACGAATGAAGAATAAAATTAAACTGAGATTACGTAAAAACAATATCGAATAGAAAAATGTACATTGTGAGAGAAATTAAACATAGTTAAGCTGTATGGTTCAGTGTAAACCAAGCAGGGGAAACAGTTTGTTACAGTTTCCACCGGACTTGAATGAAAGATATTAATATTATATATTTGTATATATTTATATACAAAATATATTAATATTAATAATAATATTAATTTATATATATATATATATATATATATATATATATATATATATATATATTGTTAATATTAGTTCGCAAGTTTTCACTACACAGGGTGTCCCAAAAATGTCTCGCAATCCGGAAACTATTCGGTTCCCGAGGTCATTTGAAGCAACTTTTTCCTTAGCGAAAATGCAATCCGCGGCTTCGTTTACGAGTTATTAACGAAAAACAGTGACCAATCAGAGGCGAGATCATGTGGCGCGAGACCGCCAAGCCAATGAGCGAAACTGGACTCCGTGCGCTCGTTGGCTGGGTCGCCGCGCGCCAGCCGAGCTCGCCTCTTATTGGTCAGTGTTTTTTCATTAATAACTCGTCAACGATGCCTCGGAGAAAATTTTTTTAAAGGAAAAAGTTACTTCGAATGACCTCAGGAACCCCTCATTTCCCGGAAGTACCATAATTTTAGAGTAAAAGTTTTACCATAAGTTCAGCCAGATTTATAACGATAATGCGTATTCGTTTAAATTTCATTGATATCTAGTTTCTTTTTTCTACCTGTCCACTTATTTTGGTTCGCGACTGCATATAAATTGTAATTTAAAAACAGACATCTTTTCACCGAATGAACACTGAAAGGCAGCTCCGTGGTTAACATTTTACACCGGTGTTTGCTTCAATTACAAATTTATGCATTACGAATTCACCGAGTCGGAAAATAACAATCTCAGTCGGCTGCTTTAAAATTCAAATGAAATAGCAAATTCGTGTCCAGTTGTACGACGTGATTAAACATGCACGCCGGTTACGAGAAAAAAATGACCGTGGGAAAAGAATTGAAACGGAAATGTAAGCGCATCAGAGTGCACCTAATTTTTCTGCCGTCAAATTATTTTGCGATTCTCTTCATTGAAGCATGGACTGAAAAAGTAATCCTTCTTGCAAATTGCACCATAGCGTAGTTGAACATATTTTGATATCTATAACTCATTTTTTTTTCGATTTTAAATTGTAGTTCATTTTAGAGATTTCAAGACCACGATTTTTTTTATAATCATGTTATATTCTGTTTTTATGTTAATAGGAAGTGTAAGAAAAGCTATTATGTATGGAATTAGTATAATTGGAACTGATAATTCAAGAACTATTAATAAATTTAATACAACGATTAAAAATAAAATAGAAACTGAAAGAGTGTTACTGTAGACTGTAAAAGAGCTAATAAAATATGTCCAGCGAATATATTTGCTAATATATTTGAACGAATAAAATTTCTAATATTCAGTGAAAGTTATAAAAATTATTAGTATTTAAGATATATTAAGAGATAATAAATGAGTAATTTTGTTAGCCAACCATACAAAATGAAGGATAAATGAATCGATGGAGTAAAAATATAGAGAAATAGTGCTAATAAATTTAATTTTTACTAATAATAAAAATAATTAAAATAATTATAAATTACTAATAATAAAAATAATTGAAATAATTATAAATTACTAATAATTAAAATAATTATTACTAATTATTAATTGCGCAGCCAACTCTAAATTTTACGCGAACTATAATTCTAAGACGCAGTCACGAAAATAATTACAAGATTCACGATTCGAGGTTCAAGTAAAAAACGCCGAATCCTACTCGTAATCCTAACAGGAGGGAGTAACGAAGGACTTCTGAGTAATGTAGCTCTAATTCAAGATTTTATTCCGGAGATTCGGGTGCTGGACGGAAATCGGAAGACAGACGAGTAAAATCAAAACAAAGCGAGGGCGTCGTACGCGCATAGATCGTCCCAGCGGCGAGGAGAAAGTCGATTGGCTAAGTGCCAGCCGCGTGCTGATAAAGAGATTAACCCCACGAGAACAACGCTTATGCTTTGAAGTGATTGAGTTTGCCCTGGGAGCGAGTTGCTTTCGAGAATTCTTGAAACGATTGGGGAAACCTGGTATGTTAATGGGAGCCGAGATGGATACCGAATGAAGCATCTCGCTGGACGGATCATAACGAATTATGTAAATACCAGAAGCATTTGAGCCGTTCATGTTGAAAGTGTGGCATAAGTATGTTATATGAAAAAACAATTGATTCGATAACACTATCATAAACGATAAAAAGAAGCAATAATTCTTCTAACAATATCATGTCCGAATATTAATGAACAATTAATCTCCTACAGCAAATTATATTCACCTTCTTGCATACCTAATTTACCTTCTTGCAAATAAAATTAACCCTTTCACGGATCAAAATTGGCTGCATTTTGGCTGCACACACATATTTATAAAATCATAGAAATTCGATTGCAAATAATTAATTTTCATTAAGCACCAATAATTACTTACAAACTGTCGCTCAATTTTGTAATTTTAATACGAATGATGTCACTAATCGTTACGAATAAGTGAATCTAACTTGAGCACGAGTTCAGCTCGTCATATTGAAAAGGAATTTGTAAAAGATGTTTTTTTGACATTTTGTATCATGTAAAGTTACACATGCTCTTACCTTGGAACTTGCTTTCAGAATTCGTACTTTGATGGAGCTATTAACTTATTAGAGCTTGTGCTTATTTTAACTGAAACCATATTTGATCGAGCGATCGTTTACGAAAATTTGAATTGTTAATTACATATACAGTACAAAAGTAGGTTATGTAATTTATATGTGTATATGAAGTATTATATTCTTATATATAATATATTAATATATATTAATATAATATATATAATATATTATTATATATTATTATATTATAGAGAAGTATTATATTCTTATTGTATATAATATATTAATATATATTAATATAATATATATAATATATTATTATATATTATTATATTATAGTGAAGTATTATATATTGTTTGCGAAATCTACATAAAAAATCTGAAAAATTCAAGCATACGGTCACAGCAGCCGTGCCTGGTTTATGTCACCCCGGTCTGCGCGCGAGCAGAGGAAGCAAAATACTTGATGGACCATAAAACTAAGTTCTCTACCGTACAGCACGGTAGAGAACTGCTATGCGAATGCAACAGGGTAGGAGGCATTTATGACTCTCATCAGAATAGACTAATGTTTAGAAGCATTCTTAGTCATTTTTCGATAAAACAGCGTTGTAATCCGGGTCTTTGAGCTATTTTATTTAATATTCTTTTCGTCATTCATTTTCTTTATTCTCACATGTGCAGATAATATATGACAATTATAATATAGACAATTATGATATAAATTATGAGATAAATGACAATGACAGATAATAATAGACAATTTATCGAATAGTGATAATAAATATTCGAATAATAATAAATTAATTAATTAAAGAATAAAATAAATGAATAAAAAATGAGAATAATAAATAAAATAAGTAAAAAATAAAAATAATAAATAAAAAATAGAAATAAAAAATAAAAATAATAAATATTTACATCTTCCGGTTGTAAATAAAGTCGACGACAATCTTATCGCCCCTGCAATGCGTCCCATAATAGGTACTATTATCTTGCCAGTGCTAAATCTGTCTTTAAAAATGAACAAAGCTGTACTTCCACGAACATTAGCACGCAGAAGATCAGGTATTAGTGTCCCCATTTGAATTCCGTGAAATATATGAGGGATGTTGCCGAATGTACTAGGAATTTTGTTCTTGAAATATCGCTCAGTATTTCATGATTCAACACTCTCGGCACGCCATACTGCTAATTAAGGATCTCGTTGTAACAGTTCGCTCCCGACGTTTACTAGCAATGCTTCCGCAAACTTATGATCATTTTTTATGCCTATTGTTGCATAGCGTGATCGCGTTTAACGCGCGGATATTCTTTCACGTCCATTCGGGCGTCGTAAATCGTAGATAACAGTCGTGACACGCGTCTAACTCACGTGTCGTGCACATTATTCCCGGCCAAATTAGTGCTTTTTCACTACTAAAAACGAGGAGACATCATCTTGGTTCCATAATGACTCAGATCACAAATGCTACAATAGACCATGTGTGAAATAAAAGACTTGACATTACTTTTGGCGAGTAAGTTATATGTTTTTTGACATTTGAATGCGGTGGCTGATAACTTCCAGGTTGCAAAGGATTCTCACGGACCGAGTGCATCGAATGCAAGGTTGCTTCGTGTCGCAACAAAAATCGCAATTGCTTCGCTGCATTTCATTTATAAATAATGTGAAAATTCCTATACTAATAGATAATATAAATACATGACCATTCGTTTACGTCTACAATAATCTTAGTAATAAACGCACATTGTTGCCAAAAGTCTACATACAACTTTTTTTCGAAATAAATACTCAATATTATCACCTAGATTTTTTTATTTATTTTTTACGTAACCTATGACTACATTCCTATAAAAAACGATTTTTTAAAATTCAAAACAAGAAATCACGCATTTAATGGTTAAAGTAAGAAACACTTGTGGAACGCCATAACGGTGAGAAATTGTTAAACGCATTCACCTACTGCTCTGCATAGCCAATGTCTGTACATACCGTGTTCGACCGAAACGGCTGATTCGAAACTCTCGAATCCAAGCATTCCCAAACAATTCCGGGCAATGAAGATGGCTCGCAGTTAATTGTTACACGCATTACCCTCTACTCGCAAGAAAGTTCGCCATGAAATCAATCACGACCGACCCGACAGAATCATCCATTTCTGGCTAGCGAGCTCGCGGGATTCAGCTCTCGTACGCGAACAAAAACCAGCCTCGGCACCGGTGGTACACCAGAGGTTTTCGCCTTTCTTCGTATCAACATCGCGACTCGCAAGCTTCTGTTTCATAAACGTTCTCTGCTCGCCCGTTAATACCCGGGACCATTTTTCAAGGTTCCAAGCCGGGTAGAACGCGCCAGCCTCGGCTCAAGGACAACGATTCGCGAGAGAAGTTTTTCATCCGCGCCCGTTCGCCCGGGCTCTCGCGAAAATTCCAAAATGAACATTCTTGAGTGCCGACTTCCTCCCGTCGCCGGTTTTTCCTACGGCCGCGGCGCAATACCGGTAAACCGGCTCTGGCTGTTGGCGAAATTAAGGCGAGATATACGGAAAGTTTCGTCTTACGGTGCTTGCCAAGGATGCTGGCGCATAGAGGCCGGAGAAGAGCCTGTACGTAATTCATAGCCGACAAGATAATTGGGCCACCGCGATTGTACCACACTAACACACGTACACGGAACTTCGGTCTCGGCACGTGCATGAATGGGGGTCGGGATCCGTACACGGCGAGCGAACGAACGCCGGATCGATTTAACGTTCAACCCCCTTTGCCTATGAATTTTCCAAGGAATTGCATGCTCCAAGTTAGATCGTGTTTACACGATCCATTTAGTTGCATTATAGTTTCCGTGGGCCGTTGCCGCGGCCCGTTTGGGTGCGCGTGTGTATCCGCGTGGCTACGTATCCTGCCGGCCCGCAGCGGTCATTTCGATTTTCATAAGAACTAAGAAATCAATTTGTTAATATGTCACGGATCACACTGGGGAGTTGGTTTTCGAACAGCTGAGGATGTGGGTAGAATAAGAAAGTACGAATTTATTGGGTTGGCAACTAAGTAATTGCCGATTTCAGACATACTGACTTCAAACAAAAGTTACTTCTTTTGTCCAAATCTAATACAAAATTGTGAACACACATCGATTGATATCTCTTTACAATTGTTTAAACAAATAGCAAATCGTATACTACATAATAGATTTGGACAAAAGAAGTAACTTTCGTTCGTAGCCTTTTCTCTATCATGTACCAGTTTGCGAATTATAACAATAAAATGAGAAATAACCGAATATTTAGGAGTTAATTTCCACCCCCTGAAGTGAATTTAAGCGAAAGAAAAGCAAATTGCGTAATACATAGCTCCAAAGTTTCAGAATTTTAGATGGGATCGTGCTTAATTAAAAAGAATTCAATTTCTTAATTCCTAGAAAAATTAGAACGAACATTGAACGACTCGTCGAAACACGCCGAAAAATGCCAAAATACGCCGAAGAAGGGACCAGCCATCCTAATGGGCTGCAATGACATTAATAACAGAGATTAATCGCGTGATTTCGAATTACCGAAAGCAGCCGTAACAAATGGCCGAAATGTTAATTGCATTATTCGCAGGTTGTCGTCGCGTACTTACGCGCGCCGATCGATTCCGCAACGAGCTGAAAAAGAGAAAAAGAATGCCGCCGAAAAAAGGCGCATGTCTTGAGACAACGACTGCGGAAAGCAGGTCGCACATACATAGTAACCGATCCACTGCAACTGGCGTCGGGATATGAATGGATATTAAACTGGTCGAGGAATGTTCGACTCCGGAGTCGAATATTCTTTTTGCTTTCCTGGAGGAATGAAATTATTAACTGCAGGTCGAGGAATTCGGGGAACTATTTTTGGTATTCGATAGATCTGTAAGGAGAAACGCCGCGTGACACAATTTTAAAAAGTTCAGTTTATGTTATTAACCCTTTGCACTCGAAGCTATTTCAATTGTAAATCTAAAATCATTCTTCTAACTTATAGTATTTCTATTTTATACGACAAAATGCACAACCGTTACTCTCTCAACAATTTCTTAGTAATGCAAAAATATAAAATATTAACCCTTTGCACTCGAAGCTGTTTTAACTGAAAATATAGAATCATTTTTCTAACTTATAATATTTCTACTTTGTATGACAAAATGCATTTTATGCATATGAGATTGACTCTCTGGGACTCGCGCAACAGTTACACTCTTAACAATTTATTATATCTGAACTTTGTTAATATAAAAATTATCATAAAACGTGATAGTCAATATGTAGTAAAAAAATTGTTTGCCTCTTGCTGTATTGCTTTCTTACGATAGTGTCAACTCGACGCACTTAGGGACACATTAACTTGGCAAAATAAGGGCCGATGAGGAGCGAACTTGCGAAAATAAACTCAGACGACCGCTTCGCGAGATATCACACGTTGAACAATTGGATATCTGGACGAATTAAATACACGTATAAGAAAAAAAAGTTCGAAATATTTTGATTACAAAAAAAGAAAGCAAATATTTTTATCTTTCTGTAATCTTTTTCTACTTGGCTGCAAACCCAGCGAACAACGCTGTGAAGATACTATGCGGATCGAAAAGGATCCAAAGGTCACTTTGGAGACCGCGACGCTGGAGCACAGTGTGCAACTGATAGCTCGTTACGTTCTACAGAGTTCAGAGTAGACTAGCTGTAACCAGTCGATCTGTAAGCGCCTAAATCACCGTCGACGTAGCAGAACCTTTTCGTCACGTCCAATTGATCCTAAACGCAATTATTAGAGCAGAACAATACGCGTCATCGGCAATGCACAGACGCGACTTCATTCCTCTGTGTTCACGCCGAACACACAAAACAACGGGACACTTAATATCCACTAGGAAGTGTCATTCGTCGAACGACAAGTCGCCTAATTTCCGACGACAAACGCGAAACATGCGAGGAATGTGTGGCTCTGGTATTTAGAGAGTGTATCTTTCGCCCGTGGCTCGGCAGAATTTCTATTTACTCACTTCGAATAAACAGAAAAAGACGATCAAACTCGTATATCGTGGAATCCGAATGAATTCTTTTCCGATGAATTATTCAGCGTACGTGTTTCGCCGATTATGAGATTCCGCGTGTTTCTAATTAGAAACTGCATAGCTCCGGAGGCTGAGGGATGCGGTCGGCGCACGCTTTGAAATCGCGTATCTGGCCCAGAGGACCCAAATAAGCAACTTATACCGCGCGTACAATTAATGCAGGAACACTCGAGGAGATCTAATTAACACGTTCGCTTAACGCGTAAAAAGACGTCCGATTTTCTAGCCCGCGATAAGAAAAAAATAAGAAAAATTCAAGCCGCATGAAAACGACGATTAATTCGCGGAACCTGCTGCGCGCCACCCAACAGTCTCAACGTAATCCTACTAAATGAGATTACGGTCGTCGTTTGTAGTATGTAAGAATGTTGGGGAAGTTTCGAACTTTTTGACTTCTCTATCCAGGAGTCGGAGACGTGTTTTTACACCGACTAATTAATAGCGTTGCAGTGAAGCTTACTTTTTAAAATGGTACAGAGTACATTATACAAGGTTTGTTGGAATTGTTATCTTGTTATTATTAGGAAAAGTCTAAGTGGCGAAGTATGCTTTGTCTTTATTATACGTATAAGTTGACGTGTTTCTACACCGACTAATTAATAGCGTTGCAGTGAAGCTTACTTTTTAAAGTGGTACATGGTATATTATACAAGATTTGTTGGAATTCTTATCTTGTTATTATTAGGAAAAGTCTAAATGGCGAAGTATACTTTGTCTTTATTATACGTATAAGTTGACGTGTTTCTACACCGACTAATTAATAGCGTTGCAGTGAAGCTTACTTTTTAAAATGGTACAGAGTACATTATACAAGGTTTGTTGGAATTGTTATCTTGTTATTATTAGGAAAAGTCTAAGTGGCGAAGTATACTTTGTCTTTATTATACGTATAAGTTGACGTGTTTCTACACCGACTAATTAATAGCGTTGCAGTGAAGCTTACTTTTTAAAGTGGTACATGGTATATTATACAAGGTTTGTTGGAATCGTTATCTTGTTATTATTAATATATATAAGAGAATTATTAATAATTCTAAGTGGCGAAGTATACTTTGTCTTTATTATACGTATAAATTGACGTGTTTCTACACCGACTAATTAATAGCGTTGCAGTGAAGCTTACTTTTTAAAATGGTACAAAGTACATTATGCAAGGTTTGTTGGAATCGTTATCTTGTTATTATTAGGAAAAGTGGCGAAGTATGCTTTGTCTTTATTATACGTATAAATTAATTCGTGGCACAGACCATTTTATGCGAGTCTATACTTTGCTGCAAGTCCAGCGTTGCGTTTGATACTTTTTCGCTTTGCGGAGTATTGGAGTTTCATGAAAATTATCATAAATTATATTATAATGATAATATATATAAATTATATAATAATAATAATATATATAAATTATATTATAATAATAATTTATATGAAATGAAATAAACGGACACGCGTCGTAATAATTAAAATTTAATAGCGAACTTAACGGGACTCGTTAATTAACTCGTTTTAATCAAACGTTCCGAGCTTTTATTTCAGCGATATAGTCTTCATGGTTTTAACTGGAAAATTGTCAGCATTCCTTGCAAAAAAGCAGCAGTCACTTAGGGATTTCTATCTTTCGTTCCTTCATTTTTTACATAGTGGTGCCCCTAAATTATTTATTTTTCACTATCGTGTTAACTTGTACCCGTTCGTTGTTCTCATGAATGTATAAAATCCACACACACACAAACACATTTCAGTAACGTTATCTCCTATGAAATATGAGCACAGAACGGAGAGGTGAGAAATTTTATTCTCTTTACGTAAAAACCAAAATCGTAGTCGCCATAAATGTATCGCTTTTAGTTATGCGATATTTGTATTTTATGTGATTATTAAGATATGGTGAAGTGCTTAATGTTGCATGATCACAAGTTTTGCAGTAAAACTTAATCCCCTTATTAATCTTGCCATAGAGAGAGATTAGGTTCATCCTTTTGTAAGTTAAGTTCACTCATTTGAAATTATTACACTACGAATTATCTTGCAAAATAAAAATTTTCCAACTCTATTGTAAGAAACAGCAATTAATAAAAATATTAAGCATTAAATAAACAGCATTAAATAAAAATATATTTCAATTTTAAATAATTTTAATAAATTAAAGCGAAGATTGGAATGTTCCGAATTTTGTTTACATTTTGATATTGTTTTCAGTCATTTCGACAGATCACATTCACCTTCTCACAAATCAAATTATAATTTACAGATCTTATTTATCCTTCTACGCTAATAATGCAATGAGATCTGAAATTCGCTCTTTCACAAATTAAAGTCACTTATTTGTTAATATATAATAACAAATATACAATAAATTACAATAAAATATATTAAATTAAAACTATCTAATAAAAGTCCCCAATTATGATTTTCGGAGGGGTTAAGTTTATTTGCGAAAACGTGAAATTGGTATTCGAAAGTCTAAATAAAACCTGCATTAATAATAATAAATTGCATTATAAATAAACTGCAATATTTATTTATATATTATATTATATATATTTATTCATATATTTTGCAAAATAAACTGCATTATTAATAATAATAAAACCTGCGTTAATTCAATTTCTAAAAGAAGTGAATCGACCTAGAAAAGGATTCATTTCTAATGCGAAAAAGTAAATACGATCTACAAAAAGATCAATTTAAAGTACCAAAAGGTGAACAAAAACTCTACGAAAGAAATAATTTTCATCTGACCTTTAATTTCGACCTGTGCATCGCAGACGAAATAAGCGTTGCATTATCAGAAAGCTCCTTTCGTCGAGCACTATTCGTCTCTAAATCCATCTGAATAGAAGAACCGTCGCTGTACCTCCTTTGATACTACCAAATGCTTTCGAGAACGGTGCGCATCAGAATTCGGTGATAAATACAGCAGTTTATGTCCACGATGTAGCAAGTTAAAGGAAAATAGAGCAAATAGAGAGCTAAGAGTGGCAACGGAGCTTCGTGAACTTGGTTCCGCGATGTTGTATTTCACGCTTCATATTTCCGAACTGACAATCCCCTTTCACCACGGATAATTTCGAAACTGATGAAACGAGCAGGTCGGTTTTAGGAGGAATCTATAAATTTCGCAGATTGCAACGGCGATGCGCGCAGACGACGACGTCGGTCCCCGCGAGCAGACGCTTCTCGCACGCTTTTCTCGCTTTCCTCGCTTTTCCCGGCCCTCTCGAGCACGCACGTGTGTGCGTGCTCTGTTTAACCGGTCGTAAGTTCGCCTCGCATTATCTACGATAGGTCGGGCCCGAATAAGAAGCGTTTTGCCTGGCAGGAGGGGGGGAGTCCTTCAATCGTGGTTAATTGAATCTGCTCGCGGAATTATTAGACCAGAACAGTGCCTCGCGACGGGACGCCTCTAACTCAATTTCCCATTCCGCTTGATCCGCGGCACGCAGGCCAGATTCCACCGCCACCTTTGTCTCTTTCCCTGGAATTCGACGCATCAGTCGTCAAATGTCATTCCGCCACGTCCTGCTACGCTGTCTGGTTGGCAACGAGTTCTGATGCCCGAATTCATTTCGTCGGCGCGGCGTGGATGGATACACAAGCATTTAATTAACCCCGGGGATGGCGTTCGGGTCTGTTACGACCCGCAATGTAATTTTGCAGCTTCCGCACGTGTTTCGGAGGCGCGGCCACGCTGCGATTGCCCAGCACCCGGAAGCGACGGCCACTGTCAAACATATTTGGACACTGAGAGCTGTAAACATTTATAATGCCCAACCGTGTCTTTGCTTAACCCTTAAATGCATATTGTTGCCAATTGTCTACATTCCAGTTGCACTGAATTTTATTCGAAAACCTGAGTATGCGCGTTTCGGAACACACGTTGATAACAATAGACGATAGACCATGTGTGAAATAAAAGACTTGACGTTACTTTTGGCGAGTAAGTTGTATGGTTTTTGACATTTGAATGCGGTGGGTGATAACTTCCAGGTTGCAAAGGATTTTCACGGACCGAGTGCATCGAATGCAAGGTTGCTTTGTGTCGCGACAAAAATCGCAATTGCTTTGCTGCATTTCGTTCACATTATTTATAATGTGAAAATTCCTGTACTAATGGATAATATAAATACATGACCATTTGTTTACGTCGACAATAATTTTAGTAATAAACGCATATCGTTGCCAAAAGTTTACGTACAACTTTTTTTCAAAATAGATACTCAATATTATTACCTAGATTTTTATATATATATTACCTATATATATTACCTATATATTACCTAGATTCTTTAAAATTCAAAACAAAAAATCATGCATTTAAGGGTTAAACGCCGTAGCAACGAATCAGTGCTCGTGACGAAGTTCCAGACATAATCTACTAAATGTGAACGTCATTTTTTCTAGATCAAAGAAAAATTTGACTTTTTGATGGCAAAATCTAGGAATGAAAGTCAATGCTAGCGCTGGTCAACGTGGTTGTGGCAGAAATCGCAGTGTAATGTTGAATTTATGTCCTTTTTTAGGTGAAACGTGTTTTGTTAGACGTTGCGAAAATATTTCGATTAAAATTTCATTTTTCGAATAAAATTTCGCGAATATATCTGTTCAAAGCATTTTTTTACGCTCAATCGAATGATGAAGAAATTAATGTTCTAACTCCGAATTGCTTTTAAAAAAATTATTTTTTTCTGAAAACTATTGGAACGGAGAATTCATACGCATCTCTTTTTTTTCAACATCATGCACACAAACCACAGTACAAATTGCAGCTTTCAAGCTTCATTTTCCTCAGTCATCTTAATATTAACTTTGTCGGCTCTATTGTCTGACTTTGCTTGAATTACTGTATATATATATATATATATATTATATTAATATTATATATATTATTAATATAATACATAATACATACAGTCATATAATAATATACAGTCAGTCGCGAAAGTCTTTGTACACATTTGGAACGCAATAACTTTTTTAAAACTACACTAAATGAATTGAATCTTTTTTTATTGACAGAAGGACTAGTCTATTAGAAAATGAGTCAAATATTTTCTTATCTTATATACAATCTTTCTTAATTATACACGATAACATTAAATGTCCGAAGTGTCGAGCAAACATCTTTCATTCTCGTATCATCCGCGTCTTTGTTTCTCAGAAGTTCCCTATTATGCGCTTTGTGGCAATCGTGCGTCAGCAAATAAATAACGCGCGCTTCTGTATTGCATTCGCGCCAGCCAAGTAACGAGCAGAACGTCCCGCGAAATCAGCGAACCCCCGCCGCATTTTACTGAAAATAATGGTTCCTTCATTATTTCCGATTCCAGCGGTTCCGTTTTCAGCGACGGAATCGGTCGCTGACGACTTGGGAGTCTCGTTGCAAACGAACGAAACTGCTGAACGCGGTGAAACAGGAAGAGTTAAAAGGAGTAAAGAGAAATGTCATTGGACGCGATCGGCCTTTATCGGCGCACCGTGACGTTCTAATTTCGTTTAATCGTGAATTACACGGCCGTCTTAATCTTGATTCTTTTCGCTGTCGGGGAGAACTTTCAGCCGAGTTCCGTTGATAGCTTCAGGTAGATAGGTCTATTTAATCTAACGATAGCAGTTCCAGAGAAAAATTCGTTGCCATCGAAAGCATGAAGTTTCAGCCCTTTGGAAATCAGTTTTTTTTTTTTTTTTTTAAAAAGCTCATTATTTTTTATGAAAGCACGCACTTACAAGGGAGTATGATCGTTCGAATAACGTGAAAGTCATTCACATTTTTACGCAAGTAATTTTTACATTAACGATTCAATTCTGTTATAAAAGTTGAATTTTAAATTACTTTGTGTATAATTGATAGAAATTTCACAGTTATTTCCTAACAGATATTTTCAAGTAAGATATAACAGTTTACGCTATTTTTCAGTTTACTTGGCATTATTTAATGTTCTGGAAGCAGGAAAGATATAGATGGGTAAGCATTTGTATAGATGGCCATGATTTTTATGTGCTTATTTTATTGCAAATATTTCTACACAACTACGACCCTATCTATACGAACGATCCAAGGTTTCAACCACAAACCTATGTAATACTAAACACTAAAGTTTCGAAGTACTTTATAACATTTTCAAAGTAGAACCAGGTACAACCAGAATTTTTTCCCATTTTGGAAAAAGTAAACATTATCTGTATGTGCACAAATATATCGAATCAATATTTCACTGGATTTATAACTGTCTTTTTTTTATTTTTTAGAATAGAAAAGTTCAAAGTCGAAAAACAACATCGGTACCAACTGAAAATTTTAACAGTTTCATACAAAAATAATAATAATAAAGTTTTAGGTGGCGTATTGCATCATCTTTATATTGCATCACCTCCTTATCGTAGTCCTGATTTTCTTTTTAATAGCTAGTAAAGCTGGTTTATCGGAGACCGTGCCTTTTCTTGGGAACAAGTTAGCTTCTCGCTTCGGATTTCCTAGGAACACGTAGTGGTAAGATGATCGATCTGCGGAAAACTCTGATTGACTGAATTAATTAAGCACACAGTTGAATTTACACGAGTAAACAGAATCAGCGCGGCGACTGCATATTTATGAGCTCAGAATTTCAACAATGGATACCTTAAATCCAAATTTAGTGTATGACTATGTAAAAGTTCGCATACACTATGCGTTTCACGATAACTTTGCTTTCGCAATCATGCTAATCAGATGCGCCTAGTTACGGGCTGAACGCAAGACGTCTAACGACCGTTTAAAAACTGCATTATACACGCTGCCAGTACGAAACGTGGTTTTATGTTTAAAAGATTCGGCTACGAGATAACAAATGTTCCAAAATATTCAGTCCTAATAACGTAGTGGTAGTTGATCATGATTAAAAGTAAGAGTTATAATTCCAATATATTTATTTTCTAAAAAAAAGCAATGAAATTACGGTACAGCAAATTGCGCAACGAATTTTGCAGCGATAATTTATTATTCGAACAATTTGAATAATTTATTCGAGTAAAAAATAAAGAGTTATTCGAATAAGAAATGAAAAATTATTCTAACAGATAGAATAATTTATTACGAATAACGGATAATTGTTATAATAATAATCAGTGCTCCAAAACTGGAATCGAACGTCGCATAGTAGCAAATTTCGCTAAAATCGTGGCCAAAATCCAAATAATCTTTTTACATATATTTCTTCTTTATGCATTTGTTCTTTGTGCATAATGCATAATACGTAATTTCAGTGGAAGTATACTAGTACATCATTTAAAAACGTAGATTTCCTCAGTCCTTCTTAACAATCATTTTCTAGTAACTTATCAGGCTATAATGCTAATGAACGATGCATAATCTTAATTACTTGGTTGTCATAAATTTATTCTACTATTTGAAGCTACGGTATTTATTTCCTTTTGTTAACGAAACAGTTGTCCATCAATCAAGATCAAGCGATCGACAATTTTTTAAAATAATCTTCACCTGCTACTGTTAGCTATTTCCCAAATTATGGTTATATTTTTGTGCCGCAGATACTTGCAGGTGTACCTCCTGCAATAATCGTACCGTTTGTATGAACGCGCTCTTGAAAACAAAGAGATATCGGCACCTGTTCTAGAATGTTCTGCTACTATGCAAAGAAAAACAAAAAAATCACACGTGAATTCAACCAATAGGAAAGGACTAAAGTTATTATAGTAGATCCGTAGCGGAACAGTCGCTATCACACAGTGGGCGAAACGGCCGATCTAGGTCGACAAAAATGTTTTATTTTCCAAGAAGGTCATAAAGCCGATATAATCATACGCGAGAAGACCTTTTCACGTCGTAAACATTTATTTTTTTTATTAATTTCTTTTTAATCCGCCATCTTTTCTTGTAATTTCTATTTCAGATCCATAATTAGCAATCTCAAAAAAAAAACATTACACAAATATCATCCAAATCAAAGAAATCTTTATATTTTGGCCACGATTTCTGCGAAATTCGCCACTGTGCGTCGCGAGTCTCGTGGAATGCGAACGATACATGGGTGCCTAAGCCTCCAGAGAAATTTTGATATCGGTCGATCGACGCGATAAGCTGCTTTCCCCAACGACCGTCGAACGAAACTACCTTGAATTTCGAAGATAAACCAATGCGATCGCGTCGAATCGCTACTGCGCGCGCCACACTTATCGCGCGATAGATAAAAGTATTTTTCGAGCGCGAAGATGGCTTCCGAGAAATGCAAATATTTTTGCAACTTGTTGAGGGAAACGTCGTCTGGGCTGCATCGCGAGATGTATTCGTCCCCTAGGCGACGCGGCGCGACGCAACTTTTCGCATAATATCTAAATGCACGCGAAGTCAGCATCTAAAAATTCTTGCCCCGGAGAAATTCGATTTTCCGCGAGTAGGGAACTCCGGATTTCCTTCGAAATCGAATTCTCTGATAGAAAGTACGCCCGTTCCTCAATTCACGCGAATGAAAATCGCGGAAATAGAGTCTGTAAGTGCAAAAGTAATAATATTGGAACTAAAAGCTATAGTATAAAATTTAAACATACGTATTTATTTCACAAGCTTGATAAAAAAATTAATTATGACATTTCCGAATACAAAAGTAAATTTTGTTCGAAGTCACTATCGCTACTGTAACTTAAAACAGTCAACTTTTTCTTTTCAATGGGCACAAACTCGTCATCTTCGCCGCTTGAAATATAGAAGTTCAACTGCATTTTTATTGCTAACATAACTCTCTCTTGACTTCACCTCGATATTTTCTTCCACTAATTTTTCGTAAATTTGCTGCTATTCGCTGCAATATTTCATTAAATTTTCTCGCTCAAAGGTTCGTCGAATGCTTCGATCAATGTCAATAATGACACTTTCCAACTTTTTTGGCTAATTCAAGAGCTTTGCAAAGATTTACCGGCTTCGATAAATTCGGATCGCTTAAATTGATATTGCGTTTAAATGAAATACTGCATATATAAACGGTGTTATAATTTACCGCGCGTAAAAAGGAAGCCCGCGAAGAGGTGTGCCGCGTAAATTGACACAGCTTCGTGAAAACGAAAGTCGTCTGTAAAAACGGCATTCGCGTAAAAACGATAATTGAAAGCAACGAGGCCACGCGAGGAATGTATGTATCGAACATTTCCGGTAGTTCTCCAAACAAAGAGGGAAACCTAACGGCGACCATCGAGTTCCCGAAAAAATCTCGAACGATCGTTTCGCTGGCGCTATGTCATGTGTCGGGCTTGTTATCCCAGAGTGCAGACAGCGCGCGTATGGAGACCGTGCTTTTTGCGCGATTAAAAGCTCCTGAAATCTTTTGTACGGCCGACAGGTGGCTATCGGCTCTGTCAAATCGATAAGGTATGTTTTCGAATCGGAAACACATTTGATCGCGGGTGTAATAGAGATTTCATCGGGACGAGGAATGAACGTTCGTTCATATTAGAGGCAACGTTTACCAACCGTTCGCGAACAAGGAAGAAATGATTGCATTGATTGAAGCAAACACGCTCGCATTGGAGACGATGTTTATCGTGTTCAGGAGTGAATCCTTGAAAAGATCGATTTTTGGTTTACATTTTCTTGACGAAATTTAACTTTGTCTGAATCCTCGAAATTAAAAATATCTGAATATATCTGACATATATAAAAATGTATATATCTGATATATACATTTATCTAAAAATATATCTGATATATATATAAAAATGTATATATCTGATATATACATTTATCTAAAAATATATCTGATATATATAAAAATGTATATATGATATATACATTTATCTAAAAATATATCTGATATATACAAATAATATATATCTGAAAACCTACTTAACCAACCGCCTTCAAAATTTAGTATATATTATACTTATGTCTGGTACTAGAACCAAACAAAAATTTTTATTTTTTTTACACGTACTCATTACTCTCAATATTAAAAAAATCATTAGGAAAAATTGATAAGCAAATTTCAGAATGTCCCTATTTTCTTTAACTATCGGTTTTTTTTCTATAGTTCTAAAATACGCTGCAGTCAAACTCATTAATTGAGAATCTTTTCTTCGTTAGAGATAAATAAAATGGCTGTAATTACAGTCACCGTGGAACGATCTTTTTGAAATTCGACTATGTTACGAAGTAGCCAATGCCATCAATTTTAACTTTTTTAAGCGAAAAAGTTTTTAAATGTTATTGAAACAAGCACAAATACACCTTGTACATTGTGACTGCGAAAGGTGTTATAGTTACTTCGCAAAAAAATCTCGAAGAAAGTTGAACAAGAACGCAATTTATGCTAGAATACTCCCTTAAAGCACAGTGCAGTCGTCAAAGTATACACGATCTTCATCCAACATTTATTGCGCTCTTATCCGGAGTGCTACGACAATATAAACGAATGTCGGACGAGTCGAGTTTAAGCGGCAGAAATCGTGTTATCTACCAGTTGAAAAGACGAAGAATTACTGAAATTCTGAGCGCAAATCTAAAACTCGACGATGCGTATTTCATCATTTATTTTGCGAAAAGAATATAAGATTATTCTTTGAATTCGTTGTGTAATAATTTTTATGTAATAATTTTATATAAACTTATATAAACGTACAACAAACATTTAAATTTTATTCAATTTTATAGAAATTTATAATAAAAGCTGAAATTTTATGTAATTTTATACAAATTCATAATAAAAATTTAATTTCTATATAATTTTATATATAAATTCATAATAAAAATTTAAATTCTACGTGATTTTATATGAATTCATATAATCAAAATTGATATTTTATTTAACTTCATATAGAATTTTATGTAATTTCATATAGAACAATAAAGATAGAAATTTTATTTAGTTCTATTATATCTTTATTAGATTCGGTTACACGAATATTATAATTTCTCGGAATCCTAACCCGGCAATAAAGTCGCATACCCGAATTTTATCCAAGTGATCCAAAGCCGACTTTTCGAGTATGCGCGCCACCCCTAGTATCGATGAAAATGGTACAATACGGCACATTTTTGCTTTATGTTCACGAGAAAAAAAAGATTGATCAAAATCAATGCCACAACGATTGCGACCTTCGCTTATGAGAATCGTGCCGTTTGTCTCGCGAATTGCTGAATATCGATGTCTCTGAATGAGAATATCCCCTCGAAGCCGGCAACCGAGAGGGCGGCTCATTCGTATTCAGCTCCTCGGGGCCAACAGGCGAGGCTGATTGCAACCTGGCGTGTCCCTTTCGCGTAATTAGAATTCTCTTCCGCCAGCCAGTACTTAGCAATTGTCTATTAATTATGTTAAATCGATGACTGGCACGGCCGGCCGCGAGAATCGATGCCAGCAGCCGGCGGCTCGTCTCAACAATTTCCAGCTACCGGAACGCGATTCTAATTATACCCAGCAGCGAACTTTTTCGATTTAATTAATCATAATAATGGACGCGATGCACCGAACGAACCGACACTTCCTCAAGAATTATTGCGGGGAGCCGGCTACCACCAAGTTTTCGGCGGTGGAAGGGATGATGCTCTCTACCCCGGCGATGCCTCAGCCGATGAGGCAAGTTTTCGCTGGAGGAAACTAGCGACGGTTCTCCTCCGGCGATTGATATTCTCTTCCTCTCTGTCACGACCGGGGCCGACAAATTCACCTCCTCGAGCAAATAATCACACGTCCCGGTACCGTGGATGGTCCAATAAATTTTCGCCGGCTGCCTAGCTCCGCTTCTCGAACATCCTACTCAACGTATTCGCTCCTGGAAATCGCGAGTGAATGATGCTCCGTGTGTCGTCCCGTTCGAAATTTCATCCGTATCTCTGACAAATCTATCATCTTCTTCTTCTTCTTTTTCTTCTTTTTTTTTCTTCTATCCTCATCCCTTCTTTAACCTTTTAGGCACGACGCGCCGCTATAGTGGCTTGCCCTAGTAGCTCACTCGTTCATCGTTTGAATCAAATAATCGTCTTCATATGCATTGTTTCACACTTCTTTTGTCTTCGCATCGATTTACAACAGTCAACAGGGTGTCCCAAAAATGTCTCGCAATCCGGAAATGGCGGGTTCCTCGGATCATTTGAAGCAACTTCTTCCTTTACAAAAATGTTCTCCGAGGCACCGTTAACGAGTTATTAACGAAAAACAGCGACCAATAAGAATCGAGTACGGCTGACGCGAGGCGGCCCAGCCAACCAGCGCGCGAAGCCCAGTTCCGCTCGTTGGCTCGGTCGCCTCGCGCCAGCCGAGCTCGCCTCTCATTGGTCACTGTTTTTCGTTGATAACTCGTTAACGGTGCCTCGGAGAAAATTTTTGTAAAGGAAAAAGTTGCTTCGAATGGCCTGAGGTACCCGTCACTTTCGGATTGCGAGACATTTTTGGGACACCCTGTATACACAGACAGAATATACAGTATCAGACTCTGCCGTCCAGAGAAATAGCCTCGCGCAGAATTCAGCCGTACCTAAAAGGTTAACTATACTTCTATCGGCGGGAGAAGAGACGAGCAGCATAGCAGTTCACGTGATCGACGTAATGATGGAGAATAGTCGCTGCCACTTTGCTGACAGTTATTATAGACAAATTTATTCGAATAAAATTGTATTGGTTTAACATATCCGAAAAGTTATCCGAATAAAACTTTATTCGAATAATCTACCATGCCCGAAATGATATTCGGATACAAATTTTATCCGAAGAATTTATTCGAACCGTTAAACAAATAAAATTCTATTCGAATTATACATATACGAATAAAACTTCATTCGAAGGAGATTAACCGAATAAAATTTTATTCGGAACGCTATTCGAACGCAATTCTATTTGAATAATTTATTCGAATTGTTATAAGAATATAACTTGATTTGAAGAATTTATTTGAAAAATTATCCGAATAAAAAAGTATTCGAAACCTTATTCAAGTCGCTGTATGAATGAAACTTTATTCGAACGATTAGCCGAATAAAATTTTATTCGAAACGTTGTTTGAATAAAATTTCCTTGAAGCAATGCCGAACTCTGCGGCGTGTAAACCAGTGTCGACGAAACACGGTATCAATCGGTAAGGTGACAGGAACTTGACCGAGGACGATCTATTTTCCTTTTTTCGTCGAATCGACAGAGCTTATTTGGGAGCGACGGACAGAATGCAGCTAGCTAGTTTTTACGCGATGAAATACGACGTATTTCTACGCAAATAGAACGGCCGGACAGCTACTATGTAGACGCGATTGTTGTTACAGATGAAGAAGAGGATAATTTATTAAGTGCGGCCGTGTTATAGGTCGACCGGTCTGCAGCCAGAAAGAAACGTACGCGCGAAGTTTATTATACTATTGCCAAGAAACCAAATGAACAGACACGCTCCTGTTGTGCTGCAGTGCATCCATTCTTTGATTGATCGTGCCTTTTATAGGTAAGCGCAATGTATTCTCTCTTTTCAGAGATAGTCCAAGCCCGAAGTGGAAGAAGTAAATTGAAACGCGAAATTCATACGACCGAGGGGGGAATCGATAGCAATTATATTATTACAAAAGAAATTATGAACAGACGATGGAACCCTGTTATCGAGATCATGGTTAATCGATAACGTTTTTCCAATTGAAATGTTCTTTTTACGATCATCGGAATAACTTTCGTGCACGAGGACTTAATGCGAAATCTACTTTATCCTGGAAAATGATGCGTTCACCGATGCTTTAGAACGCAACTGTACACAATCGCCTGCATGCGAATGAGGTAAATTAGAATTCACGAGAATTTCGTCCGATTTGTATTACACTTGTTTACAATGTAAACGTTGCGTATCCAATACTGTGCGCGGAATTATTACTGAACAAGTATCCGTCGTTCGTATGTGAAATCATTTATCGTATATATTAATTCAATATTAATTATCAACGGAACAAATTCAAACTGTGTCGTTATCATTACCGTTTGAACCCCGAATATGCATTAGCAGAGAAAACATTTATTTAAAGGGATTGATTATAGAAAAATTAATAGAACAAGGAACGAACCTAAGCAGACAGTAACGATACATATTACGTTACTAAACACAACTGAGCCAAGTTTCAACCCTTATAACCCCATTATAACTTTACCTTAAAGGGTAGTTACAGAGAAAACTAAGAAACACTATTTTTGCTCATTTTCGTCTGTTAATTCTTATACATATAGGCAACCAATGAATCTTATTTTTGCATCTTAATTATACGGTAATTTGTTTGAGTTTGTAATTTTTTTGTAATTCCTAATTTTCCTCTCCGATAATGTAAAAAATGCTGTTTGAACACTAGAACAACCGAGCTCGAAACGCGACTGATGTATATTGTTCTATAACAATGCCAAGATTGGATTTATTTAAAGTGCGTATGATTTATAATTATAATATATACTTTAATAAAGAAGTATGAAAATACCTAAAAATTTCTCCTAGAAATATTTTTATAATATCCAGGAACTGTAAAAGAAAAAAATCAGAAACCAGTCATTTGGACTGGTTTGGCGATTCTCGTGTTAAACAATTCAAGTGAACAATATGCCTGAAATGCGAGTTATTGATTACATATGTATTATATTTCAAATAACGGTGAAAAACAAAACAAATAATCGTCGTCTATTTTTACGCCAATTAGGGGAAGAACTTCGCCTTCCAACAATTTAAATCCGATTTTCCAATTCCAACGTTAACAGCTCTGTATTTGCTAAACAAACCATCCGGTTTAAAGCGTTAATAAATAAATAAAAATAAATCGATAATTATAAAGTATAAAAAATGACATAAGTTAAGAAACGAAACTGCTATTTATTAAAAACATTCAGAAAACAAGATTTTCTGAAGTGTAACCAAGATCGACATCTCGTTGCTCGCCACTGTAAGGGTTAAAGTGCCGAAGACTTGATAAACGAAACGTCAAGCCCTGAGAAATGCTTTTGTTCCTTATAGCGAGGGCGCTGACTCCGCAAGATCTTCAGCCAAGGAATCGGTAAATTTATGGAATTCCGGCCACCACTGCCGAAGGAGAGCTTTTTCCTCTCATTCAAATATATTCCGAGATTCCGAATCCATCGCGGCCGATTGCCGCCGTCGCGTTGCGCGCAGTAAAATCATTTCTCGCTGAAACGTTATTCCCAGAATGGTACTGCGCGCTCGTTTCCCCGCGCGTCCTCCCACGTTCAACCACCGTTCCATCGCTCTTGCATCTCGAAATAACTCCACCGAAATAAAGGCTTGTTCTCGTTAGCTTGGTATTTCTTCTGTGAAGGGTGGAGCCCAGAGGCAACAAAGTTACGCAACCAGCACCCGACCATCGCGCATCGTCGCGAAGCGTTTCGATGATGCACGCGGGATGACTCTTAATTGCGTGTCAATCCTCTGGTAGGTGGAGCGAGAACACGGAAACAAAAACAAGAGTGTCTCCTCGGCTTGGAACGTCTAGTCTAGGCTTTGTTTGTCTAGCCACGAGGCTACTCGGGGAGGAAAACTGCGTGAAAAGGGGAGAACGTTCTTTCGTCTATTGGGTTGGCAACTAAGTAATTGCCGATTTCAGTTATAGATGTCTCTCACTCCCATTTTTATGATATCCGTAAATGTTATATTATAAAATTATTATTATTATTATGTTATTTTTTATTATCCGTGAATGTTATCAACTGGACAAATTGAATGCAGCGGTCAAAGAAAAGCGACCAGAATTGGTCAATCGTGAAGGACAATGCTAGGCCGCGCACGTCTTTGTCCACTCGGCAAAAATTCATGGATATTGGTTGGGAATTGATGTTATACTCACCAAATTAACACTTTATCGACCGCTAGCCTATTAATCGGCTTTTCGATTGCCAATGTTTATCGATCGCTAGCCTATTAATCGGCTTTTCGATTGCCAATGCTTATCGACCGATAGCCTATTAATCGACTTTTAGCTATCGACGGTTTTCGCTTCTTTACTGTTTTGTTAGTAGCTGACCTCCTGTATGCTGACCTCCCCATATCTTTATGAATTATAATTATAATAATAATTATTATTTATTATTATTTTTAAAGGAATAAGCACAACACAATGAATAGCGAAAATTTAGCCGGTACTGGGAGCAAATGCGCGCGCGACTAAGCCAGTCCTTACTGAGTGGCAGCCTCAACCACGAGCGGACGATAAAGTGTTAACTAGAAGCAAAGGTGTTGCAGCAAAATCGTCGTTTTGGATTATATTTTGAACCTGTCGAATCTCTCCATAGACGAGTGATCAAGGCACAGAAAGAGAGGTGGTCGCAAGAAAACTTGATCGAAGACTGTACGAGGCGTACGCCGCATATTTGACGCTTTTAATAGATAACAATTCAATTCCGTCGGCATGTCGCCATACTCTTTCATCGCTATAATGACAAGCAATTTTCAATATTGGTTTTCGATTGCAAATGTCGATGGCGATTAACCTTAGCCTTGCTTCCTACGAATACCCCGCATACCCTGAAAACGATTACAAAGACGGGAGAATAAGCTTTATTACACTCCACGTTCTTCGCGTTCTATGAATCTAAACGGAATCTATGAAATTATATTCACCTGAAATTGTTTAATCGATTTGATCACGTCTTTTCATACAACCCTTAAGACAAATATATTCGAACAACTTTTGAAACGCGATAACTTTTTCAAAACTGGACCAAATGTTTAAACGTTAAGGGGACTGGTTTACTGTGCTATGAATGGACTGCGGATTTTATGCATTTGTAACAAATGTCGGTACAGTAAGATCGAATACAAAACGGTAAAGACATTCCAAAAATTGTTGTTGTATTATTTTCAACTTAATGAAATAGTTGATGATTTGTTTGATAATTTTATATAATAGTATATATTATATATAATATGTATATGTGTATATATATATAACATTTCCAATAAATTCTTGTCATTTAGTCTAACTTTAAACAAGTTATTGCGTTTTAAAATGTGTTCGAATACTTTCTTCCTATGACTGTACACAGCGCAGCTGAATAACTGATACGACGAGATCGAACGGATCGTTATAGTGTTAATTATGTGTAAACAGATTGAAACCACTGAAACGTTTCTACAAACTCTAAATTTAGACAATGCACAAATTGCGCTTACACCGCGTTATCTTTGACGTTTACATAATTTGTTCTAATGTTTTGACTTGCGTAGCCGCAGCAAAAAGAGCAATTGAATTTGTTTGGCACAAATCGTTTTCGTGTCGAAGATAACGTGTCTCGCGAATGTTTTGTTTCGATCAGTTGCACTGTTGACTCTCAGAAACAAAAGATGTCAAAGGAATGTGACGTGATGATAGCTCATCACTGAATGCTTTACACAGATAACCCGTGACCCTTAGTTTGAGCATGGCGAATTGGATGTCTTTATCCATTCGACTTAATATTAATAATAATAATAATAATAATAATAATAATATTATTATTATATTAATTATTATATTTTATTATTATAATAATAATATTCAAATATCTTTCTCTCTTTTACATTTATATTACAATGCAAATACCATTAGATTACAACAGGGCACATTTTATTTCAAATAAAGTAACCAATAATTGTTTAAAATAAATACTTATCTTAAATATTTCACTCAAATGAACTAACAAATAATTAACGGTCGTTGTTTAACTCTCTCAGATGATGTGCTGAGATAATAAGTGACCCCAACACCGTATGCATTTCTATTTTATTTCACAGTTGAAGTTCAATTCTCCACGTTTTTATGATTTTATATATGTACCAGCTAAGAATAAAATACAATGGATCGTTCATCTCGAATTAGATTTATCGCATCTTCTCGTACTTCGTATCCGAGGCCTGTCATGACCCCAATACATCAGAGTCACTTTTGTGGAAATAATCGTACCAGTTAAGGGTTAAACTGGTTTTAGATAAACATCCATTTAGCAACAAATGTATATGTATAGAAACATACGGCGTATTTCAAGATGCAATCGACGATGTTGACAAGACAGAAATAGACGGTATCGGAAATTTCGTTAGATCGAAAATAAAAGTGAAAAATTACTATCTGTATTATTATATAGAAGATAAATTTGTTGTATGCACAAATAAACCGACGCACGATTAATTGAAACAGCATGTAGCTGCATGAGATAATATGAGCTCAGCAAATGCATACTTCATAATTTTACTATAAAACCTATGCATCTCATAGCTAACGACTTAATATAGTGCATATTATTTTGGAAAGCTACGAACATGCAATCTCTGCAAAGTTCAGGTAAGTTCTTCAATTTTGTTCAAATCGCGCGGCCGCGTGGCATCGTTTCGAAGCTAGCGAATATGTCATAAATTTGGACGAGCAGGCACAATGGCGCTTCATGAAATTGTCTGTGTCAGAGCTTCAGTGTCATGCACAGTCTTTTCATCGTGTTTATTTTCGCACGCCCCATAATTGGGAATGCAATCGACACGCGTGAAGCTGCAATTTGCGAGAATTACGACGGAAAGTTAACAACCGTTTCCCGATGTATCGGGGATATCATTTTTATTTTTCCGTCACTGTAATAATCATGATTGACGGAACAATGGTACCGATGATCGATGATGATTTACCAAGAGCTTAATGCTTTTAGCCCGGAGCCAGATATTATTTCATTATAGAAGATCGAAAGCAATTTATATCGGAGTGCTCGACGACTGTGAATCGGGGGGGCGGGAGGGGGAACGGTGCTAAAGAACGAGTAATTTCATTTCACGTGTCGTCCCGTCTGTGTAATTTTGCATCGCGAAACAGTTTAGCGGGTCGAACGTAATTTCTGTAAAATCGTAGCCGGCGAGATTTCATGAAATTCATCGGAACGAACGGCAATTCGCGTTTATCATACTCGTTCCGGCGCTTAGATGTATACTGAATGAAATGTATAGCGCTGCATGCACTGTTATTTCTTCCTCGGCGCTGGTCTCGCTGCAATTCTTGCATTAGGAAGTTACGCTAACGCGAGTTCAATTGCCCGTTCAGGTGCTCCAACTTCCGGCGACCAAAGTGTTTCAAGTCGAAACTGCTTTACATTATGCTAGGCTTTACGGTACGAATATAAAGAGCTTTGCCCAGTTTCTATAGTTAAACAGTTTAGGCTACTTGGGCGATATTGTTTAAATGATCTCTGGTAACTGTTTATTATTCGTTCATTGCCCAGCGATTATCCTCGTCGATCTTGGAAGCTTTTTGTCTTCAAATAATGGATCGATTTTTCAATGGTGGCATGAAAGGGACACGTTTGTTTCGAACAATATTTAAAAAAAGGACTAGAAGTCCGTTCTACTTCTACTTGTTATCATTGGGAGCAGAAGTACTCTAATTCAATTTCGCAATTTAAATATATTATATTTCAATTACATGGTAGTTCATTAACATAAATTAATCACAATAATTTGATTACATAGTTCTTTCGGTTAATTCAATTGCTAATCGTTTTAATCGGAAATGTAGTTCAAATGCAATGCAGTTGAAATACAGTTCTTCGAGTTACAGCCCAGAGTTTTGAAGAAGTGAGATAAATTTTTTTCTTTTTCTTTCGTAACCCCCTCTTTTTGCCCCTTCTGCAAACTTTCTTCTCTATTATTATCTGTTCATTTATTAATCTTTAATTGGTAATTTTAATTCGATTATATTGTAATCTGTAATTTTTTAATTCGGAATTTAATTCGGATGTCTCCACAGCGGAGTCAACGGGAGCGCTAAGGGTTAACCCTTTGCACTCGAGTGGTGACTCTGAGGCACCGCTGAAATTGTTACATCACGTTCCAAGATAATATTTATATTATCAAAGCAATTTCACATGCATGAAATACACTTTGTTATATAAAATATATAAAATTATTATACTATAATAATAATATTAATACTATAATATAATAAATATAATATTATAAATAATATAATAATAATATAAATATAATAAATAATATAATATAATATAATATTATAAATAATATAATATAATATTATATTATAAAATTATATATACTATAAGTCGGAAAAGTTAATTTAGATTTGCAGTAAAAATGGCTTCGCTTGCAAAGGGTTAAATCGCAGATAAAAATTAACCACCGAGGACTATTCTTCCGCGGGATATTTCGACAATCGCGGCCGAACTCGGCAGACGATACCGAACTCGGCCGGTCTCCACAGCCGACACGACACGTTCATGAACTTCATCCCCCGATACGATTTTCAAGTATCCATCCACTCGGCCGACGGCGGCGCGTATCGATCTTTTTATAACGGTCACATCATCACAGGTGACAGAGTTACTTTGAGAGGTGTTCCAGCTAGGAGCACGTGTGCCGTTACGTTGCAAGGATACCGAGGCAAAGATATTTCGGTCGGTGTGACACACCAAGATCCGAACCGACAGCGTCGCTAACTTTGAGAGACAGCCCTGACTTCGCGTTGGCAAAGTTCAAACGGATTTTCATTCCGACGGGCTGTATACGGCCGATCCCGACTGTTCCGCGTCTCGGAAAGTAACGAATATTACGGGGTCTAATTAGTCATGAGCGATACTCTGATTAGGGGGAGGATTAGTATCACGAGTCGCGGACGATACGATGATAACTAGACTGCGGATTTTTGTACATTTATGGCATTTATTATATTTTTTATTATTATATTATTATTATATTTTATTATTATATCATTATTATATTTTTTATTATTATATTATTATTATATTTTATTATTATATCATTATTATATTTTTTATTATTATATTATTATTATATTTTATTATATCATTATTATATTTTATTATTATATTATTATTATATTATTATTATATTTTATTACTATTATATTATTATTATATTTTATATTATTATTATTATATTTTTGTACATTTATGTGCAGATTTCAAGAATATAAGAAAACGCATAAATTCACACGTTCTAGTCGCATTTTGTATTTCATTTTTACAACGAGTAATCTTACAGTCGACGAAAGGAAAATTTTCATTCGTTCCTTATTTTTGTGAAATGACATATGAACATGAAAATTTGCATAAAAATTCGCAGTCCAGTGACAACTGTGTTAGATAAACTAGTGCGCGATGTCCCTCAGAATACAGTAACCGATATGACAACTGTAATAGTATTTAATCTGTGGTTAATTGGAGAAGTATTGCACGTAATGATATCTGATATAATAACTATAATAGTGTTTGATCTATGGTTTATTGTGGAACCGTTGTATGTAATAATTGCACGTGATGATCGTTCGTAATGATTGTATCTGATAGAAGTAACTGTAATAGTATCTGATTTATGGTTGATTGTGGAAGTATTGTATGTAACGATTGTATAAAATGATCGTATGAAATGACTACGTTCGATGGTGCATATCATAGAAACAATGTTCAAATATCATTGCGTAAAAGATTGTAAAATATTAATATGTTTTACTAAATTTTACAGAACCCCTAGAAACAATTGAAGATTATAGGATTCGATTTATGGGCACAGTTAACTCGATGATGCACTGTGCGAAGAAACAGTGAATCGTATTTTAAAAAACATTCGGAAGTTGGTTTTTCGACTAGCAAGAATGTTTAAGTAACTTTATTTTTTATTGTTACCGCGGGAAATATTTCTGCTCCTTTCGCAGTTTGTATATATATATGAAGTTATTTTAAAAATTACTCGTCCGAAAACATGAACGGCGTGAACGGTTTCAATTTCATTAATGAGCAATTATAAAAAGTTATAAAACCTGTAGTCGCGTTCGAACAAGAAATACAAAGCGATACAACAATCACTAAGCTATGTATTTTGTATCTTCTTTTTTATATATTATATAATATAATATAATATAATATAACTATATATTATATTTTATATATATATATATATTTTGTATCTTCTTTTAAAGTATCGAGGATCCAGAAAAAGCCAAATATCTTCAATATGTAGTATAGTACAGCTGTTCAGCGTTAATTAACTTTAAACATTAAACACTTTAAATAGTTATTCACTGAGTAGAATTACTGCATAAAAACACATTGAAATAAATTTAAAATACGTTAAAAGTAAATGCAGATTTCAATTTTTCAACAACAATACAGGTTCTGCGCTCCGAGTTAATCTTTTATAGATCGTATTCACCCTTTTGCACTCCAAATTGATCCACTGTAAATCATATTCTCTTTTCCGCACTCGAAACTAATCCTTTCGTAAATTTGTAATAACAATAATAACTCGTTAGTTATTACAAATTGTTATAAATATTAGTCGTAATAACATACAATAATAACTCACTATTTATTATAAATTATTATAAATTAGTTATAACAACTTACGAGTTAGAATTATTAATCCATGAATCAGGTTACTTTTCGCCCAGCTCTGATAAGCGCTAATAAGACCAGAGTGCAATTTGCGCCCTCGCGCATCCAAAAGTGATTTGACTCTGGCACCGCTATCGATTCAGAACAGCTTCTATCATTATGATAAATACACCGAGCCGTCCTGTTCCATGAGAAACATTCGAACGAAGAGATTAATGGAAAGGAGTGTTCCGAATTACGACGAATTGCGAGATTAACGACCAATCCTCCTTCCGTCCAAGACGAATGACGAGATGAATGATGGATCCCCGCTAGGATCCAGATAACAGACCTAAAACTGTTCTGTCGAGTTTCCATTTTCTTCTCACCGAAGATTACCTGGGGCCCTCGGGGTCGTTTGAATTTCAATAGTAATGCGAAAGGGCGAGATAAAACTGTGCGCAATCTGTAACGCAAGGGGATGTTAATCGCGAAGAAATATTACGACCTGGATCGTTCTCGCCCGCTCCCGTTGGATATTTTACACCGTAAAAGACATCGCCGTTCCTATCAAGATCTCAGCCCGTCCATTTCTATTTTTTCTTTCACGCTAAACCTATCGACATTTAGCATGTAATCGTTTCTATTGAAAACGGTCGGATGACCGGCTTTCAAATAAACGTTATATCATTTTCCAGTCGATTAGACAAGTAATAGACAATTTAGCATGAGCAATAAAACACGAAATAACTTTTACGTAATAATTAGAGAACGTTTATTTGTTGCATTATAAACATAATACTATAATAACATGATAATGTAATATTGTTATTATATAATAAATATATAATAACATAATAATATAATAATAAAACATAATAATGTAATATTGTTATTATATAATAAATATATAATAACATAATAATGTAATATTGTTATTATATAATAAATATATATAATAACATAATAATATAATAATACATCATAAAATTCTTTAGAAAGAAGACTTCAGGGATTGAAAAAATGATACTTTACATCGGTGATTCAGATATAGTTGTTCGACTTAAAATGAAATTTATTATACGCCGCACTTTTTTTTACAAACGGTGGAACATTTTTCACAAACATATTTTTTACATATATAACAGACACGTTTATGGTTTTTTTTTGACAACATGCAATTTGACACAATTTTCATTCTCAGAAATTGTAGTAGAATCATTTTCCTTGGGAAACTGACAGCAATAATGAGCATGTGATTTCAGTGCAGATAACGTTATTAACGAGCAAAATACTGCTCACGGTAGACAACGAGAAGAGAACATAAGATTATAAAAAAAGAGAGATATCAACAAATGAAGTAGCTATTCAGCGGTGTGAATAATTATCGACTGAAAGTAATTTTTACATTAGCATATTTCTATATTAGAAATAATAGAAAACGAAAATACATAAATATATTCCGTTAAGTTTTTCTTTAGACATCACTCCAAGTCTATAATTATGCACACGACTGTATATTATACAAAAAAAAGCCGTGCAGTAAATTCAGAAAAAGCGTAATCATCCAATTTCAAAATTTTGCTCAAAATTTAAAAAGCGGTCATTCAACCGCTTCGATAGATTTACTGTTAATCACTTTCGGTAATTCTTGACGAAAATATCCTATTCTTTGTACACCTTTACATCGTGAAAATAAACATTTCGATTAACTAAGTTTGAAATATCATAGACATCATGCATGGTTGAACACTTAATGTTGAAGTCTTGAATTATAAAATTCAACCGTTGACATGATTCTTTTTTTAAAGCATACAGACGAATCGTCGCGGATCGGTGCAAACGATTGATGAGATTGAATCCGAGAGATCGCTCGGCATCTGTATGCATTATGCGACCCGGCGAAGGGACAGCGCGCAGCGGCGGCAAAAGTGGACGCATTGATATTCCACGTGCGTGGATGCAACTCCGATCGTCGTAACTTAATTAACATTAACAACGAGACTCGGGCATCTTTTTCTAGCCGTTTTTCGCCGGTTCCAGTCAGGAGAAAATGAAATCGCGACGCGGATCAGGCAAAAAGCTCCCGGCCGGTGGAACGTAAATGGAAACGTTTCCTCGTTAACCATCCCGCGGGAGGCTCATGCGTACGCTCGAACTACTATGCATCTACGCGATGCATAAATACCTCTAGTGCACATATTTCTGCAACTTTATTTCATTTCACTCGCCACTATTACACGTCGTCCCATCAGTTCTTGCCGTTTATTGCTCTCGTTTTAATTAACATTAGAACCACCGTGCGCTAAAAACGATTCGTTTGCCTTGTCTTTTCACCGATCAAATGTTGCGATCACTTCGAAAAGTATGTAAGTATATTATATATAATATATATTATTATATATTTATATTATATTATTTATATATATTATATATAATATATATTATTATATATTTATATTATATTATTTATATATATTATATATAATATATATTATTATATATTATATTATATATATTTTGTTCAAATAAGATGCTTTTATAAGCAATTCGTAACAAGTTAGCTTCTTCTGACGAGTGTACTGATCATGAAAAGATGGCAAGATTTTGTGTTTTTGCGAGTATATTCGTCGAAAACAACTAATCGATTAATAGTTATAATTGTACCACAGATCTTTATGTAAAATAAGAATTTGCGACACGTATTGTAAAAAGAACAGAAGCCACCTTTTTTCTGACCTTAAATACTTTAGCAAGTCAAGGGCACTGTATTCACACTCTGCAATTCTGTAGTCTTTGAACTGTTTAAAATTATAACTATTCATTTGTATCGTAAACGTCCCTGCTCTATTCGTAATCTCCCGCCTTTTCTAGCAATGTTTGTCTACGGAAAATCTACTAAACCGAAAGCAGATACAGCAGAGACATCCTTATCCGAATATTTACATTTACGATAGTCCAGTGTCTAGAAGTTCTGTTATCTGAGCATTGTATTATTTCAATACACTATCACCTAGTAGAGAAGTGAAATGAAATTTTTAGATAACAGAATGCTTTGGTATCAGGATATTACGAAAATAAACCTTCGAAGAGAAGGTTTATTTAAAAAGAGAGGTTTATTTTAAAAAAAGAGTCTCCATTGTTTCACGAAAATTAATGTACGATATTGTACATATGAAGAAGGATTGGTACGAAAGACTAATAATTTTGCACAGACTTCATCTACCGGAAGCCTATTATAACAGGATTTTCAATTATTATGTTATGCTATAAGAGGAATATCAAACTTTTTTTTCTGCGTGGTAATACGTTGCTAGGGATGACCTGTTGATACATGGACTGAAATTGCTGTTACCATTGAACAATTTATTAAATTGTGGACTCTAACAAATTATGAAATTATTTGCGAAGTTGGTTTTCCAGGAACCACGGAGTGCGATTAATTAGAAGTGAAACATTATAAGAGTGGCGATGTGTGATGGCGTGAAAATAGGTAGATATTGTAAATATATAAATATTGTAGTATGATAGAGAATTTGGTGCGACTTGTATGGTTGCTAATCAGAATGAAAAATGAGTGTAATACAAGTGTGAGAGAGTGGACAAAAGGAATGAGAGAACAAAGCTTGAGTGAGAGAACAATCGGAACTACGAGTATCGAGAGAGTGTTAAGGGAGAACAGAGAGTATTGAGAGTCATTAATTATAGTGATTAATTACATACTTGTTGTTATATGTTCTATACTTTATTATAAATAGTTTAATTGTGCCGTAATCCATTTATATTATTGTAGGTAGATAATATGTTAATATAAAAGATGCACTCTCTGATGCAACTATTGGATAGAAGTAACTAACTACTATTTCATAAAATATCCTCTTGAATCAGTAATTTATAGCTAATTTAAGCTATAGCAATTTAAGCTAATTGTTATAGCTAATTTAATAGCAATTTAAGCTAATTGTCATTAGCTAGAGTGAACTTCAAACAATTTATGAACACTTCTATAAATGTATATTTTGCTGTTACTTTTGTAAATAATTATATACAATTTTATTTCGAGTAAAATTAGTGCTTGAATTCAAACTCTTCTCTCTTTACGGGTGTATTCTCGTATTTTAGAGCTAAAAAATGGACTTTTCCGTGTCGATTGCGTATCATTCTTCCACAGAAAACGTATGAAACAATTTTCAAAAGAATGTTTAATTTTAACATTCTGGAAATCGCAAAGACGAGTCGCTTCAAAATTGAACAGACGTCAGAATTTTGTTAAACTTCGTTCGAATCTTTGAATCGATCAACGCGAGGATACGTTATTAAATAATTTGTTGGCAAAATGTTTATAATATCCGAGCTATGGAAGCTCGAATTTGAAAACGCGAATACTCGTCTTCGAGCAATTTCGAGGGATAAGCGGAGTTGCAGTCGCAATCCAGCTGGCAATTTATGCTTTCGAAGAGGGGTTGAACCCCTCTTAAACGTGCTGAGAACTATGAACATAACAATTGGAACGAGATTCCATCCGTACATTCTACAAAGAAGCAAAGAGTGGATCAACCGGTCCGAGCGTGTAACGTTGGGCATTTCTGAAAGAGACATGCCCTCGAAAAGAATTGGAAAAATCAAAACAGGACAATTGTACGTGTGCAAAGAAATGTTATTGTTATCGCCAGGAAAGTCTACGCGAAAATTTCCTAGCCGGACTCGTACAAAATAAACTGCGCTGAATTTGTAATCAAATTCTAGATTAAAGCGTTTAAAATTTACGTTAATTTATGTTAAAATTTTTCGTACTTTCTCACGCTTCAGGGACAATAATCAAAACTTTTTATATTGTAAACATAATTTTATTTTTCACTTTACACGAGCAAGACAGTATTAATATATCTTCCGATTTGGCATTAGATTATTAATCACAGTTTCTTTTATCATCTTTGGAATCGAGAAATCAGAATATCCTTACAAAATTGTTGTTTCACTGATTTTATTTTTATAATAAGTATAAAACGAATGTAATGTGAATGATGCTTATTGCGATATTTTGTAAAATTATCGCATACTTGATAAAACCTAAATAATTAATTTACATTTTCAAATTCTTAGTCTATTCAATAAAATACTCATAGCATTTTTTATCCTCCATTCTTCGCAGAAAACATTGATAATGCATATGTACACTTATGAATTGTAATTCATCTTATAGTAAGTAAACACGAGCATGACATTCGAACGGACGAAAACTACAATGAACAATTTTTATCAATGAAATCGCAATACCACAACGGACACAAATGCAACGAAAACAACTAATTACGCTAATTATGCCTTTCAGCGACGATAATCACTACACTTGGTTCACCTCTACACAAATAATTTTGTACGATATTCACTAAGGATAGCGTTTATATTTTTCAAATTCACTTACTACAGAAAAATTGTATCAATTAACGTTACCTTTATAATACAATACATTCGTTATTAATACGTATGCAATTTGAATCTTTTTTTCTGTCACTGTATCACCTGTTTATTAATATGAATATTATTACAAATAAATTATAACAGCAATTATTATTTTTTAACTTACATTCGATTATTTAAATTCGTTATTTAAAGAAATATTTAAACGTATATCAAAAACGAACGGCTATTGCGTACATTATGATTGCGCTTAGTGTTTAGTTATGCTAAATAAAACATTCTGCAATAATTAACGAAGAGTAATATTGAATAGAAAATAACTCATTGTATACCGATTTTAATACCGTTCTATTACTTCAAGAAGACAAGAAGATAAAACATAAAAACAATATTGTTTACACATTACGTTTGTTTGCAACTGTGGACATATAATCTAAATGTAACGAGTACGATTTTGCCGTCAATTACACAGGACACCACACATTTCTGCAACACAACATCGACATCAATTTGTAATCACAATAATAAACAAAAATAAACATATTCCTTGAATCACCGTGTTACGAAATCTCAATGGAAATGTCATTAACCATTCGAGTCCTACGGGTCGTTGAAAAAACACGCTCGAAAAATGCCGAACAGCGCGATACCGCTTTTGTCTTAATACGCGTGCTATCAGTTTATAAATATTTCAAGAGTTTTGTTCAATAAAAATTGTTGAGAAGATAACAATGAAATACAAAATGTGTTAGTTATATTATTTATGTATTAGTCCATAATATATTATAATATTATATTATATATTTAATAAATATTACAAAATATTATATATAATTATTAATAATAATAATATTATAATTATTATTTATACTATATTATATTATTATATATATATATTATATATATAATATTATTATATATATTAGTCCATAATATTATAATATTATATTATATATTTAATAAATATTAAAAAATATTATATATAATTATTAATAATAATAATATTATAATTATTATTTATATTATATTATTATATATATTAATATATATCCATAACGCTCAAAAGTCCGCTAACTTTTCGGCTAAAAATCTAAACAGCGGGATCGCGCTGCTTGAGGCTCAAACGGTTAACGATACACACTTTTGGGATGTGATATCTGTTGACTCGATACGGACAACGTACACAGAGAAGAACGAACGCGACGCTTAATTACAAAGGGGGAGGGAAAAAAGAAAAGTAACCGAGGGTCAATGTCCGATCAAGGTGCGTCGACGCGCATCGTGTGAAAATATGATTGGCATACATGCATATGTAACGCATTGGCGCCTACAGTTACATCATCTGTGGCATGTGTTCTCAGCAGCATGCACAGTGCTAGCAACCGTGGAACGAAGGTCACCAAGTAGTTGGTCGCGACAATGACCTTTCCCGTCTCCGTCCGGGGCAGGGAGAGACTTTTTACTCCTTTAACAATTTCGCGGGTTTGTTTACAGTGACAATCGGGGCGATCCCCGGTCGCGTAACACGAGTCATAGTGGCGTATAGAAAGCGTCCTTTTAATGACTTACGGTCAATGCGCGCTCGATGTTTCGATTGAGAAATGCACGGCCACACCGATTGCATTGCCGCTCCGTCATAATTCACTACGTTTCCTATTTCGCCGGCATGATGCAACCGAATGAACGCGGTTACTCGTCGACGACGGTTCCTACGACACTTCTCCCTACACACTGTGTACCAAAAACACGATACGATACACTAAACTATATATATACTATATATAATACATAATAATATATATAATACTATATATATTACTATAATACATAATAATATGTATATAATAATACTATATATAATACTACATATAATACATAATAATATATATATAATACTATATATATTACTATAATACATAATAATATGTATATAATAATACTATATATAATACTACATATAATACATAATAATACTATATATATACTATATATAATACATATATAAACTATATTCACAAAAATGAAAAGCTAAAACGTGTCGCACGAATTCGCTGGCAAGAAGCACGTGTGTAGCCTGAGGATGAGAAAGAAATAACAAAGGTAATACGATAAACATAATGCTAATATAAAACAAGAGGAAATGCTCTTAAGTGCATCGTACGAAGGAACAGTGAAATTGTGCTCTACAAAAACAAAAAAAAAAAGAAAAAAGAGAAAATCAAAACAACGATACACGTAAATTATAAACGATATATATATATATGTATACAAGCACCGATAAGGTGTCTCGTACCTTCGAAACCCTCGACGAATACATTCGGTAAACACGAGTTTAAACAGAAATGCCCAGGGATCGATTTCAGCAGGAAAACGTCGCCTCCAAACAAACGATTTGATAAGAGAGGAGCATCGGTGTGCCGGCGGCGGCCGTAGCAGACTGGTGGTGTGCGTGTCTAGGGCCCCCCCCCCCCCCCCCCCCCCCGCGTATATACGGTGAACCAAAGCGCACGGGTTTGCTCTGCTATTGTCCCCGAGATGCCGGTCCCACTGTATAATTCCGTGGGTCACGGTATAAAGACGAAACCGGCCGTCGAGATAATCGCGTAAACGTTGAGGGGCATCGCGACAACGCCTCCGCCTCGTGTAGCGTCGCGACGCCGTTGATAACGCGATGGAAATTATCGACCCCGGCTCACGTCGACGGGGGTTTGTTTTGAACGTGCATCCTCGCGCACGGCCGTCGCCAATAACGACGACGACGACGACGACGATGGAACCGACGGTGGTCTTTTCAACGGACGACGGCGGCGACGGCGTCGTCGTCGTCGTCGTCGTCGTCGACGATCCCGGATCGTTGATGAAACAACGACGGACGTGTACGCTCGCGGGGCTGGCCCTCCACACACAGACACACACACTTAGATATATCGAGAGAGAGATAACAGGTTGCTGCCGAAACACGAGAGAGCCACGTATCGGATAGTCTAGCGTGCGTTTCGTTCGCGTATTTATGCGAGAGAGACACAGAGTATACCGAGAGACACGAGACAATCCTCCTTGGAGAGCGCGCGCATCGCCCATTGTTTCGACGCGGTGGCGGTGATACGGGTAAAAGCGACCGGATAAATGGCGACTTTCCCCCCTCCGGTGTCTCGCGGCCGCCTCGTTGGGTTGTAAATCTCTCGCGCGACACGCCGAAACGCACGCGTTCCTTCGCCTCTGACCCGCGGTACCCGCCAGTATGTGTCCACGTACCCGTGCACTTGCAAGAAGACAGAGAAAACACAGAGAGAGAGAGGAGGACACAGTCGGTGCCGACCGAACACAGTCTCGTCTACCTGTACACGGACTGCTCCCGTTGTAAGCCCGGATCGTTCAATTTTTCGCGAGAAACCAACACACACACACACACACACGCACACACCGGGATTGTACGATGTACATGTTTTACGCTGCCCTCTGGTATATGCTACTCACCCTGTGGCCGGATTCCTCGAGTCGCTGCCTTTTGGAGTGTGGTCCATCTCCGTTGAACGCCATCCTGGGGCTCGGCACCGGGCAATTACTTTTATAGCGGGACACTCGGTGCTACAACGACACGTCCGTGTGTATACCGCGCGGCTCTCTACCGTGTCGACGATCTCGTGCGCGGGCGGGGGAGGGGGGGAGGAAGGAGAAAATAATCGGTAGGACACGACGCGAACGCGACGAGAACAGACAAACACGCGAGAGCGGCTTAAGGGAAACTGGATCTCGGTGTTGCTGGAGAGGAACGTCTCTGCTTCTAGCCAAGTAGCCGGCTACTACAGCGCTATCTAACGACGCCGCGGCTCCAACACCGACGAATCCTTAGGGCGAAATCGCGCGCACGCGCCTCCGCCAACGGTGACGTTTCGCGATACGTTCGCCGATTGGCTCGCCGGTTCCCGACCCCACGCTCTTCGCGCGATTCTCACCAGTTGTCGGATCGACGATGGATTTCCACTTACGACGGATTCGTAATCGTTTTCGATATCGCTCGCGTGTCGCGCAGTTTCGCGAAATTGTCGAAAATCGTGGCGCACGTGTGAAGGGAAGGTAATTGAAATGCATTGTTCATCGAGTGTTGTAATTAAATGGTATTGTCCAATCAAAGGCACATTGTAAGTCGGGCCAACTTTGATTCGTGGACGCGGGAACTGCGATTCCGGAAATGTTTTCCGTTGCGGCGGATCGATTCGTGTTCAAAACAGCTATCGAGGGGGTAAATTCGGAACGATTAATCGACTAATTCATTTTCCTAGACATTAGCACTAGATTCCGTGGCGACAATTTGCCATCGAATACGGGTTTCAACGTTGGGGATAAGTTGTTTTCGGATAGAAATAAAAATCTATCGAGCAGCACAACTGTCTCTACTAATGGCGCCAACATTATTCGTAACGACCCGAACATTAGAACTTGTTGCCAGCAATTTAAGTGGCCGGCAATTTCTGAATTATTAATTTCGCTGTCTTCTGGTTGTAAGCGAGTCTCAAAATGCGACGTTGCTGCAATGCAGTACCTAAATGATTAACATACATTTATTTGTATCTTTTTAATTAATAATCGTTGGAAATTCATTTAAAAATGTAAGATACTCAACTGTTGAAACGTCATGCCTTTTGTTACCTTGACGTTCCTTAATTGGCTATGTCGCAATTTTTCGGTTTTCTTGACTAAAATGGTTTCTAATGCTGCTCTATAAGTGTGTACCTGAAATATAACACGTTAAATAACATGATCAAGCATATTTTCAGTATTTCACTTAACTATTAAATCTTCATAATTCCCAGTCTTCAATTTATCACAGAACTTTTCTATGGCGTGACATGCTACTTCCAACGACATGTAACTCAATGCATTATCTTTACGCGATATCAGGTACTGGCTAAGTGGATAACCCTTCGATCGACCTATCTCCGATCTGAAATTGAATCATCGAATGTAAAACAATTAAGACATTAATAATAATATAGAAATTAGTTGTACGTACTTTAAAGTTAATTTCATGTAACAACATCCAACGATACAAATGAATTTGGCTTCGCTTCTGGAGGTATAAAACCTTAACAACAAAGGAGCTAAATCACCGCAGGGATGAAGTCCTACAAGACCAAATGTAGTGTCTGTTTTGGTTAAATTAAATCCATTCTGAAATAAATCTTGTAAATGACTGACCAATTCTGATTCGACTAAATTAGATAACTCCAATTTAGCTGGATAATGCTGTGGACTCTTCTCATCAAAATTAGGTAAATGCTTTTTTACAGACAGCAATAATTCTTGATCCCATTTTCTACGATGAACATAATATTAAATATTTATCATAATATTAATCTTACGTTTCAGAAATGTTACCTAGCTTGTTGTAACAACGTATAATCTTGTTCGATACAGGTAACACAGAATCCATGTTGAAATGCTAAGATACGTGCCAAGTGACCCATTCCAGCCCCGATATCGACAATACATTTACAATTAGAATCGTAAGCACAGTTTGCGCATACCTACAAATGTACTCACAATGCATTAAGATATAATCACTCGTATGTAAACAAAAAAGCGAATTACTCTAGCTATTTCTTGTATTTCGTATTTCTTTTTCTTTTTTATATGCTTCGAGAATAATTTATCGAATTTACTATCTAGGAGACTAGATTCATTCGTTACATTCACTTTGCCTTCACTCAATTTTCTTTCATCAATATCCTGCATTATATTATTCAATTTGCAAGATATAATGCCCTCTGGATCCTCGTGATTTCTATTAATTTGCAAACTGCTAGTCGCTTGACGAAGCGCAAGTAACGACAAAGGCCACACTTGGGTGCTGTAACATATAATTAAAAAATTTTAAATAATGTTAAAAAATATGAGATTAAAAGTATAATATATGATGGTATCAGTACCGTCACTCACCAAGAGGTGTCTCCCGACAACCATTTGCCGAACTCTTGCGGAGACGTATTTTGCAAAGCGAATCTCCAACTTTCCGGCAATTTGTCCCATAATCTCTCCTCGAAAAAGTCCTACGTTAAGCAAAGAATTATTCGTTTACTTCTCTAATATTGATTACGTGTCTAATATGTACACACATCGAAAAAACGATTCGACATATCATCGACGAGTGCAGTAAAAATAATTATGAAACACATTTGCAATAATTATTTATTGTTACGTACCACGACGTAAGAATCTAATAACCAACCGTACAGGTCTAAAATGCAAAATATGCGGTCGACAGTTGAACGAATTTTCGTGCAGGCTTCGCATGCACACCGTATGTCCGCGAGTGCGGCCATCGTTGCTGCGAAATGGCCGCGGGAATTTAAGTTACCCTTCCACGTGGTGCTTCGTTCTGTCATCAAATTGCAGAAGCTGCGACGCGTGATTACTTTTGTCTGCAATTCGACACCGTCGAAAGTAACATATGCAATGCATAATATTATTCAGATATCCGGTCGAACAAGATTTCAAAATGCACTCTCTACGACAGAAATAGAAAGCGCACAGTAGACATAACACCGATTAACGATACTTTTTGTTTAACACAGTGTATATTATGCAATTATATAACGTGGTTATGTGAATATGTCAATATAATAAAGTTCGCCACGAAGGAAAGTTAACGTCGATATCGAGAACATTGTCGATTGCAAAATCTATCTTACAAGGCCTACGAATCCTTTTGCTAATGCAAATCTTTTGCTTATTATTTTTTAAGGTCCGCCAAGTGAAGAGAACAATCGCGACGATCATATTTTTCCACGAAGCGTCGCGGATCTGAAATATATTAGCCAAGGTCGTACGAAACGGACGTCTTCCGGTGTTTCGACACAGAAGACAAGGGAGATACAGGAGCGTTCGCTTGCTTTATTTATTAATTAAAAGATCGGGCGCCTATCCACGGTGTGTCCCACTTTACGGCACTTTCACTCTTCAACAGTTACGTTATTGCTCATGAGCGCACTGCTCTCAGAGAACTATATACCTATAAACTGTGGGCCCGTAGAAGGGAACCGTATCATCTGCCGCTCTACGTCTCGGACTTTCATGGGAACTGGGCGATTGAAATTCGTGCAATCCACTGCGAAGCGTTTGTTTCGCGGTCTGCTCTCGTAATTATTGCTAAACAAAGTTTTTACACGTCCAACTATATTTTTATCCGCAGCCCTGATCGTAGCGCAATAGGAAATATCGGATTGCAGCGCGCGAAAGATCAACAACATTAACTTTCCAAAGTGCTTTTTGTACTATGAAAAACGATCTCGAAGAAAAAGGCGAATGCACTTATTTCAATGTGATAAAGACTCGTTTCGAAACTATTTGACTGTTCGACGCGAGATTCTTTACTCATCCCATTCGAATCTCTCGGTGGTTATTTGGGCCTCTTACGCCAACGTAAGTGAAAGTTTCCAAGTAGGACGAGCAACGTCGAATATCCACGTAGCGAGAATATTCGCCAAGTGCTCGTCGCCGCTGGTCACTGCACGGGTCCATCGAATTTCATAAATGTCAATGCGGCTTCGCTTCTAATTTGAAAATCGACGGACACCGGCACTTTCGCGACGGAAAAGAGAAAACGCCGATTCTTTTGTATCCGGTGACTGGCTGATAAAGTTCAAAAGTGAGTCTCGGCGGGGACCAGGAAACTGTAAGACCCCATCGTTAAGAACGGATCCGTGTCTGCTGGCCGCGCGATAGATCGGGTTAGAATGCATGTTACGCAAATATGAGAACTTTACATCACGGTGAGCTTTTGCAATCAAGGGTTTTACCAGGCCATCCTCATTTAACAGGTATTCAAGATTTCTGCCTTTCACAACGGCCAACGAGCACGATTTAAGGAAAATAGTTCACGCGATCTTTTCACGATGCGCAGACACGGCTGGAGAAGTCCATTTTTGTTGCGTGGAGAGAGAGAGAAATTGTGACATCGTTGTTTATCGACGAACGAGAGCTAACAAAAACATTTGAACGAACTGTTCGATCACGTGTGTATGTAGGCTATCGATTAATCGCGGTGAAGGAAAGTTAATAGATCGGTAGACCGCGAATTTTATGCGTTCGTAAAAAAAAAGATTGAGCGGATGAAATGAAAGATAACAAAATCGTTTAAACAATTTGAAAATATGAACTCGTTGAAATGATTCAGAAAAGGAATGAATGTCTTTGTAATTCTTATATCTCGCAAAATGCATTAAGATAAATTTTTCTCGCATAAAGTAAAATCAGTATTTATCGCGACGATCAAAATTAAAAACGAATTAGTAGAAATGTATATATATATATATATATATATAGAACAAGGTGCCGATATTAACCGTCCAATTATCAGTCCGTTCACCGACAAACGGCAAAAGTGATTGGAAGAATATGCTTATCGCCGCGGAAGAAAGGTCATTATACACGCAGGAAATGATTCGTTCGTAAGAAATCATTCGCTTGGAACCGCCGCGAGGCTTTAGCGAAAGTAATGATAAGTGCATTGGCGCGCTCGCGTGTGCCTCGTTGGCGCACACGCGTGCGCCCCGGTGTCTCGATCGTCTACGTTTGCTAACTAGAAGGCGGTAGTCTCTTTCACCGAATAATTCGGCGGGCGTGTGATGCGCCAGTAGGGGGACACGGCCTTCTCCTAGATGAAAGGTAGGTTTCGGTTTCGATAGGCCTTGGAGGTCAATGGAAAAGTAACGCTCCGTTAATATAATCATCTTCCTTTCCTTTCGATCGGGAGAGCCCGATTTGAAGAAAGTCGCCGGCGACTTCGGCCGCTTCCCCTTCCCGCTTCTCTGGCTCTTCGTGTGCTCGAACCTTGTCGTTTTTCTTTTTTTTGTCTGGAAGAACCGCGTCTCTCTGTATGTCCCGCACGGCGCAGGTTTAAACGTTGCTTTACACCAGCCGCGAAGCGTACGTAGTACGTAGCCACTAGCCAGAGAAAGGTGCCCCACCGTATTCGATATTAGAGAGGAGCTTCTTGAAGACCCCGGTGGTGGTGGTGGTGGTGGCACCAGGCAGGGAGAAACGGGCCTCTGGGCCCAATCTGTCCTCAGTTCCCATGCGAAGCTCCATTCAATATCGTTCAGTACATGCCCGGTCCTGTGGATATCATGTTGCTTACCGCGAGTTAACCACCCCCTCGGTTCAGTTAACACGTGAAGTCGGTGTAGTGTGACTGCGGAGAGATCGACGAAGAAAAAGAGGCTGTGTTGTTCGCGAGCGACGAATCGAGAAGACACGCCATGCGCTTCCTGAAACTGGTAATTATAACGGGGAAAAGAAATGAAAAGAGGAGAAAGAAAAATGCAAGTCCGGCGTTGTTGGCGTGTCGCGTCGCGTCGGCGTCGGCGCCCGGTGAAACTCTCCGTAGTGTCGCGTTAAGAAAAATGAGTAGCCCGTTTAAGAGAACACGCTCGCTTAATACTTTCATCGTAATAAGCGCGTCTCCCGTAGTTTGCGGGAAACATTCGACGCGGTTCTATCATTTGCAATCAGCCAGCGTGTCGCCGTCGGCTACTTAGCGAGGGAAAGTATATCAGTTTAACGAAGCGTTCTTGTATATGTTTAGCAAATTGTTCGTATTACACGTATTTCCGAAATAATGTAAAAAGTATCGCGCGGCGACGTAGACCGACGACGCAGGCGTTTGCCTGGTGCTTAGCATTAAGACCACGTAAATGAACTTGGTTGCGACCGCGTTCGCCGGAGACGAGTTTTCTTTTTGTTCGAGGAATATTAAGAAGTCGTCCCCTTCTTTAGGAGAGTCACCGAATTCTCGAGGTGAAACGCGCACGTCGTGAATCTAAAACCTAAATTTTCTCCCCTTCTCTTTCTCCGGCCAGCATGCGAACCGGACAGCCAAGAGATCTCTGTTCTGTTCGCTGAATTTTACACGCGAAAAACATCCGATATCCGACGGCGTGACATCCGTAACGCGGTCTCGCCATATCGGGAACACGATTGCGGCTGGGAATCGCTTATCAGGGTAGCAGTAACTGTCCATTCGGCGACGCTAGAATACCAATCGATTTGGCCGCTTAAGGCCTTGCAGGATGTTTCTTCTCGTTATGAATCGGGTCACTCGGTTACCAACGCGCAACCGATCTTTCTACGAATGCGTTTTACGCCCGTAACCGGACACCCTCTTGCTACGGTTGATTTTTTTTATCCCGGTTTGCGAACACTTGGACGTAGTTTCACCGTTTCAGATTATCGTAACGACCCTGGTTGCCGCGACCGTCGCCAAAGATGAGCCTCCGAAAAGCCGGGACAAGAGGCAACAGGTCGCATTCTATCCGCGACGAGGAGCTAGACCGCCGCCTTACGCGGTCCAAATGGAGCCGATCGTTCAATATTCCCAGAGAGATCCGCTCTACAATCCCCTGGCGAGCTCGAAGAGCGACGACCTTTACGAGGAGGGCCCGTTGAACTATTATCCTACCGAACCGGAGCCGATCATCGAAATTATCATCAAGGAATCGAACGAATCTTTGCCCACGCCCGTGCCGCCCCCACCGCCACCGACGCCGAGGCCAACTAAAGAGCCTATACAGGTGTTCTACGTGAAATACGAGAAGAAGAAAGGTTACGGGGACAAAACCCGTGTCGTCTACGAGCCGCCGGTACCCGCGCTGACACCTGTCGAAGAGCACGAAGAGATCAAGCCTGATAACCCGGCGCCTTACCAAGAAGAACCTGTTCACACAGCGACGCCGGCACCGTCGGAACCGTCCACGACTTTGAGAGCGATTATTCGACCGGACAGTGAAGTGTACCATTCCGGTTCTAGCGGGATACGCGTTACCTTCGGCACGGAACAGGTGCCGCCGAACAATCATAACAAGCGCAGCGACCTGGAGACACCTCCTACCCAACACTCGAAACCAGCCTCTACTCCGCCCGGCTCGCCGAAGAGACAGCACGGCCCCTATCAGCCGATCCAACCGGCGCATCAAAGAGTGCCGTCCGCGTTTCCGCAACAGAGGATCGCTAATTCGTTCCCACAGCAAACGCTGCAACAGCCGCCTCAGCAACCACCTCTAGGCTTCTTGCAGCAACAGCCCGCGTTCCCACCACCGCCGCCGCAGACGAGAAACCCGTTGCCAAGGCCCCAACGGCTGCCTATTACGATACAAGGCTTGCCGGAAGTACAGCAACGCGCACCGTTCAGCAGCTTCAATGGGCCGCCTCATCGTGTGAGCATCAATCATCCGCAGCAACCAGGATTTCCTCCTACGCTCTCGGTTTCCCATCAAAGTGTACAGATACAAAATCAACCGTTGCCGATCAACCAGGCCAATCCGTTCAACGTGGATCAGCAGCAACCCGCGCAGCAACCACCGCAACAGCCTTTGCCCGTTTTCAAGCAACAGGAATTGGAGAAGCAAAGATACCACGAGCAACGCCGCCAGCAAGAGCTGCTGAAGCACCGCGAGCACCAAAGGCAACACGAGCAACAGAGGCTTCAAGAGCACCAGAGATTCTTAGAGCAACAGAGACACTCGGAGCAACAGAGACACTCGGAGCAACAGAGGCACGTCGACCAGCACAGGCAAGTGGAGCAACAGAGATTGCTGGAGCAACAAAGACACCAGGAGCAGTTGAGGCAGCAGGATCACCAGAGGCTGCAGGAGCAGCAGAGAATACAGGAGCAGCAAAGGATACAGGAGCAGCAGAGAATACAGGAGCAGCAGAGGGTGCAAGAACAGCAAAGGATTCAGGAACAGCAAAGGATCCAGGAGCAACAAAGGATACAAGACCAACAACGGATACAAGACCAACAGCGACTGCAAGACCAACGCAGAAGGAAGCAAGAACAGGAACAGAAGCTGTTGCAAGAGCAACAGTACCGGGCCCAGTTGAAGTACAATCAACCGCAACCGGTACCGGGTATACCGCAAATACCGGTTCAGCCACAGGCTCAGAAACCCGGCGGAGAGATATTCAAAGCTGTTCCAAAATTAGAGCAGCACTACGCGATTCGAGAGAATCCGCTACATCCCGGCCCCTTCCCGCCTAATCCTCTGATCCAGCCGACGGGATTTCCGGAACCGTCGCAGAGCCAGTACAGCTTGATCCAATCGCCGAGCCCGTCGCCGGAAAGTCAAGCTTTAATACGAAATCCGTCGAATCAATTTCTGAACGACCAACAACAACACCTGAACACGAAGCAACAGATCTTCCAGAATCAACAGCAATCATTTTTCTCGCAGAATCTGCAAAATTCGCAGCAACAGCTGCAATCGCAACCGCCGCAACCGTCGCGGTTCCCGTCCTCGTCCCAGAGATCGTCGATCTGGGCGCGACCGTCCTATTCGTTGAACCCCTCTCAGAAGATTTACGCAACGCCGGTAACCAACACGGAAGATTTCAACGCGATATCCACGATTAGACCATTCATCTCGAGCACAACGCCCGCCGCTACCACAACGACCACGACGACCACGACGACGACGACGACCGAGGCACCAACGACGACCACCGTTTCCCCAAAGAGCGAAGCTAGAATTCGGGAGAACATCGCGAACCTGCCGGACGAGGTGCCGGACGACATCAGGGAGCAGTTGCTGAGCTCCGGCATTTTGGGTAACGCCGACATACAAATACTGGATTACGACAAGGTCGGCGACATACCGATCGAGAAACTACCGCCAGAGGCCCTGGCGAATTTCTACGGCGCCGGAGGGGCTTCCGCGGTGGCTGCCAGCGAACCGGTACCGGCCATCATCAAGAAACCCAAAACGGCAGACTCGTCCGACTCTTCCGCGACCTCTTCTTCCGTCGTTTCTACAGTCGTTCTGCCGAAGAAGACGACGGCCACCGGCAGCTCGACTAAGTTCGAGCAGGCCACTCTGCGCCCGGGAGGCGTGGAGATGAAAGTAGTACGCTTCGATCCGAATACGGAGCAAGGCCAGGCGATCGCGGATCAGCACATACGCGATGATGCTACCAGGCTGAGCCCCGTAACCGTGGGAGCCAGGGACGAGGCTCAGTATAATCGTTACCTGCCGCTCAAAGTGAGCGGCGCGTCTTTTCCTATCCCTGATGCGCCCCAGCTGAACGGTCGGAAGATTTCCAGCGTGGTCGTGTTGGCGCCCGTCGATTATAACTTTCAAGACGAGAAGGAGACCGAGTCGAGGCAGAGCAGGCGGGCCAGCGACGTGCAAGCAGTCAAGTTTCTCGCTGGCGAGACGTTGAAGCAATTGGTGAAAAAGCCATCCGCGGAGAACTACAAGAAGTGGTTGGAGCAAGAGAGTCGCACCGAGCCGCAGAAGCAGTCGGTGGTTCTCCTGGTAACCATGTAAGTGACGCTCGCTATGCCATAACTAATCACCCTTGCCCGCTCGCGTTCACCACCGTTCGCTTTAAGACGGTGATGTGCTATCACGTTCTTTAATGAGCCATATTTTCTTCTATCGCAATATTCCGCGGCCGCTTTGATCGGCTTCCGCGTGTTGTGCCCGTTTATGGGTAATCGTTTGAGTTCGATAGACTTCACTTTCTTCACTTAGTTAGACTTAACCGCGTTTGCGTACCAGATGGTCCTGGAAAAATCGAAAAGCGCCGAAGAGCGCGATAGCGCCCCTTCGATTATGTGTCGAGGAAAGCCGAAGGGCGCGATTGCGCTCCTTCGATTATGTGCCGAAAAAAGACGTAAAACATGAAATAAAACGTTACGAATGAATATATATGTTGTTGTAATTCAATTCAAAAGTAATTCAATTTGCACTTTGTTGTTACCTATTCTAAATTAATAGTATATATATATATATATATATAGTATATAGTATATATATATATATAGTAATAGTATATATAGTATATATAGTAATACTAATAATAGTATATATATAATATAGTATAGTATATATTATATATATATTATATATTAATAGTATATATATATATATATATATATATATATATAGTTACTATTAATTTAGAATAGGTAACAACGACAAATTTCTTCGAAATAGAATCGGCCAAATGGCCTGGCTTTTCTCGACACGAAATGCGAAGAGCGCAAAAGTGGCTGGTGGTGCGCAAACGGTTAAGCGACAATGTCCTATCGATGTTGCAGGCCAAAAGACCAAGTTGACCAAGGCGAGAAGGAGATCTTCATGTATGACGTCGTCTCGCAATCCGTCAGCAAATTGTCCGGCGATTTGTCCACAGCATTCGTGGATGCCGCCGAGAGCAATTCTGACAGTAATTTCGACGACTCGAATTTCACGTCCCACTAACTACTTACGCCGTGCGAACAAAACTCTATGGCATACCATAGTAGACAGTTTACGTACTTCACGAACGAAGGATACATCTTTAGCGTGCCAAGCCTGGATATACAATATGAAACGCGTTCTGTCATCCTACATGTTACCCTAAGATTACATCGAACGTGAAAAGAAAAAAGGTTTCAGAGAGGTAAAGGACATAAAAATACAACTCTACCCTTTGTAGATATTTTAATTATGTATTATTATGTATATACTGATTTTCTACGTATTTTTTTTTTTATACAAAATAAATGCAATCCTCTTGTACGATTCGATCATTTCCTTTGATATCCTGGCTAAATTACTTCATATCCTTCCTGTGTATAATACAAAATGTATCGAAAGACGCGATATGAACTGACACTGTGAGCAGAAATAAGTTAAAATTATAAAATACAAATTTTTTCGTTTGAGATCCCGTTTTCGAAAAAATAGATAGATTACATTTAGGTAATATAAAAAATTACTCTATAACATACAAAATTGTATATAGAATATAGGTATATAAATAATAAGAGATTACTCTTCATACAAAAATCATTGTAAAGTAAAATCTTCTTGTTTAACGTATCATTTACAGCAAAATCGAGTTTAATCATGTTGCGACGAGATTTAGTTAAATGTAAGAGTACTCGAATTATCGAAGTGAATTCTTTTGAAAACATCAATAAGCTTCATTAAAATGGTAAATCTGAACAAAATTTTTACAATTTCTCCTTATTTTCGTGTGTACAACTTTTTGGTTGCTGCTTCCGTAATCTACAGTCGGCAATCATTTAAATGCACACGTACTTGACAAAGTATCAAATTTCATTTTCTTGTGAATTTTCTTTTTCAGTCAAAACTTTTCAAGTAATTTATTACCAAAATAATGTTTAAAACTTTCACGACTGCAAAAATGTGATACAATTCAACTTCATTTGTACATTTAACATTCGACAATAAAAATTAGCTAAATAAGGTCAATTTATCCTGCATTGCGCACCTTTCGTATGAGATGAGTGGCTGCAAAAAAGATTTTAATTTCATTATTGTATCTTCCCAAATTATTATAGTGACTAGACTATAGATTTTATGTATTTTTGAGTAGGTCGAACTTAAAAATGTAGAAAAATATTCAAAGGATTTTATATAATAAGGTCAATTTATCCTGCATTGCGCACCTTTCGTATGAGATGAGTGGCTGCAAAAAAGATTTTAATTTCATTATTGTATCTTCCCAAATTATTATAGTGACTAGACTATAGATTTTATGTATTTACGAGTAGGTCGAACTTAAAAATGTAGAAAAATATTCAAAGGATTTTAGTACCAATACAATATTGTTTCCCGATTATTTGTTAAATTAGAAGAAATTTTTATTCGAATCTGATTTCTTGTAATTAATTCAAAAAATTTTATTTTGCACAATGATTCGCAGTCTAGGAATGGCATTACGTATTATGTAGCTGACCATAACCAGCTATTGAAATGCGTACATAGATCCATATTTAATTACATAAGGAACTAAAAGGATTTTAGTACCAACACAATATTGTTTTCCGATTATTTGTTAAATTAGAAGAAATTTTTATTTGAATCCGATTTCTTGTAATTAATTCAAAAAATTTTATTTTGCACGATGATTCGCAGTCTAGGAAATGCGTACATAGATCCATATTTAATTACATAAAGAACTTGCATACATATGTACTTGGCTTTCGTTCAGTGTTGTAAGGTTTGAAGAAATTCTATCTCAGCGCCATCGACGGTAGAGAGACGAACTTCAGCATAGGTGAGAACGTCACTCCATAGAATAATAAATACTGGTAGATATACAGCTTCAGCTTCAGCGCTGCGCATGTGCATTATTGATGGTAAATTAGGCGCGTTTATTATGTATATGTTCATCGATAGGAGGTGAGTCAAATTATTTTAAGTAAATAAATAAATTCAGTAATCGTTTTATAGAAATATTATTCTAATTTTAATATCGTTATATGTTGGATTAACAAATGAGATGAACTTTAAAATGTGTATGATATTAATTTAATTTTTTTTTTTTTGAACAAATAATATTTAGATCATTTATATTTATATTCATTAATATTCATTATTATTATTTATTATTATATTTATTTATATTCATTAATATTTAGTTCATGTAGTGAAATTTCAATAACTTTTAACAAAACGTTTACGAGCTATTACGTTGGGAGGATATGTATAGTTAATTATATATGAACATGACTCAGAAAATTTATAAAAATTTTGAAAATTTTTGATTCTACAGCTATTTGAAATGTAGTTTTAGAAACTATAGCTACTGAATTAGTAAAGGAATTCGAACGAGCCTCATGATACTTATACCGAATAAATTGAGTTTAATAAATTAATTTTAATAATAATAATAATTAATTTTAATAATTTTAATAAATTAAGTTTTTTAGTAATAAATTCAAAATGTTGCAGTTTTAAAGAGAAATGTTATTTCACTATATTTTTGATATTTCTTTGAAATAAATGCAATTTTACAACAGTGGGGAAATGTTTAAAAATACGGAAAGAAATGAAAATATAGTTTCTTTTTCACTCTATTGCGACAGCAACGCCGGTTTAGGGAATATACCTGGTGAACCGTTACACACACCGAAGCGTTTTATTTCGAATTCGGGCAGGTCAGTTTGATTATCGAAGCGACAAGGTAAATTTTTTGTGTTTATAAAGATTCCCTTAAATACCTTGCCGACCATATAATAATCGAAATATAACCCGCACTATCGGCTCAGGTATCAAATTCGGATACCTGTTATTTACCCGTTATTTCATTGTCCGCAAATTCTATTCTATTACGAGCTAATCTTGAAGGGCCGACCATGATTCAGAAATTAGAAACCATAGGTTTACCATTAGATCGTTCCACAGGAATGTACACGAATTGTAAGAATTCGATTGGAAAACGTCCCTGGGGAATTGTGGAGAAAAAATCAAAAAGAAAATAAGTGCTACCTTAGAAAAAAAGAAAATAAAGGATTCGTGAAGTTAAGACAAATTTCGCGTATTTTAAGCGGCGAATTTGTAGAAGAAGCGATACATGTGTCACAACACTGCTTCAGTTTTTAAGTATACACTAGAAATTATAGTATATATATATATACTATATAATATTATATTTATTTATTATATATATTATTATATTATATAATAATAATAATATATATAATGAATAAATATAATATAATAATATATATAAGTGTACACCGATAACATCGGGTGATGTGGAGCATTTAATTAGAAAAATCATATTAGATTTAATTAATCAACATTTCTATTAATTCTCATACATTAAACGTGGATTTTAACAAAGGGAAAGCAATTTCATCTGACACTTGTACATACAAAATATATGTTTCTTAACGTTAATTAGTTGATTTATTTTAAATTATATATTAATTGTACTTGCGAGAAAGAACTGTTAACTATTTCATCGCTTATAAATGGAATTATAAAAATACATTATTTGCTAATGCTTTAAGGAAATTCATTCCTGAATTTTTGTGAATTCTGTATTTTTTGAATGCTTTCTTCCTTTCTTTCATCTTTTCTTCCTCTTTTCGAAATGGCTTAATATATCGTCGACGACTTATTATTTCAGGACCGAAAAATTAGTAAATATTCTTCAGACATCCTGAAATAAGGATGAACAACGTTTTACTTAAAATTATCACTGTAACGTAGTAAAAAAAAATCGAAAATTTACACTTCGTAACTTGTTCATTGATTTGAACGCGTTCTTCGTTAAAGACTCGTGAAAACAAAGCCGCGAATTGCATTTTCGCTCAGGAAAAAGTTACTTCAAATGATCTCAGGTACCCGCTATTTTCGGATTGCGAGACATTTTTGGAACACCCTGTATAAAGAACGTCGGTTAAATTGCAGTGTCGATGAAAACATTGTCGGTGATTTCAAGCTAACCGATCCCAAATACCTGAGAATCCCATAGAGGCAATAAATGCAATTACCGATGATTCACTTACCTGAATTTCACACGGATTATACGAAGAATAGACCGCGATCGTAAATAACAAAGCCAAGGGTCTTTCTTATTTATGCACCTGAACAAATCTGCATTCACTAAGCGAACTTGTGTAGTCGTTAGAAAGGTCGGATAAATGACCAACAAACAATTGAGCCGTTTATTTTGAAGTCGATATATTTAAGGGTTCGCGTTTGAACACGTTTAAAAATATGGATGCTAACTTTCGCGAAGATTTACTTGTATTTGTTATCTCAGGATACTGATACTTTTCTCAGTATAAATAATTTCGTATAAACATTAAAAAATCACCACTTTTCATTACGGTAAAGTGACTTATGTCACTTTCGAAATAAGCGGCTCATATATTAGTCCATAATATTATAATATAATATAATAATAATAATTATAATATTATTATCATATATATATAATATAATAATTATTATTATAATATTATTATATATATATAATATAATAATAATTATTATAATATTATTATATATATATATAATATATAATATTATATATATTAGTCCATAACGTTCAAATGTCCTGTAACTTTTCGACTAAAAATCTAAACAGCGGGATCGCGCTGCTTGAGGCTCAAACGGTTAACGATACTGATATTTTTCCCAGTATAAATAATTTCGTATAAACATTAAAAAAATCACCACTTTTCATTACGGTAAAGTGACTTATGCCACTTTCAAAATAAACGGCTCAATTGTTGGCGATTCGAAGGTAATTCACCTGCACTACCGGCTCAGATAGCAAATTCGGATACTTGTTATATCGCATTGTCTATAATTGTTTGCGCTTGTCCCGTTATTTCATTGTTAGCTGTCCGCAAATTCTGTCCGCAAATTCTATTCTATTACGAGCTAATCTCGAAGGGCCCCAAATATTTTGAAGTTTTCGTCGATTTCGTGAAATCTCTCGCGACTCGCGTTTTCCACTGATCGACGCATATTTTGTCTGCATTGCTTTCGCTAACGTGACATATTTCATTCTCTGATGAAATAAAACACAATTTTATTAATAAAGTTTGATTATTAACCTCGGATTAACAAAAATATATGTATATATTTTTTAAATAAGTTAATAAACTACTTTTTAAATATATTTAAAATATCTCTGAAACATCGCTATAGCGATTGCATAAATAAAAGCAGATCAATCATTTATTTATTTATTTATTTGTGTCTTTATTATTTTATTTATTATGTATAAAAAATAAAGAATATTGTTTGTTTACGTGTGTTAAGTGAAGTTAACATCTATATTACGTGAAATTAATTAAAATTTATCAAGCCATTTGAGTTATTTACGCTTAGTTTTTTTTATTACAGAAAATACGAAAGAAATGTATTTTCATGCAGAATTTAATATTCTGTGAAATTTACTTAAAACATTTTTTTAAGCATTCACAAATAACGAATATATGTATACATACACATATAAAAAAAATCAAAGAATTACAAGAGAATAATAATAAATAAGAAGTAATCTAATCACGTTATGTGATGAAAGCATAAAATTTAAATATAAAGTTTCATTAAAGTCCGTTCAGCCGTTCAAACGCAATTGTGAAAATAAACATAAACATAAGAATTGAACAAAAAATGTCTTTTCTAAATATTCCTAACGTGATCGAGGGACCTTAAAATGTGTTTTTCTATAATAGCAATCTTTTTTTTCGAAAAATGAAGATATCTATCTAGATAGCACAACATCGCATACGGCGAATTATACCGTTAGCCCAAAATGTGTAGTGGAGGGGGGTTGCGCTAGAAGTTCGACGCACCACCGTTGGCGGCGCTGATAGTATTCCTTAAAAGCTTACGCACCGAGTCGGTTGCTTTCAATTCAGCACTCGTGTTTCTTTGGTGCGGAAGTGAAGTTTGGTGTTTGGACGAAAGTTTAACGTATAAACAGCCGTTGTTATAACTATTGAGTGGTGTAAACATTATACAAGTACATTTCTATTACTTTTACATTAATAAAGTTTAGATATTCTATACTTGTGTCTAAAACAAGCTATTTTGTTGTTAGTACAGGTTATGGTGTGTTTGCATCAGATCGCATCAAAATATTGAGAATACAATCTCATTTGGATTTCTACGGCATTTATCGATGAAAGAACATACAATGTCTAGTAGCAGTTCTGAAAGTAGCGATGGAAGTCGTCATGAGAAGTCACGGAAGAGATATAAACACAGACGCGACGAGAGCCCTAACGAAGAGCGACGTTCAGGAAGAAAGGAATTCAATAGCAAGAGTAAAAATTATAGAAATGGCAGAGAAGGTAGGGACGTTCATAAATTTAGCAGAGAAGTAAGAAGAGACAATAATGATATGCATCGTGATAGATCGCAACGTGAACGGGATAGAGAATATAGGGATAGTCGACATGAACATCCAAGGAGAGACGATGACAGGCAAAATGGTAAAAGAAGGTACGAAAGATCACCTATGAGGAGAGACGAATCTCGTATGAGACACAGAGACTTTGATGAAAAGGTCAGAAAGTATAGAGATACGAATGAGTATAACAAAAGACACGATGAGTCGAATAGGGAGAGAAAAAGTAATTTTGAAGAGAGAGAGGTGAAAATAAAGAAGGAACCTTCGCCCGAATGGGGTAAATCTACAGTGAAAACAGAATCTAAGCCAAAGCCACAAGAAAAGGATAAACCAAATTTTGAACTGTCTGGTAAATTAACCGAGGATATAAATACTGTGAATGGGGTAGTAATTAAATATTCTGAACCAGCAGATGCGAGAAAACCTAAACGTCGTTGGAGACTATATCCCTTTAAAGGGGAAAAGGCATTACCCACATTATATGTTCACAGACAATCGGCATATTTGATGGGTAGAGATCGTAAAATTGCAGATATTCCTCTTGATCATCCTTCGTGTTCAAAGCAACATGCAGTGTTACAATATCGTCTAGTATCTTTCCAAAAAGAGGGAGGTGGTGAAGGAAGAAGAATTCGCCCATATCTCATAGATTTAGAATCTGCTAATGGTACATTTGTAAATAATGTAAAATTAGAACCAAGACGATACCATGAACTATTAGAAAGAGATGTGTTGCGTTTTGGATTTAGTTCAAGAGAATATGTCTTATTACATGAACATAGTAAGGACGATTCTTTAGATGATGATGTTCCCCTTAGTACGGCTGTTACATCTGCTAATAATACTACAAACACTACGACATAGGTAACATTCCTTATACTTACGAATATTTACTGACATGTTGATTATATGAAGTTTTACACAACATATTTTTTGTTTCAGGAATTGTTCCTTGTAAAATAATAATCTTAAAAACTAAGATTAATATGTAAAAAATTCACTTAACTAAGAAATCTATAAGTAATATTTTAAATACATTAAGTATTAATGTTACCGTTTGGGAAATCATATAAAATTTTCCCATAATTTGATTTAAATTATATAATACGAAAAATTATTACAATGCTAATAATAATACTACAAACACTACAACATAGGTAACATTCCTTATACTTACGAATATTTACTGACATGTTGACTATATGAAATTTTACACAACATATTTTTTGTTTCAGGAATTGTTTCTTGTAAAATAATAATCTTAAAAACTAGGATTAATATGTAAGAAATTTACTTAATTAAGAAATCTATAAGTAATATTTTAAATACATTAAGTATTAATGTTACCGTTTGGGAAATCATATAAAATTTTCCCATAATTTGATTTAACGAGGAATGAATACGAGAAATTATTACAATGCTTGATTAGAGCATTGATTATAATACACACTTTAGCATAGTAAAGATCCAGATTACTGCAGGATTCCCACAGTTTAAATTTTACATTTGTGAATATTAGTGACACATTTGATTGTAATAAACATCCTTTGAAATACACTACAGTTTATTTATTTACACTTGAAATTTTATTTCTCCCATATTCAGATAGAAAATGTTATACTTCATATGGAGATTTGTGTGTGATGATATTTGCATGTCTATATTAACTTACGCATATCAAATATACAAAATCCGTACAATATATGTCATAGCAATAAATTTCTTAATATAAAGAAATATATTTACAAGATTTAGCTTATAGTCTAAAACTTACAAAATTATAAAGGAACTAATGATATGCAGGTTGTATAGCAAACATATCTTTAGAAGGGAAGACTATAAAATATTTATCAAATTATCTTATCAGTAAGCTTAATATCAAATATAGTTCAAATTCATATATTTTTCAAATGTATAAAAACTTATATGATATATATATATATATATATTTATACAATTTATTTTTCATGACATAACTGTCAAAATATTTTTCAAAAGTACGTATTCGGGTGTACTATCACTCTTACCACTATATTACTTTGTCTATTAATTCTCTGGATTTAGATACTTATTATCATTTTAATACTTTCGTGGAAAACATGACGAATGCAGTTAAAAAAATATCAATTTTATATTAATAAAATATGTACAGTACCTTTCAAACTTTTCCGTTTATAATATATTAATGTTTGAACTCGAATATATCAATTTCAAGCATTATCAGTCCATTCATACAAAGTTCATTATAATTCAAAACTTTTATCCTTAATTGTACTATCTTGATAAGTATTACTGGATTTACACATAAAACTTAACAAATCCTTATACATATAACATGAATATCAATTTCAGTGTTATATTTTATATATATATATTATCACCAAACATGAAATTTGTACAATGAACAGTGAAACTTTAATCATATTTTTCGATCATTAAATAAATACATTATTTTCAGTAACAAATATAAAATTATGTCGGATCATTCCAATCCCCATATAATACTCTATAGCTATTCTTATAGATGATAAACAACAAGTCTATGGTTATTAATTAATGTACCTATAGTAAAACATTTTCTGCCATGACTTACATATATAAAATAGCTTCCAAGTATTAAAATTTAAATATGTACACACGTTATTATGGCAGTTTAAAGCTATGGAACTTCACACGTTTTCAGTTTTCATGTAGCTAAAGACATGATTGTCAAAATAACATCCCTCTTTTAACAACAATAGCTTCACGATCCATTTACTCTAACAGCATCTGTATTTATATTTGTATACGTAACAATATTATTACTGTCTTCCACCGGAGTTTGCCTTAATAAATTCAATAATGCACTATTTATCACCAACGGAATATTAGCTTTGCCGTTTTGTAAATTAGAATGAGTCCTTTGAATTTTTGGTAATGTATTTTTTGTAATGCTACTATCATTGAACGCAGATTCTCCGGTACCACCCATAACACTGTTTTTCAATGGCAGAACATTTTGTGAGCTAATTAACGACGAACTGGGACGTGTAGGTGGGGCTAAACTGATATTTGAACTCAATGAACTGGAACTTCGACCCTCTAAGCTTATTTCCGAGCCTCGTCGTTCAGTCGTGCTCCTTGTACTTCTTCTGTGGTCAGTTAAAGAGGTAAAAGAGTCCCTTTTCAAAATCGCTTTAATAGTGGGATTAGTTAATTTTGAACTATCTAAAGTATTACATTTCTCAGTCACGCTTGTAATCGATGCTCTTTTACGTTCTGGTAAATTTAAACTTGAAACCGAAGACCTCTTATCACATCTTTTTACTGATTGATCCTTATCATCGGACAGACATTCTTTCTGTTCTTGTAAAGTATCAGAATGTAAATTATCTTTTAAATCCGTATTTGTATTAGTTTTATTCACATTACCCAAATTTTGATCAGAAATATGAATCGATCGAGGTACTTCGTATCCACTGGTTGAATTTTCTCTTAAAATAATATCTTCATTGTCTGCTAGTAGTTCCAAATATTTTGGTATTTCGCTGGATTGTGTTCCATTATGAGAATTCTGAAGGAATGGCTGCATATCTCGACTGCCTTCTGAACTACTGGACTTCCATGAATTTCCTGGGGAAATTAATGATTACGTTATCTATATAGTTGCATAGAAAATTTTTTTATTTATGAGATGTTATGAATTTGGAAAAGAAAAAGCAGTGTAGATAGATAGATGACCTTCACAAAGAACCTACCTGAATTATTATGATTTTGATTCTCGTCAGCAAAGTAAGCCATGTTAGACACGCCTGTAAGCATGAGCCATGCAATGATAAATATGTATTCAAGCAAATTGTTAAATTTGTATATTCAACACATTTTTATGATGATGCATTATGAAAGGCAGGAGAAACTGTGAACGTATATATTTGGTAAAGCACATGCTTATCTCATGATGTATGAAAACAAATAGCATTTAGTAAATAGATTGAAATTTGAGTAAGATATTTATAACTATGATTATAGTATCGATGATGAAGCAGCTCATGTTCATTTGCAAGTTTGAAAATTGAACTTTTACTAAAGACATGATTCATGTATGTACATAAATATTTGTATACATAATTTATTACAAACTGTAATGATATTTTTAAAAGATTTACGGTCCATGCCAATAGGTTCGTGTAATGCACATGTATTATTCATACATATGATCACTTACCTCTTCTTGCTAAATAATGGCCAGCATGTACAGGAATCAATGGCGCATCCTCTATAGTGCTTCGATGACTAACTATGCTCTCGAGGCAAACTTTAAAACTTGGTCTAGCATCAGCGGCACTCCAACAGTGCAACATTAATTGATGCAATGCGGGAGGACAATTCAGAGGTTTAGGCAATCTACCACCTGCACGCACATGATGCAACACTTCAAGATTTGTTCTGGCAGGATATGGTTGTTGTCCTACGGAAGTAATCTCCCACATTAACACACCAAATGCCCATACATCGCTTTGAGATGTAAACACTCCATCCACTAAAGATTCAGGAGCCATCCAACGAACAGGTAGTAATCCCTCTCCTTCCTAGAAATCCATTCGATGTAAGTTAAAATAATTATGTTAAAAACACTAATAAATACTAACATATAGTATTTATTATCAATATATCAATACGAACATATTGATTTCAATGAAATCGATAAGGGATGTACTATTAGAAAAATTTTTAGGATACGTTGGGAATTTTTTATTTTAGAAAGATGCATGAAATTCTATAAGTTTAGAGTTAAAATTATATGCTTTGAATATTTTGGTAACTAGAGTGTAGTGGCATAAAATTTGTTTAATTGTGTAAGTAGTAAAAATTGGTCCTATAATATTTCTAGTTATGTTTGTTATACTTTAGCTCCTTAATCACGCATACGGGATTAAGTAAAAGTAAATGAACATTTAAAAGCTCAAAGTTTTAGTATAATGTTACAGTAAATGATTTTACTTTTTAATTTTATACGATAAATGATATTTATATAATTTTAAATATAAATAATATTAATAAATATAAATAATATTTATATAATATTTTATATGACTTAATTTTATATGATTTTACTTTTTAATTTTATATAGAATTATACTATATACTTACTTTTCTATAATAATCATTCTTATAGATATCTCTTGCAAGTCCGAAATCACCGATTTTGACGACCCGGTTTTCTCTATCTCTGGCAGAGACCAAACAGTTCCTGCACGCAAGATCTCTGTGCACGAAGTGAAGTTCTTCAAGATACCGACACCCTCTTGCAACGTCCTCGCACATGGCTAACAAATCCTGCAGACGCAAAGCGTGCGGGTCTGCGGGTTGTAACGAACGACTTGCTCTTAAATAGCTCAACAAATCTCCTGCTTCCATCAGCTCCAATACTAATAGCGGTGGGTCCGTGTCCAAACATACTCCAAGAAGTCGGAGCACATGTTTGTGACGAAAATGGCTCATCAGTCTGGCTTCTTGAAGAAATTCGGTTTTCTCCTGCGCCGATGCTCCTTTCCGGAGCGTTTTGATCGCGACCGGCGTGATTCCCGGTCTCTCCAAGTCCTTCGCATTACCTTGAAACACCTAGAAGATCGTTCGTGATACGAATCAAACGGACAACAAAATTAGATTCATCGTTCCATTTCACGTACTTCGCCAAAGGCTCCACTTCCCAAGAATTTAGCCAACGTAATCTGCTCCCTTCTGATTTTAGGGAGAGTAGAGTCGTCGGGATCGTTTTGCAAGGTGGACGCGTAAAGGGCGTTGGACTGAACGAAGTTTCCTCGCGGTATTTCCCGAAGGGTGGCTAGCTCCACGTCGCTCACCAAAGGGGGTAAAACTGCCTTTTTGTCCTCCTTGCGCTGCCGATACACTGCTGAATTGCAAAATTGATTTGTTACATCGCTAACTTTAACGAACACTTGAAGTGTATAAAAATTAATGGAAAAATTTCAATTTCGTAGCGACATACTTACGGCAAAGAAAGTAACAGAAGCATATCAGCATTATAGTAATAACGGGAACGCTGAACCCTAATACCAGTCCTAGATGTTGCTGTGCGGCCAGTATGCCGCCAGTAGTCTCTGTCAAATCAATGATCGGACTGGATCTGCTCCAAGCACCGAATCCGTACGCGTTCCTGGCCTGAATCCGAAACCGATATTTACCGTCCATATCGCCCGTGATTATCCAATAATTGTCCGTTCCATTGTAATACAATTTCCAGCTGGCGTTCTCGTTCGAGTCGATTTGTTCCTTGATTTCGTTCACCTTCATGCCCTCGACTCGGTACACGGTGATTTGGGAGCCATGTGCTTGCGCGGGCTCCCAGTTCAGTTGATAGACGGAATTGCGAAGTTTCGTCACCGTAGGCATACCGGGAGCACTGGGTACATCGCCTGTTCAGTAAATAACGCAGAAATCGTATTAATGAAATTGCAATAATTGCACAGGTTCAATTGACTTGTTCCCGGACTTTTGATTTTTAGCGAATGATGCCTGTAACATTTTATCCGCTGAATACGTAAACAGGTCTTTTCATTCGTAGTTCTCGAGAAAATGCAGATTTTCATTTTCACAAATGTTTCGTATTTTAATATATTATTTATAATATATTATTTATATAATAGACCTTATATATAATATATTATTTATATAATAGACCTTATATATAATATATTATTTATAATATATTATTTATATAATAGACCTTATATATAATATATTATTTATAATATATTATTATTATTTTATTATATTATGCGGTTACTTTTCACATATTGTTATTCTATGCATCCTTTTAATTAAAATGACTCTTCGATCGGATAAATTATGCGAAATCCTTATTTTACGTAACATCTTTTACGTCTAATGACAACTAAATAAGGATTTTAAATAAACTTAATATTATTACTTACGGGAATTAGCGCGTTTCAAGCATCCTTTCCAATTTAATCATAATTTGAATACTTTTCCTTATTAAAATTATGTGTCATATTACCTATACTTATTATTATTATATTATTGTTATATATTATATATTATTATTATATTATTGTTATATATTATATATTATTATTATATTATTATTATATATTATATATTATTATATTATTATTATTATATATTATTACTATATTATTATTATTTTGTTTCGGAAGATCCGCAGAACAATGCCACGTAAATAATAACTGCATAATCATACTAATCGAAACACAAAACTTCTTTGAAATTGAAAATTGATACCTCCTTAAGAAATCAAATTGTTTAAATTACACATAAGAAGAAGCAACGTTTCCAGATTCGTCTAAGAAACGTCGCAGACAGTAAGAAGCCTAAACATTTATTGACTACTTTTCCGAAACTAAAAAAGACAACTCAAAAGTAACATACCTAACGTTTGAAACGTGAACTTCCCATCCATCGGCCACACGAAATCCTTCTTGTAACTCGGATACTTCAAAAGCAATCGGAATTTGTACAACGTACGTGGCTGCAGCTTATCAACGAAATACATTACTTTGTCCTTCTCCACCCGAGAATTGTTCGCAACCTGCCAGTGCTCGACAGCGACGTCCTTGTACTCTAACGTGTACTTGATCGTCAAATTGACGGTGGGCGACCACGACACGTTCATACTGTTCACGGTAACATCGATCAGCGTCAGATTGTTCGGTTCCGGGAACATCCTCACTTCTTTGTCCGGGCTTTGGCTGTAAACGTCGGGACTTAGGCCCAAGTGGACGGGATACGCGCGAACGAACACCAAATACTCCTGGCCCGGCAGCCATGGCTCCAGCATGGCGAAGAATCGACCGTCGGCCGTCCTCTCGGAACTCTTTACCAGCTGCTCACCCTTTTGCCGTGCTCCGTTTATTAACCGGACCAATCTCCAGTGCACCTCGTACCGAACCGCCTCCGCGTTCAATATCCTCGGCGGCATCCAATAAACGATCGCCAAAGTCGGCGTGAGCGCTTGAATCGTCACGTTCTCGGGTGCCGTTGGCGTCCCGGCTCCGGTTCTCAGGACTATACCGGAGCCGAATTCTAGACCAGTCGATTCTAAGTCGGCGTAATAGTTGCTCAACGCTAAGGTCAGCCTGTACTTCGTGAACGGCTTCAGATCTCTTATCGTGTACTCTTTCTCGTAAGTCTGCAGCCTCGTCTCGTCGCTGTTCTCGCATTTTCCGGGCTCGTTCTCCAGACACTGGGACACGTATATCGTGTACAAACTCGTCGGTAGACTGTATTTCTCGCAACCGATATGGGGAACAGGCTGAGGAAGCCTCACGGTGATGGTGTCTCCGGTTTTGTTGACCTCCTTCACGTTGTAGGACACCGGACGGGGTATCAGGCAGTTCGTTGGCGGATACGGCTGCAACGATTTCCCCAAGGCTTTGATGCTCCTCACGGCTGGCAGGTAATTGTGCAAGATGTTCCCGTCGTCGGGATACTCTTTGTTCATGAAATAAATCTGCCCCTCTTCCAAATTGTACCAGTAGATGTTCTTCTTGTCCACGGTCAGGGATGTCGGCGGCAATCCTCTGTTGAAGTCAGCGCTCACTATCGTGCTGCACGTGCAACCGTTAATGTCAGCGATGTTCAGGTGTCCTTCCAAGGAGATCCAGTACATGACCGGCTTTTGGGACGTGGTGCTGTCGATCGTCATCACGGGGATTACCGATGGTTTATACGGACAGGAGCAGTCTTCCTTGCGATTGAAGAACGGCTGATCCGTCTTCCCGTTTAAATCCGACTGCACGATCACGCCCCTGTCGTTCTTCGTCAGCTCGATCCAGTATAATGATCTATAAGGATAAATGTGCGTGAGCGTTTTGCTGTATCGAGGAACATTTCGAACAGCGAAACTCGACGTTTGTCTCTCGCGTGTTAAATAATGTTAACGAAAATTCGCCCTTAACTCTTTCGGTAGGAGCGCGTTGATTCCGCCGTGACACTGCCACTGTAAGGGGTGCCGAAAATGCGCGCATAACGCAGGGTCGGTCCACTTTTGTGGATTTTCTTAACCCCTTAACGTGCACGCTCGAGTTAACTCGAGCGCGCTGAACTGGCCAAACTGTGCACACTCGAGATAATTCGAGCGGCGTTGTACTTTATGTTGCTATAATTTTTCACACTCGAATGCAATCGAGAATCGAAAATAACAATGTGAAAGCAAAAAAAAACAATCGTTTTATTGATATTTATCATTTACACGGGATTGTAAGCTATAACAAGTATAAAATATATCCTTTTTTCTATACTTATCACTTACGACTTATCTCTTCCTTGTGAACCGCTTTCCGACAGCGTATTCATATTCAGATTCTGATTCGCTCATTTTTCAATATGTATTTTACTAAAATATAATGTAAAATAAAATATAAATAATAATATATGTAAATATAATAATAAATATTGTAAATACTAGAGTATTGTTATTATTTATGTTTTGAAAGTATAAATAAATATTTTTACTGATAATAATGTTTATTCTGAAAAATGGGAATTCGAAAAGAAAGATAAAAAAAGTCGATGCGCGTGTAATATTACAATATTCGACTATTTTCTGCAATGTTATCAAAATCCAAAATTGCAATAAAAATTTTCATTATTTCTGTATTTTTGTCATTTTCTTGCCAAGACAACGTTCTAAATTGTGTTTTTTTTACTCTTTTTTTACATTAAAAAAAATTGATTCTTTTTGGCCGGCCTTTTTAAAAAAAACTGTGCATTAAGGGGTTAAGCGTTAAGTAATGACTGTGCTTAATCCGTTTCTAAATCTTTCTTGAAATGTTTCCTGTAAACATTCTGTAAAGAATGTATAATATAATTATATAATATATATATAATATATATATAATTAAAAAATATAATTAAAAATATATATAATATATATATATATATATATATATATATATATATATATATATATATATATAATTATATATAATATATATATAATTCGGCACTCGTCCATATTGGTCATCAGATGGATGCCGGATATATCCGGCGCTCGTACCGAAAGGGTTAATTCGACCCGTAAAGCATAACAGTTGTAATTACCCTGTGGATGGTAGAATATCAAGATTCAGGATGCGCCTGTTCGAGGCATAAATTACGTCATACTTGAGAAGCCCCGCTTGCCACATCGTCAAGTCCAACTTAACGATTTGATCGCCGTTTTCATTGTAGCCCGACTCTGACCAGTACAAGTTCCTCGCCACCCAATCGACGGTCAAGCTGAGAACGCTGTTGTTCAGTGTTAAGATTTTGGTAGCGTTCGCGCCGTTCAGATCGGCGGCCACCAGCTCCGGCATGTCGTTTATCCAATAGACCTTACTGTCGGCTGCCAGATATGCCAGCTCGACTGCGACGTGCTGCGTCAGAGTGTCGTTCTTTTCTTGATCCAAATCGGAGATCCTCACCTCGTCCGTGGTGGCAACCAGCAACTGCGGCACCGGATTTTCGTAAACGGTCGACACGTTGATTACATTGGAATACGGTCCCGGGCCGATTTTCGTGTGAGCTCGGACACGAAAGTAGTACGTCATGTTCGGTTCCAGATCGTGCACCGTGTACTCCAATTGATCGGAAATAAGCGACTGGTCGCAGAATTGGATCTCAAGATCGTTCCAACATTGGACGGTGTGCCCGACGATCAGGCCGTTTGCGAACTGCGGCGTGTTCCATCTGTGACGGGAGAAGCGGGATTAACTCTTTGGGGCACGGTGGGATTAAAAATGTCCCATGTTTTTCGTGCACGGTAATGCGTGGTGAACGATTTTTAGATCCGCCTTTGAAATATTGCGATAGCTGCATGCGCATTCGTGAACCCATTGTGGCACGGTGGGACTATGTATTTGAGTCCCACCCTATAGTAGCAAATTGAATTGAATTGAATTATTATTTTTTCGTTTTTATATTGTGATCTCTTTGTTAATAAAAATATACCAATTATGTTTAATGAAAAACGCGATAGAATTTCTGTACAACATGGACCTATTTTATTTCCTGAAATTCTGTGCCCTAAGAGAATATTTAGTTTAAAAAAATTCAAGCATCGGAGGATTTGACATTGCTGCTTCATACTTCAAAGATGGTACTATACTAGTTGGTCCTTCGTGATATTTTATCATTGCATTGTGTAACCGATTTAAAAGCAATTTATAAATCTATAATCAATTTGTAACCAATTCGTCTAAATAGGCAACAACGAACACTATTTTTAGAATCAGACGAAGCCGAATTTAATGTTGACTGTACAAAATTATAAATTGACGATGATAACTTGACTGCGGATTTTTATGCAAAATACAAATTGTCTGCATTATTTGCAAGATACAAAACGAACATAGATATTTCTTTCTTTCTTTCTTCTTGTTATGTCTTCTATGGAATATGATTACAATATACGATACATATTTTATAACATTATCGCTTGTTTCTCTCTTTGCAAAACTTCTTACAGGAAAACAAATTCAAAACTGAAGTTGATGTCAACCAAGCACTAGTCGAGTTCTTCGCCTCTAAAAATAAATCATTTTTTGAAAATGGCAAAGTATATTCTATATATATATATAATATATTCTAATATCAAAGTATATTCTAATATTCAAATTCTATATTCTAATATTCAAAGTATATTCTAATATTCAAAGTATATTCTAATATTCAAATTCTATATTCTAATATTCAAATTCTATATTCTAATATTCAAAGTATATTCTACTATTTAAATTCTATATTCTAATATTCAAAGTATATTATAATATTCAAATTCTATATTCTAATATTCAAAGTATATTCTAATATTTAAATTCTATATTCTAATATTCAAAGTATATTATAATATTCAAATTCTATATTCTAATATTCAAAGTATATTCTAATATTCAAAGTATATTATAATATTTAAATTCTATATTCTAATATTCAAAGTATATTATAATATTCAAATTCTATATTCTAATATTCAAAGTATATTCTAATATTCAAATTCTATATTCTAATATTCAAAGTAGATTCTAATATTCAAAGTATATTCTAATATTCAAAGTATATTCTAATATTCAAAGTATATTCTAATATTCAAAGTATATTCTAATATTCAAATTCTATATTCTATTATTCAAATTCTATATTCTAATATTCAAAGTATATTCTAATATTCAAACTCTATATTCTAATATTCAAAGTAGATTCTAATATTGAAATTCAATATTCTAATATTCAAAGTATATTCTAATATTCAAATTCTGTATTCTAATATTCAAAGTATATTCTAATATTCAAAGTCTATATTCTAATATTCAAAGTATATTCTAATATTCAAAGTATATTATAATATTCAAATTCTAGATTCTAATATTCAAACTCTATATTCTAATATTCAAAGTAGATTCTAATATTCAAAGTATATTCTAATATATATATGAAAGTATATTCCACAATAAATATTATTAAATGTATGAAATTTGTGTTATATTTCAATTCAAAAACGGACAGAACTTTCCGGTAGACCTAATATTATTCTTTAACTTGAATATATTGACTTTTCTCAAGATATTGGATCTCTGAAAGCACAAATTTCATTAAAAAGCGTAATGTAATAAAGAAACTGTATCCTGTGCATATATTACTGCGAGTCAAATACTGCGGACGTTCTGATTACTGCGTGTCAAGATTGACACACAAACCATTTTCTTTTAAATGTACACACGCCGGCAAGAAGTCACAAGTAACGATGGAAAGTATATTCCACAATAAATATTATTAAATGTATGAAAATTGTGTTATATTTCAATTCAAGAACGGACAGAACTTTCCGGTAGACCTAATAGTTCGCCACCTGCGGTGGAAATGAATTTCAGGCGTGACAGCAGGCAAGTAAACCGCGTACCTGAATATTGTAAATATATCGACGCTCTCGCTAAGGGGCTCCTTATGGAATTCTATGAACGCCCTCGGATTCGTTGGCTCGCTTGGCACGCTTTCCGGCGATCGCAGTGTCTTCCGCGTGTGATGCGCTGTCTCCCAGTACGTGAACGCTTTCACTGTCACCTCCAGAATAGAATAAGGCAGAATTTGCTCGGAATTGTTGTACGGCATCGATGTCTCCGTCGTTATCTCCGGATTCGAGTTCGTGTTGATGTAGTCCGCGAACTTCACTTCGTAAAACACGGTCCCGTAATTAATGTTGTCCACGGGGTCCCACGATATATTGAAGTTCCTCCAGGTACCCTCTACTCTAATACTGTTGCAGTTGACCGCCTTTGGTAAAACAACGACCGTGTCCGACGCAAGATCGTTCGGGTAACGATGAAGCGCCGGATCCATGACCGCCACCATATGGAGACCCGACAGGGTGATGCCGTTTATCACGGCGGTATTCTGGCCGGATAAGTCGCCTATCACCGCGTTACGATCGTCCTGAAGCCACAGTAGATGCTCCGAGAAATAGCAAAGTGGTCCTTGCATGTTCGGGTGTTGCAGAGCCGAGACCTAACAACATTCGAGATTTATATCGGAAAAATCGAGACTACTACATTTAAATGTAATTTGCAATTGTTCGGTTGTGACGTTGATTTATAAAAGAAAAATAAAGAAAGAAAGAAGTTCGAACGTCGATAGTAACCTTCTCGGGCACTATTTTATGGCTCATAGGAATCCTCTCCGATGTTGGCGCACGGTATACGATCGATCCGCTCTCGTAACTTCGAACGATCCAATAAACGTATCTGTTCTCGGTATCCAGCGTTAAACCCATTACTTGTTTACCATTGAATATCTCGTCCGAATGGTAGTATCGTCGGTCTTGGCCGTTCAGTCGGGCAACTTCTACGGCGTGGCCCGTAGACCAGTACAAGTACGCCTCCAACGAGTCGATCATTAGCTCCTTAACGATAGCCAGAATCGACATTGGCTCTTGGTGCGATCCGTTTAAATTTGCCCTCGTTATCTAGAGAAGTAACAAAAAGAACAAACTGTAATTCGATCCGAGCAAACGCCACGATCTATTGGGTTGGCAACGAAGTATAATTGCAGATTCATTAATTTAACCTCGAGGTAGACTATTTTGATATTCTACTAATGAAATTTTTGAAATATAAATGCATGAAATCCGCGGTTCATTCATGAGTATCTCGAAAAAGGAAAGCAGTTGTACTTTCGTGTAGACTCTTACTCAGGAGGGACAGGCTCTTTCGTAAGCAGACCTGAGCACCTTTAAAATGACATTATTTAGAATACGAAATTTTTAATATTATAACAATGTTATTTGAAATTTTATTCCAAAACCATTTGACAATGTTATTTGACAAAACTTGTCAATGCTTATCTAACATATTATTGAAATGTTATTTGAAATTTTATTCCAAAACCATTTGACAATGTTATTTGACAAAACTTGTCAATGCTTATCTAACATATTATTGAAATGTTATTTGAAATTTTATTCCAAAACCATTTGACAATGTTATTTGACAAAACTTGTCAATGCTTATCTAACATATTATTGAAATAACATTTCAATAATATTTGAAATAACATTTCAATAATATTTAAAATAATATTTTAATAATATTTCAGATAATACTTCAATTAACATGTCAATAACAGCGAAAATACTAGAAGACTTGACTAATACTGGTTCTTTACCCTCAACCTATTAAAATCATTAAGAGAAGAAATATAGTTTTATTGGATCTCTGTATCTTTTAATTGATGCACATAATTTTGATTTTGCACAAGACTCTGCAAACCAGTAATTACAAATCAAATTCAAATGAAAATCATTGATTTATCCTCAAGTACCAAACGAATATTCAGTGTTGTATTGGGTTGGCAACAAAGTAATTGCCGATTTCAGTTATAGACGTCTCTCACTCCCACTTTTATGGTATCCGTAAATGTTATATTATAAAATTATTATTATATGTATCGTAAAAAGCAGTTGTTGAAATTTCATTCCCAACAACTCGTGTCAAATGATCATTAATGTGAGAAGTTTCACAAATTGGAAACCTCATCTCGGCAGTTGAGGATTCAGAAACTGTAGTTAAAGCAATTTTGAAATATTGATGACATTATACGTACAAGAAGAAAGTTCCGTTAAAGTTTCATTCAGCTATCGTACTTGGCAATCGCATTTTCTAGCCTGAACAGCGACGCTTATTATTGGGTTGGCAACTAAGTAATCGCCGATTTCAGTTATAGCTGTCTCTCACTCCCATTTTTATGATATCCGTAAATGTTATATTATAAAATTATTATTATTATTATGTCATTTTTTATTATCCGTGAATGTTAGCAACTCGACAAATTGAATGCAGCGGTCAAGGAAAAGCGACCAGAATTGGTCGATCGTAAAGGTCAATCGAACGATCCAAGGTTTCAACCTCAAACCTATGTAATACTAAACACTAAAGTTTCAAAGTAGTTTATAACATTTTCAAAGTAGATAAAGTAAAAATTATCTGTATATGCACAAATATATCGAATCAATATTTCACTGGATTTATAACTGTTTCTTTTTTTTGGAATAGAAAAGTTCAAAGTCGAAAAACAACATCAGTACCAATTGAAAATTTTAACGGTTTCATACAAACCCTGATAAGGTTTTAGGGTGCGTATTGCATCACCTCCTTATTGTAGTCCTGATTTTCTTTTTAATATTCGGTTGGCAACTAAGTAATTGCCGATTTCAGTTATAGACGTCTCTCACTCCCATTTTTATGATATCCGTAAATGTTATATTATAAAATTATTATTATTATTATTATTATGTTATTTTCTATTATCCGTGAATGTTAGCAACTGGACAAATTGAATGCAGCGGTCAAGGAAAAGCGACCAGAATTGGTCGATCGTAAAGGTGTCATTTTCCAGCAGGACAATGCTAGGCCGCACACGTCTTTGTCCGCTCGGCAAAAATTGATGGATATTGGTTGGGAATCGATGTTACACCCACCATATAGCCCTGATCTCGCGCCATCGGATCACCACTTATTTCGATCCCTGGACAACTCCCTTCGCGGTAAAACTTTTAACGACGATGACGCTGTAAAATCTCACTTAACTCAGTTTTCGGCCGAAAAGGATCAGACTTTCTACGAGCGTGGAATTTTCAAGTTGTCAGAGCGATGGCAAAAGGTCATCGAACAAAATGGAAAATACATTACAGATTGAACTTCGTTCCAAGTAAAAAGAAATTTGTTATTTCATTGAACAAATCGGCAATTACGTAGTTGCCAACGCAATAGTACCGTTGAATCATCGTTTTGCTTACGATTTGCTGTTTAGGATTGGCCCAGTACAATTTCCTCGATATCCAATCGACGGCGACGCTTCCCACCGAATGAATGTTCATCTTTGTTTTCCGATGGCTGGTGATGTTGTATCGATACAGGGCGGTGTTGTTGCCCACGATGTAGAGAACGTCCTTGTACCAGCTCACGTCGACGATGTGGTAATCGGTCTCCGCTTCCTTGAGGCTCGCCTTGTAGATCAGGGTGTCGATGTTCTCGCCGGTTACGTCGCTCCTCAGCAAGCCCTCGTTCGCCGACCAGAGAATAGACGCGTGCGAACCGTCCCTATGAAAACGACCGGTTCGAAATTGAAGAGAAACGCCGATAAAAATAACCGATCACGGATAAAAGTATGTTTACTGTTACGAAATTGTAATGCAAAGAATACCGTAACGTTCGGCCTCTAAACTCGGTGGACCACGGTCCTCTACCAGCGCTCGTGTAAGCGGCCGCTTTGATCGAATACTCCGATTTCTCGCGTAGATCGTGCACGGTATGAGACGAGCCGGCGATATCCTTCTGATGTATCGTCTCCCCGGTAGACTCGTCTTTGATCTCGAGTTCGTACGACCAATTCTGCCAGGCACCCTTACCTTGGCCACCCAACAGATGGGGCGCCTGCCAAGAAACTTTCGCTCTTTCCACTCCTAGAACTGCCTGCACTCCCGTAGGAGGGTTCACCGGGACAGGAACAGGCTGGCTCGCGTCCATAAGTACATTGACGCTGACGAATGAACCGTTCGACCTGAAACCGACATTCGTTATTGAGCGATCCGGCACGAGCAGACTACAGTATATTCTCTCTAATTGACGCTCGGATTGTACAGAAAAATGGACGATTTGGAGGAGAGGAGATACGATTATAAATATTGGTACAAAATAATTATTATAAATTATATATATATATATATTATATATTATATTATTATTATTATATTATATATTATATATATTATTTAATATATAATTATATATGTAATAATAATAATAATATAATATATAATATAATAATATAATAATAATTATATATATTATTTAATAATATTATATTATATATTATTATATTATTATATTATATATAAAATATATTTATATTATATAAAATTATATATTTATAAGATCGTAAAATGACCTTGCGGCTCGTTTTTATACTTACCGATTGTCAACAGGTATAAAAACGGGCCGCAATGCTCGAATAATCTAGTCTTTCAAAATTCTCTATTTTTGTGCACAATCTGAGCGTCGATTAGGGAGAATTTGCTGTACTTTGCATCCAGGATGCGCGCAGCGTCTCAACGGGGACAGTCACCTGTCAGGATAAGCATTATGGAAGTATCTGTTCTGCCCGGAATGATATCCCTCGATCAAAACTTGCTCCCCGTTTGTCCAATAAAACAGGCCGTTCGCCATGGCCAAGGAGACGACGTTCTTAAACTTTGGTTGCTGCGTGTTCTTCCGCAGGTTTATAACTTCACGGCCGTCCAAGGAAACCGACAGGATTGTGTTCTGAATGTGGTGTGGCACCAGCAAGCGAAAGTTCGTGTGGTCGACAGTGAACGCGCCTAAGTTTGTATCGTCCACGATCAAATACGGTTGAACCTGTAGCCGATAAAGGGGGATATATACGATATTGGGGGATGTACGATAATATCTGATACGATCTTATCAGAGTAGCAGTTTGCAAAATAATTCTTCGTGCGAGTTTACTGTATAATTCTGCCGTTTATGCTGTAAACCAGGGGTGTCAAACTCGCGGCCCGCGGGCCGCATGCGGCCCAAGATGAACATCTTTACGAGAGATGTCAAGTATCAGGACGTAAACAATAATGTAACTTTATATATGTTTATTACAATGTGCTGGTCAAAATAAAAATATTTGTTTCTATGAACATTGATTTCTTTTTTTGCGGCCCACCTAAAGTTAAGCATTGTTTACTTGGCCCAAGTTATATAGCTTTTGAGTTTGACACCCCTGTTGTAAACGGAACGCTTCTCCGAAACTGTTTTGTTATTCGCATGTTTCATATACACTCGTACACGAAAGTATTCGAACGCTCACGTTTCGTCGTAGATTTCGCGGTTCTAATTCTGCGTGTTCCAAGAAAGAAAGCCATTTTGTTAGCAAGAAAAATAAGATTGTACGTTTAATATTCGCCGAAAAATTTATTTATGAAAATAATTCATTCTGGGACAAAGTATTGTTCTCTGACGAGAGTGAATTTAACGTTTTTGGTAGCGATGGAAGTAAAAGTGTTCGGAGGAAAAAGACCACAGAATTAGAACCGCAAAATCTACGACTGACTATAAAACATAATGATGTATCTGTATTAGTTTGGGGCTGCATGGCATCTGGTGGAGTGGGAAACCTTGTGTTCATCGATGAGATAATGGATAAAACGAAATACTTAAAAATCTTGCAGGAAAATTTCAAAAGCAGTGTATCAAAATTGAATTTACCTAGCGATTATTGGTTTCGGTCTGACAATGATCCGAAAGCATACCGCTAAAATAGTCAGAGATGATATTTTTCTATTCACGATTAGGTGTAAAGAAATTTAACCCTTTGCACTCGAAGCTATTTCAATTATATTTTAAACATATTTTCTGATCTACGGTGCTTCTATTTTATATGATTTATTGCGATTTATGCACATGAAAGCTTATTGGCAAGTACAAAACTTGCAATGTTAACCCTTTGCACTCGAATTACGACTCTCTCGGGGGCCATTAAAAATTGTTACACCATTTTTGAAAATAATTGTAACAGTATCAGATTCGTTTGTGCTCGAAATACTGTTAAAATTGCGATTATTGTACTTGCCAATAGGCGCAATTTTGTACGCACGAATCGCAATAAATCGTATAAAACGGAAATACCCTAAATTGGAAAATATCTTTCGAATTTCGAATTAAACTAGTTTCGACCGCAAAGGGTTAACAGTCTTTTAAATATAAACGAGTCTGATACTATTACTATAGAATACTATACAATTACTTCGAAAAATGGTATAGCAATTTTTAGTGGTAGCAATATCTAGTATTTTGAAGTCACGTATCAATTTCTCTTGCTTTCCTAATTTCATTGTACTTTCGGCTAGAATGTGGCGATAGTCAAAGAATGGGTATTATATAACGTTCCACACGTGGTGCCACATCCACCGCAAAGTCCCGATTTAAACCCCATTGAACATTTATGGGATGAAGTAGAAAGACGATTAAGAAATACGGTTATTACTTCGAAAGAAGCGTTAAAACGAAATATTATCGAAATATGGCAATCGATAGATGCAAATGTTACTTCTAAGTTGGTCCACTCAATGGAAAACAGACTTAGGGCTGTTATAAAAGCAAAAGGTGGATCGACTTCCTATTAAAACCTTTAATCGTTCAATTTAAATAACCATTAATTGTTTCGTTCGAATACTTTTGCGAGCCATTTCTGGTACGTGTTTACAATAAATGTACCGTAAAAACGCTATATATTGTTGAATTATTTTCTAATTTTGCTTACGCAGTCTTAAGTCCCATCCCTTGTTATATGTGTCATATTATATCAAATGCTTCAGTTTGACACATATATTTTATCAATTGAATGTTAGAAACGCATAAGCTTTCGAATACTTTCGTGTATGAGTGTAAGTATTACTGTTAGATGATCGTCGATTCTTCAACAACAGAATGAGGAGGCTCCCGAAATATAAAGGCTCCCGAAATATAAAAATAAATAGCTTGTTCCGGCGATGCGAACGTACCTCGTGCTTTACTCCGTTACTTATGTCAGCCAAGTCCAATCGGTATAAACCGCCTCTCGTCACCCAAAACAGGTATCCGTTGTAGGGGTCGACTTCAATGTGCGTGGGTTTCGTCAGGAAACCCGCCACCGCGACCGTCAACCCTCTTCCATCCAAGTTGCATCTCGCTATCTGCCAAACTGTGGTCGCGTGTTTCACCTCGCCCAAAATGTACAGGTGAAGGTTCAACCAATCCACGGACAGGCTCAACGGCTTAAAGTTTGCCTGGCTGGGACTGAGTATCACCGTCGGTTTCGTGCGTTTCACGATGGACGTTCGGTACACGTATCCCAGGGAGTCGGAGACGAACAGCTGCGCGGAAGCCACGTGAATCGCGACACCGTGAATGGTGCTTGTGTTTTCGTAAATCACGCTAGGATCGTCCAGCATATCGGCGTCTTGTTTCATGACCACGTGTTGCCCGCCAAGAATCAGTATGGGTTGCTGCGTATCTTTCACTAATTGATCGGAATGATTCGGTTAAAAATTCGCTTGTTCATTTTTACACTGACAAGGGAACGTGTCGAATGTAACGAATTCGAAAAGTACGAATTTTCCAGAATAGGATAGCGGTGCCGTTTACTGCAGGGTGACCAATTGCTGCGCCTTTCTTATATATTATAATATTTCTATAATATATAATATTTCTATAATATATAATATAATATAATATAATATAATATAATATAATATAATATAATATAATATAATATAATATAATATAATATAATATAATATAATATAATATAATATAATATAATATAATACAATATAATATAATATAATATAATATAATATAATATAATATAATATAATATAATATAATATAATATAATATAATATAATATAATATAATATAATATAATATAATATAATATAATATAATATAATATAATATAATATAATATAATATATAATATAATATAATATAATATATAATATAATATAATATTTCTATATTCTATAATATATCTTATAATATTTCTTTTCTGGCACAATTATCTTTTTATGTATCGAATAATGTTAATTTTTCTTTTATTCTCATATTTCTTATACGAACAAACGTGTGAACAACTTCTTGTCAATGTTTTATCAAGATTGACGGATGTTATTTACAGTACAGTCCCTTGTCAGTGTGCAAAAGTATAGATCACATGAAAATTTTGAAACATACCAGCCAGTTCTTTAGTGGTCGCGATATAGATGATCGCAGGAGGACCTTCGCCAACGCCGTTCCTCATAGTGACGCTTATGGAGTAATTCTTATTGGGCTCGAGATTTTGGAACATGTAATGATCCGTATTCTCCGACGCTGGTATGTCCTATCGAATCGTAAAGCCGGTTAAAGAAAATGTTTGCGCATTGATCCCTGTCGATCCCTTGTTAGGATATCAGTATGCGAGAAGGGAAAAAACGCCATGCCAGAAACATATGTTGTCGAAGATCTGGTTCTTGCAAGTGAAAAAGCAAGTGTCGGCATTGTGGCATTATAAATTGCAACGTGGATAGAGAGATTAGCGACAGTCGAGTAAGAATTACAGAAAGCAACGTAGTTGTTAGTTTTAGCACGAATTTGATTATCGAGTATACCGCAGGCGAAATATTAGCAATATATAATATTAGAAATATTAGCAGTCCCTGAAATATGGAAGCTTGTATGTATACAGGGTGTCCCAAAAATGTCTCGCAATCCGGAAATGGCGGGTTCCTCGGATCATTCGAAGCAACTTTTTCCTTTACAAAAATGTTCTCCGAGGCACCGTTAACGAGTTATTAACGAAAAACAGCGACCAATAAGAATCGAGTACGACTGACGCGAGGCGGCGCAGCCAACCAGCGCGCGAAGCCCAGTTCCGCTCATTGGCTCGGTCGCCTCGCGCCAGCCGAGCTCGCCTCTCATTGGTCACTGTTTTTCGTTAATAACTCGTTAACGGTGCCTCGGAGAAAATTGTTGTAAAGGAAAAAGTTGCTTCGAATGACCCGAGGAACCCGCCACTTTCGGATTGCGAGACATTTTTGGGACACCCTGTGTATTTTGGGATGCAGCGTCTTTGTTCAACAATGGTAACGCGTGGACTGCGAATGTCATGCATTTGTGCGAAATACAGTTTAAAGTTTCAAAGAATGGATGCGGGTGAACTTTATAAAGTTGGGGACAAAATTAAGGAAAAAATGTTTTCACCGAAAGAATCGTTAATTATTTATAAGTCACTCAGTGATAATATAATATCAACGTCGTCCGAGTTTAACTGTATTAAAAATGACGTTTTACAGCTGAAGTTTTGCGATGAACGTTTTTATTCGCCTTAATACCATTTTTCAATTCTATAAAATCTGCTCGTAGATTAAGCTTTCAAAGTCGACAATAATCGAATGTTCGAAGTTTTAATAATGTTGCATCCTCTAAATTTAATATCGCTATTACCAGGTTGCAAATGTTATAGAACTTTCAATTTCTAAACACAATTATCCGGATATCGATATTAATGATTTTCTTCATCAAAACTTCAAATGTATTCATAGACTTGTCAAAATTATCAATAATTTCACTACACATATTAGGTCTACCGGAAAGTTCTGTCCGTTTGAGAAATGAAAGGAAATAATAGATTTTTCATCAATTTAGTAATATTATAAATTTAGTAATATATATAAGTAAAGACAATTATCCGGATATCGATATTAATGATTTTCTTTATCAAAATTCCAAGTATAATATATTCATAGACTCCTCAAAATTGTCAACAATTTCATTACACATATTAGGTCTACCGTCTGTCCGTTTGAGAAATGAAAGGAAATAATCGATTTTTCATAAATTTAGTAATATTTATTGTACAATATAATTTCCGTCGTTACTTATGACTTTTTGCCAGCGTGATGGCAATTTGTGAGCAACATTTTTCAAAAATACACGCCTCAAATGAACAGGTGCATACCTATCGAAATTTGCAATGACATTATCAGACAGAACTTCCCGGTAGACCTAATATAATTAATTACATTAGGGTTATAAAAATTACGGTTACTTTCATCCGGATCCAGCCATTGCGGGACAAACAAAAACGGACACACCGAACATTGTATTTCGCAGAAAAAGATTCGCAATCCAACAACGCGCAAGCAAAGAAAGTATTAATTCTCCCTTGGATTTCCGCGTTTCCTCTATATCGAATCATCCCTTTCGTGGAAGGAGAGCGATCTTGCAGAACCAGTTGGTGTTTCGAAGCGCTACTTGCTACGAAAGTTAAAGAAGAACAGGAAAAGACGAACGTCTGCGACGACGATTAGCTTAGACAGAGTAGAATCGAGACGTTGAGAACGTGACGGCTTAGCGATTATGCAACTCAGAACACAAACGATAGTATACATATATTAATGTCACTTGATGTGTCAAGTTCTGGCGTGGCGTGTACCTTAAGCTGGGAGTGGTCAGCCCCTTGCAGACGCAGGACATAAGACAAAAGTGGCCCATTCGGGAAAGGGCCCGGTTCCCAAGACACAGAGACGCGGCAGCTGTCAACCACCGCCGCCCTTACAATTACCGGTGCTGAGGTCGGGAGACCGGCCGCCAGCGTTCGTATCACGACGCTCGCAGCGGAGACGATCGGCTCCGGATTGTGTTGCGACGACTTCAACAGTAATGCTACGCGAAACTGCAAAACAACCCCGAGAACATAGGTCAGACTTTATTCCCCGCTAAACACTATCGTTATTCAGCGTTATTCGGATTTATGAAATTGGTCCAAACTACGGGTCTTGCACTACAAATTCTCATCCTCCCGCTGATCATATTCACCTTTCTTCGAGCGGCCCCCGGAAGCGTGCGATCTAGGTGGTCAGAAAAGGCACATTTTTATCATTTCCATCGTTATCATTTCTCCGACGGTGAACCTAATCGAAGCTGATCTTTCAAGGTTTTAATTTTATGCAGAAACATGCGTCGATCGATCCTTCGAATTTGGAATTTCTAACGGGACACTGATAATCGTTCTGTTGCAATTATTGCTTCCACAAATTGTCATAATTATTATTATATTATATATAATATTATTATATTATTATATTATTATTATTATATAATTATTATCATTATAATGAAATAATAATGGCAGGAGAAACATTATAGATGAAATTATGTTTACCTAAGTAAATAATAATATATTATTATATTATTATATTATTATTATTATACAATTATTGTCATTATAATGAAATAATAATGGCAGGAGAAACATTATAGATGAAATTATGTTTACCTAAGTAAATAATAATATATTATTATATTATTATATTATATATAATATTATTATATTATTATTATTATACAATTATTGTCATTATAATGAAATAATAATGGCAGGAGAAACATTATAGATGAAATTATGTTTACCTAAGTAAATAATAATATATTATTATATTATTATATTATATATAATATTATTATATTATTATTATTATACAATTATTGTCATTATAATGAAATAATAATGGCAGGAGAAACATTATAGATGAAATTATGTTTACCTAAGTAAATAATAATATATTATTATATTATTATATTATTATTATTATACAATTATTGTCATTATAATGAAATAATAATGGCAGGAGAAACATTATAGATAAAATTATGTTTACCTAAGTAAATAATAATATATTATTATATTATTATATTATATATAATATTATAATATTATTATTATTATATAATTATTATCATTATAATGAAATAATAATGACAGGAGAAACATTATAGATGAAATTATGTTTACCTAAGTAAATAATAATATATTATTATATTATTATATTATATATAATATTATAATATTATTATTATTATATAATTATTATCATTATAATGAAATAATAATGGCAGGAGAAACATTATAGATGAAATTATGTTTACCTAAGTAAATAATAATATATTATTATATTATTATATTATATATAATATTATAATATTATTATTATTATACAATTATTGTCATTATAATGAAATAATAATGGCAGGAGAAACATTATAGACGAAATTATGTTTACCTAAGTAAATAAGTATTTTATATTCACTGTTACGTAAATAAATAAAATTTTAAATTTGCAATATTTTTACGTTGGAACTTTATCTTGGTTTAAAACTAGATAACGAAGGGTGAACTTGGAATGCAAAACCAGTGTTAAATCAAATTCAATATATGGGCTCTGTTACACTGAATTCCGTCGAAATCCACTCAATGAAACGACAAAATTTCAATCGATGTATTTGCAATGTGCTCGTTTTATACAAATCTGTTCTGAACCCTGTAATTAATACCGGCAGATTTTCAGAGCGTATTAAGAAATTTTACATTAGAACGAATCGAATCTTTCGCAAGTAATATTCACGATTCTTCACAAGTAATCGTAGAAGTCAAGGGTGTCTCGTGAGACGAGACTCTTCTTACGTTAACTTATCGAATGCACTTGAATTATCGTAGTAATTGTTATGCAACGATTTCTCTCGTATCGATTATAACAGTAATGGTTCGAAGAGCGTCGATGAACTTACTCTGTATTTCGTGTACGGTTGCAAGTTTTCCACCAGAATCTGATCGTCTTCGCCCCACGATTGGTTCCTACAGTACTGCCATGTCTCGGCCAGCTCCTCGTATCTCCATTGCACCAAGTACGAGATGCCTCCGCCGCGTCTTTCGATGTCTATTCCTTTCCACTCGAGGCGCAGGGAGGTCGCAGTCAAGGAGTCCGCTACCAGCGCTGGCGCCGGTGGAATGCCTATTTCCGCTAACAGTTCACATGGTCGTGAGATTCATGCAAATAATATCATCGTTGGACTGCGAGTATCGTGCCATTTATGACAAGACTAAATAGATTGATTAGCTGACGGATTTTTGCCAGGGATTGTATTAGTTTGTCAAGTATGAAATGGAGCAAACATCATGTTATTTATTTCAATCGCACACAACCTCATTTAGACGCCGTATTTTGGCATGATTTGTTTCTCGCGTGAAAGGTGCATCTTTTCCTCTTTCTAACTCATATTTCAGTTTGAACAAATTTGCAATAGTTTTTTTGTATAGGCGATTAAGTGAGACCATGGAAATCAGCGAAATTTGTGCGTTGATGAAGTACGAGTTCCACCGTGGAGCCACAACACGGCAGGCAGTCGCCGATATCAATGGTGTGTTCGGCATTCAAGTGGCTACAAACGCGACTGTAGCTCGTTGGTTTAAAAAATTCCGTTCGGGAGATTTCGACCTGTCTAATGAACCACGTGGTCGACCCAAGACTCGGGTGGATAACGTCGTCCTGAAAGCCACTGCGGAAGCGAATCCCAGCCAAAGTGCACGTGAATTATCATTAATGTACAATGTATCGAAGCAAACAATCTTGACTCATTTGGCAGAAATCGGTAAAGTGAAAAAGCTGGACAAGTGGATACCGCATGAATTGACCGATGACTCGAATCCTCCTGCACGACGACGCTCGACCACGTGCCGCACGAATGACCGTGTCAAAGCTACAGGAGTTGAAGTTGGAAACTCTCCGCCACCCACCGTACTCGCCAGACCCTGCCCCCACTGACTATCGTTTCTTTCAAAATTTAAACAACCTTTTATCTGGAAAAAAATTCAATTCCGCACAGGCTGTCAAAATGGCGTTTCAAGAGTTCATCGACTCCCGTGATCCAGGCTTCTACAGCAAAGGGACAAATGAGTTACCTCTAAAATGGCAAAAGTGTATCGATAATATGGGTGCATGCTTTGATGAAAAATAAAAAGTTTTTATTGGAAAAAGAATCGAATTCAATTATGTGCATTTTTTGCTCCATTTCATACTTGACAACCTAATATAATAGACTGCCAGATGGGCATACGGTGATCACATCGTTACCACATTACGCGCGCGATCGAACAATTTGGACGCTTAACCCTTTGCACTCGAAGCCGTTTTAACCGTGAATCTAACATTATTTCTCTGATTTATAGTATTTCCATTTTATATTAAAAAGTGCATTTTATGAATATGAAATTGAGATTTGTGACTCATACGACAGTTACGCTTTCAACAATTTTATAAATCTGAGCTTTTTTCGATAATATAAAAATTATCTTGGAACGTGGTATAACAATTTTAACGGTGCCTCAGATTCACCACTCGAGTGCGAAGGATTAATATAGGCAATAAAGTGCAAATTGCTGGCAGCGTGGTTAGCACTATAAATGGAATTTACGAAAGCTTTAATACTTTCCACGAAACTGAAAAGAGGACTTCGGAAGCAATTTAAAGGCATCGATGCATTATTTTCACTCGATTACAATGATTCGAAGAGGAAAAGACATTTTCTCATCTGTATCTCTTACAATCAACTTAGACGATTTTTATTTATCGCAAAAAAGCATCCGCCCTTTAGCCATCAGACTTCAAGAAAAATATAAGGTACTTCGTGACAAATTAATGTCAACATTGATAGAAACAGGTGTACGCGAAAATACCTTCGTTCCACTGAATTCCATAATATGAGCCGTTTATTTTGAGTTTGCGTTTTAACACGTTTAAAAAATATGGATGCTAACTTTCGAGAAGATTTGCTTGTATTTGTTATCTCAGGATACTGATATTTTTCTCAGTATAAATACTGACCTTTCATTACGGTAAAGTGGCTTATGCCACTTTCAAAATAAACGGCTCATATATTAGTCCATAATATTATAATATAATATAATAATAATAATTATAATATTATATATATATAATATAACAATAATAATTATAATATTATTATTATATATGTATATATACATATATTATTATATATATTAATCCATAACGTTCAAATGTCCTGTAACTTTTCGACTAAAAATCGAAACAGCGGGATCGCGCTGCTTTTGACTCAAACGGTTAACGATAGACACTTTTGGGATGCGATGTCTCGGGCATAATCGCCGAATCTATGATCGTCCGTGCTAATCCGGAACGTCCAAAGCTGCCCACGAAAACGGCAACAACAGTTTGGGTTATGTTTATACGGAGAGCTTCGCCGCGAAACCGACAAGAGAAAGTCGCGCGAATCGAATGGAACCTTCCTCCGAATCGTAACGATATCGATATCACACGTAAAACGCATCGTTTCTCGCCGATGCAGAGGTCCCGTCGAGCTCGCCGAGTCGTTGGTTAAATGAAGCAAACAACAAAGGCTCAACAAACGAAAAGTAAACCGACGAAGAAAGCCAAGGAGGACCCGAAGAAGAAGAGAGCGTCTCGTTCGCACGACAAGCGTGCCGTCATGAATCCGGAACGAATGCGCGCGTTTCAAGAGTACCAGAGCATACTGGACGAGTTGAAGGCCGCGTTCGTCGAGAGATGGAAGGTTAACAAAACTGACAGCTGCACCATCAAAGACTTCGAACGGTTCCGGACGATCGGGACCGGCGCGTTCGGCCGCGTTCTTCTCGTCAAATACAAGCCGACGTCGGTCTTCTACGCGATGAAGGTGCTGGACAAGTCCAAGGTCGTCAAGATGAAGCAAGTGAACCACACGTACAACGAGAAGAGGATACTGCAGTGCGTGCGGTTCCCTTTCGTCGTCTACATGGAGTACTGCTTCAAGGACAACTCGTACGTCTACCTGGTGCTGCCTTATATAAACGGGGGCGAGATGTTCACCCATCTGAGGCGAATGGGCAAGTTCGACGAGCCTTTGGCGCGATTCTACGCGGCGCAGGTGCTGCTCGCGCTGGAGTACCTGCACCATTGCAGTCTCGTGTACCGTGACCTGAAGCCGGAGAACATCTTGATTCACAGTTCCGGTTACATTAGAATGACCGACTTCGGGTTCTGCAAGATGATCGACGGAAGAACGTGGACGCTGTGCGGCACGCCCGAGTATCTAGCGCCGGAGGTGATACTCTCGAAGGGCTACGGCAAGTCGGTCGACTGGTGGAGCTTCGGCGTGCTCATCTACGAGATGAACGCCGGCTATCCGCCGTTCTATTCCGGCGAGCCGATGAAGATCTACGAGAAGATCATCTCGGGAAAGTACAAGTACGCGCAACACTTCGGCGAGGAGCTGCGCGACATCCTGAAGAACATACTACAGGTGGACCTGACCAGACGGTACGGGAACCTGAAGAACGGCACCCTGGACATCAAGGGCCACAAATGGTTCCAATCGACCGACTGGAACATGATCTACCATCAGAAGATCCAGCCGAGCTTCATACCCACGTGCCCGAGCCCCGAGGACTCGAGCAACTTCGACGAGTACGTCGAGGAGCCGTTGACCGTCGACAACGTCGACCGTTTCACCAAAGACTTCGCGAACTTTTAATCGAGGCTCCTCGGTTGAAGCAGAGATATCACGGTCGATTACGTTCTTAAGAGTTTTGTCCTGTAAAACTGTGTATGTTCCGAGACAGGCGGTCTGTTACGCTGTATAATGATTTAGGGGATAATATGTTGTTTTACCTTTCAATTGTTGAAAATAACGATTCAACGCGTCGTGACAACCCAGGACGCAGTACAGTTCCTTGGGCGGCAGTAACTCTTGCGTTCCGTTCTGTAAACAGTTCATGTTATATTAATCGTAGAATTATAATAGAGAATAAACCATGCAGTGCTCTGGTGCGAATGGTGTGGTTATTTAGTAAATTTGTACTAACGCAGACGGCTTGGCAACTCGTTTCGAGGGCTCGTTGCCACTCTTCGCAGCCTTTGGTACACTAAAAAAAAACAACAAAAATTACGATTATTTTTATATATATTATTTTATTTTATTTTATATATATATATAAAATATAATATATATAATGTATATATCATATATTATATACATAAATATAATATATTAAATATATATATAATATTATTATTACTATTATTATTATTAATATTAATATTATGTATTAAATATATATAATAAATATTATATATTATATATAATATAATATATAATAATTTTCTGTGATCTTATTTCCTCTTCCCAAATTGTCCATTTTTGTTTACAAGTTGAAGGACAATTTGGGAGAAATTTCTGCGATCTTATCTTCTATTCTCAAATTATCCATTTTTGTTTACAAGCTGAAGAAAAATTGGGGCGAATTTACTGTATTATGAAATTATGGTTATAGAAGTATTCTATTTTTATGCGAAAATTTTTGGGGAAATACCTGATCGTATCCACACTTTTTGAGAATTGGGGGGAAATTACTGTATTAACAAATTATAGTTATAAAAGTATTCTATTCTTATGCAAAAATTTTTAGGGAAATACCTGATCGTATCCAGACTTTTTGAGAATTGGGGAGAATTTACTGTATTAACAAATTATGGTTATAAAAATATTCTATTTTTATGCAAACATTTTTAAGGAAATACCTGATCGCATCCACACTTTTTGAGAATTGGGGAGAATTTACTGTATTAACAAATTATGGTTATAGAAGTATTCTATTTTTATGCAAAAATATGTTTAGCGAAATACCTGATCGTATCCAGACTTTTTGAGAATTGTGGAGAATTTACTGTATTAACAAATTATTGTTACAAAAGTATTCTATTTTTATGCAAAAATTTTTAGGGAAATACCTGATCGTATACACACTTTTTGAGAATTGGGGAGAATTTACTGTATTAACAAATTATGGTTATAAAAATATTCTATTTTTATGCAAACATTTTTAAGGAAATACCTGATCGTATGCACACTTTTTGAGAATTGGGGAGAATTTACTGTATTAACAAATTATGGTTATAGAAGTATTCTATTTTTATGCAGAAATGTTTAGCGAAATACCTGATCGTATCCAGACTTTTTGAGAATTGTGGAGAATTTACTGTATTAACAAATTATGATTATAGAAGTATTCTATTTTTATGCAAAAATGTTTAGCGAAATACCTGATCGCATCCACACTTTTTGAGAATTGGGGAGAATTTACTGTATTAACAAATTATGGTTATAGAAGTATTCTATTTTTATGCAAAAATTTTTAGGGAAATACCTGATCGCATCCACACTTTTTGAGTCGCGTGCTCGTCTGCGATCGATATTTCATTGAGCCTTGATAATAGGTCGCGCACAATGACGAATCGAGTGAATCAATTGCGGCATCAGTAACGAGTGGCGATACGAAAGGACGTACGCTGCATCGTTTTGGCATTGAAGTAACTGGAACGTCTGTGAGGCGAAGCTGTGCTCGGAAGACGGACAAGAACATGTGGCACGTGCCTCAAGTAACGCCCACGTTCATAAGACGGCCGCGCGGCCGGTTCGTGCCGAGCATGGATTTGCGAACTGAAGTTTAACGCATTAACTTTCTGCACGAGAGGATGTGGGCATTTGTCGGCGACAACAAGCCAGAACGGCATAGTACGAAGGAAACGATTCGGTCGGGAACGCGGACACAATGTTGTGCTTTCTCGTTCCCGATCGGTTCACATTCTGTGCCGCAACATGTAGAACCAGAGACGCGGTTAATTAACCCGGTCGTCGGAAGCAGGTACGAGTTTAGCTGGATAGTTTCGAATGTGTCGTTAGCAGACCGCTGATTTTTATGCCAAATTAAAATTGAGAAAACAGATGCCGCAAGAAATAGATGCCGAATCGACATTTCGTTTCTTCTTTCAATCATTCAAAAAAATTTCGAATAATATATCGATATTCCCGAAATAATTTAACCTAGCTATTTTGATATTCTACTATTCTACTATTTTTATTTTCTATTATTTTTTCTATAATATATATTTTATATGTATATATTCTATTATTATTATTATTATTATTATTATTATTATTATTATTATTATTATTATTATTCTATTCTATTCTATATTCTATATTATAGATATAGAATAGAATTTATATATATTATAATAGAGAGAGAGAGAGAGAGAGAGAGAGATTCTATATTATAGATATAGAATAGAATTTATATATATTATAATAGAGAGAGAGAGAGAGAGAGAGAGATTCTATATTATAGATATAGAATAGAATTTATATATATTATAATAGAGAGAGAGAGAGAGAGAGAGAGAGAGAGAGAGAGAGAGATTCTATATTATAGATATAGAATCTCTCTAGTAGAATAGTAGAATAGTAGAATAGTAAATAGTAGAATAGTAGAATATAAAAATATATATATAATAGAATATATATTATAGATATATATATATATCTACTATTCTCTATGACTATTTTGATATTCTACTAATGAAATTTTTGAAACATAAATGCATGAAATCCGCAGTTCATTCATGAGTATCTCAAGAAAGAAACCCTTATCCAGAAGGGACAGGTTCTTTCGTAAGCAGACTTGAGCACCTTTAAAATGACATTATTTAGAATACGAAATTTCCGACATTATAACAATATTATTTGAAATTTTATTCCAAAAGCATCTGACAATGTTATTTGACAAAACTTGTCAATGTTTATCTAACTTATTTGAAATAATATTTCAATAATATTTGAAATAATATTTTAATAATATTTGAGATAATACTTCAATTAACATGTCAATAACAGCGAAAACACTAGAAGACTTGACTAATAACTGGTTCTTTACCCTCAACCTATTAAAATCATTAAGAGAAGAAATATAGTTTTATTAGATCTCTGTATCTTTTAATTGATGCATATAATTTTGATTTTGCACAAGAATCTGCGATCCAGTAATTATAAATTAAATTCAAGTGAATATCACTCATTTATCCTCAAGTACCAAACGAATATTCAGTGTTGTATTTTCCTACAATTTTTTGGCAAAGTCTTTATGAATATTTAGCAAGAAAACCTAGATCGGATTGGGTGGGAAATAGAGGATAAACAATTACATTTTTTGAAGAACTACATGAACGAAGATTCGAAGAACTACATGAATGTAATTAATGGTCGCTAAGAAAGAACACGTAGAAATGTTTTCTCAAATTCTGTGTTAACCCTTGCAGTACCCGCGGATCCAGACGGACCCATCACCTTATGTATATGAACAGTGTGAACTAGTATTTTTTGTTGTCATTATCATCGTTATTATTCTCACTATTATTATTACCAGACTGCGGATCTTCATGCATTTCTGGCATCTGCAGATTTTCAAAATGCAATAAAACCTAGAAATTATCAAGCTCTAATAACATTTTCATTTGCTGTTCACAATTGATGCTCTGATAATTGACGAAGGATACCTTAATTCTTCTTAATGATTAATAATTAATTATTAATATTATTAATATTATTATATTATCATAATTATTATATATATATATATATATATATTATAATTATTAATATTTTTATAATACTTTAATAATTCTTATATATATATAAGAATTATGATAATATAATAATATTAATAATATTAATAATATATATATATTATAATTATTAATATTTTTATAATACTTTAATAATTCTTAATAATTAATAAGTTTTCCTTAATTCTACTTTCTTCAAAATAGCGTATATAAATTAGAATTTGCGTGAAGGTTCGCAGTCTAATAATTTGCTACATCTGTTTCCGTATTTGTCGTCGTTGCTCCAGCATAAACAAACCGCAGACCGCATCAAGTCTGAAACAGTCAAGACATGCCTCGTGCTCTGGGTCCGAAAAAATCCCGGACGTGGTATGGCGGGGGTTAAATATAAACTTTACCTCAATAGGGATGGTAACGTTTCTCGTAAGCACCAGTTTAGGGAAGCTTTGTCCTGCGAAAGCCTTCTGGGGGCAAAGTAGTTCCGTTCATCCCTTTGGGATAAACAAGAAATCCGGTAGCCGTGCTTAACCGTTTGACTGCTGAGGAACGCTAACGCGCTCTTCTTATGTTGCTCTTCTTGTTATGAAAAAATACGTCAGCAGCCAAACGGTTAAGGAAGGTCTTGAAAGAAAGTCGTGTTCGCTTGGCATCGCGAAACGTAAACACACGAAAGCGATTTAGCGTACTTCACGATTTCAAGGACTACAAGAAAGATCGTGCAACAGTTCTGGAGCTCGAGCATTTCGTTTACCGTTGATAGCGACTCTCGTTCTTCCGTTTCAAGGGTCCTCATCTCGGACGTTGCATTTGTATTTTCACGCCGGAGTTAATTTCCTTTCGAGCCGCTAAATTTCATTACCTAAGAATTCGTTTGTAAAAGTTTGGAAGCTTGCCTCTGAAATGTTTTACTTTCAATTGATGCTTTTATAGAAAATATTACAACTTCTATGAACAAACTTTTAGCGTTAATAAATAGATTTCACCGTTAACCCTTTGCAATCCTACGTCGAGTCAGACTGAACACTAACTTTTGTCTGTGAAAAAGCTTTTTGATTACGAAGTTCAGTAGATTCTCCTCAATTGTCTTTTAGCTTGTAAAGAAAAATGGACAATTTGGGTAGAGGAGATACGATTGTTCGAGCCTTGCGCCTTGTGTTTATAATTGTTGACGATCGGCGACTTAATAATCGTATCTGCTCTTCCCAAATTGCCTATTTTTATTTACAAACTGAAGGACAATTTGGGAGAATTTTCTGCGATCTTATCTCCTCTTCCCAAATTGTCCATTTTTGTTTACAAGTTGAAGGACAATTTGGGAGAAATTTCTGCGATCTTATCTCCTCTTCCCAAATTGCCTATTTTTATTTACAAACTAAAAGACAATTTGGGAGAAATTTCTGCGATCTTATCTCCTTTTCCCAAATTGCCTATTTTTATTTACAAACTGAAAGACAATTTGGGAGAATTTTCTGCGATCTTATCTCCTCTTCCCAAATTGTCTATTTTTATTTACAAACTGAAGGACAATTGGAGAGAATTTTCTGTGATCTTATCTCCTCTTCTCAAATTGTCCATTTTTGTTTACAAGTTGAAGAATAATTTTGGAGAATTTTCTGCGATCTTATCTCCTCTTCCCAAATTGTCCATTTTTGTTTACAAGTTGAAGGACAATTTGGGAGAAATTTCTGCGATCTTATCTCCTCTTCCCAAATTGCCTATTTTTATTTACAAACTGGAGGACAATTTGAGAGAAATTTCTGCGATCTTATCTCCTCTTCCCAAATTGCCTATTTTTATTTACAAACTGAAGGACAATTTGGTAGAATTTTCTGTGATCTTATCTCCTCTTCCCAAATTGTCTATTTTTATTTACAAACTGAAGGACAATTTGGGAGAATTCTCTGCGATCTTATCTCCTCTTCCCAAATTGCCTATTTTTATTTACAAACTGAAGAAAAATTAGGGAGAATTTACTGTATTAACAAATTATAGTTATAGAAGTATTCTATTTGCTCCAGACGTTGCATTTGTATTTTCACGCCGGAGTTAATTTCCTTTCGAGCCGCTAATCGACGCGTTGCAGTTTTCAACGGAGATGCGGAAGGCCTTGCGGCGGCCATTGCGCTACCGCCGTGCATAGTAAAATCTCTTCTATTTCAACGACGCACGGCGAGAGGCAAGAGAGCCCATTTACCAATTGCCGAGATGGTCGACACTCCGTTGCGTTCGAGAGTCGCCGCATATAAATGATACTCCTCTCGACATTTTCGAGTAATAAGCACGGAAATCTTGATTCGAGAGGTTAGAGTAGCGCACCTGCAGCTGCCATTTTTTCATCAGCGAAATAAAGACGCAATTCGTTTACACGCGAGACTTTCGATAGCAGCGCAAAATTGTACAACGTCTATTTTATTGGTAACCGCGAGAACATTATTAACTCTTTGCATTTGGATGTTTCTCCATCTCAGGAATATAATGATTTAAAAAGCGATAACTAGACTACGAATGTTTATGCAAATAATTATATATTTATTATTTAGATTATTTATTTATTTTATTAATACATATATTAGTAGTACAATATTATGAAACAATAGTGACTTTTCTTATCCTATTATACAAATGCTATGCATAAAAGATTGTCGTTTCTAGTCATGCCTCCCATTTTAATTATATACACATATATGTAGAACTAAATGCAAAATATGTCAAAAATATGTAATAATGCAAAATCTGCAAAATAAAAACTATATTTTTAGAAATAATTTTTAGAAATATATTATTAGAAACTATGTTTTTAAAAACTATATTAATCATATTTCTAAAAATATAGTTTTTCTAAAAATAGTACTTTATATTTATATTTCTAAAAATTATTTCTAAAAATATAGTTTTTATTTTCCAGATTTTGTATATTACATATTTTTGACATATTTTGCATTTAGTTCTACATATATGTGTATATAATTAAAATGGGAGGCATGACTAGAAACGACAATCTTTTATGCATAGCATTTGTATAATAGGATAAGAAAAGTCACTATTGTTTCATAATATTGTACTACTAACATATGTATTAATAAAATAAATAAATAATCTAAATAATAAATATATAATAAATAAATAAATAAATAATAAATATATAATAAATAAATAAATAAATAATAAATAATCTAAATAATTAATAATCTAAGCATCTAATAAATTGATCGCTCCATCATCTAAAAAAGAATACAAGTCGTTCAGCCGAGCTCTAAAAGAAAAAAAAAGTGTCCGAACATTAACAGGAGTCACTGTATTCGCGTTTAGTAAGACGTGTGCGATTGGCACAATTTCAGACGTTTCGCGCAGCCGTGAAAAAGACTCGGCGTGTGAGACCGACCTTGTTGTTGTTTGTGGTACACGTTATTAAAACTTAAATCGTATTTGCATCACGCATGCATACACACGCGCGTCTGCATCAGTAAACCGCCGAAGGAAATTGATGCAAGATATTGGAAAAAATACATACATACATTCGGCAAGGACATTTACGGCATACAAATTAATCTTTAACGAGAAAAGACATCAACTTATCGTTGACAATGTGAAAAAGATCGTAGTATCACGTATTGTAATGCAAATTATACAACAAGAAATAAACGAAAATATGTACACGTATACAGTGTATAATTGGTTTCATTGTTTTGCATATATTTTTGCATATTTTGCATAAAGTTGCCGCCGTACAGTGATAACGCACGTCAAACAAGTATGGAATTAAGCAGAACTCCAGGAAACCGAACAAACTGTGTGAACACAGTTCGTATGACTTCTTTCATTACACAATAGGACTTATTTTCAATAGCAGAAAATCAGGTAAACAGGATCTCGTGATCGGCCACACGAAAATGACCCACTTCTTTTTCTCGAGAAAATTCCTCCATCTTGAACGTACGCTGTTTATTTTTATTAGAATTAGAGAAAACTTTGCCAAATTATTAAAGGAATCCTGCCGTAATACTTCTACAATTTGTTTTAAATAACATCTATCAACAGAACATGTCGTTAATGGCCTAGATGTCGATGCGACTTGAATCCTTCAAATTTTAAATAAAAGAAAAAACTACTGATTATTGTGGTATTTCTAAGATTAACGATTTTTGCTTTGTACAATCTATTCCAACACCATTTCATACCAAATTCTATTTTATTAATTCTATAATAATAATAATAATATTAATAATATTAATATTAATAAGTAATATTAATAATAATAATATTAATATTAATAAGTAATATTAATAATAATAATATTAATATTAATAAGTAATATTAATAATAATAATATTAATATTAATAAGTCATATTAATAATAATAATATTAATATTAATAAGTCATATTAATAATAATAAGATTAATAAGTAATATTAATAATTAAGCATATTTAATTACACTGCGTGAACTACGCCACTTTCGAGTGTAATATTACATATAGGTTACGTTCATCACCGTATGTTGTACTTAATAAACCTGAATCAATGCAATTCTAATTAATTTCAAACTTCTTTCGCTTTTTATTCTACTCTTATCGCCAAATTCTACTCGAATACAGTAATTATCTTCAACGTTATAATACTAATTTACATTTTCCTCGAAGCGTTACTTACTGCTTCACAAATTAATACGTCGGAGTGGGTAATAGGTGATCTGAGAAAATTCTCCGAATGCAAAGGGTTAATCCTTCATTAACCCTTATGCAGGGTTATTACACATAAACCTTCTACTCGTGTACTCTAAATACAAATGGGGAGGGGGAATAGAAGATTATAATATTATAATTTAATGTGCATTCGATTCATGTAAAAGCTATGTTATAAACACAGACCATGTAACGTATTGTTGTTACAGCATAATACAATAGATTATAATTTGAATTGAAAAGTATTAATAAATAGAATTAAAGCGTGGTAGATATACGACGTTAAAATTCACTTAATACAACTTCATGCAAGAAACAAACAACACGTACAGTGGCCCTCAAAAGTGTTCGTGCACCTTTTAAAACGCAATAACTATTTTAAAACTGAACTAAATGACTTGAACTTTCTGGGACTAATCTACTAGACGATGACTGAAATGCTTTTTTTCTTAAATATTGCTATTACTTGGAACAACAACAAAAAATAAAAATCACTTGTTTCTTAACTTTTTTACCTGAGCCTACGACGAAAATTTAAAAAATGTTTCTCGTAGATCTCGGTAATTCATATGCATTTGAAAAATTTATTGAAATTTCGGTTCACGTTGTTACGAGTTACAACAAATTAAAGGTCGCAAAAATCGCAGTTTCATCACGATTTTGACGAAAAATTGTAAAAAAACCACAGTTTTTTAAATCCTTCGACGCCTGTAGCTCGACTCTGGGTTAACCGATTTCGATCAAATTTTCGGCACGCGTATAAGTTACCGAAATCTACGAAAGGCATTTTTTAAATTTTAGTTACAAGCTCGGATAAAAAAGTTAAAAAAACGAGGGTTGATTTTAATTTTTTCTTTTCATTCCAGGTAATGTCAAAATTAAAAAAACAAGCTTTTTAGCCATCACCTGGAAGACTAATCCCACTGTCGTCTAAAAAGAAAAATCAGGTCATCTAGTTCAGTTGTAAAAATAATTATCGCATTTCGAAAGGTGTACGAACACTTTTATGGGCCACTGTGCATACCGTTCAGAAGCGAGGTGTTGACAAGTTACATAGAAATATTAGCAGATCGTTTAAAGCACGCAATTACTCTTGCCTCATGAAAGCAGAACGATTGTACCACATGTACAGGCGCGTGCGGTGGTGTTCGAGGGTATCAGATAGGTCAGCTAAATGTTTAGAAGGAAAGGGACCTCCGGCGCTTGATAAACGTTATTAATAAACATTTGGTGGCAGTCCAGTTTTACAACAGCTCTTTAAACTACTCTGTGTACGTACCCGTCTCGGTGTGACAAACGTTATAAACGCGTTTACACGGCCGCGACGTGAAAAGTCGCGACGGAATCGAATATGGAACGAATCGGACTGTTCACCTCGAGGAAAATATAATCGAGAAGCGTGCTCGTTCTAAAAATATCCCGAACATTATCGAGCCGAAAGAGAAAACACGTGAAAATTTGTGGGGATTATCGTCGCGCGGGCAGTTGCACGCGACAGTTAAAGCGAGTCTAAACGCGCGTACGATAATTTTTAATGTCTCGATTAATCACATTCCTCTTCTGACATTTTATTCATTCGCCCGTATCAAGCCGAATCCTCGTTCGCAATTACACTGAATATTCGTTTGGTACTTGAGGATGAATCAGTGATATTCATTTGAATTTGATTTGTAATTACTGGATCGCAGATTCTTGTGCAAAATCAAAATTATGTGCATCAATTAAAAGATACAGAGATCCAATAAGACTGTATTTCTTCTCTTAATGATTTTAATAGAGGTTGAGGGTAAAGAACCACAGTATTAGTCAAGTCTTCTAGTGTTAATAATATTTTTCATAACAATTTTATAATATAACATTTACGGATATCATAAAAATGGGGGCGAGAGACGTCTATAACTGAAATCGGCAATTACTTAGTTGCCAACCCAATAATTGTATCTCCTCTTCCCAAAATTGTCCACTTTTATGCGAAATCTGAGCGCAAATTAGGGAGAAATTACTGTACTCGTACACTTGGTAACATAATAATAATAATAATAATAATAATAATTTTATAATATAACATTTACGGATATCATAAAAATGGGAGCGAGAGACGTCTATAACTGAAATCGGCAATTACTTAGTTACCAACCCAATAATTGTATTTCCTCTTCCCAAAATTGTCCATTTTTATGCGAAATCTGAGCGCAAATTAGGGAGAAATTACTGTACTCGTACACTTGGTAACATAATAATAATAATAATAATAATAATTTTATAATATAACATTTACGGATATCATAAAAATGGGGGCGAGAGACATCTATAACTGAAATCGGCGATTACTTAGTTGCCAACCCAATAATAAGCGTCGCTGTTCAGGCTAGAAAATGCGATTGCCAAGTACGATAGCTGAATGAAACGTTAACGGAACTTTCTTCTTGTATGTATAATGTCATAAATATTTCAAAATTGCTTTAACTACAGTTTCTGAATCCTCAACTATAGTTCCTCGACACTTTCTTTTTTCCTGGCGGCTTCGCTTTCGACGTAAGACCGTCGTACGCTAATTCTTCGCACTCGCCTCGATTCATTAAACGGCCGCGTTCTTTTTTCCTTCGTTTTAACGATCGAACCTTTCAAACGGGGGTTGACGAAACTATCAGACGGTGGAAAACGGCCGGAGCAAGCAGAACGGCTCGACACTGCGCCCGCTAATTTCTCACTTCCTCATTAAAACCTCAACACACATTACATCCCAGCCCAGGCCCTCGCTCGACCCAGCTCCCCGTAGATCGTAGATCTTCATCCTACCACGGGACGATGATCTATCCGTTCTCTCCTCATTTCGCTTTAACCCCGTTCACTGATTACGGTACGCCGTGGGACAAGCATAAGACGATGAACGATGGCGCATCTCGAGAAGGGGCGCAACCGTTGTCCTGGACGGTGTTCATTAACACGTTCCGTGCCAAGCCATTTTTGCTTAACTTGTCGTTCAGGCCATTTGATGTTTTGACTAAAGATTGATACATTATCACATAATGTTTCATTATATCATCAGTAGATAAGTAGTGATTGCCCGAATCAACCGTTTTTATGCAGCTCTTGCTTGAAAAAAGTCAAACATTGTAATTAATAGTTATTGTGTATATAACGATTAAACAAATTTATGTGCTTTGTTCTATACAGCATTTTTTACAATGCCTCTCATCCTTTTGGTGGAGATATATTTTATACAATCAAATTTGTCACAAAATGTATGTCTTCAGCGCTTTAAATAAATATGTCCGCGTGTACCATTTATGGTACACGTGGCCTGATGGTCAAGTTTAACGTGTACCATTTATGGTACACCCTCGAGAGATTTCAGGCGAAACTTCTCCGCATGATAACAAACTCCCCATGGTATATAACGAATAATAACATACGCAATGACCTACAGATACCTACCGTCAAAAATGAAATGAAAAACTTTACCGACAAATACACTGTCAAACTCGAACTTCACCCAAACATGTTAGCAAACGAACTACTAAATGAACAGACTGATACGCGCAGACTCAAAAGATTCAAACCGCTAGACAACAGACACAGATTTCAAGATACTCGAGGTGCAATACTAGACAAGTAGGAAATAAGTTAATCTCAAAAACAAAACGTGACAAAACCTTTATAGCAATTATATTAGCTAGAAGAAAACCAATGAAGATATGAGCCGGTGGGCGAAATATCTACATATTATGAGTAAATAGCTATAAAATCTTGCTTATTGTTATTTTGTAACAGATTGCAGATGTACTTATCAAATAATAAAAAAAAAAAAAAAAAAATCTATGGTACACGTGGCACGGAACGTGTTAATTCTCGAGCTTGGAAGGGTGCCTCGAGTATCCGGCATAATAAATTCTGTTTACTCGCAAACGGAGGGATGGAATCTTGAACGTCTCGTGCGCGCGCAAACATCTAGAACTGCTGGCCAATGTCGAGAGCAGCATTTGTCATAGATAAGTTCGGCGCCGGTGGTCCGCCACTTTACAGATGCACTCAACGATGGAGCATACCGGAGCATACTTTCACCCCGGAACCCGCGGCGAGCTACCGTTTACGGGACGCTTGAAACATCGTCCGCGATATTCTGTACAGGGAACGGGATCGCTGCGGTACAAATCGAATAAGCCCGGTTGCATGCTTTTCTGCCATGCTTGCCTTACGGCCGTGAGGGCACGTGATATTTCGTATAAAAGACATTCCAGAGGTATCGGTTCATCGCTATCGAGTCGTGAAATTAGCGGAAGCGCGGTAAAAGCTGAACCATGGTACGGGCATGTACGGATGAGATCATGATGACGGAAATTAATATAAGCGCGTGTACGATTAAATAGCGCCGCGACGATGGATTCCAATATTTTCTCTCTTTCACGTATGGACGTCTTTTTCAAAATCAACTACCGGTCCTTACATTTATTATTCTCGTTGTTTCTCGATTTTATTCGTTGATTAGTAACTTGAAATTCTATAACAACTTTGTAACCGAGGAATTTATTTATTTTTCTAGTCATAATTATAAATATAAATAGAATAATCGAAAAGAAAAATCTCCAAAAAGGAAGTAAGATAGTTACACGAGATGTGGAGAAAGCATCGTTACAGTGGCCGGAAGGATATGCAGCAACGCGTGTCTCCAGGGTAGGAAACCAAACCGGTAATTAACGCTCCGAAAAGGACATAACGACCTGCGATTTCACTTAATTGTCGCGTACTTCCGAAAAAAAGTGATCGTGGCTATTAACCCTTAAATGCATATTGTTGCCAATTGTCGACATTCCGGTTCCACTTAATTTTATTCAAAAACCTGAGTACGCGCGTTTCCGGACACACGTTGATAACAATAGACAATAGATCATGTGTGAAATAAAAGACTTGACATTACTTTTGGCGAGTAAGTTATATGTTTTTTGACATTTGAATGTGGGTGGGTGATAACTTCCAGGTTGCAAAGGATTTTCACGGACCGAGTGCATCGAATGCAAGGTTGCTTCGTGTCGCAACAAAAATCGCAATCGCTTTGCTGCATCTCATTTATAAATAATGTGAAAATTCCTATACTAATAGATAATATAAATACATGACCATTCGTTTACGTCTACAATAATTTTAGTAATAAACGCATATTGTTGCCAAAAGTCTACGTACAACTTTTTCTCAAAATAAATACTCAATATTATTACCTGAATTTTTTTATTTATTTTTTACGTAACCTGTGACTACATTCCTGTAAAAAACGATCTTTTAAAATTCAAAACAAGAAATCACGCATTTAAGGGTCAAAGAAACACTTGTGCAAATAAATACTCAATATTATTACCTGAATTTTTTTATTTATTTTTTACGTAACCTGTGACTACATTCCTATAAAAAACGATCTTTTAAAATTCAAAACAAGAAATCACGCATTTAAGGGTCAAAGAAACACTTGTGCAAATAAATACTCAATATTATTACCTGAATTTTTTTATTTATTTTTTACGTAACCTGTGACTACATTCCTATAAAAAACGATCTTTTAAAATTCAAAACAAGAAATCACGCATTTAAGGGTCAAAGAAACACTTGTGCAAATAAATACTCAATATTATTACCTGAATTTTTTTATTTATTTTTTACGTAACCTGTGACTACATTCCTATAAAAAACGATCTTTTAAAATTCAAAACAAAAAATCATGCATTTCAGGGTGAAGCCGCGAGCCCTTTCTCCAGCCGAAGCACGCGGACATATCGTAGTTGCATCCATTTGCGATTGTCGGGCGCACATCGCACGGTTCGGTGGCGCAATGTTGCGTGCTCGATGAAAAGCCTCGAATACCCGCCAGCCCCGGTGCGTGAATTGCGCTTAAAACGATTTCCTCCCTCGCCTCGTTTCACGGTTCGTACGTTCTAGTAACGCGCACGAGTAACGGTTAAGCCAGCGAACGACACAATTTAAGAGGAAGACGCTCTACTTTTTGCTAATCGCAGCCTTAATCGCCTTCCCCATGCCGATCCGACAATTTTCGAGAGAATTTGTTGTTAAATGTCTTCTTTCCACGTTCAACTAGCTTTTAACCTGTCAAATGGGTTGCTTCCTGATTAGAAGCTCCCCTGAATTGTACGGCGGGAAAATGAATGACGAAGAATGAGCCTGAAATCTTCCGAATTCATTCTTTCGTAAACATGACTGAACCTCGATTATCGCACATCGAAGTGGTCTAATTGATCAAATTGAAACTAGAAAGTCAGAATTAATCATGGTAGATGGTACTTTAACTGTTCTGCATTCTAAATATCGTACAGGGGATGATTCTGATACATACGTGGCAAATTGTTATTCTTGCGTACATTAACACTTTAAGTTTATGAAGGCCCATACAACAGCTGTATAGTTTCCGTAGTTTTTTCAAATACGAATAAATTCGATGATGTGCGAAATTATTTTAGGAACGTGACATAACAATTTTTAGTGGTGCTCGAAGTCATCGCTCGAGTGCAAAGGGATAATTTAAGCAACGGTGGTTAGTGGACGATGCTAGTTGGACGACGCTTTTTGATACACTAGGTCAAGTTGCAATCGGAGCTTCCTCTCGATGAAGAGAATAACTTTTTACTAAGAAGAGTAAACTTTTACAAGATTCCGATTTTCATCGACAATTCGTCAGAAACTTGGCACGAAGAACCGCAGCGTGCTTCCCATCTTCTATATTATAGGTCCACCGGAAAGTTCTGTCCGTTCTTGAATTGAAATATAACACAATTTTCATACATTTAATAATATTTATTGTAGAATATACTTTCCATCGTTACTTGTGACTTCTTGCCAGCGTGTGTACATTTAAAAGAAAATGGTTTGTGCGTCAACCTTGACACGCAGTAATCAGAACGTCCGCAGTATTTGACTCGCAGTAATAGATACATAACCGCAGCAATATATGCACAGGATACAGTTTCTTTATTACATTATGCTTTTTAATGAAATTTGTGCTTTCAGAGATCCAATATCTTGAGAAAAGTGAATATTCAAGTTAAAGAGTAATATTAGGTCTACCGAAAAGTTCTGTCCGCTTTTTGAATTGAAATATAACACAATTTTCATACATTTAATAATATTTATTGTAGAATATACTTTCATATATATATTAGAATATACTTTGAATATTAGAATCTACTTTGAATATTAGAATCTACTTTGAATATTAGAATATAGACATTGAATATTAGAATCTACTTTGAATATTAGAATATACTTTGAATATTAGAATATAGACTTTGAATATTAGAATCTACTTTGAATATTAGAATATAGAGTTTGAATATTAGAATATAGAATTTGAATATTAGAATATACTTTGAATATTAGAATATAGAATTTGAATATTAGAATATACTTTGAATATTAGAATATAGACTTTGAATATTAGAATCTACTTTGAATATTAGAATATACTTTGAATATTAGAATATAGACTTTGAATATTAGAATCTACTTTGAATATTAGAATATAGAGTTTGAATATTAGAATATAGAATTTGAATATTAGAATATACTTTGAATATTAGAATATAGAATTTGAATATTAGAATATACTTTGAATATTAGAATATAGACTTTGAATATTAGAATCTACTTTGAATATTAGAATATAGAGTTTGAATATTAGAATCTAGAATTTGAATATTAGAATATAGAATTTGAATATTAGAATATACTTTGAATATTAGAATATAGAGTTTGAATATTAGAATATAGAATTTGAATATTAGAATATACTTTGAATATTAAAATATAGACTTTGAATATTAGAATCTACTTTGAATATTAGAATATAGAGTTTGAATATGAGAATATAGAATTTGAATATTAGAATATACTTTGAATATTAGAATATAGAATTTGAATATTAGAATATACTTTGAATATTAGAATACAGAATTTGAATATATTAGAATATACTTTGATATTAAAATATATTATATATATAGAATATACTTTGCCATTTTTAAAAAATGATTTATTTTTAGAGGCGAAGAACTCGACTAGTGCTTGATTGACATCAGCTTCAGTTTTGTATTTTTTTCCTGTAAAAAGTTTTGCAAAGAGAGAAGCAAGTGATAATCGGAGGGTGCTAGGTCCGGGGAGTATGGTGGATGTGACAGAATTTCCCAGCCTAGCTCTGCGATTTTCTGACGAGTCGCCAAAGCAGCATGTGGTCTGGCATTATCATCGGTAGCCATGTTTTCACGATCGCGTCTCGCGTCTCGCTTAATAATGACACGAGAAATCTTTATTTCAGTTTATTTAGGAGAGTACATGCGTGTAAATGCAATGATAAAGAGAGACAGTCATATATGTCTCAAATCAACATGTGCATATGGATTGGAACTTGAAGTGACACTATCGGACAGAACTTTCCGGTAGACCTAATATTTCTGAACACGTTTATATACACTTGCTTGTGTTCATGATTGGCCAACGAACCAAGAGTCCTGTTACGACGACGAAGACCGAGGGCAACGGGACAGGTCTTGCGGACACAGTCGCAGAAACAGAGTTGGGAGCCTGTGTGAACTGTGGTTGATTTCCCGAGTTTTTCAGCCGGACTTCCGGAACGGAGCCGAAAGCGAGACAGAGAGGGCGACGACGAGAGCGGAAAGAGAGGAGTAAACGGAGAGAGCGAATCCGGAGTCGCACGGCAATTTGGCGACATCCGCCATAGGCCGCACTTGTACGCGATCCAATTTAAAGTCACGAAGCCGTACGAGCTCGGCCATTCTTTCATTCGTACGCGTAATACGTGTACATGTGCATCCATTCATTGGGTATCTACGTACGCCCCAATAGTGAGGGAAAGAGAGAAAGGGTAAGAGAGAGGACCGGGGGCGAGACCACGCGAGCGACAGAAAGGGAGACGATGGACCTGGCTTTGTTTTTATTTGCCGTTTACCGTCTCTCTAGCGAGCTAGCGGACAGGGCCCCCGGGACGGCAGCGGAAGTACTTTCATTGTGCCAGGGGACCGGCATCCCTTTATTTTCGTCTCCGACGATCGCGTACGTTAATAAACGGTTCGACGATGCTCCCCGACGAACTTGCTTTAAATTTGCGCTGCGACCCGCCGCGCCGCGCCGCGAGAATTATCCTCGTCCGAATATGCCTAAGTCACCAATCCGGACAGAGCCATCTGTAAAGTCGATGGATGCTTCGCCCGGAAGTCCCTTCTCGCCGAGCTTTCAAGCGTTCCCAAACTGAATGAAGTGCTCTCTCTTCATTCTGACGAGAGATTCTCGCTTAAGGGGGTATACATCCACTTGTCGGCCTGTCTCGGTGTTGTTCTTTTCGAACTTTTTCTCTTTCTGAATGAACTAATTGTACGGAACGTCCTTATCGAATCCTAGCGGAGTTACAGCTACACTGTCTCTCCTGACAAGCACGTGGACGCTTGCCAATTTTATAGAAACTATGAAATATAATGCGTATTGTCGTTGTTAAATTATTGCTGCTAAATTCTATTGTGTACGCGTGTATGTGTAATTTGCCTCGATAACATCAAATTGAACAATTTAAGTGTTTGAATCCTTCGAATAAATAGAAGTTTACGCAAGAGAGAAATCAAGAAAAAGAAACATTTATCAAAATCCAATCCAATTGACAGTGAGGCAATGGAAAAATTGTGCCTATGAGGAGAAGATATAATTGTTTTTTTTTATTATTATTATTATTATTGCTGAGTTATTTGATTAATTATTGGTTAAACGCGATCTCGAATATTGTACGATCTAGCATACATGAAATTTAATCAAGTTTATTTAAGCTCTCATAATTCTTTTTGTTATACAATTATCAAGTGTGTACTTGTTCGATTAAAAATTAAAATCCAATAATAGTGATGATGCTCACCTGATCGATCTTGCATCGCACGCCGCATCCCACTTCTGAAATCGAGTCGTCCGTTCGGTTCTGAAAGCAATTCGGTAAAGATATCTGTAATTAGTCTCGAGCTTTCGCTACATAACAATATTTGAAGCGAATCGGTACAAAAAAAAGTCAAATCTAGAAACGGAAGCAAAATGCGGGAATTTCGGAATGAAAATCTATAATAAATATAAGAAACATTTTCCTGATACTTTAGAATTTTGAAATCCCACATTTAACATTTAAAAACACTATATAACTAGACAAAATATATATATATATATATATATATATATATATATATATATATATATATAATATAACCTTGACAGACTTATTAAATTCGCCATTTTTTGAGAACATCTCATTAATTATATATATATAATTAATGAGATGTTCTCCAAAAATGGCGAATATATATATATAAAATAATATATAATAATATATAATATAAATATATAATTATTATAATATACGTTACTTAAATATAAATTTATATATATATAAATCTCATCAATTTTGTCTAGTTATATAGTGTTTTTAAATTTTAAATGTGGAATTTCAATATATATATATTATATAGGATATATATTTAAAAGTCTGCCAAGCACCAAATTGTATGACATTTCTTCGCTTAGATCCAAAACCAATGTCGAAATCACAGAAATGATTTACATTTAATTTACTCCACGATAACTTATTCCTCGTACAATTTATTTATCGGACGCGTTTATCATCTGCCGCAAACATCTTCCTTCTTATCCAAGAGAGATGCGCAATTCAAACAATTGAGGCACGTGTCGAAAAATTAATCGTTAATTGTTAGAAAGATAAAACAAAGCGACGGCAACGATCTTGAGAATTGAAAGACGCGTAATTTAGAAGAAAAAAACATGATACTTTTAAATGTCACCAAATTGCTGCATGCAATATTATTGGGTGAAAGGAAGAAGCATAGAAAACATTGTGTAAAGTAGACGAAATTGAGATGGAACACCAATCAAATATCTCATACGTGTCTAATGAACGTCTGAAAAGAAGAATACCGATGGTACGAGTAGTACTATAGTAGCAATGAGGTCACAGAACGCAGTGAAATAGCTGAAGATGGTGTAACAGAAAAGGAAAGTTAAGAGGGATGGTAAAAGGAATGGGATTAAGCAAACAGGAAAGAAAACCGAAGCGTAAAGATTGACGAAAGCCTCGGGCTGAAGTAGAAATTTTGCTAGCAATAAGGTAGAATGATATACTAGTGCCAAAGAAGTTCAAATAATCTAATTTTCAATGATAGTTTTAACTTAACTTCTGATTCTATTTGATTGCACGCATGTCATAGTATACGTTTTCACTCAACAAAATGCAATAAATGACAAAACTAATGACATAACCCTTTTGCATGGTTTTCATCGTTTCGCAAACTAGATTCGCCTTTTTGCAAATAAAACTAAGGATGAATTTCACAGATCAAAATTGGCTGCTTTACGTTCGATTTGAAAAATAATTAATAATCCACAAAAATCTTTAACAATTTTACTTAAAAATCTCTTTTAAAAAAAATTCAAATTTAATATCAAATCGATTACAAATAAATAATTACAAGCGCGTGAATTACATTTGCAAAAGGATCAATTTTATCTTCCACAAAGGTGAACAGGATCCGCGAAAGGATTAACTTGGGATAAGACGAATATGCTATACAAAAGAGAATTAATTTTGAGTGCACACAGCCTGCGTAAACACGTTATGCTTGCGTCCACATACGGCGCGAAATATTTTCAATCTGATACATATTACTTGCGGATACATATTACAACGTGACACGCGAATTTCCAGTTGTATAAATTCATGGAGGACAGGTGGCTCAAGTTGGAGCCTTGAATAAACATGATCCTCGGGATAATTAGATGTGCATAGGAACTAGCTGCTTCCCGAAATTCCCATGCATGTACGCATGGTTTCACACCCTATAGTCACCGAATTGTCCGCATCCTTCCAACTAACTCCAACCGAAGCCTCCGCCTCTACCTCTTCTATTTCCACGTTTTTAACCATTTCTCTACGGTCCCATTAAAAGCCGGACGTACACCTGTGTACCGGAAGCGTGCAACGTACAGGTGCGAACGTTGTAACGACAACGTTGCCCGTAACGATACCAGAAATCCACGACTCCGCGCAAGTATTCGGCGATTCATTCGCGACAGGCTAGGTACACCAGGGGTGTCAATTGAACCGGACGAAACAATTTACTATCTTTTAAAGCTGGCAAGCGATTCAATTTATTTTCTGCGACCCCTTACGCGTTACGCGTACCGTTACCCCGTTCGTAGCGCATTTTTTCCAACGGCTCAGCCAGCGAATAAAACCGATAAAAAATCATGGTTTTCGAGCACAGTCTTCTAAAATGGAAGTTTTTCGTCGAGCGTAGGAGTTCATTTCGCGTCTTATTTCGTTTGGTACTCGAGGATAAATCAATGATTTTCATTTGAATTTGATTTGTAATTACTGGTTTGCAGAGTCTTGTGCAAAATCAAAATTATGTGCATCAATTAAAAGATACAGAGATCCAATAGAACTATATTTCTTCTGTTAATGATTTTAATAGAGGTTGAGGGTAAAGAACCAGTATTAGTCAAGTCTTCTAGTGTTTTCGCTGTTATTGACATGTTAATTGAAGTATTATCTGAAATATTATTATAATATTATTTCAAATATTATTGAAATATTATTTCAGATATGTTAGATGAACATTGACAAGTTTTGTTAAATAACATTGTCAGACGATTTTGGAATAAAATTTCAAATAACATTGTTATAATGTTGGAAATTTAGTATTCTAAATAATGTGATTTTCCTGTCCCTTTAGGGTAAGAGCATATACGAAAGTACAACTGCTTTTTCCTTTTTTGAGATACTCGTGAATAAACTGCGGATTTCATGCATTTATATTTCAAAAATTTCATTAGTAGAATATCAAAATAGTCTACTTAAGTTAAATTATTTCAGGAATTTAACTTAATTTTTAGTTGCCAACCCAATAGATTTAACACTTGTTTATATATAAAAAAAAATCGTGCATCGTTCGATTTTCAAAATACGTTTGCCACCCTGTCGACGACTCTGTTCCATTTCACAGGCAATTGGGTCTCGTATCGAGAAAAAAAAGCAAAACATGACGATCTCGCTGCGATGCACGTTCTCCTCGATACATCTGAAACGTGCGAGAACTGTACGCATTGTTTTATATAATCTCCGGGAATTCAGTGAATAAACAGCACGAGACGGTTTTCATCCCTAGAAACAAGTTGTAAATCATCCCTGCGACGATAGCGACACTTTTCTTCGAATCAAATGCACAAATAGTATGTTTAATGTTTCGTTCGATGCTTGTCTTGTTCGAACTTCGTCGCGTTTACAAATATTTTTGTATATATCGTTCTGTTCGTTTTGCCAGGTTATAGGGTAAAGAAGCCGATTAACTGCGGGGTGGCCAATTGCTGCGGCTTCGGTTTCTTTTCGGACATAATTAACTTCATATTTTCCGAATAAGACGTGCCGAATTTATTTGTTAAAAAAATGAATAAAATAAGATCGTCCACTGTTCTACACTGTTTCGTAAAAATTAGTGCCTTAAAATCTTGAAATGCGGGATTTAACCCTTTGCACTTGAAAATCCGAATTAAAATTTAATATAGTTTTTCCATTTTATACGAATAAACGATAGTGCATCTTCTGCATATGAGATTGAATTGATTGTTGACTCGTGCAACAGTTGCGCTTTCGACAGCTCTTTAAACATACACAAATTTGATTAATAAAATTATTTCGAGACGTGACACAACAACTAGGAGTCGTCTCTCGAGTGGTGCAAAGGGTTAAGTTTGAAGCGACGCATTCATTTCTGCATCGTACGGTTCGAAAACAATATATGGGCATTTCGATGTACAAGTCAACGTAGCGCAACATAAACGTGTGCAAATGGAATAACTAATTATAGATTAACACGAGGAAACCATAAGCACAGCACTCTTGATTTTCTCGAGAACAACAGAGACCACGAGCGAATGACGAGTGCCCCGATAAGGGAAGCTGCAGAGACGGTGCAATGTTTTCATGATTATCGCCTCTCGGGCTGGATGTATCAATTTTACGATGAATTTTTGCTCTTTCTTTCCTGTCTCCGCCGTGGCAGCATCTCGTTGCGTGTTTCTTGCCTTCGAACTTTCAACGCAATGCTCGTTTAACTTTGCACCCGATTAATCAAACCGTATGGTCTCCCGCGCCACGTGAAACAAGTATTCCTGCGACAAAACAGCTCCTTACCGTACAATCTTCCCAAATAACGCCCTTAATAACGTCACTGTTTAATTAGAAAATAAATCAGCATAGAGCTTTCTTCTCATTTTTTTTTTTTATTCTGTTGCACGTGCAGTTCGAATTGCTGTCTTTTCTCGGTCATGCTCGTGGGCATCTCCATTAAAATGATGTTCTAGCTTTTTAATGCAATCGATCTATATGCACGTTCACATCTTCTGCAAGAACGTGATTCCGATAATGATGACAGCAGTAGTCACACTGATATTTAAAAAAAACCGAAGTTCCTATCTTCACTATATGAGCATCATTTTTATTTTTCATTTATCCATCTTGTCGATTTTGTTAACACTCCTCGTACCGTCGTCGGTCAAATAACCGGCTTGGCAATTATTATTATATAAAGGCAATTATTATATAAAGGCAATTATTATATAAAGGCAATTATTTTTATTCCGCAATTATTGAAATTATGAAGAGATACTTTCATTGGAGTTATTCATTATTAATTTTTTTTTCATTATAAAAGGTGCAACAGATCTAAGTAAATTGAATCTTGTTACTTTTAGAAGACAATGAATATATCAGCCACTCTTAGCGCTCGGTACGTTTAGCGTTGATCCTTTGTACTATAACGATGGGTCAGGCACGTGACGAAGATTACACACATGATTTAGAAAACATAAACATTAGCCGTTTCTTCTAAATCGATACAAAATTCGAAAGTCTAGGAACGAAAGTAAATAAAGCCATGCAAGAAACAAAAATTGTCTCTTTCTCTTAGGTAAATTATTTGTTGTTATTTTATTATTTTAAATCATGATACCAGATTACAATTCGATAATATTCGAAAGGACGCGAAATTTTTTAAACATACTAGTTTACCAGACACTGGGTAAACAAATTAGAAAAAAATTAAAATTGATTGGAATGACAGAGAATATCAAAAACCGATGCTTTTTTTCATTGTGAGAAACAAAGAGTGTTATTGTCTACTGACACATACATTGCTTGCTGACCAGCATATATTGCTTTTATTATTATATTATTAATTATTATTATTCATTATATATAATATATAATATAATATTATACATTATATATAATATAATATTATTATATTATAATAATAATAATAATATTATTATATAATAATAATAATAATAATATTATTATTATTATATAATATTATTTATATTTATATAATATAATATTATAAGCAAGTTTTATAATAAAAACTTTACAAATTCTAAATAAATTCGGTCTTCTCACTTTCCTGTGAAGCAGTACATGCCAGTTAGTATCACTGCTTGGTAGATTTAGTGTTAAAATAATTATTTGCAAAAAACATTATAGCATTTTAAAACGTGTCCGAATACTATCGCACGGATACAGTGAAAAGGTAAGAGATTTTTCAGTGAAAGGACCAAAAAAAACTGAAGACTAGACTACCCCAGAGTAGCCCCGGAATTTGGACCGACTTCCGAAAAAAAGATTGCCGGTTAGTTGGTTTCTGAGAGTCACTTCGTTTCATTGGGCCGGCGCTTCCGTTCCCCGCTAAACGGCGTTCGATGTTATTCAACGTTGCCTAAGGACGGAAATCAGCCGCCGGCGAAGAACAGTTTTATCCGATCCACGGTAATCGTCTAATGTGTACCTGCTCGTCCTTCCGCACGTCCTTCCGTCGCCGTTCCAACGTCTTCGCCACGCTCGACAGCGTTCGCCAACTGTTGCGCCGTGCCGCGCCGCCTTTGCTGCTCGTTGTGACGTTGTTGATTGGGTCTAATGACCGGCCTCTCTCTCTCTCTCTCTCTCTCTCTCTCTCTCTCCCTCTCTCTCTCTCTGTCTTTCCCTCCAATTCCAACCACAACGCCGCGCAACAACGGATTTTTATCGTCACCCCTTCTCAAGGTTCCCCGCGCTTTATCACGCTCAAGATGCCAGTCGTTCAGTTACCGATACTTACAGTCGATCAATCATCCGACTTTTTAAATTTCCGACGCACGGAATTCCTCGAACACACGATGAAACAGACGGCGGGGAAACTTCTTGTTCGATCGTTGCAAAAGTCCGAACTACCCTCGCGCGTATTGCACGTCTCCGTGTTTCAACGCTACGATCATCATCTTCACGCTCGGTATGGTAATGGTATAGAATTGATGCGGACAATTTTTTAATGGAATTCCAATATACATTGTTAACCGTGGGTTTTGTGAAGCATTAAGAACAACTGCTTTATGTTTGCTTCGTAAAAATAACAAGCATACGTTTATTCTAATTTTTAAGCGAATTTTATTATAATGTACATACGTCCAATGAAACGAAACTGAATAAATTTCTCAAAAAAAGTATCTTTATATTTTCAATGATGCCAAATTAGAATACAGTAATTTTTCCCTAATTCGCGATCAGATTGGGCATACAAATGGACAATTTGTGAGGAGGAGATACGATTATTCGAGCCTTGTGGCTCGTTTTTGTACTTGTTGGCAATTGATAACTATAAAAACGAGTCGCGAGGCTTGAATAATGGTATCATCCCCACTTCACAAATTGTCATTTTTGTGCGCAATCCGAGCGCGAGTTAGGGAGAAATTACTGTAGTCGCAAATAGAAAAATCAAATGTGGAACTAACTCTGAAAAATTTTACGTAGGATGTACCACATAAACTTTGATATTAAAACCCTACGGTATTTATGTTTAATTTACTTTTACTAAATGAAGGCAAAGGGGTAGTCAAAGTTGGAACAGTAAAATAAGACGGAACCACTTTTTAGTTTAAATTCGACGAATATAATGAAACAAACGCGATTAGACGAAGCATTTATTTTATTCTGTAATAATTAGATCGTGGACCGTTATGCAAAATAAAATTATCCGAATCGATGTAAGGAACAGGAGTTGACTGAAAATATACCTCTCCTTTTAACGATCTCAATAAATTGAGGAGAACGTAAGAATAATCTTAAATTCTTCTAATGTCTTCATTGTTTGATACTTCACGTAACCATTTTGCATAAAATGACATTATTATAAATGCATGAAATCCGTAGCCTAGTAATAATCGCACACACAAACTGTGCTGTTTGTAGTATAATTTACCTTCCTCACAAATCACAAAATAAACCAAATAAATTTCATATTAACCCTTTCAGTGCTGACTAAAATGAGAAAGTATGGTAGAAGAAATATTTACTTTTGATATTATTTTTATAGCTTTATATTATATTCATGTCATATGAATTCCACTCAAATTATATATTATTCTTACTTATAAAAATGATAAATTATATATAGATCATGGTAGATCACATGTTCCATAAATATCACAAATTAAACGACATAGCTCCCATCCATGCGATGCACAGCGATGCGAGCAATGGGAAGAAAAAAATCCAAAAATCAATATATTTTCCAATGTCCAAACTACCCTCGCGCGTATTGCACGTCTCCGTGTCTCAACGTTTAACACGTGTTATTCTATTATGCGCTACGATCATCATCTTCACGCTCGAATACTCGTACTGTTCTATACTCCCCTCTGATGTCGCTCGTTTTAAATTGTCAATCAGGTTACAAATATTTTTCAACTGTCTATTTCAAAGAATCAAATGATCCTGATTTGATGGCAAGAATGGACATATGCAACGAACATAAACTAATGGAAGCAAGAGACACGATTATTCCAGCCTCGCAGCACATTTTTATAGCTGCCAATCGTCAACAATTATAAAAACGAGATGCAAGGTTTCCTGTTCCCAAATTGCCCCTTTCAGTGCACAATCTGAGCGCGAATTAGGGAGAAATTCCAATTCGCTTCCAAGCCTAAGAAAACCACATCTATCGGGTTACAAATATTTTTAAACTGTCTATTTCAAAGAATCAAATGATCCTGATTTGATGGCAAGAATGGACATATGCAACGAACATAAACTAATGGAAGCAAGAGACACGATTATTCCAGCCTCGCAGCACATTTTTATAGTTGCCAACCGTCAACAATTATAAAAACGAGATGCAAGGTTTCCTGTTCCCAAATTGCCCCTTTCAGTGCACAATCGGAGCGCGAATTAGGGAGAAATTCCAATTCGCTTCCAAGCTCAAGAGAATTCCCCAAAATAGCATAATTCATCGAACAATCAAATCGGAGCGAACATCAAATCGATAATTTCCTTCTGCTCTGTCTTCGGTATCTGCCTGGGATATCTGCCATAATCGGTACCGCGAGAAAGAATGCATCGACATCTATTCGAAAATAATTCGACTGGAGGGCCTTTGACACCGTCAAAGCGTTAACGTCCTACGGTTGGTTCAAGTTGAAGGCAAAGGGTATCAGGTTCGTCTGTGCGGTCTTGAATCAGTCACGGTCGCACGGTGTTGAATATACACCGGACGGTGTCCACTGGGATGGAACATCTACCTTTGAAGTCTGAGGTTTGTCTTTGGCAAACACCTTAACGGTGTCCGGACGGTCTCCGCGGCCGTCTGAAGCGCGACACAGCGAACGTCGACGGCGACGTTCCGTCGCAAACGCGCAAACATCTCGCGTTCGTCGGCGAGCCGCGCCAATTATTCTCGCGTTACCGCGACGAATTAAAAAGATACACATCGCCCGCCGCGCGTCTGTTTGCGCTCTCGTCAGCTGGGCGAACAGGAAGTGTTTTTCATCCGGATTGTTCACCGTGGAAAAGCGTTTCCACGTCTTGGAATCGTTGCGTAACCGGCCGCGTATTCTTCGAGCTCGATCGTCTCCCCGAATCGCGACTTGGATCACACTAATAAGCGGTTACCAATTCCTAACGTTCGATTTGATTGTACCTAACGAACACCGTTCTCCGACTTCGCATTACTTCTCGGAAGGCTTTTTACGCTCCGAGGATCGTTAAGGCGAACGGAGATCTCGTCGGGGCCGTCTAAACGCTTGGACACGCTGTCGCCAATTAATTTCGTTCATTACCTTCGAGATCGCGGGGGTAAATTAAAAACGACTGCCATCAGCTGCCGCTGTCCGTTAGTGCGCCGCTCGCGCCGTCGCTCTTGTGTGCGTGCGCTGAAAACATGCATGCGCTTTAATTGATCTGACGTCATGTAAAGGCGCCGAAACTCTGGTTCCCAGGATTTGTTTGCGGTGTTCGCAGCCGCTCGAGGAATTGCTGTTCACCGTTTCTCAACGAATCGCGAATGTCTCCGGCTACGTTAACGTTGCGCTGTACGGTTGTGTCCGTTTCCCATCAAAAATTTAGGCTAGCTATGTTTTCGAGATCGAAAATGGACAATCGGGCACCGCTGCCGCAAGCATTATTTAGCAACAGTTTATACTAAATTAACAGGTGTCCTAATACCTATCTGCAGTGACTTTCTGCTGTTATATGCAGTAAATTCTCCCTAATTTTCCTTCAATTTCTAAACAGAAATGGACAATTTGGGAAGATGAGATACGATTCTTCGTGCCTCGTGAGTCACTTTTACGGTCGCCGACTGTCAACGATTATAAAAACGAGGTGCAAGGCTCGAATAATCGTATCTCCTCTTCCGAAATTGGCCATTTTCGTTTACAAGCCGAAGGAAAATTACGGAGAATTTACTGTACTTCGAAAGTTGCATTTTAGCCGACTTCGTGGGAAAACGTACCAACGCGTGACGCTTCTCAATGGCCGATTCTCAACGGTTGTAAAATCGCCTTAAATTCTGACAAATCGATCCATCAATTAATCCTGTTTGTACATAATGGGTCATGAGCGTCGGTCGCCGCTTCTCCCCCATCTTTTGAAAACGATATTCACCGAAACGCACGAATTTTTATAGGATGTGGGCCTTGCCCGTATGTATAACCGACTTCGCGCGTTCGTTTACGAGTGGGAATTCAAGTTTGAAATACGCGAAGGGCGAAGGGATTCACCAGAAGGGGATGTCCAAGATTATGCCTCACGATAACTACACCTGTCTAGAAAATATCGAAAGATCCTCCCCTCGCTTATCGCGCATCGGAGAAACGTCTTATTCACGACGATTTCACTCGTGCAGGATAGATTCGATTCTAATGAAATCCGAGATAACGCAGAGTTTTCTTTTATCCGGGACGGTTTTATCAGTTTTCCTCGCGGTTCATTCAATCAACAATCGCGAAGCGCCATCAATCATCGCTACGGATGGGATCGAGTTCAATATGTGATTATGAATGCAACTCGACTCTAATGCGAAACTGTTTGTGCGTATAATATGCGAATACTGCTCGTGATCGTAGTATATTTACATAGTATTACTATATATACACATATACTATATTATTATAATTATAATTATTATTTATATTATTATAAATAATATTATTTATATAATAATAATAATAATAATAATTATTATTATTATTATTATTTATATTATTATAAATAATATTATTTATATAATAATAATAATTATTATTATTATTATTATTATTATTTATATTATTATACTATATTATTTATTATTAGTGTATTTATCTGCGATACAAATTAGTTTAACATTTAACAGACGTTGGGGTTGTTTTTCTCTCATTTCCGAGCATTTTTTTTTAGAGAATTAAATAAATATGTATATACGATTTTAAAGTGTTGCAGTTTTACTAAATCAACACTATTTTTGCTAAAATTGTACAAAGTTATTTGTTTACATGTCCAGTATTAATAAAATATTAATAAAGGATTAGTAAAGTATTAATAAAAATTCAAGCAAAAACATGGCCCGTCCTAAGAAGTCAGAATGGAAAACGTAAATTTACATCTAGTTACAATCTTTTCGATCTATTGAAACTAGGAAAGAAGGAGTGCATCTTTTATTAACTTCTCTTCTATAGAATTGATGCGGACAATTTTTTAATGGAATTCCAATATACATTGTTAACCGTAGGTTTCGTGAAGCATTAAGAACAACTGCTTTATGTTTGCTTCGTTAAAATAACAAGCATACGTTTATTCTAATTTTTAAGCGAATTTTATTATAATGTACATACGTACAATGAAACGAAACTGAATAAATTTCTCAAAAAAAGTATCTTTATATTTTCAATGACCCAAATTAAAATACAGTAATTTTTCCCTAATTCGCGATCAGATTGGGTATACAAATGGACAATTTGTGAGGAGGAGATACGATTATTCGAGCCTTGTGGCTCGTTTTTGTACTTGTTGGCAATTGATAACTATAAAAACGAGTCGCGAGGCTTGAATAATGGTATCATCCCCACTTCACAAATTGTCATTTTTGTGCGCAATCCGAGCGCGAATTAGGGAGAAATTGCTGTAGTCGCAAATAGAAAAATCAAATGTGGAACTAACTCTGAAAAATTTTACGTAGGATGTACCGCATAAACTTTGATATTAAAACCCTACAGTACTTATGTTTAATTTACTTTTACTAAATGAAGGCAAAGGGGTAGTCAAAGTTGGAACAGTAAAATAAGACGAAACCACTTTTTAGTTTAAATTCGACGAATATAATAAAACAAACGCGTTTGGACGAAGCATTTATTTTATTCTGTAATAATTAGATCGTGAACCGTTATGCAAAATAAAATTATCCGAATCGATGTAAGGAACAGGAGTTGACTGAAAATATACCTCTCCTTTTAACGATCTCAATAAATTGAGGAGAACGTAAGAATATTTTTAAATTCTTCTAATGTCTTCATTGTTTGATACTTCACGTAACCATTTTGCATAAAATGACATTATTATAAATGCATGAAATCCGTAGCCTAGTAATAATCGCACACACAAACTGTGCTGTTTGTAGTATAATTTACCTTCCTTACAAATCACAAAATAAACCAAATATATTTCAGATTAACCCTTTCAGTGCTGACTAAAATGAGAAAGTATGGTAGAAGAAATATTTACTTTTGATATTATTTTTATGGCTTTATATTATATTCATGTCATATGAATTCCACTCAAATAATATTATTCTTACTTATAAAAATGATGAATAATATATAGATCATGGTAGTTCATATGTTCCATAAATATCACAAATTAAACGACATAGCTCCCGTCCATACGATGCACAGCGATGCGAGCAATGGGGATAAAAAAATAAAAAAATCAATATATTTTCTTTCTTAACATAATCATAATCTAGAGTCTTCATCCATGCGAATTAGGAATAAATTACTGTATTCGGAACCTGTCAGAATGTCGTGTTCCGTAAATCCAGTGTTAAAGTCTGAAATGTAAACACAATTAGTCACAGTATCTCGCAACTATTCCGATTACCTAATCCCCGCCGCGAATATGGTTTAGCGTATACTCAACCGAGATCTTGTCGAACGCTCATCATTTTCCTATTATTATTTCGGACCTCTTTTACGCGATCCTTCCGTGCACCGATATGATCGCAGCGATGCAGGAGACTCGAAATAACATCGGATCTCACGGTGTTTCCACGGCTGTATCAAACTTCGCACGATCATCGATGGGAGTTCGAGGTGAACCCGTAGCAAGTCACGAGGCACGCGTTGTAGGTGAGAGGATGTGGCCGGCAGGAAGTTCATTGTGTACGGCTACACATATAATATTGCACGTCGGACGATCCTGCGGATTCTACGTAGTTTCGTGTTCAACTAGTGTGGAATTCTCGCAGGTTGTCCCGCGCCAGATTCGAATCCCTCTAGGTCTCCATTACATCCTACCACAGAGAGGCCTGCAATCTCCGAAACTTAGGGGAGTTTCAGGACGCGTAGACTTGCTCGTTTATCCCAAAAGTAATTTATTAATTTTGAAATTATCGATTTCGACATTGATTCATTATTGGACCAATGAATTATTTGTACTTTGCACAACTAGAAATATTGACTAAGCTAAGGACATTCGGAAATATCACAGTAATTGGTCCCCAATTGTTTTTCAGCCTGTAAACGAAAATAAACAATTTTGGGGAGAGATAGGTTTTTATAGTTGCTGACTAGTTAACAACTATAAAAACAAGGCGTAAGGCTCGAATAATCGTATTTCCTCGTCCAAAATTGTCCATTTTTGTTTGCAAGTTGATGGACAATTGGGGAAATTTTGTTATACTTACAAGATAACTTTTTGCATACTTTAAGTGGTAAATACATAGACAACGGGAACATGAGATTTTTGTTATAAACAGTACAACAGCATCGTTAGAAAGTCATTTCATTGTATCGTTAAATAATAATTTTGAAGTTGGGTAAAAAATATATTATATAAGAATATTAGTAATATTAGAATTTATAATATAATATATAATATTATAATATTATATATATTCTAATATATAATATTATATATTCTAATATTACTAATATTCTTATATAATATATTTTTTACCCAACTTCAAAATTATTATAATAATAAAAATTATAATTATAAAATTATTATTATAATATATAATATTATATATTATATAAGAATATTAATAATATTAGAATTTATAATATATAATATATAATATATAATATATAATATAATATAATATTGGTAAAAAATATTTTACGCGTGTAAAAACAATGAACGCACGACGCAGACTTCTTCTAGACAGTAAAATCAAATTTTGACACCTGATATTGCACCGTAAGATTATTATAGTTCTATATCCGAAAAAAAGTATGTACACTTAAGCGACTCAATTGAGAAGCGTAGCAAGTTTAATTAAGGTGTACAGCATATATTCTAATTTATCGCGTTTATATAAGACAATCTCTATTTATAAAAAAAAATAGTATATAAAATATACAATTATAATAAAATATAAATATAAATATAAATAAATATAAATAAATATAAATAAGTATAAATATAAATATAAATATAAATATAGATAAATATAAATATAAAATGATACAATTGCCGAAGAACTTTCGATTAATTGTCACGCGACACGTGTAAAAATGATTCCCTATGAACTCTAAGCGTGCGTAAACTAGTCCTCAGATAAGAATCACGTTCTTCGCGAGACCGTCGGTGACCTTATTCTTTTTCTTTCCAGAATTTCGGATTGTTCCAGATAGCACGACCGCCAGCGAACGAAATCGTATGTAGGTTAACCGCGTGGGAGGGGATCCATTACTTGCAGCGTTTAAGTAATTATTTTTCAATTAAAGTGAAAAACTCAATGGCGTCGACACGAAATTGAGGAATTCCATCCTCCGCTAACTGCGCGGAAACGTTAGGCGGCCGGAGAATCGCCTAATCGGCGCGCACACGTGAACGAGTCGGCAACGCGTCGGGCCTCGTCATTTTTTTTTCCCCCGTACTAGTAACAATAGCGATTGTCGAACGAACGTTAGATCGTTTCGTGCCAAAGCACGATAAATCATCGCCAGGGACGAATTCGTGTAGCAGCCCCGAAGCTGAGTTTAGGAAGCTCGCGATCGCGATTATGCAAGCGTAGTGAGGTCATCCTAGGCATCACCTCGAGATACGATAACGGGGACTACACTGTTACTCGTGTTTAGTAAATAACATGGCGCCGCTTGTGCGCCGTAAACACAAATTTTTATTCGGCGACATCGTCGTGCATTCGAAATCGAGCCGGCGGTTCTTCGTCTCTCGCCCGTCTTCTCCGTGATTTTCGGTTATCTGGCTGCCGCCTTACGAAGCTGTCCACGACAGACTTTTTGTCAGCCTTCGGAATTTCGAAATCGTGGAGCACGAACCGAAAACAGAAGATGGAAGACAGTTCTCAAAGGGAAGATAAGAGCCGCGTATAGACGTTGATTTCTGGCGCATGCTTCCCTTTATCTGACCTCGCGGTTAATTGAAATACGCGGAGGGAAACCTCTCTCCTTTGAATAATCAATCGGCCGATAAAGCGTTTTCCTCCTCGAAATTGAAAACGATCGATTTCGTATGCTCTTTTTGTTCCTGCCACGAACTTGAAGCTCGGATTCTATTTAACCGCGGCAATAACGTTCCCGCGGCCCGTGCGAACAAACGCGACGTAAGAAACTGGTAATCAGTGTGTTCGGCAATTGGCGCGAACGAAATTGCTACCAATTATCAATTTAACTCTCCACGAAAGGATCGGTTTAATCATTTCTTCAGACCGCCTTTTGTTCCGTTCATCTCTCCTGATGCATCCTTTCAGTCTCTTTCATTCACCGTTCGTGAGAGCCGAAGGAACAAGAGGAAAAAAAAACCGCGAGCATTGGCGAACTTCTAAACGACCCTTTCAAACGGTTCCGAACGGGCACATTATTGGGCCAGCTAATTTCGGGCGGCTCGAACACGCCGACGACGCGAGAAGCTTTTCGGTTTCGTTGCGACAGGAATTTCGGAAAAGACAAAAGAGAAGAGAAAAAAATGATTAGAAGTCCCTGTATCCGTTACAGCTCTTCGCTCATCCTCGAGACCATGCTTATGGACTGCGATGATGCGCCGTCGTGTAGTTAAGTTAATTAATGAATGGTACAGGCGGGATGGAGAGTGGACTTAAATTGATACGTCCTTCGTGTGTGGAGCCATTTTTGTGGTACGCTTTGCCTCGGCTGCCGAGTACGCTTCTCGCGATTCCGACCGGATCGGTGGACATTCTTTTTGTTTTTTCGTTCTTCCGCCGACGAATAAATTACATAATTCGTAGGATAAGACACGCGGCCGGCGGGCGGTGCGCGTTCGCTCCGAAATACGACGACAAGAAACCGTGGATGTCGTCGTCGCGCGGATGACAAATGGAACGCTGATAGCCGGGCAACCAAATTGAAACAACAAACGAAAGCATAATCGGCGGTTCTCGCAGGAGAGGCTATCGAACGGCCCGCGCGATTCTCGTCGATATATTGTGCCGTTTCGTTTCGGGTCCACGTGAAACCTCTCGCGGCAATATATTGACCTCTTCGCGAGCGAAATCGCGGACGATAAGAGCTGATTTTCCGACGGTTCCGATTATTTATTGCTGTAAACAGAGTCGGAGTTCACGACGCTGCGCGTGGAAAACACACGACGGCAAAAATGTTACCCATTTCACGGACAATTTAGCGACCGGCTCGCGTCGTGTCGCGCTTTTTTTATAGCTATTGGACACGCGATCCGGTCTTGCCGACTTTTATCTGCTGGCACTTTCATAATACGAGAGTAGAATGACGTCGCTTGGCATCGTGATCGCGGATCCAAAATTTCCTTGGATTTCTGGTACCACTCGTGATCTCGTATTATCGTTTGAACACACCCGTCCCTGTTCGCCTAATTTGCCACCGTGTTAACGCGTCGCCGACCGTTAAATACTATGCGCTGGTCAGTGCGCATTTTTCGCAAGTGACGCACACCAAAACTTTAACTCGGGGGCAATCTTGCGGCGGCGTTTTCTGAAACGAGAAGTTTCCTCGTGACGCGTGCAGCATGCTGCATAATCGGGATTGTTTACTTATTCGTCCGACTCGCGAGGTATCGCCTTTTTCCCGATAACCCGCGAATTTCGTGTACACCAGACGCGACTGTCTACAAAACACGTCGAAAAAAACAGCCTATCGATAGACGAAGATAACCGAAAGGTTCGGATCTAGCGAGTAAACGGCACGACACTTTCACGCGTATTCGAATTCGGGCTTTATTGTAACTTCGGCAGCAAAGTTTGTACGATCGTCTAAGTAAATTTGAACTTGTTTGGAAATTCGATGGTTTGTTTCGAAAAAAAATAGAAAGAAGACAAAGAAACGCGTACCTGATTCAAGTCGAGATCGGGGTATTTGGAAGCGCATTTCGGACTTTATTATAACTTCGGCAGCAAAGTTTGTGCGTTAATTAATATTAAGTTAAGTAAGTTTGAACTTGTTTGGAAATTCGATGGTTTATTTCGAAAAAGAAAACAGAAAAAGAGAAAGAAACGTACCTGATTCAAGTTGAGATCAGGGCATTTGAAAGCGCATTTCGGACTTTATTATAACTTCGGCAGCAGAGTTTGTACGTTAATTAATATTAAGTTAAGTAAATTCGAACTTGTTTGGAAATTCGATGATTGATCTCGAAAAAGAAAACAAAAAAAGAGAAAGAAACGTACCTGATTCAAGTCGAGATCAGGGCATTTGAAAGCGCATTTCGGACTTTATTATAACTTCGGCAGCAAAGTTTGTACGTTAATTAATATTAAGTTAAGTAAATTCGAACTTGTTTGGAAATTCGATGATTTATCTCGAAAAAGAAAACAGAAGAAGAGAAAGAAACGTACCTGATTCAAGTCGAGATCAGGGCATTTGAAAGCGCATTTCGGACTTTATTATAACTTCGGCAGCAAAGTTTGTGCGTTAATTAATATTAAGTTAAGTAAGTTTGAACTTGTTTGGAAATTCGATGATTTATCTCGAAAAAGAAAACAAGAAAAGAGAAAGAAACGTACCTGATTCAAGTCGAGATCGGGGCATTTGGAGGCGCATTCCTTTTGCAGACTGGCAGGATCTTCGAAGACTTCTGGCAGAAACGCCGAGACGCTTCCCGCCAACGCCACCACCTTCAGAAACACACATAGTCCCGTTGCTAACATAATATCCACAACCCCCCCTGGAACCAACCCTCGATCACCACGTCCACGGAATTTTCGCGGCAAGTATTCAACTGTCGATCGTCATTGCTCTTTCAGTCCCAATTGACCACCGCAGCTTCGAAGAGTTTCAGAACGCGGGCACGACCTCTCTCTTCCACATTTTCGCAGATCGATGTCCCCGGGCTGGATCCTCTCGAGAAACAGCGTGCTCGGATCACAGTCACTGGCAAAATAGCACACTAAACGGTCACATCAACGGTCGGACGACTTAGATTGCCTTCTTCCGTCAAGTATTACAAGGAGACGGCGCTTCTTAAGAAAGGCTCGAGCTATCTATGCGCGAAGACGGTGTACAAAAATACTTCGACAATTCCTCGAATCTCTTCCGGATAGTTTGTTTTGTACTATTTTCAATATACTTTGTACTCTTCTTTTCCGTGCCGGCAATTCGAAGCTTCCGAAGGATCTTTCAAATTCCGATCGTTCAGCAACCGCGCACCCTCCGTGCCAGCATTTTTATCCAGAAGGGATAAAATAAATAAAAAAGGGATAAGATCGCCTCCCGTTGTGTTCAAGTCACTGAAATATAATCCACGGATGTCCGCGAATAAAATCGACAAAAGCCCCAGTTCCACCACTTGTTCTTCGGTCGGTCGTAATGTCGGCCGCGAAATCGTTCACCGAGTCCTTTGTCCGCACAGGGTAACAGAAGAAAAAATTCGAAAGTCCTTCGAATCACCTGTGACGTTCGAGTCACGAGGTCCGCGCAGCAATAGCCCGGCGTGGTTGTTGTTAATGTCTGGCAAGCATAAGAGCAACTGACTCCGAATAGCCACTACAGAGTCAACTATCCCCCACCAACGGCACCCTTATCTGTTGCACTCTGCTTGACCAATTCCCTACGGCGCGGTGGTGGTAGGCACTCGGTTGGAAACGTCCGCGCGAGCCTCGCCAAGACGAGGCGAGGCGAGGCGAGGCGAGGCTTTGCCTCGCTTTGCCTCGCTCTCGCTTCGCCTCACTCTCGCTTCGCCTCGCTCTCGCTTTGCCTCTCGCTCTCGCTTCGCCTCGCTCTCGCTTTGCCTCTCGCTCTCGCTTCGCCTCGCTCTCGCTTTGCCTCTCGCTCTCGCTCCGCCTCACTCTCGCTTTGACTCACTCTCGCTTTGTCTCGCTCTCGCTCCGCCTCACTCTCGCTTTGTCTCACTCTCGCTTTGTCTCGCACTCGCTTCGCCTCGCTTCGCCTCGCTCTCGCTCACGCTTCGCCTCACTCACGCTTTGTCTCCCTTCGCCTCGCTCTCGCTTTGCCTCTCGCCCTCGCTTCGCCTCACTCTCGCTTTATCTCGCTTCGCCTCGCTCTCCCTTCGCCTCGCTTCGCCCCACTCTCGCTTTATCTCGCTACGCCTCGCCTCGCCTCCTCTCGGCTCAACTTGCCTCGCTTCGCCTCGCTCTCGCTTCGCCTCGCGCATTACCTCACCACGCCTCGCCCTGCCGCTTGCACAGTCAGCCAAAGACGAACGGAAGGGAGAAACGATCCGAACCTTCTGTTCGTGCAGGGCCGACCGACCATTGGTCAATTGGCAGATTGACCTGTTCTTACTATCCTCGTAAACTTTCATTCATACATTCGCACGTGCCGTTTGAATCGACTCTCCGCGTTACCGGTGTCGTCCAAACAGGTTCTGACCGTGCCACCAATTAACTCGACGATTGATAACATCGTTTACGAAATTGTTATTAAAATTGCAGACTATTTAAATCGTGTATATTTATGCATGACAACAATTTGAAACGTTCTGATCGATTTCTCTTTTACGCTTGAATCTGACAAACTCAAGCTTAATTTTTGTATGTCGTTGTGAGGTATCGCAGATTTTAGGATTAGGATTACTATTGCAGCAACGGTTCGACCACGTAAATTTAATAAATTCAATGAAATCGAATTCAACGAGACGAGAATAGTCGGCAATAGAAAAATCGAATATAGAACTAACTCTGAAAAATTATATGTAGAATGTGCCGCATAAACTTTAATATTAAAGTTAATATTATATTATATTATATTATATTATATTATATTATATTATATTATATTATATTATATTATATTATATTATATTATATTATATTATATTATATTATATTATATTATATTATATTATTATATAAACTTATGTTTATGCAGATCAACGATATCGTTGCTAATCATTAAATAAAGAGTTAATCGATTTAATCTTTTCCTTACAAAATTTCAAAACATAATTTCGTTTCAGTGGCAATATTACTTTATTTTTGCAATATCCTGATACGAAAGCAATTCAATGAAATTTTCATTTCAAAGTTCTCCGCTAGATGATAATGTATGCAAATAATGCAATGAGATTAGATAATAAAATACAGGAGTCTCTGACTGTAATTACAAATTGAAAAGAGTTAATAAAGGAAACGCGTATAAATGTTTACATTTCCAGTGTTTACAAGCAGAATACCAGCGACACATCTTGAAATTCACGTAAATTATTAACATGAATAAGATGGAACGCGAAACGCAAACGAAATCGAGATGACACCTCGTCCAAGGAACCTTTCGTTAATTGTAAGTCAACCACCCTCTTCTCCTGCGCCAGGCTTAGATGGCGCGATACAGCCAGTCGGTGCAAAGCAAATTCGAAGCGGAGCTTCAAACGAATACATCCAACATCGACGTTTCGAAGGGAAGACGGATCGTCTCTAAAAATTTCTGTACACAAGCATCTTTCAACATCACCGAGAAAACGGACGTGGTTTTATTGACAGTACGAAAAAAAGGATGGCAATGTCAACTGAAAACAGGTTCTTGCTTCTCGGAGAAAGAGAGACGAAGAGGGTAAGAGACAGATCAAAGATCCATATTCTTGCCCCATGTTAATTATTTTCGATCGATTGTTCAACGATCAAAGGCACATTGTTTATTCATCCGAAAGGGAGCTCCGATCCTTTTCTAACCGCTGGCAAGTCAACATGATGACTCATTTCGACAGATCAAATCTGCGGAGGACAAGAGGCACAGTCGCTATTATTCGTGGTGCCATTGTAAGTCGCGGTGCCACGCTTCGACTTATTCTTTACGATGACCCGAACGAAATCCATTCTTCTTCCGGACGCATATCTATCGGATCGAAGGGGAGCATCGCGTTTACCTTCGCATTAACGTCCCCCTGTTCGGGACACCTTTATACCATTCATCATGCGCGAGAGCAGGGCTCGTTGATGAATGCAGATAACGACGTAAACATCGGGACGATTTGAAAATGAAATTTTACTCTTCTCTTCTCTCCGAGCCCGGCTTCGTCGCGTGAAATGCTACGACCATAGATAGCACTCGCTGCTCTTCTTCGTCTCCGCAAGAAACTGTCGGAATTCTTAACGTAAGTACGTCACGTATCCAGTGCGAACGATTGTCATAATCGAGTACGGAGTGTATGTATGTATATATATATATATATATATATATATATATATATATATATATATATATATATATATAATTCATTATAATACTCGTATTTCTTTGTACTTTACTTTAATTAGTTAATTATTGGGTTGGCAACTAAGTAATTGCCGATTTGTTCAATGAAATGAAAAGTTTCTTTTTACTTGGAACGAAGTTTCATCTGTAATGTATTTTCCATTTTGTTCGATGACCTTTTGCCATCTCTCCGACAACTTGAAAATTCCACGCTCGTAGAAAGTCTGATCCTTTTCGGCCAAAAACTGAGTTAAGTGAGATTTTACAGCGTCATCGTCATTAAAAGTTTTACCACGAAGGGAGTTGTCCAGGGATCGAAATAAGTGGTGATCCGATGGCGCGAGATCAGGGCTATATGGTGGGTGTAACATCGATTCCCAACCAATATCCATCAATTTTTGCCGAGCGGACAAAGACGCGTGCGGCCTAGCATTGTCCTGCTGGAAAATGACACCTTTACGATCGACCAATTCTGGTCGCTTTTCCTTGACCGCTGCATTCAATTTGTCCAGTTGCTAACATTCACGGCTAATAAAAAATAACATAATAATAATAATAATAATTTTATAATGTAACGTTTACGGATATCATAAAAATGGGAGTGAGAGACATCTATAACTGAAATCGGCGATTACTTAGTTGCCAACCCAATAATAAGCGTCGATGTTCAGACTAGAAAATGCGATTGCCAAGTACGATAGCTGAATGAAACATTAACGGAACTTTCTTCTTGTATGTATAATGTCATAAATATTTCAAAATTGCTTTAACTACAGTTTCTGAATCCTCAACTGCCGAGATGAGGTTTCCAATTTGTGAAACTTCTCACATTAATGATCACTTGACACGAGTTGTTGGGAATGAAATTTCAACAACTGCTTTTTACGATGCGGCAGCTAAATTGGGCTTGAACGTTTAATTCCGAGGAAAATGTGAATACGGTGGAGCAGGGCTCGGCGAATCGGGGTAAATTACTTCGCGTGGGGTACAAAGATAGACATAGAAAATTTTCAATTCCGAACAGAGCAGATCTGTCCATATTTTTGGATGTCGAAAGCTGCGAAAGCTTTGTAAATTGCATACAAGGAGGCAGTAGAAAAGTTGCTGATCTTTGCAACAACATACCTTTGTGAACATAAATTTTCCACTTCAATGAAAATAAGAACAAAGCTGAGAATCGATTGGACCCAAAAGACAGGACTCCAAATTATTGACATCAAAATGTAAAGTGAAAAGTGTAAAGGAAAGCGGTCGTAAAGGTGTCATTTTCCAGCAGGACAATGCTAGGCCGCACACGTCTTTGTCCACTCGGCAAAAATTGATGGATATTGGTTGGGAATCGATGTTACACCCACCATATAGCCCTGATCTCGCGCCATCGGATCACCACTTATTTCGATCCCTGGACAACTCCCTTCGTGGTAAAACTTTTAACGACGATGACGCTGTAAAATCTCACTTAACTCAGTTTTCGGCCGAAAAGGATCAGACTTTCTACGAGCGTGGAATTTTCAAGTTGTCAGAGAGACAGCGAAAGATCATCGAACAAAATGGAAAATACATTACAGATGAAACTTCGTTCCAAGTAAAAAGAAACTTTTCATTTCATTGAACAAATCGGCGATTACTTAGTTGCCAAGCCAATAGAATACACTTTTTATAATGTATGTATATTATAAAATATCATGAATCTAGAGAAGAGACAATATCACGAGACAAATTTGAAAAATGGGAAGCAGTGAATAGAACGTGGCATTCCAATTCGCAAAGTTTCTGCAATTTCCACGTTTCTTACAATATTGTTATTCTTAGAAATAGCATGGCAAATAGCATTAGCTTAGAAATAACATTCTCAGAAATAACATGACAAAAGGTCATCGAACAAAATGGAAAATACATTACAGATGAAACTTCGTTCCAAGTGAAAAGAAATTTTGTATTTCATTGAACAAATCAGCGATTACTTAGTTGCCAAGCCAATATTTTTCACGCGGAAAAGCAAAGATCAATCGATTAACGCGGCCGGACTACGGGCAGGCGAATTCAGAACGGCTTGTTATGAAACGACAGCGATCTGTGGCACGTTAGTTCCAACCTCAATGGCGGTTACAGGTTACCTAGGGCTTCCTGCGGAAATGGCCAATATACTCCTCCGACCTCCAACTCACTCAGTCACTCGCTCACTTGGATCACTCCTGTTTGGTGTACCCCGTACCCATATGATCGCCCTGTCGCTCGACACGTACTCGTTACGGGTCATCATCGTGATCTATGCGCCTACAACAAACGTTACATCCTTAATCTGTCCTAGCCGGCTAATTCTACGCTCGTGCTGAACGAGAAAGTTGACGGTATTCTCTATCTGTATGCGGACCGGACTTATTTCGCGCCGCGATTAGAGCCGGTTCATCTCGGCGAGACACGGAGACCGTGATTTTGGTACGACGATCGAATCAACGGCAACTGATTCGAGAATAATTACCTGCTATTTCGATATTCTCTGAACGGATCGTCTAAATGGAAGAAAGTTAATAGGAGAAGTTTGCTGATCCAGCGTTCAGGATTTCAGCATGAAATTCAAAAGAATGTGCACAAAATATATTTGTGATAATGCTAACCGTTTGCACTCTGAGGCACCGCTGAAAATTATTAGATCCCGAGCCTGAATGGGACCGTTCAAATTTTCAATTGATTCTACGGGTAATAGTTATTTTTTTACTTTTAACTTTTCTGTTCTAAGACAAGAGCCGTAAATCCACCGAAACTTTTACTCCAACATGTATTTATGCATAAACAGAAAATTTTTACTTTTTTTTTTAAATGAGAAGAAGTTCTAGTTGGACAGTAACAGGTTATTCTACTTTGAAAAGGTTAAAGTAAATACATAATGATTCTTTATTTTGCACAATTTTTCTTTCAATGTAAGCGTACAATAAAATAAGCACAACAAAATCACGACTTGCTTATCCATCTGTATTTATCCTGTTTTCAGTTCCTTAAACAATACTAAATACATTGAAAAATAGTAGAAATATTTACTTGAAAATATCTGCTGTTAAGAAATAAATGTTCCTTCCTTGAATTTTTAAAATTGAACTTTTAGAACAGAATTAAAGTATTCGTGTGAAGTTCAATTAAAACGGAGAAAGAAGTAATTCAGAAGTTAAAAGTTTACTGAATAACTTATGTTTATAAAAGTTTGCAGTTAAATTCAAGGACTTGTTCGAAAATAATATTTACATTATCAAATTTGTTTGCACTAACTAATGACTGTTAAAAGTAAGTAACTGCTGAACGAGTGACTCGATTTAATATGCATAAAATGCACTAAGTCATACGAAATACCGTAGATCAGAAGAACTGTTTTAGATGTAGAGTTAAAATGGCTTCGAATGGTTAAGAGGGCACGCTGAGGGTCGCAAGACAGCAAAGATTTTAATATTACGGCAAATAATAATAATATTTAAATAATAATAATATTTAAATAGTAATAATATTTCGTTACAGTTATGGTGAGATTTCTTGATTAATTATACAATTAAAAACGATGTTTCGAAGATGTGATCGACAGAAAACGTGAATTAACACGCGCCCTTGGTTCGTTGCTTGTTTTGCATACAATGCAATCACTTCACAAAGGGAGAATCTTTTCTTGAAGACGTCTAGACGAATAGCACAGGGCTTACCCCGCTTTACACGATACGGCAACTATTCGGCTCTATTAGGCCAATAAAGTGTATCAAAGAGGAGGAATGCGCCCCGCGTCAATCGTAAACGTAACGTCAGTTTGTCAGTCCGTGTACGGTGCTCGAATATGCGGGGTGCGGGTGGACGGTTAATTTAGATTGAACCGTGCATTGGAAAAGAGGGGCGAGAAGGACCGGTTTTAAAAAGTCACAATATTTTCAACTTCTCTGGGAAATGAAACACAGCTCGAAACTTTTTCTTTCGAAGCGAGACACAGTACAAAACTTTTCTCTCGAATTCGGTATCCGAATAAGCATTCGTGACCATTAGATTGCGAATTTTACGAGAAAATGAGTAGGTAACATTGAAAGCATATAGTATTTTCAAAGTATTTCAATTGTTAATAAAACAAATACTTTAAATAAATATTTAATTCAATATTATTTATTCAAATATTATTATTATTAATATCATTGTTAATATTATTATTTAATTCAAATATTTAATTGTTTATAGCTCGTAACAACGTTAACCAATTCCTTAAATTTTTGTTAAATTTATTGTATTTTATTAAAGAGTATTGAACTCAGATCAAAAAGTTGAATAACGTAATTGTTTACATCTTTTTATCGTTTCACGCAGTTGTAGTTTTCGCAAACATGTTTTAGACATGGTTTAATAAAGCCAATTTGAAAAAATTTATTCCATTTTAAATGTATTCCGTTCAGGTACTTTTATTATTGCTCGCTGTATCTCCAGAATATGCATACCACGATGTGTCCACGAGGTTATTCTGTATACACAAAATAAACAGAGTTGTTACATAATATATTTCCTGTGAGAGTTTTTGTTCAAAACATATACAATTTAAAACAGAACAATATGGCATCTAATTTGAAAAAAGGAATTCTTGCAAATTACACATATTACAACTTTCGTAATAATTATTTATCTACAAATATGTGCAATGCATTTACATCAGTTTGTACGCATCAGTTATGTACATTGCATCGGTTAGCTACTACAACTACGGTTGTAATAAGCCTTGCTTATGCGTGTATTGAAAAAACAAATATTTAAATTTAAAATAATTATTCATAACTAATGAAACGTGCAATTATCCGAAGAACAAAGGTCACCTCGACCAATCCTGTATAGTTTTCTGTATTTCTCGATAATTGTTATCATTATCGGGCATTAATTACGACTCAACTGGTGTTCTAACACTCGATCGAATGTAACACCTATTTATTAATTTAAAAGCTTCTTAATATTTTTTTTTAGTTCAATCGATATATATTTGTATTAAAAATTATGAATATAAATTAATTGTGAGTAGTTTGATATTGATGATGATATTACATTACAAAGAAATTGGCGAAATATTTTTTTAAATTCCTAATGAAAATTAATATATATGTTATAATTTTCCATTATTATTAAATTATCAATTTATTAGTCGCATTTTTTCCTATATATTCCTTTTATGTGTTTCAATTGAATAAATACATAACACTGATCCGTTAATGAATCATAGAATTAATCCTATATAGATTGAATGTTACTACTGTAATTTACCGCTAGATGACACTACCTCCTGGCTAGCGTTGCATATTTATGAAAATACACGTTCTGTAAAAGACACGTTCAAAACCATGATCTCTAGTTGCAATTGAAGATAATATTTCGTCAAATAAGGAGAAAATGAAATAAATTTAGATTCAAGTTAAGAAGAAAATTAGAGTAAATTTAAATCAAAATTTGGAGGAACAGTTAAGGAACAATTAAAAACAATTACAGATTAACAATGGGGAATTAAAGAGCATTTGTTTAAGCTATCGCACATTAAGTTAGAACAATTTTTTGAATATTTATGCCAATTGATAGTTGGCAGCCATGATTGGCATGTGCTCCTAGTTCCTTATATATTTGTTTATTCAAAATTCATTGTTTACTGACAAAATTGTCGTGCATGGAAAATTGAGTAGTTAGTTACATGAAAAGAGCAACGCTATGATAAGTCATACAGCATGTTTTATGCATCATTTCAGAAATTCCGTATTTTCAAAAGTCCCCAGCCTCTCGTAAAAGTCACTAGGCGTTTCAAATAGTTTTTTGGACATTTCTCGAAAAGGATAAGATAGAAATGAAAATTAATTGGTGAGCGATTATGGACAATTAAAGAGCAATTTTTGAGCTATGTTTCATTAATATTGATTACTATCTTGAGCTAGCTTCACACGAATATATTTATGTACAATCTATCAATAAACATAATGTAAAAATATAAAATAAATCTATATCTATCTTTTGTTTTTAGACCAACTTAAACCTTAGATTGGCACGAAACGAAATATTTAAATAAATGTATATTGAAATTAGTTCAAAATTGGAAAATTTTTTAAATTACAGAGGCAACCATGTGGACTGATCACATACTATGAGAATTTGTTCAAGTAATCCAAGATGGAAGACGGTGACAATAAAGCCGATGTTGGCCTGGATAAAGAGAAAAAGTCGTATGCCGGAATACCGGAGGCAGATTTTGTCGTAAGTGTAATGTAATAATTAATCATTCTTATTACATTTTATTATAAAATTATTATTATCATGAAATTTTTGTATATTTAATTTTCATTTTGTTATAATGAATGTTTTTATGATGCGATAATCCTTATGATTTTTGATGGATACTTCTTTTAAAAAGAAAAAGAAAATTAATGTCAGAGAATTTTTGTTTATCACTATATTTTGTAAAAGAAAATATTTCATCGTTTAGACATTTTTATACCGCGAACCTTATATGGTTATAAAAGAAATAGACACCATGATATTTAAATTATCTGTGAACCGAACGTGTCGTTTAATATGTAATTTTTTATATTACAGGACGATGTCGACGCTTTCATGGCAAAGCCGGAGAATAAATCGGCAGATAAAGTAGTGCAGATGTTGGATGAAAATCATAGTAAATATAAATTCATGGAATATAACTTGGTTAACAAGAGGAGACGGTTGAAGGCACAGATCCCTGACCTAGAGAGAGCTCTAGAAATGATCAAAAAACTTCAATTAGAGAAAAACAACAGCAAAGATTTAGAAACACGATTTCTTTTGTCTGAACAAGTTTATGCAAAAGCTGTTATTCCACCTACTGACAAAGTCTGTTTATGGTTAGGTGCTAATATAATGTTAGAGTATACCCTGGATGATGCACAAGAAATGTTATCGAAGAACATTGAGGCAGCAAAAAGGAATTTGGGTTATGTGGAACACGATTTAGATTTTGTCAGAGATCAATTTACGACAACAGAAGTAAATATGGCTCGCATCCATAATTGGGAAGTAAAACGTAGACAAGCAGGAGCGAGTAAAGCAACATAAATTTTTTGTTCTTATTTTTAATTTGTAATGATTGCCTAAAACCCAACAAGTAATTCTTTTAAAATTCAAACATATACAAATCCGTTTTACAATGTAGGTGATATTGTCAAGAAAAACGCCTGTAACTGGAAAACTATATCTGGAAATGTCAATGGAACAAAGAATTCAAACATGTTTAGGTTATAAGCTAGTTACACGAATATTTATGTATATTGTCACAAATATATCTGAATTCTAATTTGACATGTTGTTTTATATACTTACAATAAAGTTTTTTGTAATATTTATATGATAGTTACGCTTAATAAGTTTTGATACAACAAAAATATATGCAACATGTGAATAAAAAAAAAAATAATACACAACACTTATCATAAAAATATCGCTTACAACAAAATTGTAGTTCAACCATTACTTTCTATTTTACCATATCCTTTTGTACTTTCATTACAAGTTTATGTTACATATTTGTAGATACATTTAAATTTTCCGCAGAATCAATCTGTTATACTTTTGGTAATAAAATTAAAAATAGATTTATGATTAACGGAATGTGCAAAAAACAGAACTAAGTTTATCTTATGTCTTAAAGTATCTCCAAAAAGGTTGCTATCTCTATTGTAAGGCACATAAATTGTCGAACTTCCTGCGGAAGTCAGAAACCAGCAGGGACTAGTTCTGAGTTGTTTAAAAATTTCATGATTTAATTATTCTGCATCTTCATCTGGTTCATACTTTACCAACTTTGCCTTCAATTCGACAATCTTAGCTTTTGCTTCCATCAATTCATTTCTTAATGAATCTATTTCAACATCATTTTCTGTGATATCCCCAATTCTTTGGCGTACATATCTATTATATGGTTAAAGGAACATACGTTGTGTGTCGAACATTATTCGTTTCTATTCTTATATTTACAAAAGGATACTCTAAAGGATCATCAGGCTTTTCAGGTTCTTCATATAAAGATACAAGTATCTTCGTAAGCGCTTCCATAACACCTGCCCTTTCGAGGTACTTCCGAAACTCTTCTTTCTTAGAATCAGCAGGCTAAAACAATTAAACATACATACATATAAAACCATTTAATAATAGTAAAAATATCTACACTATAGCTTGACACAAATGAATTATGTCTAACAATTCTAACAAATATCACTTGCAATGAAAAAATTATAATGCAAATGTTTTATTAAATAAGTTTTGATAGATATTGCAAATAAGAAATATTAGAAATATTTTGTATATTTAATTCATTAATACACATTTTTACATTTCAAGTTACAGAATAGTTACCTTCACAGTAGACATTTTTTATGCCGGGTTGTAAATAAACAAATATTCTATCAGAAAATTCTGAAGGTTGTTCTCTCAAATAGTTTAATGAAATTTTAGCAGCACGTGCTTCTCAAATCATACGACGATATTATAAATAACTAATGAATCACGTTCAGAACAAATGCTATATCATATACGCGATTTTTAAAACAATGAATGTATATTCTATGCTTTTACCGAAAGGGATTATTTATTTACTACTGTTTACCGCATTTACCATTTTATGCTATACAGATGTAAACTATAATGGTTTGTATATTTCAACTGATTTCAACTTCTTTCACAGGGAATTCTTCACTAGTCACTTTCCGTAGAAAATACAGTCGGAGACTCCCGCCTTGTCTAAAAACCGGCGCCATCTTTAATGCTTAAATACATACATAGTGTAACGAACCTAAAATATGTGCATACATAATCAATGAATGTTGTAATAAAAGAAATAGTAAATTCAATTTACACGAATGTTTAATATAAAACGAATTATAATGTATTATTTAGCGAATTCATTATAAAATGAATTAGTTGAAATAGATTATAGCAAAAATTTAACCGTAAATAGAGTATATCGTAGACCGAGCAATCTAAAATGGCAGACTTTTGTTTACAATTTTTTAGCATTTATATTAACAGGAAAGAGATTCGTTAAAAAATAGTCTGAAAATATTTTGGATAAACTCGTCATAATGTTTATTGGAAAAAAAGAAGTGTTTACACGGTTGATATTGACTGGTGCTATAGGCATTTGTTCGTCCATGGGTGATCAGGGTTTAAAGTATGGGAAATCTGCTGTGTCACGTGCGATATTTGACAATATTACTCATGCAATTGTTGGTGGCCTCACTTGGGCAGTTATTTTAAACTTATTCAAAAAGTCGCTTACACAAAACTTGTCGAATATTTTTTGCTGTTTCTTCTTATCGTCTGTCATTGATGTAGATCATTTTATTGCAGCATGGAGCTGGGATTTAAACGTAAGTGATTATCATTATCTTTGTTCCAACTAATTTAGGCGGTAGAAATAATGAAATGATGATTTAATCTAACTTTCAGTTATATTTTTATAGGATGCCACACATCTGAAGAAGCGACCATTCTTACACTGTACAACAGTTCCTATCGTAATATGGACTCTTCTCAACTTGTATTCGAGCATGTTTAATCATCCAAAGTCGAGCTATTATTCTTGGATGATTTTGGCCAGTTTTTTGAGTCATCATATACGCGATGGCACGCGAAGAGGTTTATGGTTCTGTCCTATAGGTTCTACCGAGCCCATTCCTTATTATCTGTATTTATGTATGAGTATGATGCTTCCCCACGTGTTGCAATGGTTGATGATAATGCCTGCACACGAGACAAAGATTCACAGCAATATAACATTTCACAATGTAGTGTAAATAATGTAAAAACATCATCCTCTTGTATTTATATACAAATAATTGTACATACCAATCGATGAAATTCATGTATTCATTGCGCCACTAGAACGGGTGAGAATACATGATGTATTTTTTGTATAATATTTATACTTTTATAAAGATACTAGATTCTACTAAAAGAGATTTAAGAAAGATCTGTTAAATCGATTAGAAACTTTTGTTATGTATTTTTATAAATTCTTAAAATATAATGGAATTCGAAATTCTAACAATGCTTTTTAAATATACCTCTACACGTATTTTATAGAGAATGTATGCATGTTGTAATAACTACATTTTGCGGATTATTTATTATATTTATATATAATATATTATATTTATTATATATATATATATATATATATATATTATATTATTACAATATATATATATATATATATATATATATATATATAATATTATTATAATAAATATAATATATTTATAAATAAATTTATATATATATTTATACGTTCATCTCATTAAACTTGTAAAAAACCGAAATAAATGCCCGTTAAGATTCTGCAACCTGCACAAAACACTCGAGCTGTTATGTTATATTTCATTTGGATAAATTTTCGAAATTGATTTTTCATGTAGCGTGATTGATCGTCTTTCCTACAATATACATAGAATCACAACATCTCCACAGAATTAAATCAGAAAAACACAAACAATTCATTAGAAAGTATTTGAACAAATGAACGCAGATAAAAGAAGAAAAAAAAATTATTATTGCTCCGAACGGTCGACTTGTTCAAATTGTGCATGTAGGGCTTGCGTAACAAAAAAAAGACCTCTTGCGACCGCAATGTTTACAGTTCTTTTCATAGACCAGGTGTTCGAAGTAGATTGTCATTCACGTCTGCCAGTGTAACGCGTCTTCGTCCACACGCGACAGGTCCCCGACGTTTCGCTCTGTCACAAGTTAAATAACTTAACGATACCCACGTAAATCGTGGCTCGCGTGGACCCGATCGGCGAGCGCGGAGGACGCGGATACCCTTGCAAGAAGTCAGCCGCGCACGCACGTGTGTACATATACACCTACCACGGCCTGGAGGGGTTTATCAGCATTCAGCATTGCTTTGCTGGCACTGTTACACACTTTGCCTCACTCTCGTCTCGGTCTCATACAGTGCTCATTTAGCTAACCACCGATACCGCTGAAAAACGGTGCCAAGTGATCCGAGTGCCTTCTCGCTTCAGGAAGAAAGGACATCGGTACCGGAAGCGCAGAGCGTGGATATCTTCCATGCTTCCGCTTGGCTGATATATATACATATTTATACACCTGGAAACTTGATTATTTTCCGTTTACCAGGCAACGCTTAATTATCGCAAGGACACGTTTGTGCGCTTCGCCGAGGTGGTACCATTAAAATCGAACTGCATCATCGATGATCGACAGGATACAGAAGAAATTGGTCGCTCTACGTGACACGTTCTAAAGTGTGTTCGAAATACGATTTCTACATGGAGATATGTCGATTCCGTTGAATACGAGGTCGACAATGCCACGGGATTTTTGCAGATATCAAATCCGTAACGATAACGCGCTGATACCGGTATCGTGATTGTGAGCATCCAGTCCAGCATTGTCTTCGGGAGGGGTTCTATTTAGCTCTTACCTCGCTATATATTCACCATGGTGAGTACACGCCGGATTCTACTACTTTTTCTATCGTTCTACGTAAACTCATTCGAGGTCGAAATTGTCGACTGACCGTAAATCGCTCCTAACCGATATAAACCGCCGCATAGTTTCCCTCGATATACAGAGTGGCTCGAGACATTTTTCGAAGAAAAACCGAGCTCGGTTTTATTCGCGCGACAAAAAGCAAAATAATTTCATTCGGAATGCGTTTAAAGCGCAACATGGCCTCGTTCGTGGCGCGCTCGTATTATACATTTTGCTTATTGCATTTCGTTTACATAACCGCTCATTTATGTATCGATGTTTCGGATCGTCGAAATTACCGATACGCTCCAACTGTGTACATATATGTGCAATTCATGCGCGCATGATCTAAATACCGTGAAATTCCGGAATTACATGTCGCAACGTCTGTGCTCGTAGAACGCAACGGGAATAGCCTAATTCGCCAAAAAAAAATGGTACGATCCTCGTATCAAGGTCTGCAATCTCAGAACAGCCAGATAATTAAATTACTCGTTTGCTATTGCTCGTTCGTATACAGCTACCATACCCGTGTCTCCTCGAATCACCCTAAACCTGTACCTCGATCTTCTGAACAATATTATCGTGTGTAATCCTGTTTCGCGCGACTTCCAGTTTGCGATCAATTAATCAACCAAATAGTCGGCCGTTGCGTGGTTGGTAACGCGTTTGTATAAGTGCTTTCACAAGGATCGGGGCTAATCATAGTGCCATAATAAAGCTTGTTTTGTAACACTAATTACGGCCAGTCGAGCGGCCGCCCATTAGAGATGCAACTATGCGCCTTCAAGGTTGGCCTGGCGCAAGAAGAATCACAGAAAACTATGCGATGAAAGTGATTCGCGGGGACGCGTAAACAATTCCATGGGATTTGCGTAGGAATAAGCGGGAGTGATCGGGGAGCGACACATGCTCAAGGATCTCGATCGTTTGTTCCGTTCGCTCTCGAACTTATTCGCGAAGGGCAAGACGAGCCCGCAACTATTGGGTTGGCAACTAAGTAATCGCGGATTTGTTCAATGAAATGAAAAATTTCTTTTTACTTGGAACGAAGTTTCATCTGTAATGTATTTTCCATTTTGTTCGATGACCTTTTGCCATGTTATTTCTAAGAATAACAATATTGTAAGAAACGTGGAAATTGCAAAAACTCTGCGAATTGGAATGCCATGTTCTATTCGGTGCTTTCCATTTTTCAAATTTGTCGTAATATTGTCTCTTCTCTAGATTCATGATATTTTATCATGATTCATGATATTTTATAATATACATACATTATAAAAAAGTGTATTGTATTGGATTGACAACTAAGTAATCGCCGATTTGTTCAATGAAATAAAAAGTTTCTTTTTACTTGGAACGAAGTTTCATCTGTAATGTATTTTCCATTTTGTTCGATGACCTTTTGTCATGTTATTTCTGAGAATGTTATTTCTAAGCTAATGCTATTTGCCATGCTATTTCTAAGAATAACAATATTGTAAGAAACGTTGAAATTGCAAAAACTCTGCGAATTGGAATGCCACGTTCTATTCGGTGCTTCCCATTTTCCAAATTTGTCTCGTAATATTGTCTCTTCTCTAGATTCATGATATTTTATAATATACATACATTATAAAAAGTGTATTGTATTGGACTGGCAACTGAGTAATCGCCGATTTGTTCAATGAAATGAAAAATTTCTTTTTACTTGAAACGAAGTTTCATCTGTAATGTATTTTCCATTTTGTTCGATGACCTTTTGCCATCTCTCTGACAACTTGAAAATTCCACGCTCGTAGAATGTCTGATCCTTTTCGGCCAAAAACTGAGTTAAGTGAGATTTTACAGCGTCATCGTCGTTAAAAGTTTTACCACGAAGGGAGTTGTCCAGGGATCGAAATAAGTGGTGATCCGATGGCGCGAGATCAGGGCTATATGGTGGGTGTAACATCGATTCCCAACCAATATTCATCAATTTTTGCCGAGTGGACAAAGACGTGTGCGGCCTAGCATTGTCCTGCTGGAAAATGACACCTTTACGATCGACCAATTCTGGTCGCTTTTCCTTGACCGCTGCATTCAATTTGTCCAGTTGCTAACGTTCACGGATAATAAAAAATAACATAATAATAATAATAATTTTATAATATAACATTTACGGATATCATAAAAATGGGAGTGAGAGACACATCTATAACTGAAATCGGCAATTGCTTAGTTGCCAACTCAATAGTTGTTGAGTCCCACTTCCGACAGGCTTGTTCGTTTGCCCCTTTCCCGATTCGACGCATTACGTGGTCTACGTTAAATGCGGGTTGCGACATGTTGGTTCGAGGAAGTGCAAAACAACGATGCGTGACAAAGATCTTTCCACATTCTTGCATTCTCATTATGCGCCGACCGTATTGATGTCTATTATTCGGGACGTCACTGATTCTTGACATGTTCAGAATTCTTTGGATCGTGGTCATCCGGTTCGCGAGGAGCTACAGTCAATTCTAATTAATCGTGTCACCGGCTATCCAAGGTTGAGCGTACTTAGAAAGAGAGTTGGATCGACAGAAGGCGCGTTAAAGAGACGAAGGAAATGTTTGCCGGAGCACGTGGCCGATCATAAATTTTTAACGCGTTTCTTGAAACGTTATCGGTAGACCGCCGATCTTTATACGTAATAAAAACTGTTTTAGTTGATTGTAAGAAACTTAAATTAGTTGAAAATGTCACTTTTCCTTTGATAATTGAATTGTAACAAGTTGAAAATAATGTAACAATATCCTCAAATCGTTCTAAAGACCTTGCAATTCTATATTTGACCATTTCGTCATAAATGCATAAAATTCGCAGTGTGGTTATACAGGGTGTCCCAAGATTATAGTACTTCCGGGAAATGAGGGATTACTGAGGTTATTTGAAGTAACTTCTTCCTTAGCTCAAACGCGATCTGCCGTTTCGTTTACGCGTTATTAACGAAAAACAGAGTGGCCAATGAGCGGAACTGGGCTTTGCCCGCTCGTTAGCTCGCCCGCCTTGCGCCAGTCGAGCTTGCTTCTCATTGGTCAGTGTTTTTCGCTAATAACTCGTAAACAAAACTGCGGATTGCATTTTCGCTAAGGAAAAAGTTACTTCGAATAACCTCAGGAATCTCTCACTTGCCGGAAGCATCATAATTTTGGGACACCCTGTATATGAGGAATTTCAAATATCTCAGATCGTGTCAATCGAAAGGCGTTCTATGGTAGAACGAAACCATTCGACATGACGATGGCAATGAATGAGAACGATGCATTTGCGATTAACTGGCTTATCGTTATCGTCATCATTAAATCCACTTGTTCAACGTTCCAGGAAGTCGATGAGTTGTTGCTGTACTTAGCTATAGCCGGAGGAGTGGTCGCAGGAGCTTTGTTAATTCTATTTATTTTGGTGATTCTCCTCTTTGTGAAAGTGAATCGATTAGCCACCGATGGGTAAGTACACGCTTCACCGAAAACTATTGAAACGTTACCTTTTTTATTTTCTGCACGCAATACTCCACCTTGATTCCCACAACCTAGTGTAAATTCATTTCGTGAATGATCCCCCATTGAGCTTCGCTTCGAAATGTGTACACCGCGCGGAAGGCTTCGCTTCTTAATTACACTTCGTTACGAAGTATGTATATTTTTCATATTGAAAACGTTTGACTTCAAATTCTCATGAAAATTGTACGTGTCAGTTGCATAGCCGACGTTTCGTTTTGTTGGGACGAGCCACGTTCTCGACGATGTAGGCCGAAAATCGGGATATGTCACGTAAGATTCACACATACACGATTGATTGTCAAATCCACGACTTCTCGGTGGTACACGGAATAGAGAGCATTTTTAGTAATTGCGTGACTCACTTGCTTGCAACGTTGATATCGTATCTTCGGTGCGACGCGGCATGATTGTTTAGCTTATCTCGTTAGAAAAATGTCAGACGGGTACAGGAGTTAAGAGATGATTGCTCGCGACCGCATTTACTTTTCCGTAATTATTCTCCGACCCGTGGAAAGATTCACTCCGTCGCAGTACAATTGTTTTTCTTCTGAAAATGAAAGCGAGATATGAACAAAAAATATGAACAAAATTTGAACAAAGAAGAAGGATACAGGAAGTTGAAAATGAGCAAAATTTTATGATGAAAATTAAAATATGATTGTAGAAGTATATATGGAACGTTTATTTTGAAAGTTGTGCAAGTCGCACTTTCTTTCGTTTCGAGAAAGTCGAATGTTAGCAGATCCGACAATTAAAAAATATAGGTTAATTGTGCGAAGTCTGGGAATGTTTGTACTAATTTATCAATATGTAATTTGATTATATAAATTTCTTTTAGGCGAATTTAACTAAAATAATGTACAATTTCCAGGCTGCAAATGGACTCTTACACCACTTTCATAATTAGTCAATTGTAAATATCATTTAATTTCAATTTTGAAATAACTAATATCGCTTAAAATATATCTCATATTAATCCAATTTTGTTTATAAATAATAACAAGAAATAAAATAGGATCAGCATTTTTTATTTTGAACGTTAATTATATTTATATATTGTTAAACTCAACACAAGATATTTGGTATTATTAATAATTAATAATACCAATATTGTTATATAATATTATATATAATAATTATTATATAATAATACGAATATTATATAATTAATAATTATTATTAATTATGGCTACGCGATTTCTTTTACCGGCCAATTTTAAATTGAACAAAGCATTGGCATTTTTTAAGCCATTAAATACTAACTAGTTATAAACAAAAAGTTTACACTAAATTAAGCATAAATTACGTCGTATCTCATTTTTTTCAAAAAAAGGACTTACACCACTTTCAAAATAAACGGTCCATATGTCGTGCCTTCTATGAGAACTGCAACGGATTAAATCACAGTTTGTGAAAACGATCTTAGGCTAAATATTAAGTACGGGAACTACTATTGCATAATGTAGTTTTTTTTTTTTTAAACGAGACAGCGCCATTAAAGTGTTTGATTTTTTAGATCGAATCAGTTAAATAGACAAACGAGTATGATGGCAGACTTTTGTTATACGAATCCCACGATTGTGCCTGGAGAACTGCTATCTCGTCGTGGTTTCTCGATGTACAGCGGCTCGGAAAATTTTAACGACGACTATGGAATAAAGAGCAAACAACAGTATGGCACTTATCACGAGGCCCGATCGAAATTTTAAGGAAAAAGGTGTAAGTGACGTCGGCCAATAATTGATCGAGGAGTTGTCAGTTATTCCTCCTGCGCCGATTCATAAATAATAAGACTCGTGTAAATCTAATCATATCATCATTTGCCATAAAATTTATTTATCTATGCTATATATATAGTTATTTATATAAAACTTCGCTATCATTTATCGGTTAATTTAGCGAACACGCTTGAAACACTGAGGAAATTACTTTAATCGGTATACTAAGCAAAGTATTCGATGTGGAAAATTATAATTAAATATAACGACAACGAATATTATGTTACAATTAAGTTCATCTAGTATCCAATGAGTGGAGGAATGAAATTCTTCCAATTAGTACACCGAATCAACGGCAGGTGTCGCCACATGTATTAGTCTGCTTGGTATAATCGCGTGACTGTGTTCGTAGCTGGGGCATTAAAACCTTATAAACCTTATAAAAACCAAACATTAATTCTCTTCGATCGAGACAAATGTTATTCAATATTTTTTCTGATTTTTTTTTCAATTATTTATTGTACATTAATTATCTATAGTGATGGAATCCCAAAACTATGCGCCTAAAAATGGGATTTATCTTGTTATACAGCTGTGTACAATAAATATAACTATGTTACGCATTCATCTGTTTTCTTATTATTCTTACTTAATAACAACAACACTCCCGTGGAGCGACGAGTATTTTTATCATTTTATTTTATTTTTATTTAAATTTTTATAATTTCTTGAAACCCATTTTCAAGCGTTTCTTTTCGTTACGATAAAATTTACGGTGCAACAGTGCTTCGTAAGAGTGTTGATCAATATATTTCGTGTTCGCGTTTGTCGATCACTTCAAATCTCCACGAGAGTCCCATTGTCTTATCGCTTAATTAAGTGTAACTTAAAAGTAACTTTTGAAAAAATTAATCTTTTTTTGCATTGTCGATTGCATGTCGATTGCATGTCGATTGCATGTCGATCGCTCTGAATCTCCACGAGGATTCATTATCGATGCATTATCGTTTACTTGAGTGCGTATTCCAGTGTGAACTTTAAAAAAAAGTCGATGTTTTTTTGCATATTCTTAAAGGACAGTTTCCAAACCGTTCTGAAAAACAGCACAGTTTCGAGAAAAACAGTTTGGAAACTGTTCCGAAAAAACAACATAGTTTCGAGAAAAATGCCTTTAACGTTTAAATATCATAGATGATGTCTCACAATCAACTCGACCAACTGACTCGAAATTTTAACTACGTATTTCGTGCATATGTTCATACAGCCCCTATTAGAATCAGCCAAAAAATTTCCTCGCACCGACCTTCTATAAAAGCGATTATTAGAGTATGCAGTGCCACTGATTTGTAACTTCTTTTCGTTCCAAAAATGTTAAAACGTTCTATGAGATACGTAGAAATAAACCACGCCAATTTGACCGCGAACGGTATAACAGTTTCTTCGCAAAAAAATTCTCTAAAAAGATGAAAAACGCGCACACCGCGCTAGAACATCCCCTTAATTTCCAGCCGCCGCGTGTGTGTCGGGTAACTGGCCCTCGCTCATCCGACATCGTCTACGGAAACGCGATACCTCCCCGTTATCTTGACTCCCATAGCTCTCAAATGCGATCTTGCCGAATCGCGGACGCAGAAATCGTCGATGAGGATGAAATCATGCACAGAGGTTGAAAGAGCAGGAGAAATCAGAGCCGTTTGCACACGAGGCTCCTCGTGTCGCGAGGCGCGTACGTTGAACACCGACCGTGCACGTCAGGGGTGTCAAACTCAAAAGCTAACTTGGGCCAAATAAACAATGCTTAACTTTAGTTGGGCCGCAAAAAAAAAAGAATCAATGTTCATAGAAACAAATACTTTTATTTCGACTAGTACATTGTAATAAACACATATAAAGTTCAATTATCGTTTACGCCCTGATACTCGACATCTCTTCTCTGACACTATCTTCCCTATTTCGCGAGAAATACTTCTTTCTCGCAAAAATGTCCATCTCGGGCCGCGAGTTCGACACCCCTGTGATCCAACGGGGTCGTTCGGACGGCACGATTCGGTAGCACACGATGCATTTTCCTCGCTGCATCGCGTGCACGCGTGTCGCGACACGGTTATATCGTCGCGTGAAACTGGTCTTAGGCGTCCGAGAATCTTTTAGTAGGGGAATAACGTAAGTCGAGGAAGTCGAAGGGGAAACGGATAACGTTCCTTTGTACGAGCGTCCGTCAGATAGTAAAGGGTACATCGAGCTACTCGGGACGAGTGCCACACACATGGACCGAGGGAAATCTGTGCGCTGGTGGCTCGCACGTAGTATAGGTACACTTGCTGGTCGCTTTTAGAGCAGAAGTGGAGCACCTTTCCGGCCTGTACACGCGACCGTCTTCGGAGTGGGTGGCGATGAGGACGTAGGGTAGGGATACAGACGATGTTACGGGGAGTAGGCAATAGCATGGGGATAGGCCGTAATTGGTATAAAATCATCGAGCAAACACATCGGACAAGACAGCCCGAGGGTTGTGGGCGGCGTTACGTGCCGTCGCCCTGGTTACCGCGGGGCGACTCTGCTAAAGCACCCCTTCGCCTTGATTGCGCACAGGCCCATCCCCCGTACGTATGTATCATACAAGCGTGTGTGTATGTACAGGGGGATTTTGCGTTGTGTTCCCGTTCCTGCCCCCCCTCCCGCGTTATTCCGTGCACCTACACGCCCGCGAAAGCGCCACGCCACCACCACCTGGCCCTCTGCATGCCAGATTTACAACACAGGCGAGCCGTACGATTTTTCCTTGTGCGTGTGTGTGCGCCGCGGGCATAATCGGTGTGCGTGGAACTATCCGTAACCGGTAGCTGTAGCGTACCATCGCAAGTGAGATCCTTCGGTCATCGTATTTCCGAATATATCGGAAACTGTATCTCGCCCGTTCCCACTCCGCGCGGAGAAACATTCTCTAGGTGGTTGTACGGCGCGACTTTATCGGGGATTTATTCGAACTGCAGCGGCCGTCGCGGAATCTGGGTTATCCGTTTACCGTGCTCACCGTGCGATAAGACGTTTCATACTAATGGAACATGTTCTTTTTCAGTCATCGAGGTCAAATTGAACATAATATTGTATGGCACAGAAATCTAACCGTCGAGTTCCAAGCACGGAATTCAACTTTTCGAGTTAGGGAAGAGTAGCCGAACGATAGTTAGCTGTCGACGATAGTAAATTAAATAGTTTCGTTTATGTGTTTTATTATAAACGGCTCGACAATTTCGGCCACTGTTGTTCACAAATCCAGCCAATTTGTTCATTGGCATAACCTTCGCTTTTAGAGTTGCGCTTCTGGGTTATCCGTTTACCGTGCTCACCGTGCGATAAGACGTTTCATTCTAATGGACCATGCTCTTTTTCAGTCAAATTGAACATAATATTGTGTCGCACAGAAATCCAACGGACGAATTTCTGCGGGTCGAGTTCCAAGTACGGAATTCAACTTTTCGAGTTAGGGAGGAGTAGCCGAACGATAGTTAGCTGTCGACGATAGTAAATTAAATAGTTTCGTTTATGTGTTTTATTATGGACAGCTCGACGATTTTGGCCACTGTTCAAAGTCCAGCCAATTTGTTCATTGGCATAACCTTCGCTTTTAGAGTTGCGCTTCTGGGTTATCCGTTTACCGTGCTCACCGTGCGATAAGACGTTTCATTCTAATGGACCATGCTCTTTTTCAGTCAAATTGAACATAATATTGTGTCGCACAGAAATCCAACGGACGAATTTCTGCGGGTCGAGTTCCAAGTACGGAATTCAACTTTTCGAGTTAGGGAGGAGTAGCCGAACGATAGTTAGCTGTCGACAATAGTAAATTAAATAGTTTCGTTTATGTGTTTTATTATGGATAGCTCGACGATTCTGGCCACTGTTCAAAGTCCAGCCAATTTGTTCATTGGCATAACTTTCGCTTTTAGAGTTGCGCTTCTGGGTTATCCGTTTACCGTGCTCACCGTGCGATAAGACGTTTCATACTAATGGAACATGTTCTTTTTCAGTCATCGAGGTCAAATTGAACATAATATTGTATGGCACAGAAATCCAACCGTCGAGTTCCAAGTACGGAATTCAACTTTTCGAGTTAGGGAAGAGTAACCGAACGGTAGTTAGCTGTCGACAATAGTAAATTAAATAGTTTCGTTTATGTGTTTTATTATGGACAGCTCGACGATTTTGGCCACTGTTCAAAGTCCAGCCAATTTGTTCATTGGCATAACCTTCGCTTTTAGAGTTGCGCTTCTGGGTTATCCGTTTACCGTGCTCACCGTGCGATAAGACGTTTCATACTAATGGAACATGTTCTTTTTCAGTCAAATTGAACATAATATTGTGTCGCACAGAAATCCAACGGACGAATTTCTGCGGGTCGAGTTCCAAGTACGGAATTCAACTTTTCGAGTTAGGGAAGAGTAACCGAACGATAGTTAGCTGTCGACGATAGTAAATTAAATAGTTTCGTTTATGTGTTTTATTATGGACGGCTCGACGATTTTGGCCACTGTTCAAAGTCCAGCCAATTTGTTCATTGGCATAACCTTCGCTTTTAGAGTTGCGCTTCTGGGTTATCCGTTTACCGTGCTCACCGTGCAATAAGACGTTTCATACTAATGGAACATGTTCTTTTTCAGTCATCGAGGTCAAATTGAACATAATATTGTATGGCACAGAAATCTAACCGTCGAGTTCCAAGTACGGAATTCAACTTTTCGAGTTAGGGGAGAGTAGCCGAACGATAGTTAGCTGTCGACGATAGTAAATTAAATAGTTTCGTTTATGTGTTTTATTATAGACGGCTCGACGATTTCGGCCACTGTTGTTCACAAATCCAGCCAATTTGTTCATTGACATAACTTTCACTTTTAGAGTTACAGTTTTAACTTTTCTACCGCAGCTGCGTCGAATAGCACTTCGTTTTCGTTGTTGAATTCCTACAGGAGAAAGAAGATTTATTGTTTATTGTATGTTTACGTTAATTGTAAGTGCCAAATATTGATAAGCGATTCATAACGAAATTGACACGTTGTCATGTTATAGTGCTGTAGTGTTATAGTTATCGAAAGTTCAACAATTCACCAGTGATAATTGTTAACGTACATTAATTTTTACCGCGAAGAGAATAATATATAATTCTCTGTCATGGTATGTGTTCCTGTAACGGCTCCCTCTCTATCCGGTGTCATCTTCAGAAATGTAACACCTCTTCGGTATCTCGAGTATAAGATATATCGTCGTAGACGTTAAAAAAAGGAACTACCTTATAGTTTCGTGAAAAACAAATATTATAGTTCTTAATAGGATCGATTAATTAAAGTATTCCAAATAAAGCCTCGAGAAAAATTTAATTTAACTTTTCCATGTAACATTATATATTACACATTTGTACGTACACATGCGAAATATACGTGTACGTAATTTACAATATGTTAACAGAACTCGCGTTAAATGTGTCTAAAATATTGCATGTTGAGTCGAGCTCAGACATTTCAGAAATTAGACTATTCAACGTCATTATTGAAAGAAGTTTGCAATTTTATAATTATTATTTCGAGCTGTGAAGATAGTAATAGTAACATTTTAATTCACAGAGGCCAGTTTTAAATAGTAAGAAGTCTGAATTCTAGAACAGAAGCATAACTGAAGTATACAAATTGGACACAACAAACGAAACTCTAAACTATACCAACATTTAATCATACCAATTACAGAGAAAGCATCGCGGTTTGACTGTATTTGCGGAGATATCTCTTCAAGATGATGCTTTCTTTGTCGGTAGAATCACAAGTATCGCATTTATTGTTTACAAGAAGAATCACTTAATAGAATAAAAGTGCCAAAGTATGTTTTCTCATTTTCTCGCCGGATGTAACGCTGTATATAATAAATAATTTCACGGTTGCGTTATCGAAAAAGTTACGAAAATGTAGATACGAAGGCCCGGAGAAAAATTGTCAAAATCCCCCAGTTAATATTCGAATGTTCCCCTACGTGAATACGATCAAGTGTTTTCATTGTGCACGCAACTTGTCGAGTGTTTAGCTTAACCACACCCCGCGGACCCGCGTTTATGTTCTTAATCGTCCGGGATTACAGATGATTTTGCTCCACTTCTCATAAATCCTGGCACGGGACATATGTTGTTCTTTCGGCATCCAAAGCGTACCACAGAATGTTGGTCTTTCGTTCTCGCCACGAAATATAATAAGATATATTGCACGTGCCGTTCATACCCTTGATCCCCCTAATCATTAAAAGTGTCTTCAGAGATAATCTTCGATCAATCTTTTCGCAGCCGGTTTCGAGCTTTAATAAGCGGACCGCGGATTTAGGGCGTTTACAACAAAAATGCTAACGCGAGACACAAAATGAGTGGAGAGCTTAAGAGAGTTTAAGAACGCTATTATTATATTATATTATTTTATTATATTTTCTATTATTATATTTTCTAACCTGTTAGACCTATTAAAAGAAAAATTCAACTTCTAGTGGAATTTTTATTCTGCGCAAAGATCCGCGGTCTATTAATAAGTAACAGAGAAAGAGTAAAGAAATTTTAAGTTTCTCTCCGGCAAATTGATCAACGTGATCCAAAGAAAACATTCTAAAACTAGGAAGAATCATACTATTCAATGACACAAATATTTAGCTTCTTGTGTAATCGAGTAATAATTGGGTTAATTTATATCAAAGGGGACCGCAATTTTTCTTACATAACATAGTGATTATTAGAAACGGTATGTAGACGAGGGTTTCGTTCCAATTATGCCTTCAACCAGCTTCCCACATTTTTGACTGCGCAAAAGTTGTTTTGATGTCTACAAATACAGCCTACAGTGACGAGCGGTTATTTCGCGCGCGCGCGCGCGCGTATGACTTAACACGAAATGAAAATGTCTCTCTCTTAACCATTTCGCCGAACTTTATTTAGAAAACAGATGCTATGGTAAACAATTGCCATTCCTCGTACCGCTATTACGCGGAGCAAACATTTCAAACGGAAGATCGAACGTCTTCGGCCGATTTCATTCTCACAGTGTTCGCCGTTTTAATCGTTTTAATCATGGATCGTGGGCAATGTCTCGATGCGACGCGAACATTGCCGGCGGCAAACGGTGGATCTAGGGACGAATGATCGCACAATTTCACAGAATCGTGGCTGCGTTGCATTCACCGGACGAAGAATTTAACGAGCCGCACGCGGCTCGCCCTCCTCCGGCGCGACCACCGTTCCAGTCACACACGCCCGATAATAGCAGCCCTCGTGAACGTTGAACACCCTTAGTCACTGTTCTCGTTACACCAACATCATCTGCGATGTAAACGCGCAGACCTGTCTACGTCTAATCGGTAAGACGAATGTATTGGGTTGGCAACTAAGTAGTTGCCGATTTGGTCAATGAAATAAACATTTTTTTTACTTGGAACGAAGTTTAATCTGTAATGTATTTTCCATTTTGTTCGATCACCTTTTGTCATGTTATTTCTGAGAATGTTATTTCTAAGCTAATGCTATTTGCCATGCTATTTCTAAGAATAACAATATTGTAAGAAACGTGGAAATTGCAGAAACTTTGCGAATTGGAATGCCACGTTCTATTCACTGCTTCCCATTTTCCAAATTTGTCTCGTGATATTGTCTCTTCTCTAGATTCATGATATTTTATAATATACATACATTATAAAAAGTGTATTCTATTGGATTGGCAACTAAGTAGTCGCCGATTTGTTCAATGAAATAAACATTTTTTTTACTTGGAACGAAGTTTAATCTGTAATGTATTTTCCATTTTGTTCGATGACCTTTTGCCGTCTCTCTGACAACTTGAAAATTCCACGCTCGTAGAAAGTCTGATCCTTTTCAGTCGAAAACTGAGTTAAGTGAGATTTTACAGCGTCATCATCATTCAAAGTTTTACTACGAAGGGAGTTGTCCAGGGATCGAAATAAGTGGTAATCCGATGGCGCGAGATCAGGGCTATATGGTGGGTGTAACATCGATTCCCAACCAATATCCATCAATTTTTGCCGAGCGGACAAAGACGCGTGCGGCCTAGCATTGTCCTGCTGGAAAATGACACCTTTAAGATCGACCAATTCTGGTCGCTTTTCCTTGACCGCTGCATTCAATTTGTCCAGTTGCTAACATTCACGGATAATAAAAAATAACATAATAATAATAATAATAATGTTATAATATAACATTTACGGATACCATAAAAATGGGAGTGAGAGACGTCTATAACTGAAATCGGCAATTACTTAGTTGCCAACCGAATATTAAGAAGAAAATCAGGACTACAATAAGGAGGTGATGCAATACGCACCCTAAAACCTTATCAGGGTTTGTATGAAACCGTTAAAATTTTCATTGGTACTGATGTTGTTTTTCGACTTTGAACTTTTCTATTCCAAAAAAAAAAGAAACAGTTATAAATCCAGTGAAATATTGATTCGATATATTTGTGCATATATAGATAATTTTTACTTTTTCTACTTTGAAAATGTTATAAACTACTTTGAAACTTTAGTGTTTAGTATTACATAGGTTTGAGGTTGAAACCTTGGATCGTTCGATTGACCTTTACGATTGACCAATTCTGGTCGCTTTTCCTTGACCGTTGCATTCAATTTGTCCAGTTGCTAACGTTCACGGATAATAAAAAATAACATAATAATAATAATAATAATAATTTTATAATATAACATTTACGGATATCATAAAAATGGGAGTGAGAGACGTCTATAACTGAAATCGGCAATCACTTAGTTGCCAACCCAATAATTTACGGAGAATTTCCTCGAAACTGTGAACATCGAATTTTTAACACTAAACTCACCGGATTGCTTTGGAAGAATAACAAGACTGAATTTATAAAAGACCTTTCGCCGTTCTTTTTTATCGCGTGCGCTCGAATTGAGAAGATTTGAGAAGATTTTTCAGTCGTTTCTTAAGATAGAGTCTTCATATTTTCAAGAATTTGAAGATAAACTGTATGAATTAACTATCATATTGACTGATACGGTACGTTTAGTGTTAATTGCAAGCTTTACGTAGATAAACGACGACGTGTAAGTATGAATTCGTGACGTAGACACGAACATTTTGCTTATTCGATGAATAATTTGGCAGATATTTTCTCTTGTCGATACGTATATATGTCTTTATTTTACAGAAATAAAACCCACTGTGTTACAGGAACAGCCCATACATCAGTGAATTGGATGACAAAATGTTAAAAAAAAAAGAAATGTCTATGTAAAAATTGTTCATTTAATTAACAGAATACGAGAAACTTGTTTCTTCGCGTGTACAACGATGTTCGAAGAACTGAGTCCATGGTGTTTCGTTTAAATGAGCCGTTTATTTTGAAAGTGGCATAAGTCACTTTACCGTAATGAAAAGTGGTGATTTTTTAATGTTTATACGAAATTATTTATACCGAGAAAAACATCAGTATCCTGAGATAACAAATACAAGTAAATCTTCTCGAAAGTTAGCATCCATATTTTGAAACGTGTTAAAACGCGAACCCTTAAATACATCGACTTAAGAACAAAGTGACTTATGCCACTTTCAAAATAAACGGCTCAAATATCAGCGTCGAAATTCTTTGAATGAAAAATCCATTTTTTCGATTGACAGAGTTGAAGACTTAATTGCACAGTCGCGGAACAATTCCGCGTTCGTAGGAAATAAGACTTGGCTGGTGAGACTTGCCTTTTTCGATTTCCCTTTAATGGCAGGGAGACCAGGGCTGACGGCGCTTATAAAAAGGCACGTGCCTCAGTTCACGAACGACCCCATGCAGGCAAGCACGCGACCACCGAAAACTAACCGAGGAATCGTACAAGGCACAATTAATTTATTGTTCGTGCCGGACCAGTGACAATTGGGGAGAATGCGGGAGAAAAACAGGATCGTTGTTTTCTTCTGTTTCGTCGAGGGGGCGCCGGGACCGGATGCTGGGACGTGATCCTCTACTATGCCTTTGTCACCGGCTAAACCAGTGATTTGTGCTGTGCGGCGAGGCTCTTCTCACGACTTCGCTGTTGTGCTCACTACGGATTTATTTGATGCTTTTTAATCGCGCCGATCATTAGCGATTATTACTCCATGCTATTTAATCGTATCAATCAGTGATATATACGGTATACGGTATCAATCTGCGGATTTTATGCACTTACGACGAAAATTAGTGAATAAGATACATAGCAGTGAAAAAGAGATTTTGAAGAATTAGAAAACATCGTCGTATTATCTTCAACTCGCTAAAATGGCCAAGAAACCACAAATAAATGTCTATCTTCTTCATCGTACAATTGAAGCAGATATTTTTTATGCATCTTTTGCAAGAATATGTAACTGAAATACAAAAGCTTGATGGTATTAGAAAAATTTAAGAATATTGTCGCACTATTCCTAACTTATCGAAATTATTAAAAGAGATCGTTACACTTGATTTCTGTTTCTTACAATTGACTTGGAACGCATTTATTTTGCACAAGAATCTGCGGTCTAGCAATTATCCCCACTTTTATAGACAATTTTGGAAGTTGGTATTTGATTGTTTTTTTTTCTTAAGAATTTTTACACGCAACAAATGTGTAAATGTTACCAGCTAGAGAGCCCAATCGTTAAGTGTCTTTACATTTTCACGAATTAATCACTATCGTGTAACGCGCAACATCTTCAATCGTGTTCTATTTGTACCTGTAATATTTAATAATCGCAAGTAGAGAGATAAAATATCGATAACCTTTATCCGATCCCAATATCATGTAATTTAGCATTAGATTACAACAACATTTTGGCATTTTTTTATAAATACAAGATACCTGGAATATGTAAGAACCGATGTATTAAAAGTTACACCTTTATCGAATACATTTTTCGAAAATATATTTTCCTTTTTACAAAACGTTATATACACGATATTGAGATTTAATATTAAAAATACTAGGGATAAAATATGAAAGGATGCAGATCTAGAATCACGCACATTATACATTTTAGCAGAAGGAATGAATTTTCTAATCGTACACCACCGGTCGAATGTAATCAACAATTCTAGTTTCGATTAGTTTTTACGCGAGGTTTTATTTGTTTGCGCGCAGGAATTTAAAGGTTTGAACAGGACGTAAATCATAAAAAGGGGTCTCGCAAGGATCGCGGATCCCGCTTTCTACGAGCCCATATGTTTTGGCTTAGTCTCCATAATTCAGCGAAGAGAGAGTACGGCGCACTCCGCCTTTTACGAGTAACCTAACGGGGGACAAATTGGAGGTAAATAGGAAATCCCCGCAATGAGACGAAAATCCCGCCACCTGCGAAGGGACGACGGTTCAATGGACCACGAGCAGGTATTCAAGCTGTAAACATTGAAGACCATTGAAAACTTCATTCACCGTAAAATCGCTTGGAATGATTTCTAACAGGCACTTGACGGGTGAGTTAAAACGGAAGGACAAGTGAATGCTATTGTAGGTGACGGAAAAAATTATATTAGGTCTAAAGTTAAAAAAAAATTAAAAATTATAAAGGTCGGAAAGTTCTGTTCTGTTATCAAAACCTGAGAATGAAAGTAAATCGAGGCTAGCAAGAGACAAAAATTGTCTCGTTGTGTATTATGGAAATGATTAACCCTCTAACCGCGAGAGTTATTTGTTACGCAGACGCGTTCTAAGAATTAGATTGAAAAGGATATAGAAAGAGAAACAATAAAGAATGAACAAATTTGTAAAGAATGTAAGATTTAGTAATTTTTAATTTTATAAGATATTTGGAACGCGAATACCGCGGTGGCCGCGGTTGTTGGAGGGGTAAGAACGGAGAACTACTGATCAACGTAGCTTCGAAGCGGGCTAATTAATTTATCCAAAAGATGATAGTAATCGGGCATTGTGGAAAAAGGAATCCGATCAACTTCTTCAAATAAAATACGAAAAAAAATGAGAGTGTCGTATTGCGAAAATGCATTGCGTTTAATCTTAACTTAATTCAAGCTTAACACGTTGAGTGCCGCGTCGGCCACATAACGGGCGATACTAATTTTTAGCTAGGTTTCGAAATTTATTTTTCGTTGTAATATATTGAGCAAACTGAATTTTCAAAGAATACAAAAAAGAGTTAAGCTAATACGTTTTACGATGATAATTTCTAGTTCTGGTGTCGTTAATTGAACGACTTTGATATCGTGGGAATTATTCGAAGCCGATATTCGGCTCTTAACGTGTTCGTACTTCGTGAAATTGATATCGTTGAATAAATATTTAAATTCTAAACGTCATGATTTATGATAAAGTATTACATGCGTAGATAAACAGATAATAAGAGGTGAAGCCGATCATTTTTTTTAAATTTCTCCATGAACGTGTCCGAGTCCGATTGTAAACGAGTTACAAGCAAATTGGCGTTAGTTGAAAATCTGGCGGCAACAACACACATGTTCGCTCGTTCAGAGTGTTCGAAGGATTGACTTAACGAAATCGAAGTTTATTAAACTGGTTTATTCCAAATGCGTGTCTTGCAATTGTAATTCCGATCGACAGCTTTCAAATCGGGAACAAACGTGTTTCACTCGTCTAAAAAGAGGATGTTCAATGAACGAATAGCAATGAGCTGAATTATCAGAGGAAAATATGACTATATTCTCTCGCATAGGTATGCAGCGCGCGCAATACTTGTACAATATTTACAACGCTTACAATTCCAATTGTCGTAGAGCGGCGACAATTCGCGCCGCTGTGTACGAATCGTATATTCCGCTTAATTTACATCGATATAAATAATAAGAATAAGATTACGATGTATACACGCGTTTTATACATGCGGTTAACATCCTCGAACGGATATGTGCCGAGAAAGGTTTTTCGAGGGTTCGCTCTGTTTATTTATAGTAAAATACTTTTCGACGATTCAAGTGCACTGGAGACCTCCAGGATACCATTATGTACAGAACGGTAAGTATAATACTTATCTTGTTTTTTCTTTGTTTTTGTCGGTCCTCGCGTGCATCGAACAAACGCGAATAAAAATATAACAACGTATTACATTTTCCGTAACATTTTTGATTTTTCTTTCTCTTTCTTTTCTCTCTCTCTGTCTCTTTTCGTTTCTTTGTTTCTGTTCCAGTAAGAAGGGCGTGATTCTTTGGTCGGTTGGTACAAGCACCGGTCAGTCTTCGGATCCTATGTATTAGAAACATCGAAATATGTACATGTCCTTAAGTGTTTTACGACACGACTACGTAATTTACAGGCCAACGATTATGTACATCGTGCTACGCCGTCACCTTTGAAAACAGTCCGTAAAACAGTTACCTGCCGGCACGTTCTTTCGCCTTTTATTTACAGAAACGACGCCTGTAAACTAGATTCACCGTACCTACAGAGAACACTTTTGCGCGTTTCAAATCACGCGAGTCTTTGTGAACACGCGTTTCCGCTCGTCCGCCGCGGCTAACGGAGAATTTCAGCCGATCCACGTCCAGCGTGAATTCCAGCGAAAATTCTTCCCGTCGAACTCGAGGTCCTCGGCGTCCCCGAGTTCTCCGCGCAGCGAAATCGTTCGCCGATTTCCGCGAGTCGCCTATCCAAGTTCGGCCGTTCCTTTAACGCACGCATTATTCCGTTAAATTAACGAACGCAATAATATTAGTCGATGAAAATTTCGATCAGATCGTCGATCGAAGGATCGTACGGCAAAGGAGTCCGCTAACGATCATTCTCGCGACGCGCTTGTTTATAGTACCGCCGGTGATAAAATAGTCGAACGAGGATAGAAATAACAAAACTGAATCGCGTTAACGATCTTTGAGGATATGTAACCGTGTCTACCGAAAATCGAAACCGCGATCCCTCGTAACTATCGTTTTACGGGAAACTCAATCCTGCTCGACGAAGCATTTTATGCGACAAACTATCCGAACATTGCATTAATTAACATTAGTGCAATGTTGCTACGAGGCTCGTCCCCTCCGAGCTACGGTGCGCTTCGAACGAAAGATTTCTTACACCTTGATATGTGAATGAAACACACGCAACGGATCCTGATAACGATAGATAGGAGAATAAAGGGTGTTCAGTCACTTCTCTTTCTTTCCTTCGGAAACAGAAACCCCTGGGCAGTGTATATTGTTAAGTATATCGGTTGCGCGAGCAAACGAATCCGCCGGCATTTCTGGATGAACCTGCACGCCAGAAACTTCTCCGATTACAGTAAATTCTCCCTAATTCGCGCTCGGATTCTGCACGAAAATGGACAATTTGTGAGGAGGAGACGCGATTATTCGAGCCTCGCGGCTCGTTTTCATACCTGTTGGCAATTGATAACTATAATAAACGAGTCGCGAGGCTTGGATAATCGTATCATCCCCTGTTCAGAAATTGTCCATTTTTGTGCGCAATCTGAGCGCGAATTAAGGAGAAATTCCAATTCGCTTCCGAGCTTAGGAAGCGTCGCGGCTCATTTTCATAGTGACCGATCGTAGACGACCGTAAAACAGAGTCGCAAGGATCGAATATCGTATCCTTCGTTTCTGTGCACAATCTGAGCGCGAAACAAATGTTCGAAATGCACTACCGAGCGTGGCAAAAGGCTGGTCGGATCTCATTTGTTCGCGCACCAGACAGGCCGATTGTACGCGAATATTTCACGACAGCGATTGATCAATCGCGCGAGGATGATTCGATGATCAAAACGATGCTAATTGTCAACACGCACGAAAGTTCAGAATTCGGAAGCCGGCTCTGTGTCCCGTCACAATCAACGCACTTCCTCCTTTCATTCCACCCTCATCCCGCGATACAGATGATTGTACGGAGGCACATATGCAACGGGGGGCATTGTCGTGTACGTCCTCAAACCGGCACTCACCTGGTGAACCTGTCCACCGTCTTGAGCATCGATCACAGTGCCGTATTGCTGCGATTCCACGCCGAGGTCCGCGCAATCGTTCACGCTTAAACGATTGTCCATATTGTTCCGGCGATTGCTACTGTGCCCGGTCCCGTCCCGGATTTGTTGCGAGTCTACGATCACGCTGGTGTATCCCGCCGGCGACGGTTCCAAGTGATGATGCGAATGCTTCACCGGATTATTGTTCGTGGTATGGTGGTCGGACTGCGGCAGATAGGGAGCCTCGTGATGATGAAGATTCCCGGCGGACGCGGCGTTGTAGCTGTCCTCGTTGTTGAAGCCGCAATTCGGGTACATGATCACGCCTTCGTTCAGGTTCGAGGACGCCGCGTCGGGCACATGATGCATGTGATGACGACGATAGGGATGATAGCGGTAGCTTCTCAAAGGGCTCGGCATGTGATTGTCTATGGCGTCGGTGCTGCCGCAAGAACTCGAGGACGTCGAGTAAGGTCTCTTCTGCTGGCTGCTTTGAGGGCTGAGCTGCTGTTGCTGTTGCTGTTGCTGCTGCTGCAAGCTGGTCAACGATGTTTCGTGGTGCAGAAGATGCGGGGCGTGCTGGCGGTCCTGTTGCGCGTTCTGCGGACTGTGTTGTTGCAGGTTCGTTAAGGAATTGGCGTGGTGCAACAGATGCTGGTGTTGCGCTTCTTGTTGCGGTTGAACCGACGCAAGCGGATCCTGATGCATTTCTGACAGAAACAGACATGTTTCAATCGATATTCGTGTACAAAGGAGATTCGACGTTTTTTCTATCGTAAAATGCTACAACTTAATGTCTCGCTTCATGTGCAACGCGACACGCAACTTCGAGTTATCTGTTTTCTATACTGTCCGAAAATTTGATAAAAACATCCTCGGTTTCGCTTCTAGTTATTTATTTGAAAATATTTGAAAACATTTGAAAATATTACCAAGTCTGCTACCTTCTTCAATCTCTATTCGCGATTCGATGATATTAACCCTTAGCACTCCGAACCATTCTGGACGTTGGCTACCAGCTACCCTGCGCCATTTTTCGGCAGAAACGAGCATTTACAGACCCTCGTATTATTTAGTATGGTTTTGGAACTAACTGACATATTATAATGATATTGGACTTATATGAATTTGGCTGGAATCGAGAAATTTGCAAAAAAATCAATATTTTATTTTTTATGATTTTGATATTGTTCGTTTTATAATTTTGTTTTGTTGTGGTAATCGCTATCTATGCGAACTCTTTCTCTCGTCGCCTTGTTGCTTGGACGATATCGCTATCACTGCTATCAAAACGATAGACTAACTGTAGAAGAAAACCTTCTACAGTTAGTCTTTCTAACATATCTGTATAAACGTCTATCTGGAGCTCATCTTCGCTACTACTTGTGTCACGAGACTCACGTGTTTGAACGTTTTGCCATTGTTCTAATAAAAAATATGAATAAATGCATAGGTTGAAAATTTCTAATTGTCATTACTAACTCACAAGATGATATTTACCAAAAAAACTTTTACCAAACAATTTATTTACCAAGAGAAGAATCACTTTTCCGATTTTCTCACTCGTTAGATCTATCTATACAGCTCGACGCTTCGAACCAGACTGAGTTCAGCTTTGAAAATCTTTTCCACCAGATTTTATGATTATAAATCTCACTATACAGTGCGTGCTATGTTCGCATGCCGATCTTTCTTCTGCAAACTTGCCTTCTCGCTCTTTTCAAGTGGCGCCTTTGAAGTGCTCGGACCGTCGTGAGCACGCCTCTCGCGTTCTCGTCAAAACCCGCTGACATTTTTTGCATATATCTTAGTAATTTTACTATATTTTGATTTGATGTCTTGTGCCATTTCAAGAGAAAACTTCGGGGAAACATGCGTGTCTCAAAAAGTTGCGCTGAAATAACTCAATTCCCCGTAATCGCTAATAAACTTTAATGTCCCACGAGAGGGGACATCCGAGCGATATGCTAGAATTACGATGTCCCACGATGTCCCAGTGGAGTGCAAAGGGTTAAGCCTACATTGAAAACTTTTCCTAACTCGCTAGATTCACATTTTACATCTGTCTTGACTTGTCCCGCGAAAAGCAGGACTTCTATAAAGCCACTTAATTTCTATATATTTATTATGCTTCATTTGACCGTGACGCGGCAGACGTTCAGCAAGCGTTTAACAAATGTTTAACAACGGCAAGATTAAATTTGCTCGAGCTGCATACGATTTCTGCTGCAATATATGCTCGAATAAACGAGCTTATCCCAAAGTTTCTCATAGAAACATTTTCACAGTTTCGACAATTGTACAAGAAAAAAATCAGAGACCAGTCGTTTCGACCGGTTGCGTCGTGATAAACGCGTCGAGAACGTAGCATGGTCTGTCGCAAGCAAATCCCAAAGTGAAGAAGAAGGTTTCGAGCTCTCCTTACCTCCGTACTGGTAAAACAAGTCGCAATTATAGTACGAGCCATCTTGGTGAGCGTTGCCGTTTACGCCGTGCGCCGCGTAAGGCGGCGACAAGTAATGACTGTGATTGGTCGATCCGATGTACTCCGGATTTGGATAAGCAGCGACGTCCGTGTAATGATTATCAGGCGACTCCTTCGTCCTGTTCGGAAACGCGGGCGGGCTGAGGTTGTGCTTGAGATCGTTCGCCGCTCCGCAGGGCGTCGGTGCTTCCAGGGACGCGCTAGGTGGATTGCCGGGGCTAGAGCAAGGACATATCTGTTCGAGGCTCAACGCCAGATCTTTGCATTCCCGCTCCGATAACACGTAGTTCACCGACACCACGCAAAGGGGCCTGGAGCTTCTCGAATTCTGGACTACGGTGAAGCACGACTGCATCCAGATCCATCCCCCCGATTTCGTCAGGAACCTGTAGTATTTACTTGTTACTTGGCCCTTGTGCAGCACTGTGAACACAAAAAGAAAAATGGATACATCGACACGTGAACAGTATCGTAATCCAAGTTATAATTCGTACAAAGCAAGTCTAGATTTTTATAGTCGACAGAGCTTTTTTTGCAGCTTTATTGTATTTTTTATAGTGAGAGTAGTGGAATCGGTTTGAACTTATTTGATATGTCTGGATTGTGAAACACTTAATTTTGAAACAGTCAGTAGAATTTTATATATATTAATTTTTATATATTTTATTTGTTATTATTAATTTTGGATTTAACTGTAACCTATTCCTGAATAAGTATACTTTTCTGAATAAGGCGGTGTAGTGTATTATAAACATATGTAGAATTATAAACATTTAAACACGTTTCACAGAGGAATTTCGGAAATCAGAAAATTCTGATCTTTTTGAAACTGTGCAGGGTTTTTTTGGACACCGTAAGAGAAATCTTGAGCTATTTTTGTTATCGGCCAGAATTCGTCTCTTCTGCTATCTATTTGTCCATTTATCTGTACATATATCTTTAAAACAGCAGTAGGTATAACAAAATAGCTCCATTAAAAAAATAATAGTTCCTTAGGCTTTTTAAAGATATGTTACTGAAACGATAAAAAAATTTTCATTCGAATAAAAAGATTGTCGCTACCATTATTCAAAGTAGTTTGCATTTTTCCTCTCGTCGAAAATCTTTATAAACGAAGACGCGCGTATTAAACTCATCGAACAATGCGGATATTTTTATTTAAACAAAAGAATTTGTATCGTTTTAATGATATCTATTTAAAAAGCATAGAAAACCATTAAATTTTTATTGTGACCATTTTATGGTCAAATAGGGAAACACTTACGTACACACATAAGTGGCTCAAAACTTCTTTTAAGATCTCGATCGAACTTGCAGTTTCAAAATAATTAGAATTTTCGCGTTGCCGCATTTCCCTTGTTAGTAGTCAATGATCGTTCAACGTTTCCTTCGTACAGCAACAGACTAAAACTATTTTATTTCCCTGATCAGAAAAAAGATCTTTTATTCTTTAATATTTTCTATACGAAGAAGATCTGTTCACATGTGAACAAATGCGAACATATTAAGTATCATTTGTTATAAAAGTATTTATAATACTATATTTATAATACTGTATTTATAATACTATATTTATAATACTGTATTTATAATACTATATTTAAATACTGTATTTATAATACTATATTTATAATACTATATTTATAATACTATATTTATAATACTGTATTTATAATACTATATTTATAATACTGTATTTATAATACTAATATTTTATTATTAGTTATTATTATAGTATATATTATCATATATTTTTTATATTTATTATTATATATTATTATTATATATTATTATCATTTAATTTCAGAATGATATCAAAAATTTCTCTTTTTACTTCAATGAAATGCAAAGGCTGTGAGATAAATGAAGAATAACGGAGAGAAATGTTTTTTATGTTCTTATTCTTCGCTCGGAAATCTATAAGAATTCCTAATTGGTCATTGGCGCAGGAAGCTGGACGATGTTGGCAGAATTTGGGGGAAAGAATTGTCGGCAAGTTTCGCGCAGCTTGCTTAATTGGGAAGGGAACGATTCGAATACGACGAACCGATACTCGATGTTTGTCTTTCAGGTAAGTGTATGGTATAAGTATATATGTTATAAACAGTGAAAATCCAGAACGATTATAACGTCGGCAAAATTGAAAGCTCGGCATCGATTAAGAGACAATGACGTCGTCCTGCCTCGTTGCGACGAATAAGCGATATACGTGTAACGATGTAGTTAGTCCTCGATAGATTGTCGATCGTAAAGCAACGAAGCTGTACAAACAATAAATATTTAACATACGTGACTACTAACCAAATTCACTGTCTACAATTCGTTTATCCTTCTACCAACAATTAATTTATCTTGTGCAGGAAGTTGCTGGAAGGATATTGGTAATATATACAGTTAAGTTCTCCCTAATTTCCCCTTGAGCTTGCAAACAAAAACGGACAATTTGAGAAGAGGAGATAAGATCACAGAAAAATCACGAGGCATCTTCCTCTGTAATTAAACTTGCATATACTGCAAGCCATCAACTACACGCGCGACAAAAATATGTGTGTATACGAATGCAACGGCGACAGGAGTTGCCGTTCATCGAGGTCTTGTCGCGAAATCCGTTGTCCAAGAGCTACCTTAAAATCGCCGAACCCTAACTTTCCTCGTCCAAGCGTCTTCCGAGTTGAAGCAGTGGCGAAATGTCGGGAAATAGATCAAAGAAAGCGCGAGGCGACAAGCTATCACCTCGAATTGTCCCAGCAATTTAGTAAAACGAGACAATTACGATTTTGGATGTACATCATATTGGCGCTTCTAAATTGCATGTTCGATTCATATTCAACAGTTTCGGATTCAAATCATTATTAAGTATTAATGTACTATTCATCGACGATAGTGCAATTAGCTAAACATTAAAACATCTCCAACAGTCGCGATTCTACTTATAGAGTAAATTCTCCCGAATTTTCCCCCAAACATGTGAACAAAAATAGATAATTTGGGACGAAGAGATACGATTATTCGAGCCTTGCGCCTCGTTTTTATAGTCGTTGACAATCGTTAACTAAATAAAAACGAGTCGCAAGGCTCGAATAATCGTATCTTCTCCTCCCAAATCGTCCATTTCCGTTCGCAAGCTGAAGGAAAATTGGGGCGAATTTACTTCTTTGCTCGAATACCGACTGCGCTGTAATATCCCGCCTCGTCGCGAGAGTCGAGCAGACGTTTAAGATAGAAAGTAATTTGGACCCGCGGATTTAGATCTCAGAATAGATTACAAGGCAGAGAGAGAGCTGCGATAGGGTGAAAGAAAATTTTTGGGCGTAACGTCGATCGTACAATCCGCAGGCGCAGACATTAGTGGCATTATGTCAGGGTTCCCTTCGAGTTGTGCTCGTGAAACTGCGAGTCTGTTCAAACAGTGATAGCAGTAACAGCCTCCTCTCCTCTCTTGCCCTCTTCTACCACCCCTTTCATCCCTCTTTCGTTCTATCCGCCTCCCCCCCTCCCCCCTCTTCCACATCGACGTCCGTACACGTGCACACGTGCACACGTATATACACGGGTGCAGTCTCTCTTTTACTCTCTGCCCGTGGCGACCGTAGCGGCATTGTTCAATCAATAATGTACACCCTGTATGTACTACGTATGCACATACTTAGAGGTTAACGCGTCGGCGAGTGCGCGGGCGCGGGCGCGCGGCCGCTGCTCGACAACGGCAACGGCGACAACGGAGGAAAAAGAGGAGAAAAAGGGAAATGCTGTTATACTTGGCTGTTCTCCTCGTCGTGCTGGTTCTCCTCAAAACTCGGCTACCGTGGATGGGAGAAAGGAAAGATCAAAGGATATTTCGCCAGCGAGGGCGTCGCCGAGTTAAGCAGCGTCAGCTGCTTCTGGCCTTGCGAGAGCCTCTTCTTCGAGCACTCGGATACCACGTCGACGCCTCCGAGACCGCTCTCGGACGCCACGCCACGGGGAAAATAGGGCCTATTTCCGGCCGACACCTACCGCTTTCTACTTCAGATTTTTTTCCAAACGCGAAATTCCACGACGCGACGTTTACACCGCTATTAACGCTAGGACAACCGAACTCGCCGAAATTGCGAATTTCCGAGGTTTCCGAAAACTTGGAAAATTGCCGATTCTTTTGTTTTACGATCACTGGGATCATCTAAAAATGCTCTGGCGGATAATTACTGGATGCACGATCCACGAGATGGAAAGATAACAGGCTGTGTGTAATTTCGTCGATTTACACGAATAATGTGTTGATTTGTCCGATGAATGAACACCCTCCAGTGTGAATAAACATTTTCTGTATTGTATTAACACTTATTATCTACCGGCGGTTTTCTAACGGAGTTCTTTAAAAATTGAGGACCAGAAGGTAAAAATTTCCTTAAAGATTATTCAAAATCTAGAATCGTCTCATTGAGACAATCCATGAAACTATTAGGTCTACCGGAAAGTTCTGTCCGATAGTGTCGCTTCAAGTTTCAATCCATATGCACATGTTGATTCGAGACATATATGACTATCTCTCTTTATCATTGCATTTACACGCATGTACTCTCCTAAATAAACTGAAACAAAGATGTCTCGTGTCATTATTAAGCGAGACGCGATCGTGAAAACATGGCTACCGATGATAATGCCAGACCACACGCTGCTTTGGCGACTCGTCGGAAAATCGCAGAGCTAGGCTGGGAAATTCTGTCGCATCCACCATACTCCTCAGACCTAGCACCCTCCGATTATCACTTGTTTCTCTCTTTGCAAAACTTTTTACAGGAAAAAAAATTCAAAACCGAAGCTGATGTCAACCGAGCACTAGTCGAGTTCTTCGCCTCTAAAAATAAATCATTTTTTAAAAATGGCAAAGTATATTCTATATATATAATATATTCTAATATCAAAGTATATTCTAATATTCAAATTCTATATTCTAATATTCAAAGTATATTCTAATATTCAAATTCTATATTCTAATATTCAAACTCTATATTCTAATATTCAAAGTATATTCTAATATTCAAATTCTATATTCTAATATTCAAAGTATATTCTAATATTCAAATTCTATATTCTAATATTCAAACTCTATATTCTAATATTCAAAGTAGATTCTAATATTCAAAGTCTATATTCTAATATTCAAAGTAGATTCTAATATTCAAAGTCTATATTCTAATATTCAAAGTATATTCTAATATTCAAATTCTATATTCTAATATTCAAACTCTATATTCTAATATTCAAAGTAGATTCTAATATTCAAAGTCTATATTCTAATATTCAAAGTAGATTCTAATATTCAAATTCTATATTCTAATATTCAAACTCTATATTCTAATATTCAAAGTAGATTCTAATATTCAAAGTCTATATTCTAATATTCAAAGTAGATTCTAATATTCAAATTCTATATTCTAATATTCAAACTCTATATTCTAATATTCAAAGTAGATTCTAATATTCAAAGTCTATATTCTAATATTCAAAGTAGATTCTAATATTCAAATTCTAGATTCTAATATTCAAACTCTATATTCTAATATTCAAAGTAGATTCTAATATTGAAAGTATATTCTAATATATATATATGAAAGTATATTCTACAATAAATATTATTAAATGTATGAAAATTGTGTTATATTTCAATTCAAAAACGGACAGAACTTTCTGGTAGACCTAATATTTAGATTAACACAATGTAACAAGTTCTATTGAAGTTATTATTCGGAAGAAAATGATCGAACTTCTCTTAGACACAGTTCTGTCATTGAGATATCTATGAATAGACATCCGGTAAATGAAGCGTTAAAATGGTAATGTTTATCATAACACTTTTACCGTAATGCCATTTTGTTTTTTGTAGCCAACTGCTGCATCAAAACGGTCTGATAACGCATTTACAAATTTTGCCTTGTCCAGTTAATGTTAGGTCCGCATACTGTATGTAAATATTTAATGTTGATCGCGTTCTATAATATTAGTCGCGGTAAACAGTTAAATATAAATAACATACTAGTTGTATAAATAATACACAAAACATTTTTATACGGTTTAGTAGTAAAAATGTTACATATTATTCGTGCTACTGTTTACACAAAATGTTTCGGGGAAGTAGTCACACACTATATAGCACTGATACTTAAATTCTGCAGAAATCAGAGTATATTTTAGCGATACATAGCGATTTTTTCTATACCAATATGCTATCATTTGATTCATTTGCCATGAAATTTCTACACATAAAACGCGTTTAGTTTCACCGAACTAGGTAGAACTTGAATAATCATCATGACTGCGAGATGACTTTGGAACGATGAAAATCTAGTCGACACGAGAGAATTCAAATAGCAACCACTGCTGTAGTAGCCGACTAGGGTCGCTTAAAAAATAGAGATAAAAAATGACAAGAATGTACATTTCTGTATTCGTTTCCCAATCGAAAATGGTGGCGTACGTTTGATCGGAAATATTTCAATGATCGATGACGAGTGTTGGAAATTACTCGTGAGCCAGTGTACTTACATACTTCATGATTGTACTTCAGTTGCCATGCTTCGTGCGCGTGCACATACTGGTACAAAGACTTCTCGATCAGATCCGCCGGGTTGTATCCGGTGAACTGCGTCAGCCTGTAACAATCAGCGAGAGAAAAAAAAAAGAACGGTCGGCTACGATATTTTCCAGCCAGGTAGGATCGCGAACGGGGGTGTCGTCCGTCTCTTGCTCATTTTTCCTCGTATTTACAGGAGCTCCGTGCAATTCGGAGTTTACATAACCGTCATCGATGAAATCGATTTCACGGGCGCGTATAAAATTTCATCCAGCGTTCCGTCGCGCGCGGCCCTCGTATTTATACGCCATGTGTTCATTTCCCAAGCGTGCACACGCACGGCGACGTATACATGATATAACCCTGTCCACGGTGGATATTTATTTGACGCGGACGAGAAAAAAAAAGAAAAAAAAAAAGAGAACGAAAGAAAGGAGGAACAAAATATAGGAGAGGAGGAAAGAACGTCCACGGGTCCCGCGGTAACACGAAACTGATTTTAATGGCCAGCGACCCGGGACCCTTCTCCCTCCGGCGTCGAAATATCGACGGACGCAATTCAACACCGCGTCGTAATTACACCGGCAGAAATAATCTAGCCCGTTTCACCGTTTCCATCGATGTCGACTTTCTTTTATTCCCCCTCCCTCTCTCTTTCTCTCTCACTCTCTTTCTCTGTTTCTCTTTTATCAAAGTC